>NC_140768.1:291543022-292743022 GCF_044657685.1 Stegodyphus dumicola
TGGCTGTATTGGCGTTTTCGAGGTTTTCCTCACGTGTAACGTACATAAGAGTCAGTTTTGCTTAGAAAGTTCTACACGAGGCACCCTTACTCTTAGGCAAATAACCGTCGAATGCTTTGCTATAATCAAACAAACCAGACCAAACAATAGATATATAAATAAGTAGCTTAAAAAACTGCTATATTTTATATATATACTTATCAAGTAGTATTTCAATATATATAATGATTAAAAGAAAGGAAAAGTCGGATCCTAACTGATTGCATATAATGTAATCCCTATGAAGGCCCTAACAATTCTTTCTCACTTAAAGTCGTAACCCAAAAAGAGAACAAATTAAACTTCAGATACGTATACAATACTGAATCTAATACAAAAAATACAAAATATAAAAATAAATTATATATGTACGAAACCTAACTAACTATTATATTGATATTACGTAAATATACGTACGGTAATGACATTGTATAATAAAGATATTTTATACCTTGTTCTATATTTGGTTCCATTTATATATGCCTATACATAGATATATATAATTTAAGGATTCCATTTAAGGATTATAGTAGTAGTTAATACTACTACATATAAAACACAAAAGTGCATCAATAATGTATTTTTCAGTATTATTTAACTTCATTCTTAAGATTTTTCTGCAGTCTGGTTTGCGTTATTTTATTCACAAGTCTCAAATAAAAACAATTATTGTTTATATGTCATTAGAAAATTAACCAAAAAGCAGCGACCACAATGTAATTGAGAAACAGTTCTTAGCCGTGAAAAGGTTGAAAGCCATTCGGTTATGACTATTATCTCACATACTCAGCTACTTCGCATACATGGAACATAGCATTCGAAATGAAAAATTTACTACAAATTCATTCGTGTAACAAATATCTGTCTTTCTACACCTATGGCTTTAAAAAAAAATGTTATTTATCTTACAGTTTATCGTTAAGTAATACATTTTCATTGTACAAAATTGCATTCATTCGAAGAATTCAATTTGTATTTTCCTCTGTATAAAACTGAATGTAGAGAAGTTGGATGTTTAAACGACCCCTACATTTTGTCAAGAGCAGGAGCAAGATTATCCCCTACTTTTCAGCCCGCCCGGGAAAAAAGGGGTTCTAAATTTACGACCTGACCGCATATGGGTGTATTTCGTATTAACACCCTACACATGGGGAAAAACAAGAAAATGCCCATGCAGCCAGCCCGTTCGCGGGATTCGAACCTCGGACCGAACTACCAGTGTTCAGGGATTTTACCGTTCAATAAAAGCTAATAATTATGAAAACACTACACGATAACATTTAGAGTCAACTCTTTACATACATTTATTTATTTATTTTTAGTTTTCTTCAAATGCTGATATACTTTTTAACATTTGCATACTTTTCTTTTACACTATTTTACTTGGAACACGAAAGTGCAAAAATAAAGGCAAGTATATTTACACCTAACTTCTTTTTAAGTTGATTTTTGATTTAATTCAATAGTGAAGATTTAATTTTTTGATTTTGCATCAGCAGATATCCTTTATATGAAAAGAAGAGAAATATTTAAACGATTTTTCTTACACTCTTATATTTTTATATATTATAAAAAATTTAAATGATATTGCAGAGTTTTTTTACAGATTGCAGTGTTTTTCCCTTCATAACAGTAATTATGAAACAAATAATCTGGAGTTTAATTTAATATGGCCTTCATATTTTGTTAATAAATTCACGGAACCTATAAATATGAACTTTATCGCAAGAGGGCAGCACTTACAAGGCCATTCGAAGTCTTCCCATGGTGGAAGGCGCCGTCTGGTCTTTCCTAAAATACGATGTTGTCATAGTAACAGCCGGCCAAGAACGCCACATTAATACAGTAACACAATGACACAGTAATGGTTTCCCCCTCTCTGTCTTCGGTCAAGGTTTTCCGCATACATGAAATCGATGCCACGAAATCATCAATGTTTGTTGCAGCATCGTTTGCCAGGGCTAGCAGTCTTAGAGATCCACTGTAGAAGCAACAATGCAATGCCTTTCAAGAAATATAAAATAAGTCAGGAACAGCGCTTGGCATTTTTTGCACCCCCCCCCCCGGTTTAATCTCTGTGGGTCCTATAATTCTCCTGCTTTGCACCTCTGTAAATTTTGCTCCTTAGTGCCTCCTCTAAATTTCAAATATTTTTTTATATAAATTTTGCTGCACATTATTTCTCTAAATTCTAAAAATTTTGCCGCCAGTAACGAGCGCACCGGTTGCATCAGCTTTGGAGCCAGCCCCGAATACAGTAAATCTTTTCAGGGTGACACGATCCCTAAGCCGATTTGAATTCACAGTGAGTAAGTAGCATTTCTGTGAACAGCACTCCACTGAGGCGATCACCTCCTCTAGTTCTAAACCATTAACCAAAATGGTGTAGAACTAGAGGTGCTCGTCTTAGGGAGTGTTCTCTGTGTCAACGTCACCTTGGAATCAAAGCTGATTCTAATTTCCGAAAAACTGGAATAACTGGGCAGAATTAAGTTAACAGAATTTTATTAGTCCAAAGGGGCTTTGCCCCTGAGGGACTATTGTTTTCATTTTGCGTCGAAGCACTCTGAATGTCCATTTCACTTTTCAAACTGTTGCCACCCAATATTATCGTCCTGTATTATATTTAAAGAAATTAAATAATGAAGAAGCTGCATAAATGTATGTATTTTTCTCGCATTGTGATAAAACAACGGTACCTAGAGCCATCCAATTTTGAATGACCTAATCCTACTCCGAATATGGGCATCCGGAAGCCCAAATTTGAAATTTGTTTTATTATCGATTTCATGTTTTGTAAATCTTTAACGAATTTTTGATTAACTCAAGGATTTCAAAGCGAGCGATGGCAAGGTTGCGCAGAAAAAACATTTTTATCTCCAGTGCACGAGACTGTGTATCGGAAATTCTAAAGATATGCTGATTTAAAAATTATTTTGCGATGCTGCTCTTGAACTGAGTTTTATGGTTTAAGTGCGAAGAACATGATGACAAAATAAAGGTAACATACAAAATATTTTTAAAATGCCCCTTTGGACATAATTTAAAATCTGAAAACTTTCAGATTTTATTTTTAAAAATTTATTTTTTTCGTTAATCGTTTTTGATTTAAAAGAAGATTTTATGACTGATAAAGTACGGTCAACTCCGCTTACAGGAGACCTCTGTGAACTTGCAAATTTCATTTACTGCATCCGCTATTTACTAAAACTGACGTGTTTTGCTTTAACCTGAACAGAATGGAACTGTCTTAACTGAATTTCTTTTAACTTGAACTCTTTACAAAATATGAGACTCTCAATGATATTCAGAATCAAATATTTGTTTATGTTCTCGGAAAAACTATCATTTTTTAAATGTCTGTTTGGTTTATTTGATTACAAGTAAGGCACACGAGGGCTATCTGCCTAACGGGAAGGATGCCTTCGTGGACAGCTTTCTAAGGGAAACTGGCTCGTATACACGGAAAACACTACGAAAACATCCATGCAGCCAGCCCGTTGGACGGGACTGGAACCATTACCGAAGTATCAGCCGTTCAGCGACTTTACCATTCAGCCGCGGTTGCGATTTTAAACAACTGTTTTGATTGTCAGAAAAATCGAACTCCATTTAGCTCAATTTCCATTTTACATCTGAATAACTGTCGAATGTTTGGGCAATCTCTCTTACGTTCATCCAACTTTACATCACAGCTTCTTAAATATATGTACTGTAATTCCTTTTTCACAGTTTTTAAAATAACGAAAAAATTAAAACCACGTAAATGAATTAACAGGAGACTTTACTGGAATTAGAACCAATAACAAACTTATCAGTACGATTGATATTTTGGGAAACCGGAGTTCTATGGTACTGTCTGTCCAAACAACATCTGAATACGCGAAGAGAATTATTATTTATTCACACTGTTGTTCAGCTCACTGATGAATGTAAGCGAGGTGTGGCTAGGGCGTATGGTCCGTATCCAGAACACATCAATAACCTGATTAATTGCGGTTAAGAGTAAGTTTCCTTACACACAAAGTAGCAGGGTTTGATCTTCATAAATATACAACAGAGATCTTCAAGAAGGAAATTACATGATAAAAGTCAGGGTATCTGAATAATACGAGTAACAAAAGCTTGACAAATGTTACTTCTGTATTGACTATTTACCGGAAGTTATACAGCGAGAGTCAAAAAGAATCATCCTGCTACACATAATTACAGCAAATAAATAAATTTACTAAAAATCTGAAAGCATTACTAAAAATCTGAAAGCTTTCAGACTTTATATTACGACCAAAGGGGCGTTTTCTTAAGGATTTGTATGTTATATTTATTTATTAAATATCGTGTTCTTTGCACTTAAGCTATAAAATTTAGTTCAATAGAAATTTCGCAAAATAATTTTAAAATGAGCATATCTTTGGAATTTCATATATAAGGTCTCGCGCGCTGGAGATAAAAATGTTTTTTTCCGCACAGTGTTGCCATTCCTCGTTTTGAAATCGTTAAGTTTGTCAATCAAAAATTCGTTAAAGTTTTACAAAATATGAAATCGATAATAAAACAAATTCAAAATTCGGTGTTTTATCACAATGCGAGAAACATACATACATTTATACAGATTCTTCATTATTTAATTTCTTTAAATACAGGGCTCTAATATTGGGTGGCAACTAGTATTTAAAAAAGTGAACCGACATTTATAGTAAATCAACGCAAAATGCTAAAACGAAATGAATAGGTCATATGGGCAAATTGCCTCTTTGGGCTAAAAAATGAGCAATTAGCATATATTTACCTATCAGCTTAAACTCTGACTGTCCAAATTTCTAATGATGCATTTATAAACGCTCTGTATGAGTTACTTTTTTTCACATCATACACATGTAGTAAAAAATCCGCTTCAATTCACATACATTGAAGCATATCTGATGCAAATGGTTCGGTTTATTTGATTATGGTAAAGCACTCCCGAGCTGTCTCCTTAGAAGGGGTGACTTTCAATAATGCAAGCAGCCAGCCCGTTCGCTAGAATTCGAGCCTCGTACCAAACTACCAGATTTGGTGACTTAACCGCTCGGCCGCTGGTGAGCCCATCAGATGTAACGGACACGACGACAGTATTTCGTTTATTTGAGTAAGGTAAAGCACCAGAGAGCTATCTGCTTAAGGGGAGGGATGATTTCGTAGAGGACTTTCTAAGGAAAACTGGCTCGTATACAAGTTAAGCATGAGGCAAAGCATGAAACAGCCGTTCGCCGGGATACGAACCCCGGACCTCAACTACCAATATTCAGCGACAACATGGTTACATCGGGTTTTGATTCTGGTATGGTCCGATGGTAGAGGCGGCACAAAAAAACAGTATTCTTAACATATCCCTTATATATATTTACAAGAAAAAAAAATACCCCGCACGCAGAGAGTGAGAGAGAGATTGCAAATATTTTTAAAGTAAGATAATACCATATTATCTTTACAAAATATTCGCATATTTTTCGTATCGCAGTTTTGAATTCGCAAAATATGGTAAAACGATGCAAAAAAAAAAAAGCATGCGTGAAATTACGGTACTCTTCTGTGAAAGGCAAAATATTAACACAGTTAGGTTACACAGCGATGTGATTGAAATTCAAAAGTGCAGATAATGATAAAAAATTTATTTTTATCAAACAGCGATAGACGAGTAATACTGATCTCTATATGCCTCGTCCAGCATCAGGTTTACCAGCAATAAAACATTTACTAGCACATTAAGGGAAACGGCTAACTTTATGCCGAAAGATATCATCTTGTTAACAATAAATTGAATATGAATGTGTAATACAACAAAGAAAACATCATTGTGAGAGTTTCTGCGAAGTATTTACAATGATTTTACAGATCGTTATCGCATTCGTAAGTCAATTTTGCGAAAGATAATTCTTTTCCGATCGATTTATCGATTACCCGTAAGCGAAGTACACAGGCTTCAGGAGAAAAGTCCTTTCGGATTGAAGCTCGAGGCAGCTCAGTTCGGGATTAAAACTTTTTCTCGATTTGTATTTCTTACTAACTACACGCATTTTCTAAGTGAGAAAAATAAAATGGTTAACGTCACAGGGTATTAATTCTAGAAACAGAAAACGTCATGAAACTTGAAGTTCGAACTGTTTACGAGATGCTGAAGAGACAAATGAATCAAGCGATTAATGGGAAACTAAAGTTATCTAAGAGGAGCACACGATCCCACACTCGTCGATTGCGTTAGAATTTCCCAAAATTATGTAGGACTTTAGATTGCACAATTCGAAAATAAGCAAGAAATGTCGCCTGCTGTTTTCAAATAAACTCATATTACTTAAGTTAACAATATTTACTGCAAGCACCGTTGGCTTGCCGGTAGCGCTTTAAATGTTTCAAAAGCTAACCCATATTTCAAAACCAAACTTTCAAAGTGGTGGACGACGGGCTACTTAAAGTCAGTCATCAGTGACGTATGGGTTAGCAGGCTAGCAGACCAACATTTTAAAGCCGTTGAGCACTATAGCGACATAAGAATTGGTAGGTTACTTTACTGCATTAGTAAGCAGTGATTTATGTGCTGGTGGGCTATTTAAAGCAGTTGGTTATTAGTACATGTAGATTGGTAGGCTAGCAGACTAATGTTGTAATGCCGTTGAGCACTATAGCGACATAGGAATTCGTAAATTACTTTACTGCATTAGTCACCAATGATTTATGTGCTGGTGGACTATTTAAAGCCGTTGGTCATTAGTACCTGTGGGTTGGCAGACTAGCTGACCAACGTTTTAAAGCCGTTGGGCACTAAGTGACATAGGAATTCGTAGGTTACTTAATTACATTAGTCACCTGGTGGGCTATTTAAAGCAGTTGATTATTAGTACATGTAGGTTGGTAGGCTAGCAGACCAATGTTTTAAAACCGTTGGGCACTATAGTGACATAGGAATTTGTAGGTTAATCGCATTCGGCACCAGTGATTTATGTGTTGGTGGGCTATTTAGAGCCGTTGGTCATTAGTACCTGTGAGTTGGCAGGCTACTTAAAACCGAGGGTTACCGGTGACCTAAGAATTGGCAGTCATTAGGGTGCGACACTTCAGTACGTTTACATAGATTATTAAAATTAAATTAAATCGAACGACAAGGGCCCTTATCAAAACCGTTTGCCACACGGTGTTCGGTGGGTTGATAGTGACGAAGGTCAATCCTGGAGTAAGGTAACGAAGAATTCTGTACAATGGCAAACACTTGCCAAAGCGCATGGATAATAATACTGCAATGAAATGTAAGATAAATAGTCCAAAGATTTTCAAAGATCCCGCAGAGGAAATTTTTAACATTAAAATTGCAAGGTTAGACATTAGAAATTACAGACAATTTTTACAACGTAGTTATTACACTGCTGCCTAAGCCCAAACAATGGATAGTAAAGTTTACTTGTACTTGAAACAGATGCACTTAGAGATTTCAAACGTAACAAGGAAAAGATTGTTGAGCTTTTCGACGCACCAAAAATACTCCATGAAAACAAATGGAAAAGCGAGGCTTCACCCCAACAACTTCCTCTCTACAAAAGCCTTCCGCGATAAAGCTTTTCAAATTGAGCTCGCTCGAAACTTCCTGTCATCTTCTCACTTTCTCTTTTCCATCAGCTGACCTCCGACTCGATTTAATGCTACTTCTTTTCCCAAGTGTTCCGCTTTTCAGCTCATAAAAGAGATAGACGGTTTAAAACGAAACAGGAAACTGTATCCGAGATAACACTTTGGGCGGAAGGAAATCACAAAAGACAGGTTTCGATGGGATTTAAAATAGCCTCCTTTTGACTTCTGAGTTTATTTTTCTGATCGTTATAATATCGGAAAGAAGAGCAGTGTGACCATAAAAATAAAAATCAACCAACCTCACACATAAAAATAAATAAATAAATAAATAAAGGGATAAAATTCTAGATTGGTGATGCGGAAGAAACGAATGAATGGGTCATGGCTTATTTAACTATGGTAAAGCACTCGAGGGCTATCTGCCTACAGGAAGGGATGTCTTTCGTGGAGGACTTTCCAAGGAAAACTAGCTCGTATACACGTTACACATGAGTAAAAACACGATAAGTACAGCCGAGCGGTACATTTGCTGAACATCTTAAGCATATTTTAAAATATTAAACCAGATATACGAGGTTTGACACACACAAAAAAAGAGATTAAGTGTGTATAGTTTGAAAACAGAGTTGAGTTGGCACCAACTGTTTTGGTGACGTCATGCCACACATCTCCTCTATGCGGACAGTTTCGACTTAAACGACCACACCAGTGGGGAGTACTGCGTCATTGAGTGAATACGTGCAACTGCATTCTGCCAGAAAATTGTCTAATGTAAAAAACGAACAGCGAATCAACATCTAGTTTCTCGTGAAACTTAAGAAATCAGCCGCGGAGGAAACATTTCAAATGTTCACCGAGGCTTATAGAGATGAAACTTTGTTTCCTGCACGTGTGTTTGAATGGCATCAGCGGTTGGAAGATGACATTCATCATGATTGAATGGGTTCCCAGTGTTCAGACTATTAATCAATACTATTAACATCGAAGTATTAAAAATACTTCGTGAAAAAATTAGGAAAAAAAAAAGGCCACAGTTGTGGAGTATTGGATGGCTGTTGCACGAGGGCAATGCACCCGCTCACATGGGCAAAAACATTACTGTGATGGGGCATCCTCCTTATTCGCCTGATTTGGCTCCATGTGACTTTTTTTTTATTTCCTAAAGTTAAATTTTATTTAAAGGAAACCCATCTTACCTCAGCTGAAGAGGTTCAGGCAAAAAAAGAGAATCTTCTGAAGGGCCTTCCAAAAACCTCGTTCGAGAACTGCACCGAATGCAGAAGTATGCGAATGCTGAAGGGTGAAGTGAACTATTTTGAAGGTGATAATGTCACAGAGAACTGATTCTGTAAGTTCAATGATTTTTTTTTGGGGGGGGGGAAACCAGTCCTTTTTTTTTTTTTTTGTGTGTGTGTGTGTGTGTGTGTCACATTTTGTATTATTAAAAAAGATTTAAATTACTCAGAAATATATTTATTTTTTTAAATCGTCATGTCTGTTTAGCAGGAAATTTATCGTGCTGAAACTTTGAAGGAATTTTATAAGATTTCGTTAGTACCAGATTTTTCCACGGATGTTGAATAAATGAGCGAATTATGGATTTTTTTCTGTTGTATTTTATTTTTTATTTTAATATTATATTTGTGTTATAAGATTTGCCAGACTTCTTGAATAGGATAAAAGTCGTTTCCCGAATACACACCTAATTTACCTTCCGTCACCCGTCAGTGTTGACGTATAGTTTCGATGTCGGCTGGCAATTTTTAAAAACATTCTACAATCTAGAAAATCTGTTTATGTACAGTAATAATGTATAAAATCACATCCTAATTAAATGCGATCTTGATCTAAAGTAATAGTGCTGATTAGTTTATAAATGTAAACTTCAATTAAAAAATACATAATTTTTGTTTAATTACGTACTTGCTATTTATATTATGTATCATTTCACGAAATGTTTATGTTAATCTTTACGAAATTTTTAGCGAATTTGTTAGTATAGATACCTCGCCACGAAAACTTACCGCATGAATACGCAACAGATTTTGCCTTTTTTTTTTTCCACGATTAAATTCTTTTAATCACCGATTAAAAGTTAAGTTCAAGATTTTATGTTTTATCGAACGATAGCACACGTAGGCCTGGTTATCTGGCAGGCTGCGGGGAAGCTAAATTACTTATTTGGTGATTTGCACAACAGCAACACTTTCCAAGTCGCAATGTGATGATAAATGCAAGATAACGCAATGGTCCATAAATTATATAAAAAAGAGTCTCTTAAACACATTTTTAACATTCCGCCCAACCGGGATAGTGCTTAGTGACGCCAACTGCCGTATCGAAGTCCCAGTTTCGAATCCCGCAGAAGGCATAAATGTTTATAAATGTATACAGTCTGTGTGGCATGAAGGCACTCTAAACATGTGGCGAGCCGAAAGTCCTCTCGAGAGGTTGCTGGTAGGGGAAGAGAGTGGGAAGACTTTCGGATTCCGTCCCTCCCCGGAGCGCTCTTTTTCATAATTGGGGACACAACTGAGCAAAGTCATCCTGTCACCCGCATAGTGTCTAAAACCCCTATAACATTATGTTTCCGCTAAGCTGGACTGGGCGTCGAAAGGGACAATTCTCGGGACCCGCACATTTCCAGAAAACCCACGTGGCTAGGTTTATATTTTCACTTACTACAAAGACTTGAACGCCAAACAGTAATCGATTATCGCTCAGATTGGGATCACATGATCTTTCAGAAATAGAACTTTCCTCTGATTGTTTGTTCTCTACGCGGAACAAAGCTGCTGCCGAAACACTTTCAAAAAATCCCGCGTAGCCGGTACATCGTTTCCGTAACTAGACGGGACTTCGTTTGGAGCTGTTCTTTCTAGGAATCATCCCGTTTAAACCAGTGCTACCAGAACCTCGTTTCTCAGAAAAGTCCCATTTAGCAGGGATCATCGCTAGATGTGATAAGGGTCTAACGCTCTTGCCAACGACAGGTGCAATTTTGCCTCCTTGCCACGATGAATTTCGTTGGCTTGCTCTGATATAAGACTAGCAAGATTAGTCACAATAACAACAACAACAGCAACATTCCGTTAAAGACATTTTTAACATTACACTTTTGCTCCGTCAAAAAATTCAGGAAGTCTTCATAAAAGCACTGAAAGAACTACATGCAGAATTCTAATCATTCAGCTATTTAAAAATATACACGATGGGAATTTTGAGTTCACATATTATTTTTAGTAACAATTTTCAGTTATTATTTTCTTTCTTACTTTCTACGATCGCCAGTGTTAAGAGAAAGAAGAGCTAAATATCAAATCAAAGGGCATATAAATGTCTGGGCTATTTCAGCCGTTAAAACAAAAGCAACATGGACAGAGAACAACTCGATTACGACGCTATTTGCCCCGAAACACTAAATCGATACACGTGCGGCTTACGTAAATCTTCTAAATTTTGCCCGAGGGACATCGGCGAACTGCACTTTCTTGTTATTTGAAGCAGCTCTCGATTTACTGTAAATCGAAAAGGCATTAAGGATGACTCTGGATTAAGATCGATTTTGTCCGTTTGTAATTATCTGACACAAGACCATTGGTTAGGTATACAAATAACTATTAGTTTAATCTATTGGCTTGTACGGTAGATTCAAATAAATGCTGAACTTTGATTTTATCATCCGTTTGTTTGTTTGCATACAAGCGATAATGTACTAGCTTATATTTGCGTATAAAATTTTCGGAGAGCAAAAAGTTTCAAGTGCAAAGAAAAAGTAATTATTTTAAAGGAAAATATATAATAAAAGCTCTCGTGACTACCACCTCCTTAAGACGCCCACCCCTGAACGTGACTTATAAATACTTAATATACATTTTCACATACGCATAATACGTAAATGAATACGAAAGATTTACTTAAACGGTTAAATCGCTTCAAAATATTTCGATGAAAAACTGTTCGGTGTAATCTTTCCGCTTTATCACATGATACAACAAAAGCCAACCACAACACTCTATTCCGTTATGTCTATATTCTTTTTTTGGGTTATTTGATTATGGCAAAGCACACGAGGGTTACCTGCCTAAAGGAAGGATACCTTCGTAAAGAACTTTCTAAGGGAAACTGGCAAGTATACGCGTGGGAAACACCACGCTGTCAGCCCGTTCGCCGAGATTCAAGCTCCGTATTGAACTACCAGTGTTCAGCGATTTTGCTGCTGGGCCGCTGGTGAGCTCAAGTGTCTGTAGTAACTGTGATGATGAAGTTTCGATGCTGACAGCGCCTGCCAACAACCGAATCGTTGAACACTGGTAGTTCGAATCCCGGTGAACTTGCTGGCTGCATGAGCGTTTTCGTGATTTCCCCCACGTGTAACGAAATTAAAAGCCAGTTTCCCTTAGAAAGTCCTCGATGAAGTCATCCCTCTCCTTAGACAATTAGCCCTTGAGTGCTTTGTTTATAATCCAATAAACCATGCCAAACCAACAGATGCTGAGAGCTCATTGGCTGTAAAAAGCATAATCTGCAATTTTTTGCGGAACGGAGGAAAAAAGTTCCACTTTTCTTCTTTCAGAGGTTATAGCTTATAAAATAGTTGCCCCAAAAAACTGGCTATTTCAAATCATAGGCTGTATGATAAGGATATTATTCTAGTAACAGGACTTTGTTAGATTGATTTGTTTTTATGTGATTACGGCAAAGCCTCGAGAGCTATCTGCCTAAGGGAAGGAATGCCTTCGGGGAGGACTTTTTAAGGAAAGTGGCTCGTATACACGTTACACATGGGGAAAACTATGAAAATGGCTGTGCAACCAGCCCGTTCGCGGGTTTCAACTCTCCGACCGAACTATCAGTGTTCAGCGACATTACCGCTCGGCCACTGGTGGGCGAACTTTATTAGAATACGCACCAGCAATAAAATTAAATAGATATTTATTTTTTGTAGGAAAAATAAATAATAAAATAAGCAACTTCATCATGTTATTAGTATCCGTCTTAAGACATGGAAACCCCTCGCTTGCAGTAAAAAAAAAATTAGCGATTTCAATATATAAGCGATCAAAAAAAGTTCGTTTAAATCAGCAAATAAAAATACATGCGACACAGATATAGAAATTAAAATGACAAACTTTCATATCGATTGAAAAATTATCTAAATTTCTTCAAGAACAAAAACTGCCACATAGAGCTGGTAAAAACAGGAAAATTTACAAAAAATTAGTAAATCTCTACATATAATAAAAGAAAGAGTCTGTGTGTCTTTCTTCCGTGCTGGGCATAAGCTAATAGACCCAGGGCTACGAAATTTAGTACATAGGTGCATCTAGACAAGAGCCAGTGCACCTCGAAGCGATTTTTTCAAAATTCCAATCAGATTTTTTTTTTATTTTATCTTTTCGATTTTATCGCATCATTTTGAATAGTTTCATTCTTTTAGAAATGTGGTTTTGGCAACAGTTTTTCCGCCATTATCAGCATCGACTATACCCATTGGAGTGATCTTTTTCAGAGCTGAGACAATTGATAGACTCAAGAAAAGGCTAATGCAGTTGAATCGTTGTTAATAAAAGGAGGTAATTTACAATACTGTCTTTATAAACCATGCAAAATTGAACTGTGATCACGACATAACCTGTTTACCAATCTTATTTTATAATTTTACTAGCGGAAGTACCCGATGCCAGTTAAGTTCCATTGAGAGTAATGTATCTAACAACAGAGAACGATACCGCAGTAATCCTTCTCTAATAACGATACAAAAAATACGATTCAGAGTCATACATTTTTCAGTCTGATGCGATATGGAACCCACATAAAAAATTTCGATAGAAAAATAAACTAATTCTCTCATTATATCAGCAACAATGGCACGCAGTTTTTAACGATATTCGTCTTTTTAATTAAATGGTCGTAAAAGCTCAAGTTCCATCTAATATTTCCTCTATATTCAATTTTAGTCGATTAAATGTGGCAAAAAATGGATCATAATTGATTAGAAATTAATAACTTGAACAAACACACAAACACATGTTCTTCTTTATATATACAGATTTTGTTACAAATTTTTGACAAACTCCACGATTTGAAAGCGAGCAGTAGCAACACTTTTCGAAATAAAGCATTTTTATCTCCAATGCGCGAGACTGTTGCCACTCGGGAAAATGGGTGCGGAAATTAATTAAATTTTCGGAGTTTTTAATTAATATCTCGGCTGATCAAAGTCGTACGCAGTCGAAATGGCTTCCCACGAATTTTTGGAATCGGAAATAATGTATTTAATGTTTGGCAATGCTATTTTCATTTCATCGTAAAACTTAGAAATTTTTTTATTAACAAACTCTAGGATTTGAACGCGAGCAGTGGCAACGACTTTCGAAATAAAGTAGATTTTCATCTCCAGCTTGTGAGACTGTTGCCACTCGCAAGACTGAGGGCGAAAATTATGGCTGAATTGAAAACTGAGGGCGAGTTTTTGCGAGCTTTTAATTAATATCTCTGATTTTAATTTTTTTTTGGGGGGGGGGGAAGTGGACGTTGACAGTGGATTCAGGATACTTACTCTGAAGAATCATTTATTTAATGCGATGATATGTACAAATTAAAATGTAAAAATCCCTCCGGAAAATGAGAGTTTACTCGAAGCAGCATTAAACATAAATTAACCACTTTCCACCTCAAAACGAAGCCACAGCAAACGCGAGGCCGTAAATCTCAGCTTGCAATAAATTGACTGCAAACGTTTGGCGATATAAATGTCACTAGTGATGAATCGATGCCAAAAAAGGGCACCCAAATATATGCGCGGCTCGCTTTTATCTCTCTTCTAAACGTCCTGAAATGTGTAGCCTCTGAAAATGTTTATTTTTTCAGGCCCTTCTTCTTGACAGGCATAGTCGTATACTCAGAGAATAAAAATAATCAACGTGGCATGTAAAAAAAAAAACAACGGCATATGCGCACTTTTGCATTCAAGGTCTCATTTCGTTTGGAAGATGGCCACTGTTATGAAACAACTATAACTCGTACATGTTGCAGCAAATTTGACAGCTTGAGAAGTCAAAGTTTTAATCAGATTTAGGATTGTAATTTTACCACCGAGAGAGGCGAAATTCACAAGGGATGGTCATGGGAATAATTTCGTTGCGTAGGATTTACATTACTGTGTATTCCCTCCCCCCCGGAAGGAAGAAAAATTAGGATACTTACGTATTATCCAGTCGATCGTAAACCTGCAGCCAAGCAGCACGATTTAGCGCCAGTTATGGAGAAGATCACGTACGAACACAGTCATAACGTTTGCGCTTTCGTTTGATGTAACTTCAATTGATTGATTTTGTTTAGCTTTTATGAACAAGGCTGTAAAGTAACCGTTATAACATTTTTTTTTCCTTTCATTTTAAGGGGGGGGTTAAAATTGGGAACCTACCTTCTACAGAACAATAACGAGAGGATTATTTTCAAAATTATGGGATCCCACCATTAGAGAAAAGCCTGCTCATGGATACGGTATGGTCAGCTAAATATGGTCGACAAAACAGTAATAGATTGGCACAATTGCGTGTGAAAAGTCCTAAACAAATCTTCCAGCAGAATAGGTAAGGCCTGAAACAGCAGAAATCGACAAAAGCATTTTTACGAACCGCAAATCAAAGTGGATGGAATACTGATTGTTTATTGAATAGAGAGGCGTCAGGCCCTTTATAGTTCCGCAGGCACGATTCGCGCATCTTTGGTGAGACTTCCACCAACTTTCATGGTGGTTCATTGGTGGCTAACTCCCACAGTCGCCGAAATAACACTTCGGTATCCAAATGAACCATGCCCTCGTCGGGATTTGAACGACAATGGCCATTGTGGTTCAAATTCCGACGAGGGCATGGTTCATTTGGGTACTGAAGTGTTATACTGAATTATTATTATGAAGTGTTATACTGAAGTGTTATGTTAGTGTCCAAATCCCGATTTGAACCACAATGGCCATGGCAAAAGGTTTCCTGGGCGGTGCCCTGTCACTGAATATCCAGTGATTCATCAGTGTTCTTACAGCACATAATGTAAGGAGAATTTAGTTAGTTTGACGAAGCTAAACTAAAACAGAGGACGAAAACAAGTCGTACGAGTCAGGATACTGATCGCAGGAGAAAACAAGAAGAGTTTCACAATTGGCTAGAAGTAACTGCATGGGGTAAGGCAGGCTTTACTGAAGAGGGGACACTTTTCAGGCCATACTAATTTTGAAAAGTGCCTAACTTTCGGAATTCGAACCATGCATTTCCCACGGGGCGGATAGTAAACTGGCGGGCACCAGAATTACACTAATGATAGTACATGTATAGCCCCTCCACCGCATTAACTGTGCTTCCCCGCCCACATTTTGATGCGCAGAACTTCAAGGGGGCGGTCCAAGAATTTCCCACTCCTTTTTCTCTATTTTTAAACTACTCGAGAAGACTTTCGGCTTGCCAACAAACATCCATATCCATGTCTCCTCTGGGATTCGAGCCCGGGCCTATCAGTACAGCAGCTTCATAGGTGGCCGCAGGCCAGGAAACACGGGTTTCTGGGCCGAAGCCCTATCCCAGGCTAACAAGATATGTGATAAACGTAGCATGAAAACATAACGTATAACAAGCAGAATAGTCCTTGTAGGGTGAAAAAAAACGATGGCAAAAAGTTCGTAATAAAGGCTACATGAAGTGAAGGAAGTCCGTCGGTGTTCGAAGCTTGTATAAAAAGCATCGGTGGAGGTGGAGAAGTGGGAGCGATGAGATGGGTCAAAATGGTACACGTGATTGAAGGTTTGGTAGGCGGAAGCTTAACGTCGCCAGCCACTACACCGATCAGGGCGACACTTAATGGATACAAAAATCCATGTTGATTAGAAAAATCCATGTCTTGGAAGCGAAGGATTTCGTTCCAATACACATGAATTCAAAGTATTATGAGATTTCTCCCAGAAGGTACGAATATCTCACGTTTTAAACGCGGGGAAACTACAAACAACCCGTGCAACAGTCAGTTTTATAGGATTGGAACATAGGAAAAAGTAACTCCGCCTCTCATGGATCTAGCTCATATAAATTAGAGGTTTTACTAAACCTTGAAATAGACTGTAACTTTATTTTCAATATGGAATATACAGAGAATATAAAACATAAAGATACGTTGTTGTTGTTATCGTGTCCAATATTACATGGAACAATGGTTGCCAGAGCCTACTCCAAGAAAATGCAGAATAAGAAGAATTGTAAGCAAGATAAAAAAAAAAAGTAGACAAGATAAAAAACTAACTTTTATTTGCATTAGCGCCTTAAGCTTCCCATTAAATTTGTTTATTCTCTCTTTCTGTCGTAAATTAATTAATATACTTATAATAAATTACTCTAAATTGTGCCATTTCAAAATTGATTCCGGTCACATAATTCTTCAGTAATGCTAATGACGCAGATGCTTACATAACGCTTTAGTCAATAATAATACTATTAAAATTTTCTTACTAAATCTTAATTAACTAATAGAGATAAAGTTAAACTAAAACTGAATCATTCTTAAACTAACCTTCGACGTATACTCTACGCATTTCTTTTCCGATTTTCTGTTTTGGCTGGCTCATTACCCACTGCTGCTCTTTCTTTCTTCAAATGTTTTATAAAAATGAAAAAAAAATTACCGGTGTAACTATTGATGAACGGACGCACAATACAGCGCCAAGTAAATTGTACGTTTATGTTCCAAAATGACCTTACCACAAGAATCATACGGTAGTTAAGCAGCCACGTTTGTTACGATCTCCTTGTGAATCGGCTTTTAATGTTAACTTTTAATGTCATGATCAAAAGTGATTTCATTACACGTACATACAGTCGTTACAATGTGCACAAACAGTTAGCTAATTATTTCATTTGTGGAATGTAACAAACAATTCATAACGTTATTTATATTCATACAGGCAGTGTTCACAAAATAAGTCCTACAGCAGTGGTGCCCAAAGCTTTGGCCTGTCGCGAGCACATTTTTGTTAAACATATTTCCAATCGTAATATTTCAGATGTATCACATACTGTGATACATCTGAAATATTAATTTCGGCAAATGAGTTTGAGATGAATAATAATATTGGTTAAACTTTATGGAAATCAGAGAAGCGGAGTTCAAAATTATTTTTCAGTGCATTTAGGTTTTGCGAGTATTTCTCTGTTTCAATTGCCTTGTGGATATTAATATGGCTTGATAAATTTGAAAAAGGGTGAAATTTGTTTCTTTCATCTGATTTATCCACAAATTTATCTGAAAAACAGTTACGGTCCCAGTCAATTGAAAAGGGTTTTTTTTTTCTTTTTCTTGGAGATCTTCGTTTAGTTTGTTCAGTTTAGCTGTTATATCCGTGAGAAAATACAGATCGGATAACCAATTATGATCGTCCAATTCTTTATAACTTTCGTTTCCGGATTCCAAAAACTGCTTTATTGGCGAAAGAAGTTCTACAAATCGTTGAAGTACTTTTCCCCTGCTTGAGCCATCTAACATCGGAATGAAGCAATAAGATTCCATGTTCGCTATCAAGTTCATCTGTCAGCAATTAATTATTTTATATCGTCTTGCAAGGTATCTCTTATGACTATAAATAAATGTTTACCATATTTTAACAATTAAGAAAGATAAATGAATGGTTATTTTAAAATATTTTTTGTTCATAGTACCTAATCGGGCCGGCGAGCACATACAAAACGATCGGCGAGCACACTTGTACTCGCGAACACAAGTTTGGGCACCACTTGTACTACAGAGTAAGAGAATTTCCAGAGTGGAGAGTTTGGAACAAATGAACCGTGTTCTCCTAGAACTGGGCGAATGGACAAAGTTTCTTCGAAAAACATGGCAAAAGTTTATAAGGTATTTCTCCCACCTTCTTAGCGTGCTCTCGTGGTGTAGTGGTTCTGCACGCTGGGCCGGTATTCCACAGGTCCATGGTTCGATTCCCGACGAAGGCGGTTGCTAATTTTTCATCTCTTCGGCTTCCAAAAAATCCTGATGTCTCTACAGTGGCGCCCGAACTAAAAGGATGATGATTTTCTTCACCCAGGATTTGGCGATTGGGTTCCCTAAAAACCCCAGTCGCCCTTTAAAAGGGGGAGTATATAAGGTATTTCCCCCACCTTCTTAGCGCGCCTTCGTGGTGTAGTGGTTCTACACGCTGGGCCGGTATTCCAGAGGTCTGTGGTTCGATTCCCGGCGAAAGCGGTTGCTAATTTTTCCTCTCTCCGGCTTTTCCCATTAAACTAATGTCTGTACAAGGTCTTTCGACGATGTCCATTTAATAGTGTACTGCACTTTTTCATTGGTTTCCTCATTTTTGCTCGTCAATGGATATCAAGGTCATGGTAGTTTTCACCTGACATGTCGCTAATTTTGAATCTGAAAACCAGTATACTTTTTGGCTCAATCAACGCATCTTCTTTAAAGATTTGCCGAAGCATAACAACGGTCTCAAGTGCAGAAAGAACTCCTCGACAAAAACAAAATTCCATGTACACTCCTTTTGTTTTTTTCCTTTGCGATCTTGCATCATATAAATGGCAGACTGCTTCATGAAAAAACACATACAAGCAATCAACACTGATTAAAGACCTCTCTGCTCAAGATTCATGCCACTTGGCAATCAGGAACGGGAAATACTAAGCTAATAAGCGTCACGAACCGTAATGACTGCTCATTTGCAGTGACTGCTCATTCCGGTTGTTTTTTAGTACCCTTACGCAATTTTTAACCTTTTTTTAAACGATAACACTTCAAAATCTTTAAAATTTACCCTTTCAAGTTAATAATTTAGTAATTTTACCATATCTAAGAGGAGACTGCGTCAATTATACGTCACTCTTATACAGCAAAATTGTCAAAATGCGAAATATGAAACAATAATTAGCTGCCAGTTTCCCTTTCTGTAGTTTGTTAAATATAGCATAAAAATTTCAAGCAAAACACTTCCTGTAGGCATACGAAGCATTTATCTACTTCTAAAATAAACTTTTGCCACCCTTCCGGCATCTTGACCTATTTCTTCGAATAAAGAATCACTAGAGCCAGATGCTTTTTTAAGGATTTCAAAGAATACGTGCTTATTAAAACAGTGTTTTTACCGCGCTGGTAGAAAAGCCAAGATAGTTTCGTAAGTTGCTGATAATCGAGATGGAGATAAAGTGTTAAGAGACGATCGGAACCCACTACTTGGTAGTAATACAATGAATTTCTCTCTCTCCCCCTTTTTTTTTTGGTTGTTGTTAGCAATCTTACTTGTCTGACAAAGGTCAGCGCAAGCCCATCGTGGCGAGAAGTCAAATGCGCCTATTACTGGCAAAAACCTTGAGCACTATATAAGTGACAGCCCGACTTTACCTCCATTCTGCCCTCAATTTTGAGAAACAGCACCCTGGGTAGGACATGTCGGAGTGTCTCCCACCCCTCTTTCCCATACCACTAGCCTCTCGAGAGAATCTTCGGCTCGCCGCATATTTAGAGTGCCCCGATTCCATACAAACATTATACATTTACAAGCATCCATGCCTTCTCTGGTGCTCTCTGGTGCAATTAGGCTAAACTGAAGAATCGCCCACTTATTTGTTTGGCGCTTTTTACAAGTGTAAGAAGAATTGGATTTTTTCAATTTTCTTTTACTTTTTAAGTGAAAATAGGTCGATGTGTACATGGATAAAGTCAAGGGAGTGCACAATGCCATTTTTGCGCAATGCTGGGAGTCTTCTTTAAGTGAAAATAGGTCGATGTGTACATGGATACCGAGTATGTGCAATTCTTAAAGCGCCAAGCAGTAGGCGATTCTGCACTTTCCCCCATCAATAATTATAAAAATAATAATCAATGATAATCTCTCTACAGCGCCACTGATTTTAATCAGTTATCACGGATCACAGCTAATAGTACTAAAATGGAATCTTTCATTCTTGCATAAAACCAAGGACACGAAATTATAAGTCTTTTATTTAAACAAGAAAACGCCAAAGACTTACAGGCGAATTCGTTCTTTGTCATTCTTTGTTTTTTTCTCATACATAATTTGTGATTTCTGTAATGACGTTTAAAGAATAGATCATTTTGACTTTTTTTTTTTTTTTTTTTTTTTTTTAAGGGCATTATTATCACGAAACCTGAAAAAAGGGGAAAAGATTTTGTCATGATTATCACGGCCAACAATTCAGATTAGGTTCCGCTGATTGAGCCACAAGGTCTATCTACATGTAGGGAAGGATGTTTTCGTGGAGGATGTTTTAAGAGAAACTGGCTTGGGGGAACGTTGTACTTGGGGGAAATCACAAAAACTCCCATGCAGCCAGGTTTGGTTTGGAGGACTTGAATCCGGATCGAACTACCAGTGTTCAGCCGTCTTATACTCAGTCACTGATGCTTCCCCGATAACAGTTTGCATAAGAGAAAACGGCACACAGTAGAAACTCTAAGATGTCATTATGAAAAAGAGGGTAAATATTTCAAAAATTGTGCTCCCCCCTCTCTTCCCATTTTGCGTCAGAACTATGTTTCACAACGGGAAAGTGATAACATATGCCCTTCATATGTGTTTTTAGATAATTACATTAAATATCTACTGTAATGCTATTAAACACATGTATACACAATGTGTAATGGCGCATACTTTCATCTTTCAAACAATAATGCAATAAAAGTATATTCATTGTTATTGCATTAATTAATTACTAATGCAATAAAACAGTAAAATAATTGTGAGTTTCTTATGATTTTTATTATTGCATTAGTGATTAAATGATTTTTCATTCTTCATATTTTTTAAACCATAAGCGGAAAGAATTTTCAGCCTTAAAGTTCACGTATCTCTAAAAAGATGTAGATATTTTTTAAACCTTTGTTTCAGGATTTATTTGTGTTTACTGTTGCTCTACTGGAAATTCACCGAACAATAACTCCTTTCAAAACAAAAAGCAAAGGCTTTGTTTTGCTGTCAATGCAGAGACTGAAAGCAAAAATCGCATTGTTATCGATTAAACTTCCATTGTGAAAGCGACCCCTACCGGTAGATCAGTGGAACAGGAAGTTACGTATAAGAATAAATCGAGTCGCAGGTGCGAACAACATGTTGGTTAACGGAAGGCTGTTGAAACGGCAGGAAAAAAAGCATAAACGAATTCATTCTTGCATTTATTTTGGGGTCAAATAAGAGAATGGAGGCTTTATAAGCTTTCTAACGCAGCTGAGGGTAGATTTCACAACATTCACTAATAAAGTTTTCATAAAATTCACCAACAATTTATACTTCATTCAACTTGAGCAAAAAAAAAAAAAAAAAAAAATTAATATTATTGCGGTAAAAAAATGCTTGAAAGATAATAAGCAAATGCCTAATTTACGAAATTTAAGCATTTTCAAATGTAGAATTACAGTCAACCCGATTTGCCGGGGTCATACTGGGAGCACTATTAAATCAAACTCGCAGTTATACGGTATTTTCTCCCTCCTCTAGATACACCTTTGTGGTGTGACTGTAAGCACACTCGATACGTATTCGGAAGGTCTAGAGTTCGAATTCCAGCGAGAGCACTGCATATTTTTCACGTTCCTGCATCGATATTATCTAAGTTCATGCAACAGTTCTACACAGTTCATGCAAACGCAATTAAAGGAACACAAGAAAAAGGAATACCCCATATTATAATTAACAGATAAAAAGTATTTACCGATTTGATTATATTTTAAAGCTGTTTAATCTGAAGAATAAGCTCATTTGGTTATATAAATTAAATCAGTGTTTAAGATAAAAAGGAGAACTATAAACATCGGAAGAACAAACATAATTAGAAAAAATCTGATGTGTACACCACATGGCTTCCTTGTACGGAATATTAAATTATACGCAATTTTTCTTGCATTTCATTTATATTGGATTGAATTAAATCTGCTTCGTCGATAGCGCATAAACCACAATAGAATAAACGCACTCTTTAAAATTCGTTTTATTTATTTACTATGGTGATACTTTGGAGCTAGGTTCACTTAACAGCGTTACATCTGATACATTTTATAACTCAGATTGCGCAAAAATTATATCATCTGAAGAATTATCTAATCTTTGCCACATGCTCTATTCAAATACTATAATACATCTAAAACGATGTATAAAAGAAATTAGACAAATATAAAAGAAGCAGTTGTTGTTGCGAAGCTTAGTTTCTTTAGACTGGCAATAAATCCACTATTCTGCTAAGTTTCATATGTAAACAAATATGACTGCTATGGTAAAAAAAATTAAGCTTAGCTGCATTTAAACAGTTTTTTAAATTGTTGATAATTCTACAAATATTGCATGCAGGTTAATTAAAGACATAAAAACCTTAACCGGAAGTTAAGAACAACATAATTCAATCATTTTGAAAGCAAATGATGCACAATTTACCAACATATAAGAATAAAAAACTGAGCTCACTGAGCCGAGTAACAGAGTGGATATATATATATATATATATATATATATATATATATATGTGCATACATTTGTATACTTTTAGTATAGCTGATTGCCACCATAAAAGGAGATGCACATCTGCATGTTATAGCAGTCCTATGTACCAAATTTCAACGTTCTGAGGCCACTCGTTTTTGAGTTATGGGATATACATACATACGTATATATGAAAAAATCTCTTCCCATGAAATTCCCATGAAAAAAATCTTTTCTGAAACCACTTTAAATAAGTTTTAAAATTCGTTTGGGGGAAAAAAGGAGTCCTTTTTCCGTCCTTACGTGCAGATGTCACGCAAAAACATCGTTACATTGCATTCAATAGCTCTAAAAATTGATATTTTCGTTGAAATATGATACCAAAAATTTTTCGAGATTATAATACTTCCTTTTTACTTCGTACAAGGAAGTAAAAACAAAACTAAATCACCTGAAGAATCGATTCAGCCTCCGAATTATATTATTTCCACGCAGACAGCTGTACACCTCCAGCAATTACAGATAATAATGTAACTGGATGTAGCATTAAACACTCGGGAGGATGAGTCTAAGAAACTGGCATATTACAGGATGTCCTGAGGATGAAGTACCTAGGATTTTAAATCTTAGTAACATCTCGTACGCTGTCAATGGGACCTAGATAGGATATTGCGAGATTATAATGGAATGTGCTTAGAAGATTATTGGGATATTCCAGGATGCCCTGAGAATGTAGTAAGTAGGATTTCATATCCTGATAACATACCATACGCTGTCGATGGGGCTTAGTTAAGATGTCCTGAGGATCTGAGCTGGGACATTAAGCACTCGGGAGGATGTGCTTAGGAGGTTCAGGGAATATTTCGGGATGTCCTGAGGCAGGGAATATTTCGGGATGTCCTGAGGATGTTCGCTGTGCCCACGAGCAACATCCTCAGGATATCCCGAGGATGATTTTGTGCTATGTGGGGTATTAATAAATTTTGTAAACCTAGCCGCAGACTATTACTGATCTATGTCATCTTCATAATAGCTCTGCAGAATTGAAGCAGTCTCTTTTCCCGTATTTTGAAAATTTTATTGATCATGTTTCGTTTTCTTTTATTTCTTCCAACTACGTTTTATCTGTCGTGCAGGACTGCATAGTTTCTAAATCACGGACTTTCTTAAAATCGAAGTTAATTTTTCATAAGTTGTCCTTGCTAATAGTTCCTAAACATGAAACAAAACGTATACTGCAATCTAGAAATCACTCAGATAAAAGAACGTCCAAAAATCGTCGATAATATAATAACAAAAAAACAAAAAAAAACCTCATGATATGTGATAAAAGGTATACCGATCTCTTATCGAAAAAGAAGGGCACACGCCATGAAACTTATTCCCATCCACAGTGCCAGAAAATAAAACGTTTTCCAAAAAACGTACTCTCTATTACCACTAAACGACAGAAACAAACAGAATTCCCGAAATTTTACTTTATATCAAGAGAAAGGAAAACAAAAAGTGGACGATTTCCAACAAGAAGCATTACTGACTTTAAACTGCTACGAACAGCATTTCAACAAACCGTTCACGTTCAACATCACCCGCCCTAACTTGATGGCCGGCAAAAAAGAATAAAAGAACTTTTTTTATTCAACTTTTCCAACTATTCATTTATTTCCTCCCTTCTCCTCAAAGTCATTTAACATTTATTTTTAGTGCTGTTTCGGAAGCATAACACGGATCACGGGTCACAGGATGTTAGCCGGTCTAGATGCGAACATACGTTTAATAGCGTTATGCATCACGTATTACTACGCGATACAGGTTTCAACTGCTTCATAATACCATCTCACGGCACTACACATACTTCCTTCCCTTCCCTTTCAACCATACATAATTTTTTTCCCTCTTTTTTACAACTCAATTCCGTGGCAAAACAACAATGGATCAGAAGTTCTGCAGAAAACACAACTCAGCAAACGTTAAATAAATTTAAGGTGTACTAGCGGAAACTAGCAACGTTTCATTTTAATGGTGATGACAGCCTTTTCTTTTCAAAAGAGAAAGTGAATTCGGAAACAAAAGTTCCTGAAAGAAAAATTCTTTACGGGGCATGTAATAAAATTTTATTTTACAAAAGAACTCTAAGTTCGTTTCTTATATTTAAGGTTTAAAAAGTCGAACATTTTATGCAAGAGGGTCCATAAGGTTCTGGAAAGTAAAGTATATTTATTCTATTTGGTAGGAAATAAAATAGTGTACATCAGAAAAGTCTTAGGAAAATATAACAAATTTTCTTTTAAACGTAGTATGTGTTGCCGGTAAAGTACGAAATGCCGGCATTCTATGTAATGCCGGACGATTTTAAGCAAAGTATGAAATATGAGAATTATTACATACTTTTATTTGGCATTCTATAGAATGTCTAGGAAATGTGTGAAATATGAATCGTTTCATATATTGACGGCTAGTTTTAGGAAAGAAGGGAATAACAACAGAATTTTTGAACTAAATTATTTGAAAGCAATAGCTATTGACAGAGGCTTTTCACCCAACATTATTAATCAATCAGTTAAAAAATTCTCACCTCAAGACACCAAAAGGCACACTCTTGTTTTAGGAGACTATAAAAATTCTGTTGTCATTCACTTCTTTCCATCAATTAGATATAAAGTTGCACGCATTTTGCAGAAATTTAACTTTCGGGGCGTTTATTCTCTCATCAATAAAATTCCGAGTTCCATACTCAAGGACCCCATTCCGGATATGAATTCCTGGGGTATTTACAGGATTCCTTGCCAGTGTGGTTTAATTTCCATTGGCCAAACAAAGAGAGCCTTAAAATTTCGCGTTCAGGAACATGAGGCATATTTTAGAAAAAAGGAAACACAGAAGTCTTCTGTTGCCCAACATTGTTGGTCCGAAAATCACACTTTCAATTTTTCTGCTGCCAAAATTATTCAAAAAACATCTTCCATTGGCGAACTGAATTTTCTAGAGGCATTTCACATTCAAAAAAAAAAAAAAATCTTTCTATTCTAGTTAACGACCCTAATTCCAATCCATCTTTCTTTTAGTTCTGGTTTCATCAACAAATGGCGCCAGTAGCTTATCTCCTGTCCAGGCTTTCTTATCTTATCTAATCATTATATATTATCTCGTTCATTTGCGCTTTTGCAGCTGAGGATGATGGTTCGGTAAAACCATCGAAACTAGTCCTGTGAAAATTTGAAAATATAACGCTGATTTTTATTGTTTGACTTCTAAATTAATATTTGTTCGGCGTGTTACTGTATCTTCATTAATCAAGATTTAGGGAAAATGTGTTTGTTATCAGTCTAAAAAGAAGAGTGCTTTGTTAGAACTTTTCTAATTCAAAATAAAAATTTTTTCCCCTTCAGACATAAAATGCGTATTTTAGAATGAAATCAAGTCGTTTCTATGTTTTGTGCATACTGTACAGGTACAAAATACTGTGCTGTGAAACCTCCTATGTATAAAAAACGATTATTCATGGAAGGATTATGTCAAAAGCGCTCACTCTCAACTCGAGGACGGTCCCAATTCACGCTTTTTATTTTCCCTGCACTTGGCAACCAGACAAGTTTTGTAACATATCTGGAATCCTTTACTTGCATCTTATCTACCACATTCGCATTCAGATCTCTAATATCTCTGGAATGCATTAAGTTCTGCATCCTATCATATTCAGTGTTAAATTTATAGGATCTTTGGAATACCACATCGCATCCAGAGATAAATTTTACAAATATCTTTGGAATTTACTAAGTTTCGCAACCTTTCTCACCCATATTAAAATTTTATAATATCTCTGGAATTCATTAAGATTAGCATCATATGGCATCCAGAGTTAAGTTTTGTAATATCTCTGAATTTCATTAAGTTTCGTATCCCATCGCATAGTGGGTCTTCTTGCACAACCTATATTGATTATATGAAAAAGACACTCCAAGCTCTTTCATTTATAAATATTTCATTCTAATATATACACCCATGTTTCAGCACCTCAGTTACTACTGCTTAACTATCTTCGCTCATCAATAAGGAGGTGTCTTCCCTTTTCCGCGATTCCTGTTTCCGCCGTTGTCAAAAAAACGTTCCTGTTTCCGCGAAATCATCAGTCTTCATTACCCCCTTCCCAAAGGGGTTGCATAGTGGAGGGCCGAGTGGACCTTGGCCTCTTCCGAAATGTGAGAAAGCAAAAAAATTTTAGATTTAAAAAGAATATTTTTAAAAGAAATAACTGAAGGATATTTACGATCTCAAATCTTTGCATGAATGAAGCTAATACTGTATTTGAAGTGGCCGGGTTGTTTTTTATGGTTCATTTGATTATGGCAAACAACTCGAGGGGTATGCCTAAGGGAAGGGGCGGTTCTCAACCTTTTAACTAACGTGTACCACCTAAAAAAATTTGAAAAACTTTTGTACCACCACTACATTTTACAATCATTATTTTTCAATTTTTGAATAGAAATATTAAAAAAAAATATATTTTGCCATTTGCACAACCTTTTGGCTCTTTGTGTTAAATTTGCACACATAAAAAAATATATTAGATTCAAAATTGGTTACCATTTTAATTAATCAGAATTTAAGCTACTTTAATTATTAATTTAGTGTAAAATTTTGGCCTGTTTATAAATATTTCATTCTAATATATACACCCATGTTTCAGCACCTCAGTTACTACTGCTTAACTATCTTCGCTCATCAATAAGGAGGTGTCTTCCCTTTTCCGCGATTCCTGTTTCCGCCGTTGTCAAAAAAACGTTCCTGTTTCCGCGAAATCATCAGTCTTCATTACCCCCTTCCCAAAGGGGTTGCATAGTGGAGGGCCGAGTGGACCTTGGCCTCTTCCGAAATGTGAGAAAGCAAAAAAATTTTAGATTTAAAAAGAATATTTTTAAAAGAAATAACTGAAGGATATTTACGATCTCAAATCTTTGCATGAATGAAGCTAATACTGTATTTGAAGTGGCCGGGTTTCTTCGTCTGGTGTGAGTTCACTTAGTTTTAATAACCGCAAGTTAGGATCCACTTTTAATTTTGTTTTGCATTTATTTTTCAAATATAACATAGAAGAAAATCTTTGTTCACACAAATAGGTTGTGCAAAATAACAGAGCGCAAAAAGGCAATAAAAATTTAATAGTTTTATTTGAAATGCCTTTAAATTCTTTTTTTCGGTTCAGCCAAAAGTTAACGAGTGTATTATTTTTGAAATTTTCAGTTAGAGTTCGAGTACAGGAAATTTCTATCAAATGGTTCTTTTTCTTCACGAGAATTTTGAATTTAATAGTTTAAAAAAAAACTTTGTTTCTTTTCGTACTACCCTACTTTTCTCTTGCGTACCCACTGGTTGAGGAATCACTGATTTAAAGCATCAAAGAAAAGCGTTATTGGAGACATGAAATATCATTTATTTTTTAATTATCTTTCAGCATCGCCATAAAATGAGGCTTTCAAAGAATTCAGTTTCTTTCTTTCATTTTTTTTTAATAAAATAACAATGGAGATTACGTGTAATTGCATCCAATATTTCATCAAAATCTGATATCATCGATATAATCGAAGCTTGTGATCTAATCTTGAATGCTCTCCTTGACCTCTATTTGACCTTCAGCACACTCGAACTACAGCAATCTCGATTAAGCAGTTAACTGAGAAGGAGGATGCCTATTGCCAATTAATTGTTTATTGTCTCTGCCAACAGAAAGCGCTTTGAATTAAGTAACAGTTTCAGTTTTTCGTAATTATTTGTTAATAAATATCTCGGTCAATTCTGGAGTGAAACGTTTGTATTTTATTTTTTAGGATAACTATAAACTTACTAAATATCTGGAGTGAAAGGTTTGCATTTTATTTTTAGGGCAACTACAAACTTACTAAATATAACTACTGAAACATGGGAGGCGGGTAAAAAAAGTGAACTTCATAATTTTTAGAATTTTTTCCTCCCTTAATTTAAAAATGGCTAAGCTAGAATAGTTGCATTATTCAAAATATTTTTTACGATTAAAAGTACATGTGTACGATCAATGGCTGTTAAAATGAAGAACATGGTGTATATATTTTCTGAATTTTTAAAATACTTTCAAAATTGTATCCTTCGGGGTAACATATCATTTCAGGGAAGAAAAATTATAAAATATGGAAAAATTTATTAAATATTGAAATAACAAATCTAAAGTGTAATTAATTAATGAGGATAATCATGAACAGTTAACATTTTGAACTTTGCACAGAACTTCTTAACGGTTTCTTCGCAAGAACTCATTGATACTTTATTTGCAGGAAGCTGTTCAAGGATTTATTCGCACATAAGTGTATAACGATTGCTTTGTATAAACAGCTAGACAATTTTTCTTACACCGACTGCTTGACGCTTGTTATTCTATGGTGTGTAGGTGTAGGTGTAGGTGTATTTAATTATGGCAAAGCACACGAGGGCTATCTGCCTAAGAGGATGGATGCCTTTCGTGGAGGACTTTCTAAGGGAAACTGGCTCGTATACACGTTACACATGGGGAAAACCACGAAAACGCCCATGCAGCCAGCCCGTTCGCGGGATTCGAACCTCGGATCGAACTACCAATGTTCAGCGACTTTACCGCTCGGCCGCTGGTGGGCTATTCTATGAAATGATTTATGATTTTTTTACATGAAAGTGATTGATTAATGCGCACGAAAACATTTTTCTTTCTAACCCAAATTTCGGCTACCTAACCCATTCTAAACCCATTTAGTTGCAAAAAATTAAATTTTTTAAAATCTTCAATTTAAAATTTATTTTTAGAGAAATTCAATTTAAAAAAACTTCCTTCATTCTTACTTTTTGCACTTCAATCTGTAATCAAATTTTTAAAAAAGCAAGTCGAGGAGCTTCCGGAAACGTTGTCCATTAGTTACCGTTTAGCAAGCCGTTAATTATCCCTAGAAGTATTTCTGCCAGAGTTTAAGCCTTTGGCTACATTTGACGTATCAGTACGCCATGCATTTGTTTGGGCAAAGACGCACATGACGTTCTGATACGTCATTGAAACTGAGACGAGATTTAGCTAGTTCATTCAGATTTATAGCAAAGTAATGTGTATCTGTTGCAACAGAATAAATCATTTCAGTAGTTTGGTGAACCATGTTTGGGATACACATCTCCATAATGACAGAAATAGAGAATACATTTTATCAAAGTGACGATTTACAAGAAACCACCTTTCATTTCTTTCTTCCCCCCCCCGAAAAAAAAACATCTTTCTCAATCATTTTTCTGGCATACTTGCTTTGTCTCTTCTACTATGATACTCCAAAAATCTTCATATAAAACAGCTAAAGCTTTAGGATTATCACCTAGCCTTCGCAGGCACAAAGTATTGATTCCAGGAACTTCAGAAAACAGTTTCACATCAGGTACATTTTCTTTTTCTTCCCAAATCCATTCATCTAGTTTTTTACGAGAAGATTCGCTATCACCGCCTGATAAGCGTCTTCTACGTATTTTACGTCCTGAAATAATTTCACTGTCCTTATCCCTTTCTAGTTCATATATATTCTTCATCATTTTCCTTTTGTTATTCCCCTATATCGCTTAAAGGATCATTATAAAATTCTTCATCAGATTCGAGATCATTATTTTCATTAAAACTGTCGTTTTCACTCTGATAAAATATATTCTCTATTTCTGTCATTATGGGGTTGTGTAACCCAAACAAGTTTCACCAAATTACTGAAATTATTCGTTCTGATGCAACAGATACATATTACTTTGAAATAAACCTTAATGAATTAGCTAAATCTCGTCTCTGTTTCATTGACGTATCAAAACGTCACGTGCGTCTTTGCCCAAACAAATGCATGACGTACTGATACATCAAATGTAGCCAAAGTGTTAAATATGCTCAAAGTACAAAAAACATTCAAATAAATGTATACCCAAAGGGTTAAAGACTACAACTTCGCCTTCAAATAAATTATCAAATAGAAAAAAAAATGTAGAAAATATCTGCTCATCATAGAGCAGATGGGGCAAAATGGGAATATAAAATAGGAATAAATTTAGCGACGTGAAAGACATTATTTAATTTATGGCACTGCACCGGTATGCGCCATATATCACTTCATCAGTTTACGATGGCGTTTTTATTGCGTCGGGAATATCATTCGAAGCTTTGGGAACATTTCCTAGGCACGTACCCTTTTGACATTTCTTTCTGCCTACTGTACAAAAGAAGAGTAGAATAGTGGAACAATTTTTTACTAAAATATGTATAATAAACAGCACAAAGAACCGACTTAAATAAATTTCGAAAGGAGAATTTTTATTTCCTTGTACGAAGTAAAGAAAGCATCGTAATCGCGAAAAATTTCGGGTATCATATTTCAAATATCCATTTTCGGAAATATCTATTTTGACCGTTCCCTAATCCATTTGGAAGAATGTTTCGCATGACGTCTGTACTTATGGACAAGATAAAGGATTCTTTTTCCCAAAAGGATTGTAAAATGGATTCAAAAGGGATTTATGACATCTGTACGTACGTACTACATATGCATCTAGCATAACTCAACCATTACCCGTAGGTTAAAATTTTGTATAGGGATTGCTATAACATATACACAGTCCAGTAACATTAATGTGACCACCACGTACTTTCCATGTCAGAATTAAATAACCAATCACAGAAGGCAGGTGGCAGCACAGTGCAGTTGAGCGTATATAAAGGGTGTGTGAGGGCTTCGGAAAACATTTCAATCGTTGGCGTAATGCAGAAACGAAGCGATTTATCCGACTTCCAAAAGGGCATGATCATTGGCTTTCGGGCCAAGGGTGGAAGCATTTCCGAAACGGCTGAGTTTGTGAACTGTTCGCGTGCCGCCGTGGTAAAAGTGTACCGTGCATAGCAAAATGGGACTGTCCAAAATCAGCGACGTGGCAAATGTGGTGCACCACGGGCCATAGATGACAGAGGCGAACGACGGTTGCGGAGATGCGTTCGGGCAGATAGACGGGCTACCGTTGAGCAACTGACCACCAAAATGAACCAAGGGGCTACCAAAAGTGTCTCCCAAAGTACTATTCAGCGAACATTGCTGCGTCTGGGCCTCCGAAGCAGACGCCTGGTTCGTGCACCTATGCTGACTGCTGTTCATCGACGGCGAAGGCTAGAATTTGCACGCCAGTACAGCAGCTGGACGTCCACTGAGTGGCGACAGGTTGCGTTTTCGGATGAATCGCGTTTTATGCTCCATCGGACAGATGGACGTTGGCGTATAAGGCGTGAAACCTCTGAAAGGAACCACCCTGCAACCATTGCCGGAACGGTGGAGGCGGGAGCATTATGGTCTGGGGAATGTTTTCCTGGCATTCTCTAGGTTCACTGATCATTGTGGAAGGCACAATGGATCAATACAAGTACGCATCTGTCCTTGCGGACCATGTTCACCCCTACATGCGCATTGTTTTTCCTCAGGATGATGGCATCTTCCAGCAGGACAATGCGAGGTGCCATACAGCTGCCAGTGTACGTGCGTGGTTCGAAGAGCACCAGGATGAGTTTACCGTCCTCCCCTGGCCAGCAAACTCACCTGACTTAAACCCAATCGAGCATCTGTGGGACCATCTCGATCGAGTTGTTCGCGCCATGGATCCTCAACCGCGTAATCAATCTAGCGCAGCTGGCCACGGCATTAGAGTCGGCATGGCTCAACATCCCAGAGAACACCTTCAGGGACCTATGTGACTCTCTTTCTGCACGTCTCGCAGCAGTCCGCTCTGCGAAAGGTGGTTATTCTGGCTTTTGACAGATGGTCACATTAATGTGACTGGACTGTGTAGTTGTGCATCTTATTGCAATCGGAAGTACCAAACGTATACATATATATATCTACTGCTTACCCTGCTTAAAAGTCCTTACCTAGCCTATATTTTCGCAATCGCCGGGCATGATTTAGACTTGATAAGGTCCTAAGCTATTTGAGATATGAGACCCTTTATAAGTCTGTTATAATATATTTTAATACTATTTATACTATATTTAAATTTTTTTGCGGGGGGCGGCAAAAAAGTGGGGGCCCTAAGCTATAGCTTGTGTAGCTTATACATAAATCCGACCCTGGTCAGAGTCATATACTTCGAATTGCAGAAGCGTTTTAAATGACGAAAATATTTACGTTTGGGGAATGTCAAATTTAAAAATAAATTAATTTTAAACAAATAATGAAATTTAACCTTTTAATGCGATCTCCCAGTTCCTATACTTATATTTTAAAAAGTTTTATACTCGTTATGAAAAAATAAAATTAGAAAAAGCTTGACTCCTGTACGACAAAAATTGACCAGGATATTTAATTCCAAAATCTACAGTTTTTGATGTCATTTTCGACTTGCCTCTGGGATCGGTTAATTAGGTTAGAATAATTTGAGGAAATGCGTCTAAATGAAGTGTAGCAAAAACATGTGTATAATAGGCCGAACAATAAAATCACGTGGTTTTATACATCAGAATTTTTATCGGTACGAGTACTGTACATTTGCAAGCACCCATATCTTCTCCGGTATTCCAGCCCGGGCCCTACGCCACGGCAGTCAGCGACGCTAACCACTATACCGGTACAAATTAGTGCTAACGAAAAGACTAAACAGGCAGCCTATTCAACCGCCTGGAAATTAAAAGTGGGCCCTAACAAAACTCACTTAGCAGCAACTTTACTCATTTAGCAGCAGGCGACCCCCGAACAGAATACAGTTGTTCAACTATGGCTCAGAATATGAAGATTATATATCTTATGCTCCATTTCAAAGGTGGATTTTGATTTACTGCTTTATAATAAAGTATATAATGGGCTATCAAAAAAAAAAGATGCTTTTGCGGAGGACTTCATATGGGAAAGTGACTTCTATTCATGTTACATATGAAGAATACGACAGCAATGCCCTGTTGCAAACTCGTTAACCGAAATTCGAACTCGTGTCAAACTACAAGTATTCCGCAGTCTTATCCATTCGGCCACTAGTCAAAGGATGAAATATGAAGGTCTCGCACTCCTCTCCTAACCTGTTACACCATAACATTTTCGGTTCACTGGATTAAATGATACACAATATTGTTTTCTGAGAGGACATAATTGTTTGCTTTTAAACAAGACCAAAATATTGTAAAAAAATCAAATAATTCGATTTTGTTTAATATAATTGTTCTAAATAAAATACAAGGTTTTTGTTTCTTGAAAAATTTTAAATCAAATTTATCACCGTTATTTTGCGATAAACAGGCAGTGCACGGAGTTATTCTAAAAACAAAGATTGTACTGGGGCTACCTCATTCCCGAGACTAATTATGAATCGAGAAATTCGACACTAAAGCACTAAAAGTAAAGAATTTAAGTCCAACTATGTTACGGAGATATTTCTAGTAACGAAGCGCAACTAAAAATATTTCTTAGATACTTTTCAAAGAAAACAGCTAGCTCATCAGTTTCCCCGTACAGACATAAATATTTCCAACCCCGAAACCGTAACTACTGAGGCCTGAGAGAAGTGCAATCACTGGGAGGAAGATGACGACGATTCAACCGACTTTTACAACTGAGGATACAACCACGCTTGATTTGCCCTACTTCTGTCGCCAAAAATCAGAAATCCTTTCTCTCCTGTGTTCTCTCCTGTGGGAATGAATCTTTGGGAATTTTGCCAGTTTCATGGCACTGAAAGCTCTAAGTAGAGAATTATGCACAATTTTGGACAGTACACAGGGTGCGTACAAGGTTTTAGGACTAATAATATTTAACAAACTCCAGAAACAAAAGATAAATTACAATATTTATTACTTTGACATCCCAATTTGCATTGCTTAAATAGCTTCTGCTTACGGACAATATTGTCTATGCAATTAGTCTTTGCTTGGATCTAACGGCCATCCGCTGGCATGAATGTTGTTTGTTGTGACTAATTTCACTTGTCTGACCTCATGAGAACAAGCTCACGAAATTCACCGTGGGAAGGAGTAGAAGATTCCGTCTGTCGCTGGCAAGAGACTTGGGCACCTTAAGCTGCGTTCAGAGGACGGTATAAAGTGCATAAATGGTTTAAGCCGAGCTGCGTTGCCAGGCAACCAGTCTGTGCTACTTCACAAAATCTGGTTAGGGGTCTTGGGATAAAGTTCAAAGTTTTCAACTTTATGCCGACTTGGGATAAGCGTCGAAGCGCGAAACCTGAATGGGAAAACAGAGCGGGAAAGCTGTAGAAACAATCTACACGTGAGCAAATTTAGCTTTTCTAAGTGGGTGCGGCTTAAACCCTGTGTCGTAGGTGTGAATGGAATTCTTGCATTTTATTCCTTGTGACTATGCCTCTGTGACATTTACGTCGCCATCTGAACGCAGCCTCCCAGGTGACAATATTTTGCCCAGTTCCACCCCAATTTAGAGGAATAGCACCCCAGGGAGTGGGTCTGAGGGCCTCCTTCCCCTACTCCCTATCACCAAACTACAAGAGAAGGCTCTCGGCATATTTAGAGTGCCCCAGCGCCACAATGACACTATACATTTCAAACATACCCGCCTTCTCCGGGATTCGAAACCGGACCCTTCGGTATAGTAGTCAGAGTCATTAACCATCATCCCGATTGGGCGACGCTGTCATGGATTCGAAAGCTCACCAAAGAACAGCAATTACGTTCGGCTGGAAAGCGGGATAAGCAGCGAAATTTCCTTTACAAACCACTACCTGAAGATGAAAATTCATGTTTTGCTTGCGATCCTCAAAAAATATCCATTTTGACCTCGAATCCATGTAGACCCTTTTATTCCACCACATCATACGGACAGAATAAAGGAATTTTTCCCAAAATGGATTCTCGGTGAGCTCTATGTTTTTATTGTCACAGATTAGTAAGTCGCGCATTTTTTGCTTTAAAAGTCATTGAATTATGTTGTTCTTCTGCTCCTATTAAGGTTTTATAACTTTAGTTAATCTGCGTGCAATTGAGTTGAATCATCAACAATTTAAAAATTTAAGTACCGCTAGGCCTAACGATGCCGCTTTTTGTTTTCATCTAAAACTCTTAGTAAAACAGTGAAGTCAATTGGTGCACCAACTCCGGTGTCACAGTAGGACAAAAAGTTAACTTTTTGTGCATCGAACATTTTGTTTTCTTGTACGTTACATGACTTGCTTCTTTCGGGATTACAAATTGTAATTTTAATTGTAAGAACCGTTTTTTTAACTGCTTTTTAAGAGTATTTGGTGTTTTAGATTATTCTGTATTTTAGAACTTTTTTAATAACGATGTTTTAAGATTTTACGTTCTTTTGCCTTGACGCGAAGTGAAAATGGATCAGATTGAATGAGAAATATATCTGTAACGAAATTCGAGAAAATAAATTTAACTGAAGTACAAGGAAAAGTGTATATGATTTATTAGGCTGTAAAAGAAAGTTATGTGGTATCCACATCTTTTTATATTTTTTTATTTATAATATTGATCATTCCTCCTTCCTGTGTTTTGAATTAACCGTGGATATCATCATCAGTATACCTCCGGTTAATCAGGAGTTGATTTTACCTTAACTCTTTAATGCTGAAGAAAATATAAACATTTTGAATAAATATTACGTTACCTATTCCTTAAATGTCCACATAGATAATTAACCTATTTAGGAAAATCACATTGTTGTTGTTTACGTTTCTATATTAGAATGGCGCCGAAATCGAAAGTTGTTTCTATTCGAAATAACTTTAATAAATTCAACAACTCTCAGTTTATTCAAACCGAACTGTAAACACATAATGATAAAATATTCATACGTAAAGATTTGGTTATAATCGAATCACACAGTTAAGTTTTAAAATAAGAATTTGAACATTTACAGGTCAGCTACATTCTGGCGACCGACTCCATCGACGACGAATCTCAAAGCCGTGTTGCCAACGCAGGACAACAAAAAAATGCAAATTAATTCGAGAAGCGTGAAAGTAAACAGTTGTCATAATCATTATGCTAGAGAAGTTAACATTTCTAGCTAAGATTAATAATTTTGTTCTCGATCTGGCAGATATTCTTGTTATTAATTACGCCCGTAAAATAGCAATTAAAGTTTTTGGAAGGTAACAAGTTTGGGGCAACGAACAGACTAATGGAGATTTAACCTTGACCGGAAGGTATTATTTATTCATCGATGAAAAGAATATTTTGCCAAATCTATTCAGAATGACGTCACAACATTTGCGGTTCGCTTCACTCAACGAGATAGAATTACTTAACCGAAGAGTGGCTGCAGTTTTCCTAGGACAAGACATGGTGAGGGGAACGTGGTGACGGCTGATGACGCGGCACTTTTTTTTATCGGTTCAGAGCGGACGATTTTAGTACATCCCATCATTTCCAGCCATTCTAGCCCTATTCCCATATTAGCAAAGTTAAAATATAATGACTAAATTCGTACAAAATCGAAAGCTGAAGGAAATATTATTCTTATTTTTCAGTCGTCAACATAGAATCCCTGTAAGTGTATACAACGCTTGGCACGTTCGTACAGCTACTTGAATTCCTTCGTAGAACACCCACTAGCGGCCGAGCGATACAGTCGCTGAACACTGGTAGTTCCGACAGTTTGTCTGATAAATATTTGTTTTAAGAATTTTTCTTTGTTTGTCATTAAATATTACTTTTTTCTCTCCCAATGTTACCTGCCTCATAAAGTTCAGGGATGAAACAATGATAAATATTTTTTAACATTATATGAGAACAATAATGAATCAGGCCATCAAGGTATGGCAGGAAAGGTGTGTGGGTTCAAATCCAGGCGAACGGCTAGCCGCATAGGCCTTTTTCGTGGTTTTTTCGCCATGTGTAATGCGTGTACGAATCAGTTTTCCCTTAGAAAGTTCTCCATGAAGGCATCCCTTCCCTAAGGCAGGTAGCCCTTGCGTGCGCTGCCATAATTAAATAAACAACCGACCTTCGTAGAACTCGCCTTTTTAGAATAACGTTTAAATCTCTGGTGATGTTTTTCTGGATAGCTTCGATATTATTATCATTATTTTTGTAGTCAAATTTCACTTTAATGAAGAGAAAGTAGTCATCAGGTGCCAAATCATAATATAAGAATAAGCAGAATAAGGTGAATAAGCAGGGTAGATGAGAATTGGAACATATTATTTATTTTGCTAGAAAATACTTAACAAGAAAGGACTTGTCTGATGGTGCATTATCAAAGGGACTGGCTGCATAAGCGTTTTCGTAGTTTTCCCAGATGTTACGTAACCACGAGACATAATTACGAGATTGATTCTTAAAAAGTCTTCCACGAAGGCATCCTTCGCTTTGGTTATAGTCTTAGCACGCTTTGCAATAATCAGCTGAATCGAATTTTCAACACCAAAGTGTACAACTCTAAAAAAATATATGAAGATAAGAGAAACCGTCACGTTTAAAGAACTTGACAGATTCTAATCACTGTAAGGTGCAAGAAATTCAGAAAAGGACACACACACTAAAAAAAAAAAAAATAAATAAATAAATAAATAAAAAATAAAAAAAATACCTATGGTCTTGAAATAAATGAATGAAAATAATAAAATATGGTAATTCAAATGAACTATTAATATCTTTCTGCATGTCAGTAGATAGAAAACACGGGTTCACCCACACGCGGTGTGCGGTGTGGGCGTGGCCAACGACGTCACACAGAGGGCGGGACCAAAGGCAACGTCATCACACCAGGAGGCGTGGTTTCGAGTGGAGTTGAGTTGTTTTTAGATTGCTGATTGAGTTGTAGACCTCCTGCTTTTCATTTAAAGTTAGTTTTTTTTTTAAATTGGCAACGGGAAATATTTTCTGCATCTTAATTTTGATGATATAGCGATGCTGCCCTCTATTAATGAAAAAGTGAATTATATGTTTTAGAAATATATTTTTTAAGTCTGGTGTTAAAATTATTCAATGTGCGACTCTGAAAACAATGTAAAAGAAACAAATATAAAGAAAAGACTTTCCTTTAATGAAACTACAAGATAAATTTTTTTTTTTATTACTCAATTTTATTCTGATACTTTTATTCTTTCTAGTTTTCCATGAAACTTTAACTTATTTCTCAGGTTTTCTGTTCATAATAACATATTTATTTACTGTCATATTTTTTTAATACTTAACGTTTCTAATTTGTAATATTTTATTTAATTTCCACATACTATTTTTTTTTCACAAACAAGACATGATTGCATTATAATAAGTGTTGAGGATAGAATTAAATATATTGGGGAAGATATATTTTTATGTATTAATTTTAAAAATATAAGAGATTCTTTAAGGCAGAAAAAAATGTTTCATTTATTTTGTAATAGGTTTTTTGAATCGAAATGTTATGAAGATTATAAAAATGCACTAATATAAGTACAGCTATTCTATTTAAATTTCTGTCTTTGGTTGATGTTATGAGTATTTTTTTTTTCCTTATGTTTTTTTAATAGAAATATATTGAAATTTTAGTTTTAATTTTAAAGCAAACATGTATATCAAATATCAGTAAATGGATATTGTTGTTAATTTGATATTAACTAATGAAAGAAAATTCTAAGTATATTTTATGTATAATACAGAAACTTGTTCTTTGGAAATAAATAAATGTATTTAAATAGAAAAGCTTCTTGGTGAAATGAATGTATTTTTATTTTTTATAACAATTTTTTTAAGTATTGTATGCTTACAGTGCAGTATATGCTTCAAGTGATTCACTCGTGTTGAAAATATCACAAGTTCTTTTCATGTAAAAAGGATATGAAAACCTATAAAGTTACTTTTAAGAGTAAATCGTGATAAAAAATATTTAGTGAGCATAAGAATTTAAAACAATATGAATCTTTACATCGTATTGAATGTTCGGACATTTTTTTCAAGTAAAACAGAATTTGAAAAAAATCTCACGAACCTTTTTTTTTTTTTTTTTTTAAATTTTGCTGGTGTCAAAAGAAACAGAAATATGCTGATGATGATGTTTTGAAACAGCATGATACTTCTCTTCTTATAAATTGCATCCATTGTTTACAAGTGTTTAAAAGAAAAAGTGATCTCTTACACCACATTCGAATGCGACATGGTTTGATACGAATCTTACAAAAACGAAGAAACGTTGACATCGTTAATACATGCAAGTCTTCTAAAATCGCAAGTCTTAATACGTAGTATGTTCGCAATTGAATCGATTTGCTAGAACATAGAAAATGATCATGTCTTAGATGTACTTCTTGAATATATAAAATTGTAGTTAGTAGGGAAAAAATGAGTTATGATGTAGTTTTACACTGAGTTATGATATCGGTGTTTGAAATGGTAATCAATAGTTACATTTAAAATGTGTCGTGAGTGTGAAAATGCAGAAATAAAAGAGCTTTGGCGAATTTAATAAACGCGGTTCAATGTGGTTGATGGAAAAATTTGTTCCATGTGAATTAAATAGTGTAAGATATGAACCTCTTTCTCTCAATAGTTAATTATTCAATTGTAAGACAATTAAACTTTAAATATATATGCATATAGTACATGTAATGATTAATATTACATTGAATTATGTAAATAACTGATGATATGTGTATTAACATAGTGAATGTTCGCTTTTATGAAGTTCTAAGCATTACTTTAAATACCATTCATAAAACTTTTATCTCATATATACAAACATGACAATATCTATTGAGTTTTCGTTTATTCTTTGGAATGTATGAAAGTTTAAATATTTTTTTTTAATTTAATGTAGATTGGAGTAAAATATCTGTATCTTTCTTCATTTCAATCGGTAATATCTGTATGCTGGTAAAGGTACGTATGTTCGTAAGAATTATACTGTGTCACATTTTTGACAATCTTCTTTCATTCATATTAGTTAATAAGAGAATTATTGAAGTTAGTAAAGTAATGAAAATCAACGTTATTGAAAGAAAAAAACTCTAAAAGCATTTACATTTCCAGAATTATATCAAAGTTCCTTTTCTTAAAAACACCAGGTGTATCGTAGTTTTTATTTCTATTTCGTTAAAAGCTGAATTTGTAAAATAAAAATTTTCTATTAGTGTAAGGTAAACAAAAAAATCAAGAGACAATCCGTATCATGAATGAAATTCAAGTTTTACATCGGATTAAAAAGAAATATTCTGAATCTAAATGTTTATGCCTATTTAGCACAAAATGTGTTTATTTGTCTTATAAATTTAACTAAAACCATTCTTATAACAGTATGTTGCCTTTAAACTGGGTAAAAATGTTAAGTATATTTTCTGATGGTATTGATATACTTGTCAAAGAAGTTCTAGAAACTTCAAATGTCGAAAGAGCATATGATAAGAGTCTCCTTTCCTATCGCTACGTCAGTTACAGGTTAAGGGGTGTCTTGAATGGATGAAGGTAATGTTTGTGCGAAATATAGTAGTTCTATTTTGAACTGAGAAATGATTCGCTTTTTGTCAATTAAGGAAACTTGTAGTATTATTAAACAGAATGTCAGTGAAAGACATTGCGTTTGCATAGTGAATTATGAAGGTATTGAAAGGTAGTAAAGAAGGTGAATTAAAGAATTAATTTGAACAAATAAGGTAAAGCTATTATTAAAAGAAAAAACTGTTCGAAAGATGTATGTTAGAATTAAAAGTAAGATGTTAAAATTTAAAAAGATGTAACAGAGTAAAACCAAAGAATACTGGTAATTCCCATCTGGAAAACAGTAATTTGAATACGATATTGAAAAAGTTGGTTTTAAGAATTTCTTTATGCATGTGATGCAAAACAATTGCTACTTTATCATGAGTGCTGACATAGATGCAATTAGTGTATGAAAAATAGTAAAATTAATATAGTCAGTGTCTCTAAAACATGAAAAAATAATAGTGTGAGCAGTGTAAATTCATTTGAAGTACTGAAATATGACATAGACTAAATACCAGAAGATGTAAGAAATATTTTGGTATGTGTGGATGAAACACTGAACGTGGTTGTAAAATTAGAAATGAAAATTATCAACACACATAAAGGTAATAGGGATTTAAAACTAAACATGATGTTAGAAACTTTGAAGATCGTAAAACTATATGAGAAAGAAATGCATTTAGATATAAATGGTATTAAACTGTAAAGTTGTGAATGGAAATTTCTGAGTAAAACCTGTAGATGATCTATTATGATCGGAGAATAAAACAAGTATTTTAAAATTTGTAAGGAAATATTTGAATATGGAGTAAATGAAAACAATCCATATCGTTAAAATGAATAAAAAGGGATAAAATGTTGGAATTACGAATGATGAGACAGAAATAAAAACATTATAATAAATAAGTTAAACTAGAATTAAGAAATATAAACACAGAAGGGAAATCATGAACGTAAGAAACGCAATTAACAGTTATAGACTTAAGTTTTTTAAAAAAAATATTCGGTAATGTAAGGAAGATATTGTTAAACATGTAAAAGAAATTAGAAATTCTGTAGAAAATTTAGTAAAAGAACTAAGATCACGAAAAATAAACGTTTCTTTTTAAATAGAATTTCAAACCACTAAGTTAAAGTGTGTATAGAATACTAGAATGGTTTAAAAAAAGTAAATGAAGTTAAAATTCAGAATATATTGAACATTATAACGTTAAAAAAAGTGTGAAATTGCATCTAAAATTAAGTAGTGTAACAAATAAACAGCATGTGCGGGAACGTTTGTGAAATATAATATATAAGTTAAAAATCAGGGTATGCTGAAATGGTATGAAAGGTATGAAAAAAAAATAGTATGTGGAAATTAAATAAAATATTACAAATTAGAAACGTTAAGTATTAAAAAAATATGACAGTAAATAAATATGTTATTATGAACAGAAAACCTGAGAAATAAGTTAAAGTTTCATGGAAAACTAGAAAGAATAAAAGTATCAGAATAAAATTGAGTAATAAAAAAAAATTATCTTGTAATTTCATTAAAGGAAAGTCTTTTCTTTATATTTGTTTCTTTTACATTGTTTTCAGAGTCGCACATTGAATAATTTTAACACCAGACTTAAAAAATATATTTCTAAAACATATAATTCACTTTTTCATTAATAGAGGGCAGCATCGCTATATCATCAAAATTAAGATGCAGAAAATATTTCCCGTTGCCAATTTAAAAAAAAAACTAACTTTAAATGAAAAGCAGGAGGTCTACAACTCAATCAGCAATCTAAAACAACTCAACTCCACTCGAAACCACGCCTCCTGGTGTGATGACGTTGCCTTTGGTCCCGCCCTCTGTGTGACGTCGTTGGCCACGCCCACACCGCGTGTGGGTGAACCCGTGTTTTCTATCTACTCATGTCGAACAAATAGCAGTTTATTTGTAGCAATATCTACGTTCTCTTTACGTGTAAGAAGATTATACTTTATAAAGCAAAAGTTAAATAATTAAAAGCAAAGACCATTTGAACAGGCCAATCACAATCGTTACCCAAAAGGGCTAATGACGGCTCACATATGGGCAGTCATTTCGAACTTATTTCGTCGCACCCATATGCCTCTTGGGCCAGCTCTTCATAAAAGAAATCAGCAAAAACTATATTGACAGTGACATAGATAAGAGATAACACTTAAACAAATAGATAAGAGATAACAATGTAAGTCACGTAAATTTGATTTCACGCTAATTTAATACTGAATCCACACTAAATTTGATTGTTCCAGAATTTTATAAAACGACAACGATTCTGATATGACTTTTTTTTTTAAGCTTGCCTCTTTTACAAGTTTGCAGTTTTGGAATATGTACGTAATGTATCGAGATTTACCATACACATAAATATTAAATTTTAAAAATGTAATTACTGATGAGCCAGAACGTAATTTTAGGCGAACAGAATTATCATTTTATAAGGAAGCAGTATACATATTATTTACATCATATTTGTAGATTTATAACGTAAATGCATGCACTATAATTTTCCTGCCACGCTTATGTGTATAAACAAAGTCGCAAATACAGTAAATCAAAGAAGGAAAAAAAAAAAAAAAAAAAGAGATGTATGAAGAGTGTTTTAGATAATCTTGTACATCTTAAAGAAACTAAATTTCATAAAAAAATATTCCAACCAATCAATTTAGACTTTTGTGAATAATAAAACGGAGCAATTAAAATACACATGACGGTAAAAGTTTTCAATTGGGTGTCCCTTGTTTCTTTGGCGATTCTTTTTTGACGCCAAGATCGGCGTCAGGAAGGTACAATTTCAAGATGGCCGCTACACAAAACCAAAATAAGAAGTCAAAAAATTGCACAAACTCGGTGCCCATGTACACATCGATCTATTTTCACTGAAAAAAAAAAAATCAGAGAATTGCACAAACTTGGCATTGCGCACTGCCTTGACTTTGCCCATGTACACATCGATCTATTTTCGCTGAAAGCTAAAACAAAGTTAAATCTATTTATGGTAACCAGAAATGGGGTTTCATTACCAAAATTGAACAAAATTTGTCGCCAATCGAAGGGACACCCAATTCTACACTAATTCTCTAGCTAACTTCATGACTTTAAAGAATTTTCTGAAAAAAATCAACAATGAATAGTAAATCAAATAGGCGCAGACCTCCAGACTTTTTCTTTTACTCTTATTTCTTGAAAGTGTACGAAACAAACCATTGGAATACAGAAACTGTAGAATACTATTTAAAAAAACTTCATTCATATTAGCGTCCCTATCGTACACTTCTCTAGACCAGCCCCAGTAGTGATTTAAGCGGATAAGATCGCTGAAGATTGGTAATTCGATCTTCGATCCAAGTTTTTAAACTCCAGATTTCGGCTAGCATTTTAAAAGTGTTCCCCATACGTAACGTGACGAAAGTCACACTCTCTCATAACGTTCCCCCACGAAAGCATCCCTCGATTCGCTGATAGCTTTTCCGTGCTTTGCCTTAATTAAATAAACCAATCTTGATCTAATAGAAACAATATAGAAAATAAATTTTCTTTTAACATCAGCGAACACAGACATCCAAGTTCGCTGAATTTTATTGAAAATAATTTCTCTGCAATAATTTAATAGCTTGAACTTTTTTTACTGCTAAAAGTTCTTCTGTAAGCTTTGGGAATTTGCCAAGTGTACCTGCTTCTTCATTGAATGGTTCGGCTCCAACGGTAAATTCTTCCCTAAAGCTCATTAAAGATTTTTCTCAAGGCCATTAATGGCTTCTTTTATGTGCAGTGATAAATGTTTCGCTTTGAATGGCGTAGAGAATGTACTTAATAGCCATTCGAGTAACTGTTTGTTCATGTTTTCTTTGACTTCGCTTGTTAAAACTTTTATATAATTTTTAATCTTCTTACAAACATTGACAGCTTAAATACTACCTTGCATAAAGGAGTACATCTTTTCGATAATCACTATTCTATCCAAAGCCGCATAATACAATGGATTACATTTTTTTTTTTTAATCTGGCGATAGAATGGATTTAAAATGATTAGCGGTGACGATTTATGTTTCAGTGATGACGACAATTAATGTCGAAAGCCATATATTTAAAATAAAACGTGAGATATTTGACTTATAAAACTGAAATTTTTTCCTGCCTTTTTATAGGCAAAATTATTGATTTAAATCAGTTATGTTTTGGGCAGAAAGTCACGAATTAAATTACTCTTTAAAATTACTTGAATTACATTACTTGTTGTTGTGTTACATGAAGTAAATTTAAAAAAATATAAACTTCAAAATTAGGCACAATTCAATTTCTATTAACACTGGTTGCATTAAATTAAACTACGAATTTCTGAAGAATTTAACGCGGGACTTTCTTCTTCAAGCAGCAAAAATGCTTTTAAAATTACTCCGTAAAGAACAGAATTCGAATTAAAATGCACTTCCAACCGATTAAAATACTGTATTTTCAGTGAACGCATTTGGATAACTGGTGATGGTAAAGTCTATCTGACATGGGCCTTTATGCCATGAGGAGAGATGCCTTCGAGGAGTACTTTTTAAAGGAAACTGGCTATATTTATATTACACGCGAGGAAAGCCAAGAAGACTAGCATAGAGTCAACGCGTTCGCTAAAATTTAACCAGTGTTCAGTAAGTGTTCGGCCGTTACCAACTGCTGCTGGTTAAGTTAGCAGGACTGAAATGTAAAAGAATAGTTAAAGAAGAGATAACAATAAGAAAACAGGAGATAAACTGTAAAAGACTTTTTCTTTTCCTTTTTCCTCTCTTGTCTTGTGTTTATTAGTCCTTTACAATGCTGTTCTTTGCAGATGTTTTACGCCAGCAATTTTCCTCACACGTGTATCGTTCAAAAGCCATTTATGGCTTTCCAGTTCGCTGATCAACTTGCATAAGAAAAAAATGCGTGTTGCCATTTGAAAATTTCGAACTTTTTCACTGTAACCGTAACTAGGATAATTATATAGTCTTAAATCATCACAATCTCGATCGCCATACCTTCAAATAACAATCTGAAATTCCATTTCCACTGGTTTAATGGATAGGGGTTCATATAACGGGGAAATGTTTTGTGAACCATTTTGTATAATGTCTCGGCTGATTTTTGCTAAGTTTGCATGTACATCTTCGCATTCATCTGCGTTATTTTACTTTTTATTACATTTATCCAAACTTGTATTGGCACTTATTTTACGTTTTGTGTACATACTCTTCGTTTCATACTTCTTCTCCATTGAAGCAAGAACCTCAAAATCTCGTTATTTCCAAATTGAAGCTTATCATTGTGTTATGTGATGTATTGCAATGTAATATACGAGTAAGCTGCAACCGTGTCTCATTAATTGGGAGCCCAGCAGCAGTGGAGCGGTAAAGTCGTTGAATGCTGGTAGTTCCGACCTAGATTCGAAGCGAACGGGCTGGCTGCATGGGCCAGCCCGTTCGCCCATGTGTAACGTGTATACGGATCCGTTTCCCTTAGAAAGTCCTCCACAAAGGCATCCCTTCCCTTAGGCAGATAGCCCTAGTGTGCTTTGCCGTAATACCAATAAACCTATAATAATAAGCGAGCTATTTGAAGGTGCTAGCAGTGGCGCTATAATTGTAGTGCTCAGTAAGAATAATTTTAGTTTGCAAGTTTCTAGGTTATTGCAAGTAGCAAAACTTTTCGATTGTAATTATTTTATTTTGTATAAATGGCAGGGTATTAGTCACCGAATAAAACGCGTTTTAATCACATACGAGTTCATTTATTGACTTGAATTAAATCGTGTGAACACAATGACAGGCCATCACACTTGGAACCTCCCCAACGATAACAGTTAAGTAGGTAGAATTTAACGCCTACCTACTTAACTACTTTAGCTTTTATCACACATTTAAAAGTACTCTCATCATTTTCTTTTTTGACGCACTTAACAGAGTTTAATGCACTCTCTTGAATTAGCATTAAGCTCGCTGCAATAAACATTTTTGCTGCAACTGAAGAAAAAGGTTTTTCCATTTCTGGGGTTGCCTTTCATGTTTTCTGTTTATAATTCTTTGATCACATTAATCTTTTTTTAAAAAATTCTATTATTTCTTAACACTTAAGAACAAAAGCATAAATTATTTTACACAATGCGCTACCTACAGTTAGTTTATGATTGGAGACGAAAGCAGATTAAATATCTATTTTATTTCAGCAAACACGTTGTGGCCACAGTCAAGTTAGCACATTAATTGTGCCTATTCCAAAAAGCTTACATATTTGACAGATTTGCACTAAAAAAGAAGGAGCAGGCAGACGGCAGTCCAGCTAAGCCAAAGATTAGAAAGCAAGTGCGTTATATTCAGGGTGAAATCTTAATTCAGACTGGGTTAGTTTCGGTTCTCAATGCATTTTGATTGGATAGTTAATATTGCTGTAAAATTACTATTGGCTGCTTAAGTTTTAGTTCCATTTACATCCCCAGAATTATGTAAAAGTCATATGGCATGAATTAATCTAGAAATGACGCACTGCAGAAAGAGGTTACTATTTTTAGAATTGAGGAGGGAAGTTTATGTTCCCAATTTAATCTTTTACATATTTTTTATTTTTCTTACATATATATATTTGGTACAGTCTTGCCACTGCTCGCTTTCAGATCGTTGAGTTTGTTGATCAAAAATTCATTATTAAAGTTCTACAAAATATGAAATAGGTAATAAAACAAATTTGAAATTCAAAATTTGGGTTTCCGGGTGCCCATTTTCGGATGGATGACTACGTTATTCAAAATTCGTTGGATCTAATTACCGTTGTTTTTTCACAATGCAAGAAACACACATACATTCATGCAGATTCTTCATTATTTAAAGGCCATACATAATATCAGCTGTCTTTTTAACATTTTGCTGAAACATGCTTCAATGCTAAAATAAACGTAGAAACGATAATTTTCGTATAGTGAATTGCGGCTGTTGATGTATTAATATCTCCTGTATTGCAGGAGATTTAAATAATAAATGGATACCAATATATTAAACAATTTCCTAATACAACTTTGAAGAGACAGTATTAAAAAAACTTTCCGGCTGAAAGGGAAGGCTGGAACTTGTGAAGCGTCATAAAATTCTATTCCGTCGCGGTTTCCTTTTGGACCTCCCTAATGGAAACGAGGATTAAATGTTTCCTCATACGGCACGAAGCAGTAGGTGGTTATTTAATGCCTCGACGTCTCATTATTGTTTCTCCTCTTCCTCTCTGGAATCAAGTCACTTATTGTCTTCAGAGTTCCACTTAGAAAGCCTTCCTTAATAAAGGACTTCCTGAGACCATGCTCAAAGGGGTTCCTTCTTTTTTCTTTTACGGCATTTTCTTTTCGGCTATTAAAAAGAAGTGTAGCGAAATGACCTTGGCCATGGCACAGGCACATACATGCAACCAAACGTGGGATAACAGTTTCGAAACTGTACTTAAGCAAGACGGCGGTGGCACAGAAAAATAAATGCTTTGACAGAATAAGCGCGCCATGTGAATCGAAACTTCTGTGTTCTGGATGGAAAGAAAGAGCAATACAGTTGAAACCAAAGGTATTATAACTGGCAATAACTTTATTGAATTGAATTTTATTATTAATGGACACAATATGGTCAGTTGAGTCGGTGAAAGCTGATATTCAGTGAAGAATAAATAATGAAATAATTACATCAGGGAAATTTACACTCGCAGGAATTTTTGGAACCGGGAATAATGTATTTAATGTTTGGCAATGCTATTTTTATTTCATTGTAAAACTTGAAAATTTTTTATTAACAAACTCTACGATTTAAAAGCGAGCAGTGGCAACACTTCTCGAACTAAAGCAGATTTGCATCTCCAGCCTGCGAAACTGTTGCCACTCGAAATAATGAGGGCGAAAATGAGCGTTTTCAGAGTTTTTAATTAATATCTCTGATTTTAGCTAATTTTCCTTTTTAAAAAAAATGGACGTCAACCTTTCCCAGCACCCAGAAAAGAACTCTAGAAAGTTTGGTGAGGATAGCTACAGTAGTGACTGGGTTAATCGCGAACAAACCAACACACAAACACTATCTAGAAAAGCGATTTCAGTTATAAATACGGTAGAAGATATTATTAAATAATACCGGTTTCGTAAATGTGGTCTTAGAGAAGAATATCGTTCATAAACACGATTTTAAGTTCAGATTTTTTAAAAGTTCAATATTTTACATATGGCATTTTAATAATATCTCGATCCACAATGTGTGTGTACTAATTGCAAACAGCCTTTCATTTACCATTTTACATCTATCTCCTCATATAATTTTATCTCCTCATTTCCTTCATTTCATATAAACAACTAAATGAAAGCTTTAGGCATTTAACGAGTGTGTATTATTGTTATACTGTGTTTGGTATGTTAAGAAAACTGGCGCTAACTGAATAAAGTAGCACTAATATAAAGAATATAAATAAAGTTAAGAAATACACCATTTATTCTTTTCAGGTAAGCAGTATTTACGTTTCATTTATTGATAAAATACGACTCGTAATAAACCAAACCCAAAGCAACTATTGAACACAAGTACTTTAGGACGATATTATACAGTAAGGTGACATGGAAGACTTCGTGGGTTTCATCTTGGGCCACCCGATACATTACGTGAAAAGTAGAACTGACCGAATACGTTACACATCTGGCAGTTTACTTTACTTTATTTTTATTTCTCCCAAACATAGCTTCCGTAGTTTATCCGGCACCAAAACAAGATTTTCTTTTCTATTAAGAAAAAAAAAAAAAAAAAAAAAAAAAAAAACAGTGTCTATTATTTAAACACCTCAAACTATTACAAAGTAAAATAATTGTAGCGTTTTTTAATGGATACTTTAAATCAGTTCGTAGATACTTTGGAACCCCATTCGTAGATACTTTGGAACAGACGAAAATTTTCACGACTTTCTCACAAAATGTAAAATAAAATGTCATTTGCCATAATTTTCTAAATGACAATTCTAAGAAAATTACCAGGTTTACTTAAAAAAAAAAAAAAAAAAAAAAAAAAAAAAGAGAGAGAGAGAGAGAGAGAAACAAAATTGCATGGAAAAAAATTTCATAAAAAGTTGTTTTTTTATTTTGGAAAATGTCTTGAGGTAGTCTTCAATACATCGATGTGTTGGTATTATTCGATTGGATGAAACTTCTAATTATTCAGGGTGGATTTAAACATTTTTGCCCCTTCTAATTTTAACAAGACCGCCGTGTTCAAGAACATATATAATATTTTTTAGAAATTAAGTGTACAAAATATGAGAATTTTATGCATAATATTTTTCTAAATTTGTTACTCTTTCGCGGGAGTAGCATTCTGAACATACTTACAAACCGTATCTTTTTTTTTTTTTTTTCTTTTCAGATATTTCCATAACAATTCATCTTTTTAAAAAAATTACGAAAAATTGTAAATACAGAAATCGAAGACATATAATATACAGACAACTAACCTGAAAATAATCTATATAAATCGTCATATAAGTGTTAAAATTGTTAATATTTCAAAATAAATAATAATTAAGCTGATCGAAGCAAAAACATCCGACATAAAATTATTCTAACAAATTACTTTGCCCCCCAGTCTGGTTGAACGACAGCCACACCCGAAAATCAACTATGAACCGGGCAGCCGGCACTTGAAACCAAAAATCTAGGCCCTTTCGTATCCCTCACAAGAAAGCTTTCCGATACAAATTGCAACCCTGGTCAGCTAACAAAATACATATCGGAAACTTACCTGATTAAAGCGGGAGCGCCGGTGTATATCCTCGGATGTAAAATTCAGTATATGACACAGATGGTTGTCTCGGTTAAGTTTAAAAAAAAAAGGGAAAATAACCGATTTCCTTTCAGGACACAAACAAATGTTAGCGTTTGAGTCGCTACAAAACCTCTCGTATAGCAGGCGCGGGAATCATGACCGTAGAAAGCTGCTGTTTGGCTGCCGGCGGCACAACAGGATTTGGCGAATCTTGGCGACAATGTATGGCTATTGGAAAGTTTTTATTTTCTTGTCTCGCCAAGTTGAGCCATTGATGGAAGGCAGGCGATGGCGGCAAATCTCTCTGGGGAGGGGGAGGTGTTAATCGAGTTGTAATTGCACCGGGCTGGTGACAATTTTCTTTATGTTAGAAAATGTTTTTTTATTCCATTTTTTTTTCTCATACATTCTTTTACAAAATTGTTACTTTATATATTTAATTAAGTAAATAGTTTTACATGAAAGAAACTTGATGAAATGACGTAGAAGTGTACAATAAAGTGCAAAACATTACTATTTATTATTAAACTTTTCTATAAAATGCATATTTTAGAAACAGATGTGAACTCAAATGGATGGAACGAATAATTTAGCTTAATTATATGTAAGAGACCTACAGAGGGTGTTTACACATTTTTGTAACGATTTTGATTTTCTCCATGATTTTAAGTATTAATTTTAAATTACAAGCGTGACTGGCATCGAATTGGAATAAGGTTTAGTTATCGACTGCAGCATTAAAAACATTATTTTCTTTAAAATGTCGCTGAAAAATAAACAATGTATAGAAGGCTGTATTTTTGCGCTGTCCGAAGAGAAAAACTCCTATTAATTATTAAAAAAAGATGTGAAAAGCATGATTCTAATAATTAAAATAAGTGAAATAATTGATATGTAAGGAAACAAACATCAAAGTTTACATCTGACTAGGAAAAAGACAAAAAATGCATACCCAACAAAGAAAGGTACGTACGGCTCTTATTAAATCTAAAATCGCATCTCATGTTTTAAAGGAAAATCCAGGTTTCCCAAGAGCTATTGCAAAATCTTTAAACATATCTGCAGGAACTGTGAACAAAATTTTAAAATCTGATTTAAAGCTAATAAAAATAATTTAAAAAAAAAAAAAAAAAAGAAACCTGATGTTCATGGCCTAACGCCGAAACAAGTTTCTCAGCGTAAGACTACGTGCAGATCGCTGCATGAAAATTATTTGGTAGGTGAAAAATGGAAATATATAGTTAGAATTGATGAGGCTTGGATACACTTATCTGATTGCAATAAAAAAAATAGATTTACTACCAAAAAAGAAGAGAAAAAGAATATGTTGGTTCAGAGAAAACAAGGAAAGTTTTTCGAAAGGTTGTATGGTTAATACTGGATTCTCTTATTACGAAAAACTTAAAATAAGGAAAATAGAAAAAAAAATGTCAAGATTAATTCTAATTACTATCAGACATATGTTTAACACCTATTTTTAAAGAAGAAATTCCATCTCTTTATCCAAACAATCTTCATTGTTTTAAGTTCCATCAGGATAAGGCTCCAAGCCATACCTCTAAATCTACTACTCTATTTTTTTGAAAAAATGAGAAATGAAACCGGAATGGAAGCTACTCCCTTTAAATGCATCCCACCCAAGTCTCCCGATGTGTCTCTTATGGATTACTTTTAACACAAGCTCTTTATAAGCGGCATCCCCAAACATTGCATGGACTCTGGAAGATTGTGAAGGAGGAGTGGAATGAAATCAAACTTGATGTTTTAAGAAAAGGACTTTTATCTTGGAAATCAAGATGTAATAGGATAGTTTAACAAAAGGGCTATCAAACTGAACATATTAGAAAATAAAATTCTAAGGTTTGTTCACATATAAATCTTCGCAAAATCGTTGCAAAAATGTATGAACACCCTCTTTACGCCGACTTAAATACTATAAATTAGGCGAAATTCAAGCTTACACTGGTGTTTGTTTTAGAGAATAGATCTAGGAGTTCCAAGAGAATTTGATATCCAGTTTCCCCTTTTTCAAAAAGAAAATTCTGCACCATTTTGGCAGAATTCCATAGCTTAAAAAAAGAAATTAACATAAATAATGAACATCAGAAATTTTGCACCATTTTATACTTTTTTACGTAAATAGATATGGCGCTGCAATTGTTACTCCTTTTGTTTCTTTCTTTAATTTTTTTTTTTTATTTCGTCAACTTAACCTATAATGTTTTAACAAAAAAAAAAAAAAAATTGTAGAATAATTTTGTTCCTGAAAGGACAAATTAGTGTCCTGCATTCTCACGATATACATATAGCATTTTTTAAAATAAAAATTGAATAGATAAACGTTGTTGAAAGAAACTTTCCACATAATTTTGAAAATTAAAAAATAATTTTCGTTAGTTAATTACAAGAAAAATAAAGGGTAATTTTTTAATATACTGGTTACCTAAATTTTTAAAAGATTCTTTTTTTATTCTACTCATGCATTCGTTTTCTTCAAGGCATGCTATTTTAATAATGCAATTACTACTTTTAAGAGAGAGCAGTTTTTCTCACATAAAATTCCTTCCATATATAAAATTATTACAAAATATTTTTATATATCATCTCCAATGAAAAGAAACTTGACTAAAGCTATGAATTATTATAGAGAACTTTAGCAAGTATTTTGAAGTAGCTTTCCAAGTCAATATCCAAACTTATCTAGATCTATTGTAATAAAAATTATTTAAAATATGTAAAAAAAAAATCTTTGACCATAAAAATTAAATTCAAATTCCGAAGTATTGCAAAAGCAGCTATTGTTATTGGTCGCAGATTAGTTGATTTGTCATGGGAAACCAATCCACTATCAATTAACAATAACCAAATTAAGTGAGAGGGTTTCGTCTTTTTTCAAAAAAGGAGCAAATTAGTAATTAGTTTATAATTAAAATGAGTATAATTTCTTACTCATTTTTATTTTAGATTTTATTTACGATAAAGAATTTTTTGGCTTAAGTAGATCAACTTCTTTCTGTTAATTGAATATTGTTCTTAACTTATAAACTAACTCTAACAAAATTACTAATTTGATCCTTATTTTAAAAAAAACGAAACACTCTCACTTAATTTGGTTATTGTTAATTGATAGTATATTGGTTTGGTACCCTTGAATTAATCTGTGATCAATAACAATAGCTACGTTTGTGGTACTTTCGAATTTTAATTGAATATTTGGAATTTTTACGGTCACAGGATTTTTTTTAAAGACTTTAAATAATTTTTACTACAAAAGATTTTAAATAATTTTTACTGCAATAGATCTAGATACGTTTAGATACTGACTTGGAAAATTAAAAATAATTGCTAAAGTTTTCTATAATAATTAATAGCTTTAGTTAAATTTCTTCTCACTGAAATGATATATAAATACCTTTTCTAATAATAGATTATTATTTTATTACTCAGCAGCTTAGCACAAGTTTTAGGCATTTTAAATTACTTACAATTATTTTCACTTATACATAGTTCATGCATTAGAAATAGTTATACAGTGTATTTGTATAATAAATGTTATAGAGTGCCAAAACACAGTCGATTCGGGAATTCCTTAAAACATTTCTTTGGGAATTGCCCTTAACTGCTGAATGTATTAAATTTAATTTAGATACGTTATTATTCATTCACCTAGGTTTCCTTTCCATATACCTCTGATTTTTTTATTCACAATAAATAAATTAGCAATTAAAATCCTTCACCTTTTTACTAAAAAATATTTCTGTCCTTTTTAATAATACTTACAATTATAATTTTCTGAAAATCATCTGCAAAGGATGTCTCTACATAAGTACAAGACGTATGCATACCTAAGCCGTAAGATATTTTTGAAAGGATGATTTTTATACCTAATGTCGAACTTACAATTCTAAAATAATATTGGAAATTTACATAGCGTCAAAACATTTTCCTGCTTAAATGCAGTGATGTTATCAAAAAAATCATTATACTTGTACATTACTTTCAAAATAGATCAAACTGCAAATTTTCAACAACGAGGAACATCACTAAATTTTCTTACCTGCAAAGAAAGAAAGAACATTATTAATATTAATTTTTCTTATCACACAAAGAATTGATTCAAAAACAATTAGTACAATATAATAAACAAAAGCTAAACAAGTTTAAGAACAAAAGCCTCTAGTAAATAAATCATATTAAATAATGATTTACATAAAATTAAATCAGTAATAAAAATAAATTATATATTTAGATTTTTGTCCAGCTTTTTTTTTAGCTACCTTTTCGCCACCAGTGGTCGAGTGGATAAGACAGCTGAACATTAGTAGTTCGACCGAAGTTCAAATCCTCGCAAGTGCGTGGGCTGTATGTGTGTTCTTTTTTTATATGAATATGATCCAGTATTATAAAGGATGCCCTCCACGAAAGCATCCATTCTAGTAAGCAAATAGGCTCACTAGCGGCCCAGCGGTAAAGTCGCTGAACACTGGTACTTCGGTCTGAGGTTAGAATCCTGCGAACGGGCTACCCGCATGGGCGTTTTCATGGTTTTTCCCATGTGTAATGAGTATACGAGCCAGTCTCACTTAGAAAGCCCTCCACGAGTTCCTCCCCTTAGGCAGATAGCCCTCGAGGCTTTGCGTGGATAACATACTCCAAACCAAACATTAAGCATATAGCCTTCGCATATTTTACCACAAAACAGAAATATTCTTTAATATGCATTCTCTGACTGACTGAGTAAAGCTACAGCGTTTTGTAATCGCAGAAAGAATCGTAAATAAAGAGAAAATATAATAGAATTAATGCACTAAGCAATGATGAGAACTATTAACTGTTTTATTTAATTTATATATTTTGTGTTTATAAAAAAATTTAAATACTAATAAACTGTGTTAAATTTAGGAATACCTTCAAAAGCTTTAGGATATTTACGTATTATCCGGTCGAACTGCCAAGTAGCGCGATTTAGCGCCAATTATGGATGTTCGTGTCCTTTAGAATTCCGCAAGAACAACTGGCGACCGTCGCCGAAATTTCCGCCAACAGTTGAACGGATGGTACGTAAGTACCAACTTTAAAACAATTGCAATGAGTTTTGTCTTGGGCATCATTTCCGGAAGTGATCAGTTTTTCGAGAAACGCAAACCAGTGTCGGTATATTGTATATCATATCTCTAAGGAGATCCCTTTCGCACAAGACCGAAGTTGTCTGATGCTGTCGTTGGTTGTCTCGAGGGAGTTCAGTTTAGCAAACCATATTTATTCGAATATTATTTTCTTTATCACAGGTCGAATTTTTCTTTTTACGTTATAATCGCATTTTTTTTTTATAAATAATAATAAGCGAAACAATTACCTCTTTAACCCGGCTATCTTTCAAAAAGTTCCCAAACGGGATAGAAGTTCGTGTCTACACAAACGAGCACTAACGTTATGCTTCAGGTCGAATAAGCAAAAGACTGCCAATAATGGTGTCATCTTCAGAAAAACAGGTGGTAAATAGCATTAACATATTTTGGCAAGAGAAATAAAAGTAAATTCAATAGAAATTGCTATGAAATTAGTTGATAAACACAGACTTCATTATAGGCCTAACTATGGACAATAACTGCACATAATGGGCATTATTAACAGATAAAGGGTTTTCCTCTTCTTATAATGATATCAATTCACAGAATACGTATAATTCACTGTATATAACTGCGAATAACATAACCTTTATATAGCCAGTAATAATCAAGTGACCATATAATGCTTTATGTGATAATGTAGAAATGTTGATATGTAATGATGCAGGAAAGTAGATTGCGGAGATGTTGAAGATGCTGATCCATAATGAACAGCAAACGTGGCAGCAGAGCAGATAAACGTCCCTTTTTTTATTTCAGTCGACATTTGCGGGTACAATTTACTCGGCATCTAATCGTATCTGATTCAAAAGATTTTACATTTTTGATAGCTTTGCGATAAGAAGAGAAGCAGTCCACATTCACTGAGGAGCAGAAAATAAAAAGCGTAATTATCCAATATGGCAGCTGTATTAAGAGAAATGTTTTCGCTCAGGAAATTTTGGAGTTCCGAATCAGCTACGACATCATCGTTACGTAAAAGTCAAATAATATGGATTATTCTAGAAATGACATAGTCCAGAAAAAGTATTTAATTGCCTATAAACATTCCTGGGATTCCCGGGAAACAACGCAAATTCCCCAAAAATTTCAGAAAATCCAGAAAAGGAAATAACGGTATCCATCAGGTGCCCTAATATGAGTATCCTTAAAAAGTGTTTCCCATCTCCGTAAAATATCCGTTGTATGTTTTTGCATAATTAACCCCTTAACTGCCGCGGGCGTATATATACGCCTTGCTCAGCCGATGCGTTAACTGCCCCAGATGCGCAGCCGATGCGTTAACTTTGCGAATAATTTTAGGTGTAGCAGCGCAAAGCAAATGATAGCAGTTTGGAAGGACGTATATATACGCCTGGGGCAGTTAACGCATCGGCTGAGCAAGGCGTATATATACGCCCGCGGCAGTTAAGGGGTTAAGTTAATCGGACCATCCTGACCTCAAGATACATAGCAATCAACAGTCCACGACAATTGTTATTGAGCAATGCAACAACGAATCATATAAGCCTGTGTATGCAAAGCATACCTGGTTTCAACATCAAGAAATATTTTGATGTCAGCGTCTTAAGCTGTCCATAAAGATACACAGTTAACAAAGAACACAAGAGCAACACCCATTTGATTATTGATACCTAAAACCATATTAACTGATCAGATAAGTCACATTATTATTCGCATTTGAATGATGCCAGACGAAGTCTACACCATAAAAGATTAAATCATTATGGAACTCTTTCCATAAAGGCACACTCTACGAGTTTTTCAACAAAAATGGCTGAAATGAAAATGTGTTTGAAACAGAAGGGTTATGGTTGGGTTTCTGAAGAGCTATGTATCCACCTTTTATGCAACATTTCCAGAACGTCACTAGTTTTGCAAGTTAACAAGTTCCCTGCACGTGGAAATTCAAATGATTGGTACGACGAATATTCTGAAATACGAGGTGTGCGGGAAAGAAGTTATGAAAAAGAACATTTGTATTCAAAGTCAACATGTTTGTTGCATTGTATACTGCACAGGTGGAAAGAATTACTCAAAATGTTTAAGTACACCTCTATGGGAGCACCATTCATCGCTCGGGATACGTCTAAATCACACTAATAATTTGAGTAAGTAAAATACTGAATATTTACTTTGATTTCTTCCTTTATAAATAATACAGATACTATCTTAGCTGCGCTAACAGCACAGAAAGTACAGACAAGATCCATCCATGTTGACATGCACACAGTAAAGAAATTACAAGAAGGTTACAGTTTGATATTCTGCATCATGATTCCGATAGCAAAGTATCGGACTGCATTAGATTATTTTTCATAATAAAGCCCACTATATATCTATCTACTTAATTCTTTTTGCATCGATAGAGGCCAAAATCTGTTTCTCTCAAACATCTGAAACACTCGTATATACAAATTTCTGTAGGAATGGATTTCTCTCCCTCTCCCCCCCCCAAGTAGAATACTACAGCGTTGATAATAGTCTACTTAAGTGAAGCGATTACTTCTCTCTTGGGAATCTTTGCGCGGTTTCACCCATTGTGTGAGGTTTCCCCTTGGTACAGGACTATGACTGCAAGCATCAACAGCTGGCCACATGTGAACCATGAAGCAGCAAAGAATTAGATTAAAGGGGATTTAACGGATTACGGCGAAGCACACAAGGTTTATCAGCCTATGTGAAATTATTCATTTAGAGGAGGGTTTCTATAAGATAAACTGGCTCGTATTCACATTATACACGAGAAAACTAGTTTAAAAAGGCCCATGTAGCCCCCTCCTTCGCCGGGATTTGAACCCACATCGAACTGTGAGTAGTAACCGGAGGTACTCGGTAGGCGGAAGTGACGTCACAGAAAAGGGGCGTGGTCACCGCCATCTTGAATCACGTGACAACCGGAAATGACGTAGATGGAAGGAATGACGTAGACGGAATGACATCCTCAAAGTTCCGTTTTTATGGTGTGGCAACGATCTTTTCAAAGTTTTTATTTTTTGTGGCAACGAACTCTTGAACCACGTGTTTGGAATGACATCACTTTTAATTTATTATTTTTAATTATTTGACATGTGATTAATATTATTTTGTTATTTGATTAATTTTTAATACGTCATTAATTTTAGCTTTTTAATTATTAACTATTTAGTACATCATTATTTTACTTATTACCTTTAATGAATTTTTGTGGAAATTAATATTATTTTCCCTGAATTTTAAAAGTAAAACTCTCTTTGTCCCTTTGAGTTTTTGCACCATTGATGACATAAGGCTGAAAGTCTGCGCATGCGCTTTGACATGAAAACCGCGTCACACATTTGTTTTTTCACGACGGCTAGGATTTCTTTTGGCTTCTTAATCATTACTTTATTCATTGCTGTTTTAAATGTAAGATTTTCCCACGGTTTAATTTTTTTATTATTAAGATATTTTTAATTGTTTTCAATTTTCATCTCATTCTTACTTTTTTTTAAGTTATTAGTTAATTTATTAATTTTTATTTTATTTTTTTCACCTTTCCCAAACATAAATTTTATTTTTAACTTCAACAAAAGTGAATTTAAATTTTCTTTTTACTTTTTATCTTGCAAAGTTTATTTTTTTTTTTTATATTTAATTTTCTTTTTGGTTTTACAAAAGTAATATTTATTTTTACGAATTGAACTTTTCCTTTTCACTTTTTTATTTTGCAAAAGTTTTTACTTTACTTTATTTTAATTTTTTGTTTAAACTTTTTTTTTTGGTTTTACAAAAGAAATATTTATTTTTCCAAATTTAATTTTCCTTTCCGCTTTTTATTTAAAAAAAAGTTGTTACTACATTTTTAACTTAATTTTTTTTACAAAAGTAATATTTAGTTTCATAATTTTAATTTTTTTGAGTTTTTTGTTTACACAAATGTTTTTTTGTTGCATTTTTATTTTACCCTTAACTTTTTTCCCTTGTTTTAAATACAATACGATGTTACATTTCCATTTCTCCAAAAGTAAACTTACCTACATTTCTGTGTCTTTGAAATTTTAAGCTGGAATTTACATGCATATAACTTCACTAGATAATATTTTCTGTAACATTAAGCCAATATACACAATGCTCTTTCTATATAGTTTAACTGGAATACTACATTTCTTACTTTTTTTACTACTAAGTTGGAGATACTCAGGACGTTTCCTTCTAATGCATTGTACTAACTATTAATGCCTGTATTAACTTTTTTGGCCAACTATACAAAACTTTGTTGATTCCCTTTTACACGTCTTACTTTTATTCAAAGGATTCACCAAACTATGTCTGACAAATGTAATTTTTACACTTTCCATTTACACATTTACCCTTATATTTAACTTATAAAACATATTCATGCTGTATTTCTGATTCCTTTTTCCCACAATAAATACAGACTTACACATGTTTCTTTATTGTAAGACTTACTAACTTTAAAACAAATCTTACAAGGAGCAATAAATTTTCATGGTATGAAGCCCACTCAAACCAATGCATGGAGCATTTCTACCCAGTTAAGTTTAGATACATACCAATAGTACTTCATTTTTTCTTATTTTACTCTACAGATATTTATACATATATATTCAGAACACTCCCTTTCATTCAGTAAGATTCATTTATACTACTAACACAAATTTTGCTAACTCTTTGAAATATTTTACGAAAATATCTTGTATTTTCTTGCACACATCCTACTTAAATCACCAAACATACACTGAACCTTGATTTTTCCTTCATGTGAAAACGTCACTCGGATTTTTAATATGATTCCACCATTTACCGCAGAACTTTATAAACACTACTCTATTTGAACTTATCACAGCCTAACTCTCTTAACAAGGTACAGAAGATTGAATTATATTTTAACTACAGAGAAGAATATCCACATTGTAATGAATTATTTTAAATTTGAATTATAATCACATTTTGTGAAGGAGAACTTAAAGTCTATAATACACATGGAATTAATATTCAGCCATGGAAATGAAACTTTATCGTCTTTTTCCCAATTTGGAATATAAAAATTTGTTAACTTGGAATATTTTTAACGTATTCATTGTAACTTAACTGAAAAATACTCATATTTCCCATTGTCAATAATTTATTTAGCACTGAACTCTTACAGCCTTTTGAGAACGAAATTTAATTTATCATACCTGACAAATGACTCCTACATAGTTATGATACATTACACGAAATACTGAGTAGAGTTCCAAATAATGATCTAACATAGTAATTAACATAAAAGACCTAACACAAATAATTTTAAGATAGAAATTTCAAACTGACATTGCTTACTAATGAACTTTTACAGCTTTTTTTGACTGACATTTAACTTCTCATAGATAATAAATAAAATTACACACAAATAATTATACAAAATAGGTAATAATGACAGAAAGTCCATATAATGATCTACTATAGTCACCAACTTTAAAAATTTTAACGCATTTCTAATATAAGAAAGACCACACTTTTTTGAAAAGCATTATTTTAATTAAACATTGGAGCCACGCAGTCCTGCGCACATGCATAACATCTTTATTTATCATGAGCATGACACATAATAAGTAAATAAAATTTTCACAAAGTACGAAACACATTTTTCTTTTAACTGAACTGTACTCTTAAGAAAAATGCAGTATGGAATGCTTAGAACACTCAGGGCCAGAGTTCCTCATTTCCCCACGCATTGACCAAAATATACATGTACTTTAAAATCAGTTAAACAAATTCAAATGTTAGTATTCAAAGAGGAATACTTCACAAATTAGATGAAAGTAAGGTACACAATGAACTTGAGTGAAAAATACACAAAAGCATGTAAGGACCGAGAAAAAGATGTATTCGTGGAGAACTTTTTTAAGATAAACTTGCTCTATTTTTGCACATGGGTTACATTTTGCATTTCAGATTAAGGAAACATTCAAGATAATTCCTGTATAACTAGGGATTTTATTCACACTTGTTAGTACTGTAATTTATTAGAACAGTCACAGACATATAGGACAAGTATGCCATTTCCAAGGAAAACAATTTTCCCAAGCCAGACTTTAACAGTGAAATATAAAAGGGAATAAGAATATCCCATATTTCAAACAAAATTAGTATCTGAGTATGCAAAAACATGAACAAGAAACGAATATTTTTTCTGAAAATGTTCCGAATGGTTTAAGTCAGGACTAGTTTCATGAACAGAGCATGAAAAATAATGATGAATTTTTAATTTTATTTTGTCTGTAGTACATTTACTTATGCTAAAATCTTCCATTTTGGTTGACTGTACTTTACATTCAGACCTAAGTTGATAAATCAGAGTGATTTTGTGTTTTAAAGCTTCAAATTCAGAAATACTACAACTCAAAAGCAAAAAGATTAAAACGACAAGAGAATATACTGCAAGCAAGCGAACGTGATAAATGACTTTTTGGGCTGAATTTCATGAATTCATAGATGGGGTGCAAAATTTTAATGCACTGTATATGAACTATTTTTCAAATGTATTACGATCACCAACTTTACATAGACTTTAAGTAAACATTTCATGTTAATTTACCATTTTATCTATGTATTTACTAAATTTTTGCATTTTGTTTATAAATATAATAACAAAAGCCACTTTTTACGAAAACCTGCTTTATGACTAATTTTGTATAATTACCATCCAGATTTTGCAGAATACTTGATCTTCATTATATCTCTTTTTATTAAATTTACATTTTATATTCTATGTAATTGAAAAAATAAGCTTCGAATAGGATGAATATTTGCACATTCTACTGAATTGTTTAGATGTGGAGAATGTCTTTTACTTCCAGATTTTTTATCTTATGTCTGCATAACCTGCAATTATTCCATTCGTCTTCCTATTACTGATCGAAAAATTACATTTTGCGTGAGGGATTTGGAATACCGAAGTTCATATGAATGTTGAATAAAGAGAACAAATCCGGCATTCTATCGTAATTGACTAACACTCTGAATAATAAAATTTTAAGAAAACATCAGTTTCATTCACGTGAATAAAATACATTTTCCAAAAACGTCCAAAAAAATCTATCACAAGTGTCAACATAAAAGATCTACAAATATATTTTTAAGTATTTAAATAACTCATAAGCTGAAGATAAACCAAGAGAAAAAAGTATCCAGAATTCATTGGCATATACCAACAGCAAAGATAAAATAGTTTCCAATAGCAAAGAGAAAACAGTTTCGAAATGTCTAAACGTCTACTCTCAAAACGTTTGCGAAAAGACGATGACATCACAAAGACATAAATTTTATGGAATATGACATTATTTAAAAAATTTTCGTTCGAAATTTTAGTTCTGATATAGGAAAGTACACATTAAGTAATTAAATGTGGATATTCGTGTACATGTTTTTAAAAAACAAATATATAAATTTTTAGGAAAATTTTGCATATTTTTCTATTTTGGAAATAATATTTTTAAGTTAGGAAAATATTCTGTACTGAACATATGTGTCTACGAAATTCTTTGGAAAAAGTGGAAAGTAAATAATCATTTCGATACTTCGCTAGAAATCAAGTGTTATAGTTGAAAAACGCTTTAAAAATTAACCAAGAGGACAACAAAGTACATATATAAATTATTTTGCTAATCGGTTATGAACTTTTAAATAGGATATATCCAGAATCTTCAAAATTAATAATGAAACGATCAATTTAACCCTTGAAATTTTACTAAAGAAGTCTCTGTAATAGTAAAATGCTGGTTAAAATTGTGCTAACAGAAGGAAAAAATATGCTTTTTTTAAAATATTCGCATGATATGTAATAAAAATGAAAGCATGGCCCCGGTTCAGCAATGCAATACAAGGCGTTAAGGAAAAAAGTTTCTAAACTGAGTTTTTTTATCACGTACAAAGTGTATTGAAAGAGCGAAAATTAGTAATATATTAGCAGTGGATTAGGAAACAAATTTTCAAAGATAATACTGTGGTATGAAAATTAATCAAAAAGTATAATATGTAAAACTTTTTCTTCGTAATAAGTTATGAATGTTTTCGTTTCAGTAGAATGAAGTTAGAAAGTACAAATTTTGTAATGAAACACTCATTTAAGCTTTTAAGATTTTATTAAAATATGCAATAAAACACATTCACTTTGAAATATAATGCAGTAAGGTAAAATATAACTCTGGTTCATCAATACAATATATTAGTTATGTACAATTAATTGTTCATTTCGAATATGATAAAGAAACTTTTGAGTCAAAGAGAAATATATTTACAAATTAATGATTCTTATTTTATTATTAATTTAAATCAAATCTGATGTTTCTTATGAAGATGAGGTATTTTCTTAGACATGTTTCTAAAGAAATTCGTATATAAACTTTTAAGAAAGAAATATATTTCACGAGAAAAACGTCTATGACAATGCAAGTCTGTCATCGTGGTGACTTAGAGAAAATATTCCAAGTCTGTATGAGCTGGGTTAAAAGTCTCTATTATCTACATACGAATACGTCAATGTCAGAGAAAATTAATCTATCCCCATAGAATACTAAGATAACAATTACATTTCTTTTCTTAACTTCTGGTTTAGCGTGATAGTGAAGTTAAATCTTCCAAACGTGTAACAAAATTATTAAATCGAATGATATAAGTATTTAGTAAAAATTTGTTCTCAAGACAAGAAACATTAGGGGTTTCGAAATGAAGGTACTCATGTAAACTTTCCGGAATGAAATTACGAGGCATTGTAAACGATAAAAAAGGAAAATATTTGAAAATTCAATGATTTGCAGTGGCAGTAAGGTAAAAAATGGTAATATTTAAACTGTTCTAAAGGTTACCAATAGGGTGTTTCACAAAAACGGTTTATGAAAACACGAACACATCACAGCCACTTACAAATAACTTCTGTCAAAACTGAAAATTCTTCACTCAAAATTTACTTTGAATTCAGGAAAAGAAACATTAGGGGTTTCGAAATGAAGGTACTCATGTAAACTTTCCGGAATGAAATTACAGTATTTCAGGAAATATTCATTTAACTTCTAACTTGTTCGTAATTTTGTTAAATCATATGTAATGAGCGTATGTGAGACACGAAAATGCATTCGTATGCGAAAAAATAACAAACATTTAACTATCTGACAATGAATCAAATTTCATTTGAAATGTAATGGCATGAAAAGTAGTACCATATATCTGTATGGAAAATCTTGATGATAATTTCTGGTGTGTTTTTTTCGAATAAAAAAAATAGTTAAAGGCTCCTAGGTTAGTAATGAACTACTAAATTCGGTCAATTTTCATCGAAAACGCTGTAAGAAGTTCTCCGTACTGGTAAAATATTACTTAAATTCTCTAGCTTTGTGACTTCCCTCAGACATTGGCAAGACCAACGGCTGTCTGGTCAATACAAGATAACTATGTGTTTAATAGGTTACTTCAAAGCTATGAAAGAAATAACAGTTGGGTAAAATTATGGACATTTTCAAGAAACAAATGTTCTCTTATGTCCTTTTGTTATTATATTTATAAACAAAATGCAAAAATTTAGTAAATACATAGATAAAATGGTAAATTAACATGAAATGTTTACTTAAAGTCTATGTAAAGTTGGTGATCGTAATACATTTGAAAAATAGTTCATATACAGTGCATTAAAATTTTGCACCCCATCTATGAATTCATGAAATTCAGCCCAAAAAGTCATTTATCACGTTCGCTTGCTTGCAGTATATTCTCTTGTCGTTTTAATCTTTTTGCTTTTGAGTTGTAGTATTTCTGAATTTGAAGCTTTAAAACACAAAATCACTCTGATTTATCAACTTAGGTCTGAATGTAAAGTACAGTCAACCAAAATGGAAGATTTTAGCATAAGTAAATGTACTACAGACAAAATAAAATTAAAAATTCATCATTATTTTTCATGCTCTGTTCATGAAACTAGTCCTGACTTAAACCATTCGGAACATTTTCAGAAAAAATATTCGTTTCTTGTTCATGTTTTTGCATACTCAGATACTAATTTTGTTTGAAATATGGGATATTCTTATTCCCTTTTATATTTCACTGTTAAAGTCTGGCTTGGGAAAATTGTTTTCCTTGGAAATGGCATACTTGTCCTATATGTCTGTGACTGTTCTAATAAATTACAGTACTAACAAGTGTGAATAAAATCCCTAGTTATACAGGAATTATCTTGAATGTTTCCTTAATCTGAAATGCAAAATGTAACCCATGTGCAAAAATAGAGCAAGTTTATCTTAAAAAAGTTCTCCACGAATACATCTTTTTCTCGGTCCTTACATGCTTTTGTGTATTTTTCACTCAAGTTCATCCTTACTTTCATCTAATTTGTGAAGTATTCCTCTTTGAATACTAACATTTGAATTTGTTTAACTGATTTTAAAGTACATGTATATTTTGGTCAATGCGTGGGGAAATGAGGAACTCTGGCCCTGACTGTTCTATGCATTCCATACTGCATTTTTCTTAAGAGTACAGTTCAGTTAAAAGAGAAATGTGTTTCGTACTTTGTGAAAATTTTATTTACTTATTATGTGTCATGCTCATGATAAATAAAGATGTTATGCATGTGCGCAGGACTGCGTGGCTCCAATGTTTAATTAAAATAATGCTTTTCAAAAAAGTGTGGTCTTTCTTATATTAGAAATGCGTTAAAATTTTTAAAGTTGGTGACTATAGTAGATCATTATATGGACTTTCTGTCATTATTACCTATTTTGTATAATTATTTGTGTGTAATTTTATTTATTATCTATGAGAAGTTAAATGTCAGTCAAAAAAAGCTGTAAAAGTTCATTAGTAAGCAATGTCAGTTTGAAATTTCTATCTTAAAATTATTTGTGTTAGGTCTTTTATGTTAATTACTATGTTAGATCATTATTTGAACTCTACTCAGTATTTCGTGTAATGTATCATAACTATGTAGGAGTCATTTGTCAGGTATGATAAATTAAATTTCGTTCTCAAAAGGCTGTAAGAGTTCAGTGCTAAATAAATTATTGACAATGGGAAATATGAGTATTTTTCAGTTAAGTTACAATGAATACGTTAAAAATATTCCAAGTTAACAAATTTTTATATTCCAAATTGGGAAAAAGGCGATAAAGTTTCATTTCCATGGCTGAATATTAATTCCATGTGTATTATAGACTTTAAGTTCTCCTTCACAAAATGTGATTATAATTCAAATTTAAAATAATTCATTACAATGTGGATATTCTTCTCTGTAGTTAAAATATAATTCAATCTTCTGTACCTTGTTAAGAGAGTTAGGCTGTGATAAGTTCAAATAGAGTAGTGTTTATAAAGTTCTGCGGTAAATGGTGGAATCATATTAAAAATCCGAGTGACGTTTTCACATGAAGGAAAAATCAAGGTTCAGTGTATGTTTGGTGATTTAAGTAGGATGTGTGCAAGAAAATACAAGATATTTTCGTAAAATATTTCAAAGAGTTAGCAAAATTTGTGTTAGTAGTATAAATGAATCTTACTGAATGAAAGGGAGTGTTCTGAATATATATGTATAAATATCTGTAGAGTAAAATAAGAAAAAATGAAGTACTATTGGTATGTATCTAAACTTAACTGGGTAGAAATGCTCCATGCATTGGTTTGAGTGGGCTTCATACCATGAAAATTTATTGCTCCTTGTAAGATTTGTTTTAAAGTTAGTAAGTCTTACAATAAAGAAACATGTGTAAGTCTGTATTTATTGTGGGAAAAAGGAATCAGAAATACAGCATGAATATGTTTTATAAGTTAAATATAAGGGTAAATGTGTAAATGGAAAGTGTAAAAATTACATTTGTCAGACATAGTTTGGTGAATCCTTTGAATAAAAGTAAGACGTGTAAAAGGGAATCAACAAAGTTTTGTATAGTTGGCCAAAAAAGTTAATACAGGCATTAATAGTTAGTACAATGCATTAGAAGGAAACGTCCTGAGTATCTCCAACTTAGTAGTAAAAAAAGTAAGAAATGTAGTATTCCAGTTAAACTATATAGAAAGAGCATTGTGTATATTGGCTTAATGTTACAGAAAATATTATCTAGTGAAGTTATATGCATGTAAATTCCAGCTTAAAATTTCAAAGACACAGAAATGTAGGTAAGTTTACTTTTGGAGAAATGGAAATGTAACATCGTATTGTATTTAAAACAAGGGAAAAAAGTTAAGGGTAAAATAAAAATGCAACAAAAAAACATTTGTGTAAACAAAAAACTCAAAAAAATTAAAATTATGAAACTAAATATTACTTTTGTAAAAAAAATTAAGTTAAAAATGTAGTAACAACTTTTTTTTAAATAAAAAGCGGAAAGGAAAATTAAATTTGGAAAAATAAATATTTCTTTTGTAAAACCAAAAAAAAAAGTTTAAACAAAAAATTAAAATAAAGTAAAGTAAAAACTTTTGCAAAATAAAAAAGTGAAAAGGAAAAGTTCAATTCGTAAAAATAAATATTACTTTTGTAAAACCAAAAAGAAAATTAAATATAAAAAAAAAAAAAAAATAAACTTTGCAAGATAAAAAGTAAAAAGAAAATTTAAATTCACTTTTGTTGAAGTTAAAAATAAAATTTATGTTTGGGAAAGGGAAAAAAATAAAATAAAAATTAATAAATTAACTAATAACTTAAAAAAAAGTAAGAATGAGATGAAAATTGAAAACAATTAAAAATATCTTAATAATAAAAAAATTAAACCGTGGGAAAATCTTACATTTAAAACAGCAATGAATAAAGTAATGATTAAGAAGCCAAAAGAAATCCTAGCCGTCGTGTAAAAACAAATGTGTGACGCGGTTTTCATGTCAAAGCGCATGCGCAGACTTTCAGCCTTATGTCATCAATGGTGCAAAAACTCAAAGGGACAAAGAGAGTTTTAAATAACAAGTCTGATAAGAGGACAGCGTAGCCGAGTGGTAAAGCGCTAGACTCCCATCCCAGAGATAGCGAGTTCGAATCCCAGCGGTGGAGTTACTTTTAAAATTCGGGGAAAATAATATTAATTTCCACAAAAATTCATTAAAGGTAATAAGTAAAATAATGATGTACTAAATAGTTAATAATTAAAAAGTTAAAATTAATGACGTATTAAAAATTAATCAAATAACAAAATAATATTAATCACATGTCAAATAATTAAAAATAATAAATTAAAAGTGATGTCATTCCAAACACGTGGTTCAAGAGTTCGTTGCCACAAAAAATAAAAACTTTGAAAAGATCGTTGCCACACCATAAAAACGGAACTTTGAGGATGTCATTCCGTCTACGTCATTTCCGGTTGTCACGTGATTCAAGATGGCGGTGACCACGCCCCTTTTCTGTGACGTCACTTCCGCCTACCGAGTACCTCCGGTTACTACTACTGTGCTCGGAAGTTTTATTCACGCAGCCAATGATCGGCGCGATGTTGTAAAAGAAATATGTAAAACTAACTCTTATTACTAATTTAATGTTGGTTAAAACTTACTTATTAGCATCATTTCGTAAAATCCTTCTTTTATACTAATTAATAAATTTTTTAATTACCATCAAATTAAAATCCTGCCATTTCAGATGAAAAAGTTGTACAGGCATTCGATATATTTTGGAAGCAGACAAGATGAAAAATATGCAACGCTTTCGCCGGGAATGGATTCGCGGACCTCTGGAATACGCGCCCAGCGTGCAGACCACCACACCACGAAGGCATGCCAAGAAGGCGGGAGAAATTCCTTCTAAAGTAAATGGCATGTTTTCAATTCAGGATTAAGAAAACAGTTGTAACATATTTTTCCTTATAATAGCATGAATTCCAAAAGCACTGGACTACTTAGTAAGAGTGATGTTACTTGAAAACTAAATCACGTCATTTAAAGCTGGAAGTCATTGAAAACTATAGCAACCGTGAAAATATTTTATTATTTCATTAAACTATGGACTAAATGTTCCCGTTGTCAAGACTCCAACAGGTGTAGCGTCCCAAAGCCCGCACGCACATAAAATCAATAATTTCGATCATCTATCGAGTGAATGAAGCTTGAGTGGCTTAGGATAAAATTTACGATCGGAGATTTTCTTAATGTTACCTAAACTAAAGCAAGCCTTCCAATGCAAATTGACACTTCCAAGTTCTTCGGCTATGAAAAAATGTTTCATTAAGCGATTACAACGCACAAACTATGAGGCGAAAGAGGTATTCATACATTACGCGTACAAATTTTTAAGCCAATATACTTTATGCTAATTAGTTTACAACTTGTTTATAATTTAGTTCAAAGTAACAGGAAAAATCAAACGCTTAAAAATAAGAGAGATTTTCTTTAAATGCGATAAATTAATATAACATTATTTGTTATTATAACACAAATATTTAAAATTGGAAAGGAAAAATATTTCGTTATACAATAAAAAAATCTCAGTCTTCTCGCCTGCAAAAGTTTTTGCTATCACAGCTGCAAACTAGTTACATAATCTCCCGCTTATGTCTTATTATTTTACAAGTTGCTTCTTGAATTTTTACCCCAAAAGGGCTATTAGTCTCGAAACGGGATTTTGAGACATTTCACTTTTCATTCGAGTCTATTCGAGTCCATTTCGGGTCAAATCCTGGGTTGGCTGCATGGGTGTTTTCATGGGTTTCACCATGTGTAACGTGTATACGAGCCAGTTTTCCTTAGAAAGTCTTCCACGAAAGCGTCCTTTCCCAGAAGCAGATAGTTCTCGGGTGTTTTGCCATAACAAATTAACCTAAAACCATTTTGTTTCATGATTTCGGGTGGAAATTGGAAAACAAAAGTGTTGTAACGCAGCATAATTTTAACATAAAAAACTTTAAATTTCATTACTCATTGGAATAATGTTAACTCATTAAAAATGTTTAATAGTTATTTTATTTATCCATTAGAATATAATGCCTTTTTTAAAATACTCTACTAAAAAGGATCTTATAATATTTGTAATTTCTCAGATAACACTATTTCTTTTAATAAAAAGAGAACACGTTGAGTTCCACCTTTCAAAATATACTTGAAGTTAAACAAACTAATTTTAGAATTTTAATTTTTTAATTTATGTAATTAGCATTATCTTCATTTCCAACTAAAATAATTAAATTCAGAAAAGAATAAAACGTTGTAAATTATTTTTTCAACCAAATCAAAATCTTTTCATGTAATATCAAATATTCTCCTTTAAGAACAAGACTTCAAATGTAAATTCCTAAATTTATCAAAAATTATGTTTTTTGAATTTTAGAATATGTTCATTTTTATAAAAACTCACCAATGACCGAGAGGTAAGATCGCTGGACATTTGCATTGGGATCCGTATTCAAATCCCAACGAACGGGCTGGCTGCATGGGAGTTTTCATGATTTTTATAGTGCGTAACGTGACTTCTTGGGAAAAGAATCAGTTTCCCTTAAAATTGTTTCCTACAAAAGCATTTCTCTCTTCAAGTAGAGAGCTCTCGAATTGCTTTGCATTAATTAAATAACTTAATCTAACCCATTTTCTTTAAATTAAATTAAAAAAAAAAAAACCTCTCAAAAACATTTCCTTCGAAATTTAAAATATAAATTAATTCTAGGAGTAAAATTCCTTTGCCAAGAACTATGAAATAATAAAAGTACAGAAAGTATAAAACTGAATTTAAGTGTATAAAAGTTAACCTTCTTCCGTTAATACATTTCTCTGATCAACAATCCAGTTTTTTAAAATTTGTTTTCAGTGACGCAAACTTCTGCCAGTTATAAAGCTTGAAAATGAAAAATTTTTACAGGAAATCGAATTATCTAAATCTTAAAAGTTTTACAATTCATCTGCAGAAAGTATGTACAATACCGCCTCTTGATGATCACCCAAGTTGGCCTCTGAAAGTGACTGGGATCTCATTCAACGTCACTTCTCCAAAGTGGCCACTTTCATACAGGATCAAAACTGCTTGGAACAGCTGTTCAGAACGAGTTCCATTGCATACAAACACCAACATAACAAAGATAATGAAATAGCACTTTCTACTCAGCATCTACCCATGATATTTGTTTTTGAGAATGACGTAATATTATTATGATTCAAGTATGACATGAAGTATTCTGGAAATGAAGTAATAAAACTAACTAAAAAACAATCACTTAAAATAAATTAGTTGATGCTTTTAGACACTACAAAATAGCTTAAGGTAATGGCATACAAAACTATGCACCATCTAGTTTACGTGGCGAATAGTTATTACGGAAAATCATGCGGTGCCTATTTTGCTAAGATGGATTTTTATAAGGGAAGCTGGTTCATTCTCACATTGCACACGAAACATTCACACAGCCTAATCATTAGACAACCAAACCTGAGAACTACCAGTGTTTAGCGATTTTAATAATCCCACTACTGGAGCAGAACAAGTTGAAGAGCTAATTAATATTATGTACGCATTATGAAACTAGATTCTGCCTTAAAATGCGCATGAACATCCAAGAGGCTAAATCTGCAGAATACTGGAAATTAGCTTCCAGAAAGCAAAAACTAAAAGTGAAAGAGGATGTCTTCATGAAGGTTTCCCTGTGTATAATATAAATACAAGCCAACTTCATTTCAAGCATCCCTCATGAAATCATCGTTTTCAGGAAAAGAACCTTGCAGGACGTTGCCATAATTAATAACATAATCTTAAAAGAAATCTTTAAAAATGTATTCCTTACGCAGAAATATAGAGAAGCGCGTTGGAAATTTCTACATCTGCAGTTGCGAGGAACATATACACTTTGTATTATAAAGTAATCAGTTAAGTCCAAAATCAATACTGTGATTTTGAAATAGCGCATCAAAGATTGGGTTTAACAACAGCAAGTTGTTCTGTCCTTTTTTTTAGGTTCTTGTAGCTAACAGTGTTATCTATACCACTTTCGTAACTCTTGCTCAACAGAGAGATAATAGCGTTGACTAACTCTTTACTTGACGCCCAACTGGTATAGTGGTTAGAGTCGCTGACTGCCGTGTCGAAAAGCCTGTGTTCGAATCCCGGGGAAGGCATGGATGTTTGTAAATGTATAGTGGAGGCACTTTTAACACGCGGCGAGCCGAAAGTCCTCTCGAGAGGTTAGTGGTAGGGAAAGAGGGGTGGGTGGGAGACCCTCGGACCCGTTCCCCCGGGTGCTCTCCCTCAAAATTAGGAGCGGAACAGAGCTAAATCGCACTGCCACCTGGAAGGTGTTCAAGGCTGTTGCCAACGGCAGGCGTAAACTTGCGCTCCTATAGGTCAGTCAAGTGAGCATTAGCAACAACAACAACAGCTATTTACTTACGCCGAATTTCCATTTACCAGATTGTTTCACTTAAACGATTACTTTCTTCGAATTTCACTTAAGACAACAATAGGAAAGTAATGAGGAAAAAAAAAAAAAAAAAAAACATTTTAATGTAATCAAAGAATGGATGGATAATTACTTCATTACAAGTCGTTAGTTTAACCAACAAAACTGACACGAAGTTTACTTTGTTTGAAAGAAGATGAATAGCTTCTTTGAAGAACCTCTAAGTACCAGGGCGGCTAAGTTATATTTGGATCACGTAAGAGGTAAACTCATTCATTTTGGTAGCATTACAAGAGTTTGTTTAAAAGCAATGTTCAACCGCTTGGGATCTGATGTCCTAGTCTGGTTCGTATCAAACGGCAAAAGAAACCATCAAGTGCGTTACACAAGGGAACTTTTTTTTACTAAATTATAAATCAAAAGTTGACAAACGGAAGTACTTTTTTTACATATCTTCTTGAATGCTATTAGTTCCGTAAGAACTTATTTCAGACAGAAAATGGTGCTCATTACCTCAGAAAATCATGACCACTAGGCAAGGTTATTGTCAACTGGAAGACGGAGTTACCGTTTCCTCACTTTTCATCTGGGTGTTTGCCAGGCGATTAGCATTTATGCCCGTCGAAGCGAAGGCTATCGAGACAACAATGAGGAAGTAACCGAGTTGATGGCTATCGAATAACGAGCAACTTCAACAAATAGCTGATAGACGACTCAGCGCTAAACGGCTGAAATTTTGTCTGAGGATGCCAGCTCGTGTATCGCAGATAACATCATTTTACTCGAAATTCGATAGATAATTTCAGTACTCGACAGCGATGGCCTCTTCTTTCTCTTTTGTCGATGTTCTTGTTTTTCTCATTGCCATTTTAGAATGAGTTTTGAAAAACTCTCCGAAGCAGATAAATATTAAAAATCACGTTTCACGTTACATTTTCTTGATGGACTCGAATTTCGTGCTTAAAACTGCATCGTGAGGTGAAGGACCTGAAACGACCGGAGGTAGTTAAATCTATGGAATGGATAACCATACCAATACACTCAGTTTGTGATCAATACTTCATATTGTTCTTTGTACAAAAAATCTGATGTGTACAACGGAATATTAAATGATACGCATTTTTGTCCTGCATATTTGTTAAACTTATTTCCTCAAATTTCATTAACGATAGATTTCTCATTCAATTAACTCAGTTCTCCCTTCATGGCAAGGCAAAAAAAAAAAAAAAAAAAAAAAAAAAAAAACCTTAACATTTCTAAATATTTTCATTAAAAATTGAAAGATATAGAAAAACACAAAACACCAAATGCAGTTAAAATAATTAAAAAAAAATTTTTTTTTGCTATTAAAATTGCAGTTCCTAAGCAAAAAACAAGCAATTCGGCCAGCAGGCAACAAGGCAGATTTTTCGCTGCACAAAACTAAAAGTTTCCTTTCGGTCCCACTCGGCAAAAACACACTGAAGGTGCAAAAATAATTAATTCTCTCTTTTGCTAAGTTTCAAATGTAAACAAATATGACTGCTATGGTAAAAAAATTAGGCTTAGCCGCAATTAAACAACTTTTAAATTGTTGATAATTCTACAAATATTGCATGCAGATTAACTAGAGGCATAAAAATCTTAATAATGATAATAACAATATAATTCAATAATTTTTAAAGCAAAAATGCACAATTTACCAACATATAAGAATTAAAAAAAAAAAAAAAACTGAGCTCTCAGAACCGAGTAACAGAGTGGGTATATATATACTTTTGATGCGAACCAAAAAGGGAAGTGCACAACTACATGTTATAGCAGTCCTATATACAAAATTTTAATGTTCTGAGGCTACTCGTTTTTGAGTTATGCGAAATACGTACTTACGCAGGTACCTATGTACAGACGCCACAAAAATGTTTCTTCTGAATCCATTTTAAATCAGTTTAATAATTCGTTTCGCAAAAAAGAGGCCTTTATTATGTCCTTACGCATAGATGTTATGCAAAAACATCGTTAAATTGCATTCAATAGCGGAGAAAATGGGTATTTTTGTTGAAATACGGTAACCGGAATGTTTCGGGATTACAATACTCCCTTTACTTCGTACAAGGAAGTAAAAATAAACAACAAACATGATTTCTTATTAAATACAGGATAGCCTTAGTTAACAATTTAGCAAATTTCCGTTATAGGAAATCAAATGAGCACTCAAAGTTCAGCAAGTTTCCTGTAACGTCACAGTCCAATAAGTGCGATAAGCAACACGAACCATGGCGAAATGGCAACTAAAGGTTGAATTTACAGCGAATTATAATGGCTTCATGAATTCACAGCTTATGAAAATCTGCGTAACACCAAAATAACCGCAAAAGCAACAGTGTTCTTGCTGAAAAACTTCTGAGAAAACTTTATTTAATGGAAAATAGGAATTAGCAATTATAATACTTATCAAGGCAAAGAATTCTTTTGGAAAATTCAATAAGTTATATACATCTGGCCAGAAACATTTTAAAGATAAATTTAACCTTTCGTGAGATAAAAGCAGTGCCAATTAAAAATGTCAACTTTTTTTTTTATTAAATTTATGAGCATATATACATGTAAGATAAAGAATAGGTATGATAAACATCCTAAATTTAATTTCTCATAATCCATTAAATTTCTTTTTTTAAATTTGGTTACTTTCTAACTCAAAAATAGTTAGAAGATTATAATAAATCTCCATGAAATGAGTCATTTTAAGATAAATCAAACGTCTCATTTCGGAATTAATCAACTTGCCGTACTTACATAACGCCAAAAGTCTTTTATCTTATAGCAATATTAAATTTCGAGACAAAACCGTAAGTAACCAACATAAATCAAGTAGAACTATAACTTCACTAACATCCATATTCTAACTATAAGTGAGTCTTCTGATCTTCTATGCCCTGGTAACATTGTAGAGACTTTTTAAAGCAGATTAAAATAATTTAAAGTAATTTAAAGATTTTTTAAAGCAGAAATGAGCAATGCCTATAGAAATGAGCAATGCCTATAGAAATGAGCAATGCCTTTGCTGGGCTCGAATCTCGGACCTCTCGAATACGCGCCAAGCGTGCTGACCATTACACCACGAAGGCATGCTAAGAAGGCGGAAGAAATACCTTATAACATGTAGCCCGTCGGTTCTCCTTATGACTTAAAACGTATAGCGATAAATTGCTGAAGAGTAAATGTAATTATTCAGAAACAGATACACATTTCGCACAACTCAACTCTGAACATTTTTAGAACGATTTCGATAAAGAATAAAACAGTTCTTTCTAAGCGTAAACCCACCACGATTGATGGCCTCTGAAAAGTAGTGGAAGAAGAATGGAAATCATTACCTTGGAAATTATACGAAAAGCCTTTCTGTCATTTAAATCACGATGCCCAGTGAAAAGGGTATTAGATCGAACGCTTAAAGAAATACTCATTATATTTTAAACATCAATTAAACGGTGCCGAAATATTTCTAAAAATGTGTAAATATCCTTTTTACAACAGTAAAATTGTTTCTAAGAAATAAACACATGTCTATTACGATACGCAGCTACATAAAAGTGGCAAAATAGAAAATAAATATATTATTAAGGATATTAAAGGAAGTGATAGCATTTATAAGTTTCAGTAAGATGTCTCGCGAAAAACCTATAGTGTTATGGTCAACTGGTAACAGCTATATATACGGTTTTTTTTTATATGACGCGCATAGAAGTAATACGAACAATATTCCTGATTTATTGGAGTAATAATAATAACGACTTTCAAGATTTACCCAAAATCCCCCTTAATCCGAGTTCAATAAAAAGAAGAAAGAAGAGGCAATTAGTCGCGAAATGGCATTTTCCGTCAAATCACTATCACTTTTCAAATTGCCACCAAATATCTCATTGTATTATATTTAAAGAAATTATATAACGGACAAACTGCACGAGTTTCTAGCTCCGAGAAAAAACAAGGGCATTTACAGCCATCGAATTTTGAATAACGTAGTCCTCCACTCGAACATGGGCACCTGGAAGCCCGAATTTTGAATTTGATTTATTATCTATTTCTTATTTTGTAAAACTTTAACGAGTTTTTGATTAACAAATTCAACGAACGCTCATTGCTCATTGTACGAGATAAAGCATTTTTATCTCCAGCGAGCGAGACTGTTACTGGAAATTCTAAAGATACGCTGTTTTAAGTAGTTTGTGATTTTGCTGTTGAATCGAATTTTATGTGGCGTAAGTGCCAAGAACGTTTCATTTAATAAATAAAGTAAACACACAAAACCTTATTAATCAAAAGATATAAAAAGTTTCTTAAAGTCATCTTAGTAAGAAAACTAAACATTGACATGAGAAACTGAGAAAATACTGGAGGAAAAAAAAGAAAAATGTATGCCAATACTTAACGCTGCATCGGGAATTCTAATCGTATACTTGTAGATAGGTTATTTTAGAAAACAGGAGAGATGAAAAATGAGCAATGTCTTCGCCGGTAATCGAACCACGGACCTCTGGAATACGCACCCAGCGTGCAGACCACTACACTACGAAGGCATGGTAAGAAGGCGGGAGAAATACCTTATACACTGTTATGCCGCTTTTCAAAATTTGTAATTTTGCTGTTGAATTATATGTGGCGTAAGTGCGAAGAAAATAATGTTTTCTTCAAAAAAAGACAAAAATAAATAATTAAATAAAAATGAAAAGTTTAGCAGGCGTGAGTGCAACAGTAGTCTGGTAGCCTGCGAGCTCACTAAGAGGGGAAAAAGACTGAACAAACCCTTCTGGGCGACCATTAAAATCAAGAACCTCTCATATTTTTTTTCTTCTTCTTTTTTAATTTCTAACCCAAAGGGCGTTACACCATTATACCACGATGGCATGCTAAGAAGGCGGGAGAAATACCTTATACACGGTTAATTCCTCTTGCATTAATCAACAGTTGACCGTGCCTTGAAAAATAATAATACAATATAAAATAATAAATATGTAAATCTAATAATAAAAATGTATTACTCGTATTCCTATCTTAATGATTAATGATAGCAATAATATATTGTTATAATTAATAAAAAATTAAAATCGTTTCTGGAATAAATTAAATCTGCATGGTACGGTGAATAACCGAAATTTTGATAATCATTGATAATTTAAAGCAGTAAATCGAAAAAGGGAAAATAAAACACAAATAGAAAACCACACATTAAAAAAAAAAAAAAAAAAAAAAAAAAATCTAAATTAAATAAGATTATCCTTTTTCAATTTCGAATACAATTTGAAAGCAAACGCTGCAAATATCAGTTTTAAACTGATATTTAAAAATTTTCGGAATCTGAATGACCTTTGTTTACATCCAAAACACTTCGATAATTTTGAATGCATTATTATTATTATTGTTACTACACACGTGAGCAAAATTAAGAGAATTTGCAAATTATGTCTACTTTTACGAAGCGTATTTAATCAAAGGTACTACGCAAATATTCAGCGTCGAATATGTATGTGTATACATACGTATATGCCGAGCTATGTTTGTGAAGGCATATAAGTGCACGAGAAGATTTCGGCGATTTTTTGTGTTTGTACTTCTTCATGACATTCACCGTTTTTCTAGGTTAAAATTTGGGTAAAGCTGTCAAATGACTCTCCACGAACATATGACTTAATGAGATAAAGAATTGTCGGTAGATTAGTGGAAGGCCAATCACAAATGCAGGTGAGCTACAGAGATCATTGTCACCCCCAGTGTCGTTTGCAATTCATGCAAAAATTTCAAGACATTGCATCCATATCGAGAAGACCTGAACAAGGTTGACCAAGATCCACAACGACGAACGAGGATGATTATTTGGCACTTTCAGCGCAGCAACGCAGGACTGCTACAGCTTCACAGCCCTGATGTCTACTGTATGCTGACACTGGAGCCCGAATTTCACGGTCTACAGTTGTCCGAGGGCTTCATGAGATAGGGCTGTATGCCAGGAAACCCTCCGTGTGCGTCCTATTCACTGCAGCACACAGGACAGCGCGCATAGCTTGGTGCAGACAACATGCGCTTTGGACAAGACTTCACTAAAGCATCGTACTTTTAACAGAGGAGTCGAGATTCAGCTTGGACACTGATTCTCGGCGTACCTGTGCCTGGAGACAGCTTGGAACACGATACCATTCTTTCCCTTTAGGGAAAACGGACGGAAGCAGGGGAAGATTTGTTAATAGTTAGGATGCAAGCCAATCAAAAGCGCGGGTGATTATAAAGCTCAATGTAACGCCAACTGTCGTCTGCAATTTGTGAAAATAGTTTCAAAACAGTGACTCCATATCTAGAAAACCCGGACGAGACCAACGAAGATCCACAACGACGAATCACAGCATACCCCTGCATGTATTTGACAAAGACTTCCCGATTGCCATGAGGTACAGAAAGATTTTAAAGCCCTATGTTCGCTTTTACAGAAGCGCAGATGGTCCTGGGTTCCGACAGTGCTCGTCTACATTGGGCTTAGCTACATACAGTTTGATTATTATACCTTTAGACCAATTTCATCTCGGCGTTCCCCACAGAGAACCATCCCGGAGATGAAACTGCTTTGCTGCAAGAATAGGATCAACTCTCACAAGGACTCCTCAGCTTCCTTTTGACAAGTATGCCGTCAAGCGGCGTGATCTGTCTGGCTGTGAGAGGGGACGATACCCCATATTATACTCATTTTTTTGTTCGATATCACAACGTGGAATTTGGACACCTCTGCACCATGAACTTTATTGATAATCATGCGTATACAAAATTACTTCTGAATGGTACGTCTCTTCCTCTGTTATAAACGTGTATACATACCAAGTTTCATTAAAATATGTTCATTAGCTTTTCAAAAATTCGCATAATATGCAAATTCTCTTAATTTTATACAGTGTATTTTAATAAATATTCCCAGCTGAGAACATCGGTAGATATACAGTTGTCATTTCAGAATGAAGAAATTAAAAAATCTAGGGAGAATAAACGTTATTTTTCTACTTTATTTTCAATTTTACACTGCCGTATTTCTGTTTCCGATTCCAATTTTTATCCCAAACAGTGTTACTTCAGAAGGGCTATTAATTTCGCTTTGGCGTTTTGCGTTGGTTCACTATTCATAAAAAGCCTAAATTTGGAATTTGTTTTATTATCGATTTGTAAACATTTAGCGAATTTTTGATTAAGAAACTCAAACGATTTCAAAGCGTGCAATAGCAACACTGTCCAAAAGAAAACCACATTTTTAACCTTTAGCGCGAGAGACTGTGTATTGGAAATTCTAAAGCTACGCTCTTTATAAATTATTTTGTGATATCGTTGTTGAATTGAATTTTATTGTTTAAGTGCGAAGAACATGATATTTAATAAATAAAGGTAACACACAAAACGTTAAAAAAATGCCCCTTTGGGCGTAATATAAAATCTGAGAATTGATTATTGTAAAATAATTTTAGCAGAGAACTTATTAACTGGTGACAAATATTTCCGTAACTACAGGCCATGACTGAATATTTTTAATACGGCAATTCAGAAAGAATAAAATTAAAGCGGCGCAGGTTTTTTTTCCCCTTCCTTCCCCATATAATTCGTATCATGGCCTTATGAAATCTGAAAGCGCAATTATGCCATGAAACAGGACGAATGGAATAATGAAATTCCAACGTATTTCCAATGAAGGCGATAGAGAGCCAAATAATGTTCAATCTCTTACGCCAAAATCACAGCCTTGAAAGATGAGAGCGGGCCAATGGCGTCGCATACTTCCACTCACGTGCAGAAAGTGCGAAACTGTATAGGGGGTGGGACGTTGCCATGGTTACGGACGCTGCACACTGCAGCGGCTTCCTTCTTTTTGAGGCTTCGCGCAGTGCAGACCTCTTCTCCCCGGCCCGATTCCAGAGACATCTGCTACAGTGATTATTAAATCAATCTTTGAACTATGTCATTTGGTTTCCCCTCAAGGGTTTCAGAGTTACCTAGAGACAAGAAATGTCAGAAAACAGCTTGTGGTTTAGAATCATGAAAATTTCGAAGTCGTAATAGTTTGATCACTCATTTTACCGAACAGGGTAGTTATTTGAATAACCGCTACATTTCATTCAGTTATTTAGATTTTTGTTTCAAATAGTCCTATGTATGGCTGAATAAAAAAATTAAAGTGTCAAGTGTTATACTAGAAACATAAGAATTATATCTTATTGAATTTCTGTAGCTACGGATCGATTTGTTTATTGTACTATAGCAAAGCATTCAGAGTCTATTTATTTAGAGTTGGTTTGCTTTATTTGATAATGGCAAAGCACTCGAGGGCTATCTGCCTAAAGGAAGGGATGCCTTCGTGGAGTACTTTCTCAGGAAAACTGGCTCGTATACACGTCACGCATGGAATTTACTTAGGGACTTTACTTGTCAGAAGTTTCGTCCATGGCCAGTTGGTTCAGACAACTGAATATTAGACCCGGAAGCAAGGCTTGTAGACTTTGTGGTTTACCCTGTAGAATCAATAGGTTATTTTTTTTATGTGAGAGACGTGAAAAATAAACAATGACTTCGCTGGGACTCGAACCTGGACGTCTCGAATACGCGCCGAGTGTGCTTTCGTTACATCACGACGGCATGCAGAAACGAAGGAGGAAATATACTTCCTCTTTTAAAGGGCGACTGAGGATTAGGGGACCCAATCGCCGAATCCTGGTGGTGAAGAACCATCATCCACCACCTTTCAGTTCGGGCGCCACTGCAGAGTGGTCCTTTTTTTTTTTTTTTTTTTTTTTTTTTTTGTGAGAGACGTAAAAAATGAGCAATGTCCTCTCTAGGACTCGAACCTGGACCTCTCAAATACGCGTCGAATGTGTTACCGTTATACACTACTAAGGCATGCAGAAAGGAAGGAGAAAATACCTTATAACCCCATCTGTAAGGTGAACACGAACCAGTTTGCCTTAGAAAGGCAGCTAGATCTCGCGAATTTTATTACCAGTATTCTCGAGATTTAACTGTTTCGTTATTGTTATTACTACGATAAAGCTTCAAGTGCTGTCTACTCAGGAAAATATTTATAAAGAGGAATTTGTAAAGAAAATTGGCTCGTATTCACGTTCCACGTAGAAATAATCAGAAAACATTTATGTGACCAATTCTTTAGCAGCTCGTTAACTAACAGGCATAATTTTATCAACAGGCAAAATGTAAGTTTAGGAAAGAATGATTTATTTGAAATGGACGTCACGTAACTTTAACTACCTTGCTTTTCATATCTTTGTTACTGTAACATCTGAGGAACACATTTAACATGGGTGAAAGTGATGTAATACATTTAGCACAACTAATAGTGATTTAATACCCGGTGTCTTAAAATAGACAGACTGTTTTCAGAAATTTAGAACAGGAAGATGGTTAAGTTAAAAAAAAAAAAAAATCTTGCTGCAATTTCATGGGGGGACAGGACATAAACTTTTTCTCCCAGAGTTCCTGATTTTAGTTCAAAATGTTGCGACAGATGGCGTTGCAAGTCCCTTCTACCGTTCTCAGTTTTAACGTTTGCAAATATCAAAATACGCATCCGCAGAAGAGGTTGATGTGAATTTAAAGCAGTGTAATTGTGACTGGACGAGCAGCAGAGAGCTGAACGGCAGTTCTTTGAGAAGGTACTAAAAATGACATATTCATTGGAGGAAAGGATGTACTTGTACTGGAACTCCATGGACTGAAGAAGAGTATTACAACTGTAGAGACATTAGGTTTTTTTTCTTTTTTTTTTTTTTTTTTTTTTTTTAAGCAGAAGAAATGAAAAATTTGCAACGAATTCGCCGGGAATCGAACTGCGGACCTCTGGAATACGCGCCCAGCATGCAGACCACTACACCACGAAAGCATGCGAAGAAGGCGGGGAGAAATTTCTTATACAGCAGCAAGAAGAAGCTTCCAGTGCAAATTTCAGATTCCTGTAGAACGCAACTACGAGTTCGCGGATTTGGAGCCATTGACGACAACACTCGATGAAGAATCAAAACACAATTTATTCGCCAATATGCATTATTACACACATTTCCAAAGGCACGTTTATACGCGTCTAAAAACATGCTGAAACAATCAGCAACACAGCCTATAAGCTCTAACGATGAAGACAGCTTCCGACTTGGTCCGACTAAAGTACAGCTCCCGACTTGGTCAATCGTTCTCAAGCTAATCTCTGACCTCATGACACTATTTTCTTCCTTTTCTTAGGCAGGGTATATATAGCTTTAACCTACCTCCGAGAATATTCCTGAGAAAACAGCTAAGAACAGTTTTACTGTACGCTGCTACTTTGTGGTAAAGCTTGAAAGCTTGCAAAGCTTGAAACTGAAATTAAGGTGTATTTTAATTTTATAACAGTTATTTTTAATTTTGAAACCCTTTCCTTTAAATGCTTGTTTTCCACTTGCAACAAGAATGAGTTTTTAGTATCACGTTGCATAAAAATGAGGTAGAAAGAGTATTTAAGGAAGGTTCAACTTACTTCAGTAGGAGAGCTCTAGAGTCCTTTTAGAGGCGCGTATTTGCGGTCAGGCTACTTCGTTATTCATTCTACTATGCTCGGTCGTATTGTACGTACCTGCTGATAATCGCCGGCTAATTTAATTAAGGGCCAACTACGTCAGGTATTTGTGTCTAGCTTCGGCTAAGTCTATTTAGTTTAGTATTAGATTAGTTTCTTGTATTTCTTATCTTCATTTGAAGCCCGAGTGGAGGCTTCTTTGTACGCACGAGAAGGGGCCGACTATTAATATTATTTTAAGTGAATAAAACGGTGTTTTGCCGTTACATTTGAATTCAGCGATAAGTCGCTACACAGTTTAATAGGTTCCTCTACATTCAGCATATGCCAAATAGCTAGGAACATTATATAGTGATCTGATTTTATAGACGAGAGAAATGATAACTAACGGTCGCGAATAAGTTTGAAGAAAATATTAAATTCTCATGATTTATCTTGGACGTATACCGATTCTCTTATAATAAATTAAGGTTTTTTGAGCTGATTTTTATTCCAGACTAGCAGCTTCGCTGCCAGCGTTCGTCTGGCTTTAAACGTACCGGAAAAATGGCTGAAGGGAACACCAAACGTTAAAGTTAAAAACTGCTCAGAATTTTACTCTGCAGAACAACTTTATATAAAAAAAAAGTTATTACGTATAACAAAATTACAATGAAATAAGCAATATCCTTTAATACAAGTATTAATTATCCTAATAAATAAATTATTCAACTTCCCTTTGCAAAATCTTAAGAACTCAAATGGTATAAAGGAGGTTAAGAACTTTGTTTCCTAAAAATATCACTCAAAACTTTTCAGTAGCTTAAAAACAGTGAAATGAGCAATAAATAACATAAAAGAATACAAAAAACAAAAAATTCTGAAAAGCAAAGTATAATTAATGATATTTTATCTTATATTTTCAAGAGAAAAAAATTACAATGAAATAAGCTATATCCCTTAATACAAATATTAATTATCCTAATAAAAAAAATTAACCAACTTTCCGTTGAAGAAAAAAAAAATCGTGCAAAACTTTTCAATATCTTACAAACAGTGAAATAAGCAAAAAATGACATGAAAGCAACTCAAAAAACATAAAATTCCGCGCAGAAAAAAAAAAAAAATCAATAGAAATGTATTATATATATATATAATTTATTTCCTAAACAGTATTGATTAATTGATTATATTATCTCCTAAGTTTAATTAAAGTAGAATTATTTTAAAAGTGTGCATCCATACTGGTAAGTTATATTTTGAAAGATGTTTTGAAGTAATTTGAAATCAAAATGTTAATAATGTTTTAACGGGGACTGGAGTTAAATCATCACGAAGAATAATATTTCAATTGTAAAAGGAAAAATTAAAACATGTAATCATTGTCATTGATCGGAAATTAGTTGACTTTTCAAGGGGAACAAACCAACTCCCGTTCAATGAACAATAATTGATAAAAATACGTAAATACGAAGGTGTTTCGTCTTTACTCGAGTTATAAGTTAAAGCCAAACCGGCAATTCTAGTCAGGCCAAATATTTCCGCGAATAGTAGGAATTATGAACTAATGCTGATACTCAAAGAACTTATTCTCATGAAGCATTTTAGTCAATTCAATTTGGAGTAAAAATCAATTACTGTAGAGAAATCCTGTAAAACTCGAGTAACCGTCCCCGACACTTTCATCGTTACGCATTTGAGTACTATATTATTTGTAGAAATTAAACATTGGAAATTTTCATTATGAAATCGAATTCAAAGTAAAGTTGAAATAAACATAGAAGATTATAAAAAAGATAAATAATGCAAACTTTGTAAAAACAAATCAAAGAAAATATAAAAATAATATAAAAATAATAGTAATATAAATAAGATCAGTGAATGTACATGAAGATATAAAGGCCAGAAAGGTATTAAGTAACTTACATTCTTTCTAGTGGGGGAGTTGGCAAAGTGTTCTCTTCGTGTCTGACTCAGAAGTGTAGGGTGTCCGAAAATTCTTAGCGGCAGTAGGGGCTTTGAATAATATCAGTCGGCAAGACTTGGGTGAAGTAATTTATGGTAGTGGGTGGGACTTGGAATTCTTGAGGGATGTATTTTGTGGAGTTCTTATCTGAGAGAGACCGTCTGTTAAGATTTTTTGAAAATACTAGTGAATGGAAATTAATTAATTTCTGACTAATTGTCGTGTCGCAATGATTAAGAATTTAAGAAAGGAAAAAGGCATTTTCTCTATATATGACACTGAAATATACCAATCTCATGAAAACAGTGACATAAGAAATACGATGAAAAATTGTTGCCAAACCCATATTTCTAAAAGAATGAAACTATTCAAAATGATGCGATTTCATCAAAAATCTATCAACAACAATAAGAAAGGAAAACTGTTGCCAAAATCACCTTTTTAAAGATGTGAGAAGTGTACTCGGAAGCTCCATTTAAAAAATTTTTTCAAAATACAAAATATTATCATTTTTCCAAAATTCGTTTTGTAAAAGCAGTCGCAAGGATGAAAGTTTAACGTATCCAAAATAAAATTAAAAAATAAATAAATAAATAAATAAATAAACTGTACATTTTCAAAAATAAACTTTTTTAGAAAACATCCCGTTGGAAAGGTGTTAAGTTCACTTTGTTAAATAAATTCGCATTGAATCGATTTATTGAAACAAGAAATTTATTTTAAGTTCGTAAAATAGCTAAGTGCCTACGTTTCATGACGATGTGAAAATGGAGTGTGTAGAGTAAAACCTCGCTTTCCTATAGCCCATTATGTTTCAAAATGACGCGATTTCGTCACAAAACATAAAATAAAAAAATTCTAATTCGAATTTCGAAAAAATCGCTTCGAAGTGCACTGGCTCTTGTCTAGATGCACCTATGTACCAAATTTCGTAGCCGTGGGTCTATTAGCTTACGCGCAACGCGAAGAAAAGAAACACTGACACACACACATACTCTTTCTTTTATTATATGTAGAGACTGTCAAGTTGCAACATTAGACTTTTAAAACGCAAAGTCGCAGACGATGAAGAAATTCTCTCATCGAACTCAAATTGAGGCATGTGTCCGAGTAGTTAAAACCGCAATACCTCAATAAAAATAAACGACCACAAAAGCTTTGAGAAGATAATGAACAGAAAAGGCTCACATTTCTTTCTCTTTCTTGATTAGTCAATCGACTTTTAGCCAACGCTTTCAAAATATGACTTCAGTCTCACAATAAAATAAATCTGCTGAGTAAAAACACAAAGGTAACTTAATCAACTGCCAAACGACCGTATGCAGAAACGCTTGCGGATGCAATTTTCCACTAATGTTCTTCAACAAAGAGCAACTACAAAATTTAAGAGACATCTGCTGAATCGCACAAGAGGAAGCCGTAATTGCCTCTTTTCAGACGAATAAATGAGGAATATTAGGGTAACTGGCTTTTGAGAAATGGGATCACATTAAAAATTATCTTACAAGACTCACAGCGACAAATTAAATAAACGGCTGTAAAGTAATTAACTCCCTTCAGATAGTTTAACAGCTTCATTAAACAGCCAGCAATGAAATTCGAGAAAGGCGCAACTGTACATGTAAGAATGAGAGCAGAACATAGTTCGCTTGAACACGTTCTTCTGTTAAAGGTTTTGGTTTGGTTTATTTGATTATGACAAAGCACTCGAGGGCTATCTGCCTATGGGGAGAGATGCCTTCGTGGAGGACTCTCTAAGGAAACTGGATCGCTTACATGCATACACGTTACACATGGGGAAAACCACGGAAACGTCCATGCAGCCAGACCGTTCGCAGCGATTCGAACTACCAGTGTTCAGCGACTTTACTGCTCGGCCGTTGGTGGGCCCGCCCGTTTGAGGAAGATCAGTTTAAAAACGTTTCGTGGAAATGAGCCGCTATTACTATAATTTTAATTTTCGGACATTTCGTTAAACATATAAAAAATATTTAATCAGAAAACATGCGTACTAATGAAGCCATATATACCTTAGATATCTGGCAGCATAGATTGTAATTAAATGAGAAGACTAGCCTCCCTACTGGGATAGTGGTTAGTGACTGTCGTGCCGAAGAGCCATGGTTCGAGTCCCGCAGAAGGGATGGATATTTGTATAGTCTCTGTGCGGCATGGGGACACTCTAAATATGCGTCGAGCAAAACGTTCTACCGATAGGGTAGGGAAAGAAGGGTGGGACTCCATCGGACCCGTCCCTAGGGGGTGCTCTTCTCTCAAAATTGGGGGAGGAGGGGTCAGAATTGAGTTAAAGTCGGGTTGTCACCTGTACGGTTCTCGAGGTTCTTTCCAACGACAGGAGCATCTGACTCCTTGCCACGATTCAGACAAGTGAAATTGGTAATAACAACAACGATGCTCTATAAAACAGACGTGATAGTCTTTTTCATTTGTTTATTTTTTTATTAACATCTTTTATGATTATAACATGTTTAAAAATCCATTTCTTTACTTATTTCGTTTTGATGATTCAGCTGCAAATATCAGCTATATTTCCTTACGGCGAATTACTTACTGCGATTATTTAAGACGAGCTTTACGGAAAAATTAGGTCATAATGAACTTAATTAAAGATTACAAGTAACTGGTTCTGATTAGTTACATCATTATAATGAACACTTTTTTATTAAGCAATACTATTTGAATAATAAAGGTTTATAGGAAATGATAAGGAAAATGTTCATTTCAGATTTTACAACTCATAAGAAGGTATGTCATTGCTTTTGGTAATACCTCATATTTTCGTAAGTATACAGGTACAGGTAAAAGTGGGCGGGACACAAGAATTTCACCATTGGTTGTATTCTCACCGCACTAACTATACAGTTCCGCCCAGTTTTGAGGGAGAACACCCCAGAGGGCTGCCCAAGGGTTCCCCTACCACCAACATCTCGAGAAAACTTTCAGCGCGCTATGCATTTTGAGTGCCCCCCCCCGTGTCGCACAAACACAATATGCTTATAGTCATCCATGCCTTCTCTGGGATTCGAGATCAAGCCCATCGGTACGACGGTCAGCATTGCTAACTACTACACTGGCTGAATGGCTGCTCGTAAATATATATATATATATACATGCTTGTGTAATTTTAACTCATTTCTGTTTAATAAATTTACGACTTTTATTTTGCTTTGTCTGCTTCCCAGCAGGACAATCAATTTCGCTAAAGCTATCGCGCCCCACGTAATATACTTAAAAACGATAGCTCTCACCTACGAAAATAAAAAATCTTTGATTCACAGGCTCAACCGAATGACGTCATCAGAGAGATGGGAGTATTTTTTTTTTTATATTATTATTATTATTATAATTCCACTCCTTTCCTTAATCTCCTAACAATGAAAGTGACGTCACATCCGTGACAGGGAAGTTATCTCACGTGACTTAAAAGGGAACAAAGCCATGCCTGCCACAAGCAACATATAAAACTCTACTCTCTGCTAACACGCACAGCATTTCAGCCTCAGCCCCTTTTTTTCGCTCCCGAAATGGTGCGACGGAACTCGTAATCATTAAATTCTTTTTTGATCGTCGTGCCCTTCCCTTTAAAACATAACACCTCGGGGATGACTTTATTCAAATTCAAAAATTCCATCTTATTTATTTTTATAATAATTTACATGCAGGTCTGATGATATGGTTGAACAGACAGATGATATTTAAACGGCGATTGAATGTTTAAAAGGCTATCATTTACATAAAAGGGAAGAATATTTTGCATATAAATGGAAGCGAGAATATGACATAAGATGATTGTTATTACGATGCGCTCGGATAAGCCTTCAAAGTGTTATAGGTATTGAAATTTAAATTTTTAAATGTGGAATTAGGGTTAAGCCACATTGTACTAAAAAGGAGTAATTTGTATTCTGATTTTTCCGAACGTTGTATCCTGTTCCCAGAGGTATTCTAGAAGTAGATGACAATGTTCTTAGGTTGACAGCCCATTATATTATAATGTAAACACATTTTAAAGATATTCTTGGAAAGAATGCATTGTTACAGATTGTTTCATTTAGGTGTGGAGCTCTATTTAAAATTGGTTCACACAAATCTTGAGAAAATAAAGATTTTAGTTTAGTAGAACAGCTCCAGAATTTGCAAAAAATAAATAAAGAAAGAAAAGAGAAAATCTGGAAGATTTCATATTTTAAATTACGTCCAAAGGGGCGTTTTTTTAACATTTTGTATGTTACCTTTATTTATTAAATATCATGTTCTTCGCACTTAAACCGTAAAATTCAGTTCAAGAGCAATATCGCAAAATAGATTTAAATTGAGCATATCTTTACAATTTCCGATACAAAGTCTCGCGCCCTGGGAGATAAAAATGTTTTTTTCTGTGCAACGTTGCCATGGCTTGCTTTGAAATCCTTGAGTTTGTTAATCAAAAATTCCTTAAACTTTTACAAAATATGAAATCGATAATAAAACAAATTCCAAATTTGGGCTTCCAGATGCCCATATTCGCAGTAGGATTACGTCATTCAAAATTCGATGGCTCTATGTACCGTTCTTTTATTACAATGCGAGAAATAGACATACATTTACGCAGATTTTTCATTATTTAATTTCTTCAAATATAATGCAGGACTCTAACATTGGGTGGCAACAGTTTGAAAAGTGAAACGGACATTTATAGTGAAACAAAGCAAAATAGGAAAACGAAAACAATTGTCCTTCAGGGACAAAGCCTCTTTGGACTAATAATGTTCCTAACTACTTGGTCAATGCTGAATGTAGAGAAACCTATTGAACAAGTTCAAGTATGACTGTTGGTTCTAATGTCACACTATTTTTACTACTCCTGTTCGTCTTTTTAATGCCTTTTACATTTTCTGCAAGCAGTTTTGTTTTACGCATATGGCTTCGGATAGCAGTTTTTCTATCGTTTCGCAATGCAAACGTTTCTTTTTTTTTCTTTATTTTGGTAGCGCCCGATTAATCCGCAAGCCTGTTAATTTGTCTCGGATATAGCGGGGAAACTTATCACGCACTGGAATATTCGAATTAATGTTCGTGGCATATTATTGCTCTTTATATCGAGAACATGACTCAAGCTACAATTAGCCTCGAATATTATGCATTTACTAACAGTTGAGGATTAAGAGGATTTAAGTGCATATTTTTTTATTGAGCTGAGAATAACTGGAAGTTTTATAATGAATCTAGTATTTTATTATCTCAATTCCATTCCTTTGACTTTGAAAGGTGTAAGATTCAAACTATATATTGCGAAGGATCTGGTTATATGTTAACATTGAAAGTTATATATGAATAAATTATATATTCGTTGTGAATAAGATAAATTCATTCTGTTTGAAGAATACTCTGTTTGAAGAATACAAGGCAATGAATTTAAGATTCAATAGTTATTAATGTGAAATTTAATACATTATATGTGTAGGAATGTAAATTAGGAAAGTTCAGTTTGAATAAAACTGTGCATTGTCTATTACAGAACATCTTCTTTTTCATATAGACTGCAATAAAAAATGCTAAAACTTCTACTATTTACATATAGTATATTTATGCTTATATTTGATCGAAGTTCGCACTGAAAATTTTCACAAGAAAGCACGATGCTTTCATTATTTTGTGCAAGAAACTGCGCGGCAAAACATTTTCAACCATCTTGCTTAAAGCGCGGCAGAGGTCAAGTGAAATGACAGAAATATGACCGGAAGCCCATTGGTCTATTCTATAAGCCACTCCCACGGTGGCGATACAGATGTGCACTTACGAAATGTTCTTTGTGAATTAGAAACGCGCAGAATAACTACATTCATTTAATCAGGATCAGCAGATGCACGTTAAATATACATTTCGTTTACTCAAGACTAAAATACTTGTCATTAATAAAAAAGCTTCTGAAAAGAGAAAATAATAACCCGGTTTATTCTCTTTGATGACTTCACTACATTAAGAAACGTGACTCATTTTGGCAGACAAGACAATCATAAATCTCTTTTAAAACAGCCTCGATTTGGCAATAAAAGGCACGAAATTGGCCGCTTTGTTTATCTTGATTTAACCTCTCTCACGAATGCGATATTATTGCGCTGTCTAATCAGCAGCCAGTATTGCATCAAATGCTGACGAACAACACGCATTTATCATTCGTTACTGACAGATACGAGTTTGAAACGATGTTACACAAGAGAGACCTCACCATGCGTACTTGTGGTCAGTTAATATAAACACAGCGATCATGATTAGCATACAAAATAGGCGATTTAGCAATTCATAAAGGCATATCTTAATTTCCCGTCCAGGAGTGGAAACAACATCGTTATTAGACGATAAGATCTACAGCAACTTTCCATTAAATAATAAATCAATTCGAGAAACTCGGTGGTAAAATTATAGGAATAAATGTCTCTTCCAACGCAGAAGCTTAATGATTACGCAGAAATGAAACAGAGGATAAAAAAAAAAAAAAAAAAAAAAAGGCGGAGAAAAGGGAATTATGATTCTTGGTGATTCCTTTTTTTATAGCATTCTAGTTGTGTGAATCAGTTAGCGTAACTATTTTCAATTATTCAGTATAACAACAAGACTATTTATCGTATTTTTACTTTCTTGTACGAAGTAAATGAAGTGCTGCAATCGCGAAAAAATTCGCGTGTAATATTTCAACGAAAATATACATTTTGACCGTTCCCAAATCCATTTGGACGATATTTTCGGCGCGACGTGTACGGACGGAATAAAGGACTCATTTTTTACAAAACGGATTCCGAAGGGACTTTTCGTGATATGTGTACGTACGTACAGATATACTGTACATATATACGTATGCACGTACGTACGTATATATGTATGTATCTCGCATAACCCAGAAACAATGAGACATAGAAGTTTGTAGGTTTTTCCTTAATTTGCATAACAAATTTATTTTAAGTTTGATACCTGTACTAGAGTTCTTAACTTCCCCTCACATTCTCTCCAGGATGTAAATTTATAGTTAAGTGAAGTGCTTACTTAAACGAGTGAATCTCTCAGATTATTTAGAGCGTGTTTCGCTAACCAAGCACACGTTTCGTTGCTATTTTGCTGTTACGCTAGTAAGCCTTTTGGCATTATCAGATTTAGCATCACGCCGGTGAGATGAGTCCATCTCTTAGGCGTAACTTAAGTGCTATCTTGCACTATTTATTTTAAGTTTGACTTAAACTAGTATTTTAGTTTTCACCGCAAGTTGACCGTACTTTTGTATTGTTGACGGTGCTTTTGTATTTTGAATTAATAAAGGGTTATTTTTACCCTTCGTCTGAGTCAGTAGTTTTATTCACGCCTGCGCGAGAATTAGCTGGTCATTATTAGTGCATGTGGAACAAAAGAGAATATAAGTTGAAATTTTATATATGGGATTGCTAGAACATCTAGCTGTGCACCTCCTTTTTGTTTATTGCATTCGGCATTACCAAACTTACATGGCTTAAATGTCCTTCCTAGACTTTATTTTGGAAATCATTGGTCCTAAACATATACTTCCAATTACGGAAGTGTTTTAAATGACGAAAATACTATTTATGTTTTGGCAATGCCGAATTAAAAGAAAAGTTAATTTTCGAAAATAACGAAACCTAACATTTAATGCGGTCTCCCGGTTCGTATACTGATAGCTGAGAATGTTTTATACTTATTATCTCTACATATAATAAAAGAAAGAGTCTGTGTGTGTGTGTCGCTGCGCGTAAGCTAATAGACCCATGGCTACGAAATTTGTTACATAGGTGCATGTGGACAAGACCAGTGCACCTCGAAGCGATTTTTTGAAATTCAATTCGAATTTTTTTTAATTTAATGTTTTGTGACGAAATCGAGTCATTTTGAGACATAATGGGCTACAGGAAAGTGAGACTTTACTCTACGCACTCCATTTTCACATCGTCATAGGCATTTAGCTATTTTACGAACTTAAATTTCCTATTTCAATAAATCGATTAAATACGAATTTATTTAACAAAGTGAGCTTAACACCTTTTGAACGGGATTTTTTCCAAAAAAGTTTATGTTTAAAAATGTACAGTTTATTTTTCTTTGATTTTTGGACATGTTAAACTTTCATCCTTGCGACTGCTTTTACAAAAATAATTTTGGAAAAATGATAATATTTTGTATTTTTAAAAAAGTTTTTAATTGAAGCTTCCGAGTACACTTCTCACATCTCACATCTTTAAAAATGTGATTTTGGCAACAATTTTCCTTTCTTATTGTTGTTGATAGATTTTTGATGAAATCGCATCATTTTGAATAGTTTCATTCTTTTAGAAATACGGGTTTGGCAACAATTTTTCATCGTATTTCTTATGTCACTGTTTTTAAGAGATTGGCATATTTCATTGTCATTTTTTATATATATAATACATTTTTATTCATGTTTTTTATAAAGTTTCTCTGCAGAGTAAAATTCTACGCAGTTTTTAAATTTAACGTTTGGTGTTCCCTTCAGCCATTTTTCCGGTACATTTAAAAGCCAGACGAAGGCTGGCAGCGAAGCTGATAGTGAAAAAATAAAATTAGAAGAAGTTTGATTCCTACATGGCAAAAATTGACCGAGATATTTAATTTCAAAATCTGCAATTTTTGATGTCACTTTCAACTTCTCTCGAGGGGTCGGTTAATTATGTTAGAATAATTCAACGAAATAAGTTTAAATAAAGTGCAGCAAGAAATGTGTATAATTTAATAGCCCGTACAAAGAAGTCACGAGGTTCCACAACAGATTTTTTTTAATTCAGTCAAATCCCGATATACTGGAGTAACGCCAGACACAGTTAACACAATATCGCGGTTATCTGATAGCAGTTAAAAACATATTAATGCGTTCTTACGGTTTCGTGGATTTGGAGTGATTTATGACACTTGATGAACAATGAAAACACAATTTATTAGCCAGTATTACTCAGGACAGCTCCCAAAACATGTTTACCATCTTCGAAAAACTACGCCAAACACGTTGAAACAATCAGCAACACAGCCTTCAGGCTATCAGGCTATAAGGCTGAAGACAGCTTCATGGCAATGATCTAGAGTACAGCTCCCGAATAAAAGCAAGTAAAAGAAGGTATTTCCAATCGTCTATGTCGTATCGCCAAGCATCGTCAAATGGGCGATTTCGCGCCAAATCTGGCAACACTGCCTTTTTTAACCATTCCCAAATCCGCCTTGCGGGGAAGCTATCTCACCGCGGCCTGGCATTTTGTAACAATATTGAAAATGAATAACTCATGTCATACGTCATTGAAAAATATCAAATTTTCCTTATATTTTGCAGCAGTTTAATCTGGAAAAAACGTTCATTTGGTTTCGCGAGCTAAATCAGTATTAAAAACTCATATACTGTAAATAATGCAAGAATAAACACCATTAGAAATAAAGAAATTAAATTACAAATGACATCAAAGAACACTATTATTGAGAATTTGAATAAGAGCATTGAATTCAAGCTCGCGTAAAAAAGTCGGTTAGTAGGTTTTTGTTTCTTATTGTACAATGTTTATGTATTCCAAATTCATATAATTAAATTACGTAATAGTAGAAATAAATATCTGATGTGTGACTTAACAATCCATTCAATTCTCATTTTGCGGTAAGCAAAACTGCATAAAAACTCAACATCTTCATTAAAATTGTAAAATAATGAAACACGAAATACAGTTAAAAAATTAAAAAGCATTTTTTACAGTTAAAGTTTCTGCGCAGAAATAAGGAATTTGTACAACGGGCAGGTAGACCAAATTTTCGATGCACGAAATTGACTAAATTAACTTTTGGTCTCAATAAGCAAAAAGACACTGAAGTTTGTATTTCTAGTATACTAGAAGTTACTCGACAAACTAACTCAGTAGTGATAAGGGAGATCTGCAGCGTATTCTATTCGAAGCAATAAGCGGTAATATATTGTACAGAAACTGTTTTACTGTTGTTTATCTAAATTTCAGGATATTTCGTTTCATCGAAATTTCTAACGAGAAAAATCCCATTTCATTTTCATTGCATGTATTTAAAACAATAAGAGTTCTGCACAAGAACACTCAGTCTATACCATTTGAAAATACCAGAGTTCTATAAGGAAACATTATGCTAGAATTATGACTTCTGAAAAAACAAAGAATTTTTTTATCTACCAGAAAGACGAAATTGGGTTCTTTATTAGATAAAGCTGGACAAGATGCAGCTGGTTTAACTTATTCTTTGAAGACTGAACAAATAAAAAAATCATTTTTCTAAAGATTTAATCCCGCGAACTTAAAGATCTCATCGTTACGGCCATTTGGGGAACCATAATTTTCCCAGTATTATCTCCAATAGAAACTAGAAGAGGAAACTAGGGGGGGGGGAATTTACAGCGACTTGGGGGATGAATATTTCTAGAGACGGTGTCGGAAAAAGTAAATTCCTTTCTGTCGGAATAAAGTCATGTCTTAAGATATATGATCATCAGGAGTTAAATTTAGCGTTGCCCAAGAAATTATCGTTCTTAAGGGGCTGCGCAAATGAAAGAAATGTGTTAGCGGAAGATTTAGCTTGCGCGTCGCTTATGTCCCCTTCATCAGCACCCACATCAATCATAGAATGTGCCAGCATCTTTTTGACTGCAAGAAATATAGTCTAAGTGAAATGGCCAAACAGACTGAAGGAATTTAACGAAAATAAAATGGAGATTTTTTTATGGAAAATGATTCGAAGGCAAGCAATGACAGCACAGACACTAATTTGAAATGTAATACATTTTGGAAGAAAATGACGCAAGAGAAAATTTTCGAGCAAAAATACAGCCTACTCCGGATTTACAGAGGTAATACCACGGACGATGTCCACGTTTAAGTTAAAAGTGAGATGATTAATCACAGCAGTTAGAAAAAACATAAGAAAGATGAGTAACCTATATTATGATTAACAGAAAAAAACTATTAACGATTTACCGGTATTCTCACGCAGTTTAATCTGTAGAATCATTAGGTTATTTTGAAGGAGACATGAAAAATGTGCAATGCCCTAGCCGGGACCTCTCGAATACACGCAGAGTGTGCTACCGTTACACCACGAAGGCATGCTGGAAACACGGAGAAAATACCTTACATACTCTCCTTTTTAAAGGGCGACTGGGGATTAGGAAACCCAATCGCCAAATCCTACTGGTGACGAATTACTGTCCTTTTTAGTTCGGGCACCACTGTATAATCATTAGTTTATTTTGAAGCAGAAGTCTCACTCACAAAAGGTTCAATAAATTTCCACAGACAACGCCAAGTCATTCTCATTCAAATAACATCATTTCTGTCCCTGGATATTCTTTCAGCCGCAATAGATATACATGGCATTTAGCCTCGATTATTGATGAAAATAAAAAAAATTTAAAAGCTGCTGTCGTTAAAAATAACTTTTTCTTCTTAAAAGAACCTTCTTTGTAAGAAAGATTACATGAACATTGCCCTCGCCGGGACTCGAACCTGGAGCTCTCGAATAGGCGCGAGTGTCCAACCGTTACACCACAAAGGCATGCTGGAAGGAGGGAGAAAAACCATATAAATCTTGAGAATAACTTGTAGAGACATTAGGTATAGTTTTGGAAGAAGGAGAATTGAAAATTAGCAAACGCCTTCGCCGGGAATCGGACCACGGACCTTTGGAATACCGGCCCAGCGTGCAGAACTACTACACCATAAAGGCACGCTAGGAAGGTGAGAGAAATACCTTATATACTCCCCCTTTTAAAACGCGACTGGGTTTTTAGGGGACCCAATCGCCAAATCCTGGGTGAGGAGAATCATCATGCAACACCCTTTTTAGTTCGGGCGCCACTGTAGAGACATTAGGTATATTTTTGGAAGCAGGCAAGATGAAAAATGAGCAATCGCCTTCGCCGGGAATCGAACCACGGACCTCTGGAATACCGGCCCAGCGTGCAGAGCCACTACACCACGAAGGCACGCTAGGAAGGTAGGAGAAATACCTTATAAACTTCATTTGGTTACGTAAATTGAATCATTGAAACCGAAATCATACACTGTACACGATGGAATAAACACGATTAAATGAAGAAAATAAGTTATACGTTGGATTTAATAATAGTAGTTATAAAAGAAGCTGCCCAAATGGTATAGTGGTTTTGGGAGCCTACTGCGCTACCGAAAGGCCCAGGTTCGAATCCCGGAGAAGCTGTAAATTGTAAATGTTTGTAAATGTATAGTGTCTTTGCGGTATGGAGGCATTCTAACTATAAGGCTAGCGGAAAATCCTCTCGAGAGGTTGAATGTAGAGGAAGAGGGGGAGACCCTCAGAATCGTCCCCCTGGGGTGCTCTCCCTCAGAATTGCAGGTGGAACTGAGCGAAGTCGTATTATCACTTGTATGGTGCTCAAGGCCCTTGCCAAGATGAATTTCGTGCGCTTGTTCTGATGCTATTGTCAGACAAGTGAGATAATACGCAACACAATTTATAAAAGAACTTGAAACTGCTAAATGAAATTATTTTCCAGATTCAAGAGCTTACAAATATAAGTAAATAATGAATAGCCCTTTTCTGTTAATCATAATATAGCTTATTAGTCATTCTTGTATTTCTTTGATTGCTTCCAGATTAGCCGTAATTTCGAATTAACGGGAAATTTCGTCCGTGGTATGACCAGGGAAAGTAGAATGTGCGGTTAATTTAACCTGAATTATTTTAATAACTTAAATTGAATTTAACATTTAGTTTGAATTACCTTAATAATATAATATCTTAGTACGATTTACTTTCTTGCATATTTGTAAAAATTAGTAAAAGGCATTTTTACATCACATACCACGCACCTAATTATAGTAGAATCACTCGGTTTTTGTAAGATTAGTCCTTCTTTTTAATTTCATTTATTTAAAATTTTATTGTAGTCACAAATTTTCAATTTATGCTTCTGCATACTTGTTAAATTGAATTACCCTCATTATTACCGGTTCACTTATTTCGTCAATGGGTTTGTCCTTTTCACCGTCTGAAACTTCTATTAGTTAAATTGCGTCACTATTCTCTGAGTTTCGAATTTAAAACAAGCTATTCTCTCTTCTTTTTTTCTAACCGAACCTTTTGCGCCTATCCTGCACATCGTTCCCATCCTACGTGGATGGCAAGTAACAGTAGTAGTAATAAAAAAAAGGCCTTTAATAGAAAACCACTCTAAACTATCAAAAGATGCGATGGAAGAACTGCGAGACAGAATAAATTTAGGTCATGTTCCGCCCGTTTATTAAGAAGTTTCAAAGAATCGTGCGAATGAGGCAGTCAATAACAGCAACAAAAAAAGGTCTGCTAGTTGCCTTGGTAACATTCAATATATTTTAGACACTTTTCCTACAAAGCACTTTTATAGTTCTTTTATTTCGAGAAAAGGAGATGTGCAGAAAGGGCCGATTCATTATGCAGAGTTTTGTGTAACTTCAGGAAGCTCTTTTTAGCGAGCTGACCTTAATGAGGATTCACAATAATATGAGGTCACTGAAAACGCAGGCTAAAAGCAATTGTAGTTTCATGGAGGCTTTAGGCATTTCTAAAGCATCCTATCCAAGGTAGCTCATGGATATTCATGAATGCTTGCAAATTATAGTTAGTTTGGAATATATTTTCATACAAATAGCGTAGTCAAATATTTATAAAATGATAAAATAATTATTCCGTTTACATTTTACAATTCAAGGTTTAATAACTGACAAAACCTGCCTTCATTTAGCGTAAATTTCACTCACAAAAGATTCAATAAATTTCCACAAACAAAAGCCAAGGTCTCTCTTATTAAAATAGCATCATTTCTGATCCTGGATATTCTTTCACTCGCAATAGATATAATAATAATACAACTGGCATTTAACCTCGATTATTGATGAAAATTAAAAAAAAAAAAAAAAAAAAAACACCACCCTTGTAAGGATGATTTAACATCTAAAAGGATCCAAAAGTCAATAAACTTTTAATAACATTCTATTTCAGTGAATGTTTACTGTGTAGTAATACAATCAGCAGAAAAATGAATTAAAAGATGACCTTTTATAAAGAATCTTCATAAAGCAAATTATTTCATTATAATTATGTTTTCTGGAGTGCGCTTCATCCATAAAAGAAGACAGAATACCTTATAATAAATGATAAATGCGGCAGCCAGCGTACCAAGGACAGAAAAACAGATTCAAGTTACTACCACCTACCGCTAGAAAGGAATTTCGGATAGACAAATTTGATGCGCTTCCACTCCACAGACTCTAAACAATCAAAAGTCCAGAGTTCGAATTTAAGGCAGTCAATCACAAGCTAAAGCAGGGATTCCTAACCTTTCACCTTCCATCGACACCTTTTAAAGGAACAGTTCTGTTCATCGACCTCCTAACACCTTCCTCTATAATATATAGTAGACAACATAATCATAATACAAGTAATTGTACATTCGTAACTTAAAGATAACAATTAAACTAAGAATATGAATAAAAATTTTGAAAAAAATGGTTTATTAAATTTATGTTTTCTTATTATTTGTATGCTTATTATTTTTAATTAAACAAATATAAACAAGTTTTAAAAAACAAAATCACAGATTCTAAATCAGAAGAAAAACACGCCAAAGTAAAATTTAAAATAGTAAAGAAACTTCCTTGTATTTGGTGTAGATTTAAACAAAAAACATAATCAATTGCGAGGGCAAACATGTGTCTCTTTCATCAGGAGCAAAGCAATTTGCAAGACTAAAAAGCAGCGGGAGCAACGGTCCTATTTTTGACGACAGATGGCGCTCCCTTCCTGCTCGCTTTACTGCAGTACGGTAATATAGGACCCCTGCACTCGCTGCTTTCCAGTCTTGCAAATTTCTTTGCTCTTGATGAAGAGAGACCTATTTGCTTCAAAATCGATTGAGTTTTTTGTCTAAATTTAACCAAATACAATGCTGTTTCTTTACTATTCACAGATTCTAACTGCCCAAAGTCTGATTTTAATTAATACAATAGCTGCGCTTGATAGATGGATGCAATTTTTGGGGTAATTGGAATAAAATTGTTTAACTTAATTCTTAAATCTCCTCATTGTAAGTGAGCCCACCAGCGGCCGAGCGGTAAAGACGCTGAACACTGGTAGTTCGGTCCGTGGTTCGAATCCCGCGAACGGGCTGGCTGCATGGGCGTTTTCGTGGTTTTCCCCATGTGTAACGTGTATACGAGCCAGTTTCCCTTAGAAAGTCCTCCACGAAAGGCATCCCTCCCCTTAGGCAGATAGCCCTAGTGTGCTTTGCCATAATTAAATACACCACACCACACCACCACACCTCATTGTAAGTTACTGAATTAAGCATATTCCCACTGGATAAAAAGAGTTTACTAATGTTGGTCCGGTAGCAATTTCAGTTTGGGGATATTTACTCGTATGACTTTTTTGGCGTACCCACGTTCCTTTGAATAAGACCGTACCATTTAATAGGGCTTGATTTATTTGAATGGTACAGCTTTATATCAACAAACAATTAAATATCAATTTTTATTCCTACTTTTTTTGGGGGGGTAATCAGGGGTACCTTGGCTATACCGATTGTAGAGACGTGAAAAATAAGCAATGCCCTCGCCGGGACTCGAACCTGGACCTCTCGATTAGGCTACCTCTTACACCACGAAAGCATGCAAAAAGAAGGGAGAAAATACCCCCTTTTAAAGGGCGACTGGGGATTAGAAGATCCTATCGCCAAATCCTGGTGGTGAAGAATCATCCTCCACCACCTTTCAGTTCGGACACCACTGGAGAGTCATTAGGTTTTCGTTTTTTTATGCTGGAGAAGTGAAAAAAAGGAGCAATGCCCTCGCCGAGACTCGAATCTGGACCTCTCGCATACGCGCCTAGTGTGCTACCCGTTACACCACGAAGGTACGCAGAAAGGCGAGAGTCGGCTATCGACCCCTTGTTTATCACAGACCGCCTTAAAAATTTCACTGACTCTCAGGTAGTCCATACAGACCCCGTTGAGAACCCCTCAGCTTACATAACGCCCGACCGAACCCGATAAATTTGTTTTATGGGCGTAAACCCGGAACACTGAGTACGATGAAAAGATTCATAACCTTCAATATCTACGCGCCAAGAAATACAGTAGCAGCTGCAACTGTAACTCCATAATACAGCGGATTCTGAGCAGGATTGAAAATAGTTTCTCCATGTGACAGACAGAACAAATATCGAAACATATTCAGGAAAACTACTTTCAAATATTAGCATCTCAGCATCTGTACCATTTAGATAGCTTTTCATTTTCTGAAATGAGAAAAGATTCAAAGGCAATCTTAGCTTCTAATCGTGCTGTTGTTCAAAATCTGGATCATCCAAAATAATATTCTGATAACGATTTCTAGTCAACAAACATCTTTCCTCGTATATTAGAACTAACAATAGATGGCACATTCAGAGCTAAAAAGAGGATCACCTTGTAAAGAAGGTTAACAGGCCTGCACTACCTTCTCCGTGTGGGCAATGTTATTTCTCTATAAATACAGAAGTATAAATGCAAAATAAAAATGTAAGCAAAGTCATGTAACTTGCTATTACATAAATGAACAGATCACGTATTGGGACGAGAATCACGCTTTTCTAAACACTTTAATATTTAAATGACCGAGATGGCGAAAGGCGAGGCACGCTGATCGTGATGGATTACTTTGTAATTCTAATTACTCCAACCCTCCGCCGTCAGAGGTTGAATCACAGCTCGAGGCAAGTATTCCACTGGGATGAACAAGCCAGGACGGGGATAGGTTCCCCTTTTCTGAATGGGATGATAAGACAGCTGGGAATCAACATAGTTTGATATTCTGTATGTCGTAACCGATTATATAGACTAAGAATGGGGCAACATTAGCGAAAAGCTGATGTCACGCATGACACCATTAGAGCGATTTTTCTTTTAAATAAATAATCTATTTCCGAAAGCAGTGCGTTCTTTGAAATTACTTGTAAGCAATAATGTCATACAGAGAAGAAGCAGTTACTATTGATTTACATTCGAAAAATATCTGAGTGCTATCGGGTCAATATTTAACCGATTAAATCATAAAAAATATATACACCAAGCTTTAAATAATATTAACATTGTTACGATCTGCACCCAGCTGCGGTAAGATAGCTTCCCCGCAAAATGGATTTAGGGTTGCCAGAAAGTGGCAAGAAAAGGCAGGGTTTCAGATTTGGCGACAAAATTGGCGATATACCATAGACAAAGCGAGAACATTCTAGAATGAATTCTTACCGGTTTTGCCCAGCATGTTCTCGAAGGCAGGTCAAAAGCTATATAAACCCTAACTGTACGCGGAGTAGCAGTACATCGTAAGTTTTATCGTGAATTTATCGCAAAAAGTATCTTGAGTTTAGCAGCAGAGCATGTTCACTTCAGTAGTAGTGTCTTGAGTTCCCAGAGCGATCGAGCGAGTCGGGAGCTGTACTTTAGTGCTTTGCCGTGAAGCTGTCTTCACCGTTATAGCCTGATAACCTGAAGGCTGTGTCGGAGATTTTTTTTTCAGTGTGTTGATCGTCGTTGACCGTCCTGAACCTATACACATCCGCTGGTTGCCAAAAGGCGACATAAAAGTTGCTCTGTACTATAAAACAATAGAATGTTTGAGGAAGACGACAGAGAACAATGGAGCAAGAATGCTGTCTCGAAATATCGATCTTTTGTGGAAAATTGCAAGGCCTGCCCCAACAGCTAATATCTTGATAAAAATCCGACCATTCTTTGGGATATGATATTCCACCCTTCGTCTTCTCGTCCTGTAGTTTTCACGTTTTCAGCCCAATGAAATGAGACCACAAAGAAAAGCGTTTTGCGTCGGACATACAAAACATATTTTTTTTCTGTGGCTTCACAACTTGCCCATAGACTACAGAAAAGGGCTAGTACATCTTTAGGATCGCTGATCCAAAATATGCCAAATAAAAACCACTTCTAGAGTCGCAGTGAGCAAACTCCCATCATTTATCAAACTCATATAAAATAGAAATAGCACATATACAGCGTGGCTTCACTTTCTATATTTGGAAACATAACCTGTTAAAGAATTACATGTTATTTACTTCTCTGGAGCTGAGGTAGTGGAAGATACAAGGGAGAGGAAGTGGACCATCTTATAATATTAGCATGCAGAGTCGTAGCTAGTGTTTTCAGCGCCCGGGGATAGCTGAAGATTTACCGTCCCCTCTTGTTTGCTTAGAATGGAAAATATAGGCTTAGAATGGTATCATCCGTTTGGCTTCCCTGGATGCTGCGCCCAGGAACAGATGACCCCCTCTAGTATCTCATTTTCATTTGAATCATTACAGAGGATATACCTCTAATGTTTGGACCTTCTTCTTTGTTTGCCTTCTTCTTCAACATCAAAAGACAAAATTTGTTGCTCTGCTATGGATCCAGCCCCCCCCCAAAAAAACTGAATTGTGATATTCAACTTGATTGCTTATATATTTTGCCATCCAGCAGTTCTTTTAAGCAATCAAAACACAATATTGCTTGAATTCAATACAGAAGACAGGGCATTAAGGTCCATAACTTCTCTGTCTGCCTGCTTCAACATCAAAAGCCAAAGTTTATAATCTGCTACAATTGAAGTAAAATGTCTGAAATATGACAGTATGCTAGACATAAATTTATGCCCCTTTCTATCATGGAGTTCATTGACATTAAAACGGACTGCAAAATTTCAAAATAAGTTTAAAAAGGATTTCTTTCTTCGTATCGTCTGTACGTACTTACGTATCTCGTATATCTCAAAAATAATTAGTCGCAGAACGCTGAAATTTCATATATGGGACTGCTATAACATCTATATGTGCAACTTCCCTTTTTTATTGCAATCGGCAGTACGAAACGTAAACATATATATATATGTGTGCGTGTGTGTGTGTTTGTGTAATAATAAGAACAGAAGGAAAAGCCGGAGCAGTGTCGATGCTTGCTTAGATCCATACTGAAGAAGAATTTTGATTACGTAGTATGCTAATATTGTTAACTTGGTAATATCTCAAGAACTTGGCAGTCGAGGCAGTTTTAATTCCATTTTTATTTGCAATTGATATTTGTGGCCACAATCACTTGACACTCTAGTCGTGCCTTTCCGCAGAAGATTTACATTTCTGCTATTGTTGAGACAGTAAGCAAGCCAGCGAAAATTACATCTTAGTACAGCAGAGAGCAAAGCTGAAGTGCGTAGATATGCAAGATGGAAGCACGCGAAGAGAAAAGTTTTGGTTTGCAATTGGGTGATTGGTCAAGAGGCATCTGCATTAACGGTTACGTAAGATCGCATGATTCATTTGAATGACGCAGTTTAGACTATTTTTAGGACAGATAGATGAAGTTCCTAAATGAAATAAAAAATATAAGAGGTTGTAGTGAATTAAATTTAGAAGTTTGCTTTCAGATTTTTATCTTACATATATATCTGGCATATATATCCTCCTTATCTGGCTTAGAGGTCCATATCTGGGCTTTTATTTTTGCAATCCTTGTCGTAGTCATACACTTTCAGTTACAGGGGTGTTTTAAACGACGAAAATATTCAGGTTTTGTCAATGTCAAATTTAAAAATTAATTAATTTTGTACATATAACGAAATCTAACTTTGAATGCGCTCTACCGGTTTCTAAATAAAATTAGAAGTTTGAGTTCCCATACGACAAAAATTGACTGGGATATTTAATTTCAAAATTTGCAATTTTTGATGTCATTTTCAATTTGCCTCGAGAGATTGGTTAATTATGTTAGATTCTAACATTCCATGAAGTAAATTTAAATGGAGTAAAAATTTCGTATAATTTAATAGACCGTACAAGGATGTCATATGGTGTCCATATCAGATATTTTATTTGTTAGTCATCAAGCTGAGACGAAGAGTGAACACTTATAATAATAACAGACATCAAGTGCTCTTCAACCAAGGAAAAAAGAAACAGGGTTATTAAAATATAATACGTGCATTATTTTTTATTATAAAAGAAAGTTTTAATCTAAAATAATATACCCATTTATACATTTTTTTCTATTTATGTATTCTTTTATATATCTTGATTTGTACAAATGTCGATAACTTTTTTATTATTTTTAGAATACTGTGAGAGTGTCGGGGAATATTTTTTCCAAAATAAGGATGTAGTCTAATTCGGTTCTCAGTGTGTGAATTGGGAAGAAATTCTTGCTCATTTTTATTTTAGATTTTGTTTGCGATAAAAAAATTTTTGGCCTAAGTGGACCAATATCTTTCTAATGGTTGAGTATTATTTTTAATTAACGAACTAATTAGCAAAATTGCTAATTGGATCCTTATTTGAAAAAAGACGATAGACTTTCACTTAATTTGGTTATTCTTAATTGATAGTAGTTCGTTTGTTCCCCTTAACAATTCAATTAATCTGTAATCAAATATCAATAGCTACTTTTGCATTACTTTAGAATTAAAATTTAATATGTGGAATTTTTACTGTCATAGGATTTTCTTTACAGATTTTAAATAATTTTTACTGCAATAGATATGGATAACTTTGGATATTGACTTGGAAAGCTACTTAAAAATACTCACTGAAATTTTTTTTCTAATAACTCATAGCTTTAATTAAATTTCTTTTCCTTGAAGATGATATATAAATACTTTTCTAATAATAAATTATTGTTTTATTACTTAGCAGCTTTAGCGCAAGTTTTAGGCATTTTAAATTACTCATAATTATTTTTACTTATATATTTATATATGGATCTTTCATAAAACTTATTCGTTCATCTACTATAAAAAAAAATAATGAATTTAAATGGCTTTAACGAACGAGCTTTATTTACTGACCGGAAGTTTAAAACACTGAAGTTATATTCTGCTATGAAATTCTTCTTTTTCGCAAAGAAAACTAAAAACATCAGTGCACAATAATAATACACAAATAATGAAGCACAAAATAATATATTTGCGTCAAATTACCTTACTCAAATGATATATTTTTTTAAGAATACGCTGAATATAAACAAAACTCTTCTTGATGTTAAGATACTTAAAACAAAACTCTTCTTGACGTTAAGATACTTAAAGATATTTTCTTGATGAATAATAGCAATAAATTTTAAAATTTACATAAATAATAAGAATTTATTTTTTTTGCATTCATCATAAACAAATTGTGGAAATTTCTTAGCTGTTTTACAAATTTTAAGCTTTTATAAAGAAAATGCAAACAAGAAAATAAACAATGGAGGCCCCCGAAATAAATGTTGCACTTTAGACTCGGCCTTGCACATCATATATTGAAACCAAGTTTCAATGAAAACAAAAATGCAATATTTATATAAAAACAACAGATTCTATTCGCTGTATAGCAATAGTGACTTATTTACTGTTAATAATTAAACCCGATATGAAAATTACGTTAAACTGAACACATAAGTATATTATATTTCATAAAACATACCTCTAACAATCAAGCATTAAAATAAATTTAATTAATCAATATTAAATTTTAATAAAAAATAAAGGATTATTTGGATTATAGAAAAGCCCACAGAGGCGAAAAAGACTAGAAACAGCCAATGAGTGGAATTAAAAGAGATAGTTTTGAATAGCAAATGCTTAAAAAAAATATTAAACATTGCTTATCGTAAAAACGGAAATATTAAAATAAAATGAAACAAAACTTGTCTATTAAAAAAATAGTAGCTGCAGTATATTGATTATAGAAGGGGAAAATAAAAGTTTAAAATGAACCGAAGAATGTTATTTGTTGAAGGTTAATTAAAAAAATTTGGTATTATATAAATTCAATTGTATTGCCATATGTCCAACAGATGGCGCCACTAGACAAACGATCATATCGATGTGTGTTAAGCAACCAGCTTTCTAATAAGTAACCAATAAAATGTCATTTTCTTGAATTATTTTATTTATTTTCATTGCGAACGTCAAAACGATGAGTCATGCGCAAACATGCGAAGATGATTCAGCGCAATATCTGTCGTTTAATACGAGTTAGTATGGCATTCAAAATGCGACATCTTGATCATTTTTTCAGCGCGTGAATGAGATAACACTAGAAGTACTAGAATGCTTAGTGTAAATATGTTATTCAAAATTTTTTTGCCATACAGCCTTTGGCCGTAAAATACTATTATCAATAAATTTAATTATACGGTAATCGTGTTTTAATTGTATGATAGATTTAATTATGCGATAAATGTTAGCAGATCAAATATAATTAATTATATTTTATTATAAAAATAAAAATAAAAAATTATATTTATATAAATTATATATTTTTAATAAAACTTTTATTAACTTTTATAAATTCATTCAATTCAAATTAATATTAGATTTGTTTAAATGTGAAAAAAAGTTCGCCATTTATATTGGAAATTAGAAAATAGTAGAAAAAGTATTTAGAATTCGGGAGAATTTGTTTGACAATTGCGGAAAATTTTAATATTCGCGAAATTTCATAAAATCCTCTAAAATTAACGAAATTCTTCCGCGGAATTTCTCAGAAGAGTAAAACTATCGATGATAATCCATGCAAAACAGGACGCTGAAAACAGAGTTCGTATATCAATTAAAAATATTTCATTTGAAATTTCTTTCACCTGAACGATTTTCTTAACATTTCAGACTCTAAAAATAATTACATCTCATCATTTCTACATTTAATACCTTATAGTCCGTGTTTTTATATGTCAGTTCCTTTACCATATTTTCAATATAGTAGTACCTTAAAGTCTTCAACTACTTTACAGTCTATAAACTCAAACTTGAATATATTCTGGTTCAACAAAATACTTTTAATTTAGTTTGAATGCGTATTTATTTCATCAACTCAGTTATTAGTAGCCCAAAGAGCGTTAACCCAGAAGAACTATTAATTTCGTTTTGGCATTTCGCGTCGGTTCACTATAAAAGTCGGCTCACTTTTCAAATTGTTGCCACCAAATATTAGAGTCCTGCATTAAAGAAATTAAATAATGAAGACTCTGCATGAATATATGTATGTTTCTCGCACTGCGAAAAAATAACGGTACCTAATAAAACTTTCAACAAGTTGTCCTCTACTAGAGTATGGGCATCTGGAAGACCGAACTTGGAATTTGTTTTATTATCCATTTCGTATTTTGTAAAACTTTAACGAATTTCTGATTAACAAACTCAACGACTTCAAAGCAAGCAATGGCAACACTGTACGGATCCCCCCCCCCGAAAAAAAAAATTATCTCCGGCACGCGTGACTGTGTATGGGAACTTTTAAAGATATGCTCTTTTTATATTATATTAGTTTGTGATATTGCTGTTGATTATTTATGCTGTTGATTAATTTTATGATTTAAATTTTATGATATTTAATAAATAAATGTAACGCACAAAACGTTAAAAAAGTCCCCTTTTGGGCGTAATATAAAATCTGAAAGCTTTCAGATGTTTTCTTAATAACAACATAAAGTATTGTTCGTTTCTATTTGTTGTCATCCATGCGCGCGTGTGAAACTCAAAGGGACCGAAAAGGTCCAGTTTATGATAGAAAGGTTTTAGATTGAAACATATATATAAAAGTGAAAACAGTCCTTGGGTCGAAGCAAAAACTGAATTACAGAAACATAAAATGAGTTGTTTTAGAATATTTCGAGAAGAATGAACCGCCGTTACAACGTTATACGTATAAAATGAAAATGATGGAAGTGTATAAAACGAGGTTAAAAGCTTCGACTAAAATAATACAAAATAAAACTAAAATCAAAATATTTATGTAACATTGTTTTCGGTAAGAATCATATCCCAACAAGATAAAAAAATGTATTATACTGCTGAAAGCATAAATGAAATAAGGGAATATTTCCCGATCGGACGCAGTTGGGAACAAAATAATTGAATCCTTCCGTCTAATGCTCAGATGGGAACAAAACTGTTAAGGCTCTTTTGGGAATGGGCTCAACTGAGCCTATTATCACAAAGCCAAAATCATGTTATCATCTGTGATAATAGGCTTATCCAAGCTAATTATCACAGAGCCAAAATCATGAGTTATCTCGCCAAAATCAAACGCTGCAAAATACTCAAATAATATTGTTTGTTAATTGTTTGGGTAGGATAGAAATTCATGATGCAAAACATCATGGCAATCAAAGAAACGGTTTACATTACTTTGATTTTTGACAGACATTTGACGGAGACTTTTCCATTCTGCTTCACCTTTCAAGCGCCATTTTACTTGATCACTTGATTGTTGAATTGTTTCTGTAGCAAATGTGTTAATCATCATCGGTAATTATACTTTAAATAAGACTAGCCTTCAGAAAACATCTCTTGGGTTACCAGAATACGTTGTTTTGGGGAAAGATTCAACGTGTTTGGAACAACTAAAGAACCCACAATCCGCCAGAATTTCTTAATAGGATCTCAATGATACAGCAATTTGCTTAATAACATCAACTTTTAAACAACGATAACTAAACAACAAATCTTTGATTTAATCGATAAGTAGCTTATTAGTAGAGAGTCTGATAGAGCGTGGTTCATCTTCGACGCTTTGTCTCTTTTCCAAATTATTACTAATATACATACATATACAAAAAGAAACATAATAGGCTAAAATTAAAAAAAAAACAAATTTTTAAAACCGTCCTGCGTTATGGCTGCAGGATTGAAGTAAAATAAACTCTAAAGTTAAAGTTAAATTGGTATGGAAAATTCTGGATACATCTGGGATTTGATTTTTCGGTTTTATATCAATTTTAATGTTCGGTTTTTGATCTCAAATGAACCAGGAGAACAAAACAGGTTTTCGAAACATATTAATCGTCTTTTATGAAACTTTTAATTCATATTCCCCTGATGAGTTCTGAATTGGAGCTTCAGTAAAAGGAGATTAATTTTTATATTTTTATAATTATTCCAAAGGGATTTGAGTCCCCAAGGACTATTACTTTCGTTTTGGCATTTTGCGTCGGACTCCTATAAATGTCGGTTCACTTTTCAAACTGTTGCCACCCAATGTTAGAGTCCTGCATTATATTTGAAGAAATTAAATAATGAAAAATCTGCATAAATGTATGTATATTTCTCGCATTGTGATAAAACAACGGTACCTAGAGCCATGCAATTTACAATGACTGCGAATATGGGCATCTGAAATTCCAAATTTGAAATTTGGAATTTGTTTTATGATCGATTTCATATTTTGTAAAACTTTAACGAATTTTTGAGTAACAAACTCAACGATTTAAAAGCGAGCAATGGCAACACTCTACCGGGGGGTAACCTTTTTATCTCCAGCACGTCGACCTGTGTATCGGAAATTCTAAAGATAGGCTCATTTTAAAAGTATTTTGCGACATTGCTATTGAACTAAATTTTATGGTTTAAGTGCAAAGAACATGATATTTAATAAATAAAGGTAACACACAAAACGTTAAAAAAACGCCCCTTTGGACGTAATTTAAAATCTGAAACATTTCAGTTTTTTTTTTTTTTTTAAATATTTTTTTTTTCGCATTTTTATTTTTCGAGTTTTTTCTACTAATGAATTCTTATTTTAATTTTGACTATTGATATTGTGTTAAACCTCTTACACAAAGTTGGAATTATAGCTATTGTTGAGGAATTGCTTTGATTGCAATTTCATATTAACTTCAGATACTTTAAGTTCATATATACGTGTGTGTGTGGGCACAAAGGTTCTTTTTATGTCTCAAATTGGCAACGCCACCAACAATGAAGCACGTGACCGCCTCTCGCGAAGACGCCAGTGGAGATAGAAATTCTGTCCTGATACTGCACCTTCGGGTTTATGTATTATTGAGCCAGACACGTTGCGTCCCAACAGCAAAATCCCGGGAATAGAGATAATGAATGAATGAGATGGAAACAGAAGCAGCGAGGAGGTGATTCGAAAACAGAAGCGATGATGCAGGTTGAGGAACCAAAAGAACTGTGAACTTTCTTTAGGATGTGATGCCATTTAATATTATACTATCCTGTTTCGAAGATATCCTTTCCCATCTTATTTCTTCTCATTTTTAGGTTATCTTCTTGTTAATTATGTTCGCGTGTTTTCGTCATAAAAATTATAAAATGTCATTATCAATTGGGAATCAGTGCAGTCACACCTTTTAACCTTACTTTTTTTTTTTTTTTTTCATTCATAGACACACACAGTTTCGAGAGCATTTGGGCCAACGCCACAGTGGGCTAAAAATATTTTAAAACTGCATATCTTTATAATTTCCGATACACAATCTCGCGCGCTGGAGATAAAACTGTTTTATCCCTACAGTGTTGCCACTGCTCGCTTTGAAATTGTTGAGTTTGTTAAAATAAAAAATTCACTAAATTTTTATAAAATTTGAAATACACAATAAAATATTTAGAAACAAGATATCTTTAGAATTTCCAATAGACTGTCACGCTCGCTGGAGATAATTTCCCCCCCCCTCCCGTAGAGTGTGCACGTTTTGAAATTATTTAGTTTGTTAATCAAAAATTCGTTAAATTTTACAAAATATGAAATAGACAGTAAAATATATTTCGAATGCGGGCTTCCAGATGCCCATATTCAGGGGAGAGGATTACTTTATTCTAAATTTGATGACTTAAGTTACCTTTTTTTTTTTCACAATGCGAGAAATATACATATATTAATGTAAATTCTTCATTATTTAGTTTATTTACGTATAATAAAGGGCGGTAATATTTGGTGGCTGATATAGCCATTTACAGTGAGTTCGACGCAGAATGCCGTTTCGAGAAAAATAGCCGTTCTGGGCTAACGTCCATTTGGGATAAAAAAAGTGTTGCTCTAAAGATTTTCAGCAGCATTTCAAATGTTTTTCTTGCAAAGTCTCCACCGTGAAAAATTTTTATGCACAGTTTTTGTTCAGTTACACTCACTCTTCTCATCAAAGGAACAAATCTTTAATCATTAAAAAATAAAAATAAAAATAAATATAAATTACTGCCAGATGACGATAATGTTAAAAAGCCTCTTGGGGGGGACTAACTTTTTTTTGGCTCGTCGCATATTTTAAATGACAAATTCCTAATTTTGTTCTGATAACAGCAGTGTAAAGAATCATCGTTCGAAAGTATTACAAAATGCATATGCACCATAAATTGTATGAATTAGATGCACTTATAAATTACGTCAGAGATAATGTTAAAGATAAAGAGATATATAAAAAGTAAAATAAAAATATGAATTTTAATGCATAGATTGCTTTTAAATCCTTTAGTTTTTCTAAGCATTTTCTCCCTCCTTTCTACATGCTTTCGTGGTGTAACGATAGCACACTCGACGTATTCGAGAGCTCCAGGTTCGAGCCCCGGCGAGGACACTGCACATTTCTTTTCTTTCCTGATATCGTTAAAAAATCCCAATGTCTCTACAGTGGCGCCCGAAATAAAAAAGTTGTGGATGACGATTCTTCACTACCAGGATTTGGCGCTTATGTCCCAAGGATAATCGCTTATGTCTCAAGTCAAAATAGAAGATTCACAGATGGCCCCTTTTTCAGGGGCGTACAACAAAGCCTCCACTTGGGCTTGAACTCAAAAATGTAAGAAATAAGGACTAACTAACGTCTAACTAAAGAGATTTAGCCGAAGCTAACACAAACTCTAAGCTAATTGGCCTGTAATATTAAATTAGCTAGCGAAGTTATCTAAAGGCACGTCATACGGCCGAGCGAATTAAAGAGACGTAGCCAAAAGGTTGGGTCCCCTAATCCCCAGTCATCCTTTAAATGGGGGAGTATATCAGGTACAAATTAGAGGAATACGACCCGATCCACCTCGCCTAAAAATAGATCTTATGATATTGTTTGGGTTGCCTCAAGTATATAAGGTATCTTCCTGCTTTCAGCATGCCTTCGTGGTGTAATGATTAGCACACTCGGCGCGTATTCGAGAGGTCCGGGTTCATGTCCCGGCGAGGGAATAGCTCATTTTTCACGTCTTCCGCTTTAAAAAAAAAACCTAATGTCTCTACAAGCTTAGCATAGTTTTAATGTGAAAGGTAAGTTAAAGATATTTTGACGCATGTAAGGCAAAATATCCGAAAATTTACAGCGACTAAAACACGTTTACACATGTTTCTAAGATCTGTATGACAAATTAACTTTCACTAAGAAAATAATAAAAATTCCACTATTAATCCACCCCCTCCCTCAAATCAGCTCAGTTTTCTTTTTTTTTTGGGGGGGAGGGGGCTTTTAGAGCTTATCAAGTATAGCAGGAAAGATGCGCATATGACGGCAACTTCTTTCATACCTAACAGGCTCATTAATGGCAATCATGATAGCAACAACCAATCCACTGAGCGCTAGATAAGAATCCCTGACTTTCCCGAAACCCATTCCCACCCTTCGTTTGCTCATTGTTCCTTCGTTCTCGCATCAATTATGTTCCGCCGCGCCGTAACTACGCAGTTTCTCTTTTATAGACCCGCCGTTTACAGACAAATTGCGTCCAGCGGCGCTGCATGCCGCAAGATAGCAGAATTTCACCATCCTACCGTAATATGCCTGGCAGCAGGAAAAAGAAATACTTCGACTTCCACAACAGGCAGGAGTCTTCTGGGCGACAATGGAAAGATGAAATGCGTTTCCTGTGGTCGGGAATCATTCGAGGTCGCGCAGCAGTGAAAATTCTATCAATTTGTCCACTGTCACTCTTCATTTGGGTGGGCTTTGTCTTGAGGAGAGCCGCCTCAAAATGGTCTGTGGTAGATAGCAAGCAATGAGTGGGCATATGCAGATGGCGTGAGAAATTGGATCAAAATCTTTCACATGGCATGTTCGTTAGAGGCTCATATTTATAATTAAGGAAATCCTTTGCAGTTTCCACTACACGCAAACTGATAATTATGAGAATTAATAAAATTATTACGACTGTTTACCATATTTATAATTAGTGCGAAGGGGCTTTGTCCCCGAGCTGTTTTCGTTTTGCGATTTTGCGTCTAATCACTCTGAATGTCCGTTTCACTTTTCAAACTGTTGCCCCCTAATATTATCGCCCTGTATTATATTTGAAGGAATTAAATAATGAAGAACCTGCATAAATGTAGGTATGTTTCTCGCATCGTGATAAAACAACAGTACCTAGAGCCATCGAATTTTGAATGACGTAATCCTACTGCGAATATGGGCATCTGGAAGCCTAAATTTGAAATCTGGAATTTGTTCAGGGGCGTAGCTAGAGTTCCAAAAATGGAAAACATTTCATTAAAAAATTTCGTAGCATGAATTTGGCGCCCTTTGGATGCTGCGCCAGGGGACTGATGTCTGCCCTTGCACCACCCTAGCTACGCCACTGAATTTGTTTTGTAATCGATTTATAAAACTTTAACGAATTTTTGATTAACAAACTCAAGGATTTCAAAGCGAACAATGGCAACGTTGTACAGAAAAAAATTTTTTATCTCCAGCGCCCGAGACTGAGAATCGGAAATTCTAAAGACACGCTCAATTTAGAAACATTTTTCGATATTGCTGTTGAACTGAATTTTATGGTTTAAGGGCGAAGAACATGATATTTAATAAATAAAGGTAACCCACAAAATGTTTAAAAAAAAAGCGCCCTTTGAATTTAATTTAAAATCTGAAACTTAGAACGATCTATTATCAAAGTTTTTTAAAACTTAACACAAATAACGGGGAATATCGTGGGAAACTTTTTTTTTTTTTTTTTAGCCTAAAATGGATTTCAGTCTCGAATGGGATATTAGCCTCCAAATGGCACTGAGGGACTATTGTTTTCGTTTTGCGATTTTGCGTCCAATCACTCTGAATGTCCGTTTCACTTTTCAAATTGTTGCCACCATACATTATCACCCTGTATTATATTTAAGGAAATTAAATGATGAAGAATCTGCATAAATGTATGTATGTTTCTCGCATTGCGAAAAAACAACGGTACCTAGAGGCATCCAGTTTTGAATAACGTAATCTCCTCCCCAACACGGGAAGCCCGTATTCGGAATCTGAAATTTGTTTTAATATCTATTTCATATTTTGTATAACTTTATTGAATTTTTGATTAACAAACTCAACGATTTCAAAAGCGCCCACTGGCAACACTGTACGAAAAAAAAATTATCTACAGCGCGCGAGACTGTCTATCGTGAATTCTAAAGATATGCTGTTTTTAAATACTTCGCGATTTTGCTGTTGAATGGAATTTTACGTGGTGTAAGCGGCAAGAATGTGACATTTAATTAATAAAGTAAACACACAAAACGTTAATAACAAAAGGACAAAAGAAAGTTTTGTGAAGTCATCTTAGGAAATTGAACAGTAATATGATGAACTAAAAAAAGACTAGGGGGAAAAAGTATGCTAATACATAACGCCGCATTGGGAATTCTAAACATATACTGCTTTTAAAATTTTTGCAATTTTGTCGTACATGGCGTAAGGGCGAAGAAAATGATGCTTAATAATAAAGCTAGACAAAAAAAAAAAAGGAAAAAAGGGGGGGTAATAGGACTGAGTATAACAGCAGATTTGTAGACTTCGAGCTGAGCGAGCCCGTAAAAAACCTTAACAAACCCTTTTGGGTAACCAATGAAATCTGAAACATTTCAGACTTTTTTCTTTTTTAGAGGGGTGGTAAATGAGAAATAGGTACACTGTGCCCAAGCCTGCAAACTTTTGGGGTTGTTTTACCTTAGCAGTCAGTTATGCATGTCTTGCATACATGTGACTTCTCGTAATGAATATTCAGCTATTTTATTATAATTCCATCACTCTATCATTTCAGGCTTATCTATTTCATTCAGTTTTTGTGTCTGGATATATATCTCTGGATATATACCTACTATATTACCCGGCTCGGTGAGTTCAGCTTTTTATTCTTATATGATGAATTTGCACATTTGTTTTGCTTTAAAAGTGATTGAATTAAGTGATTCTTATTTCCGGTTAAGGTTTTTATGCCTTTAGGTAATTTGCGTGCAATAATTGTAGAATTAACAACTTAAAAGTTGTTTAAGTACTACTAAGCCTAACAAAGCCGCCATTTGTTTATATTTCTTACTAAAATAGTGAATTAAGTTAATTTAAGCACTATCTTCGGTGTCTTTTTGCCGTTGGGACCCAAAAGTAAACTTTTAGTTATGTGCACCGAAAAATCTGTTTTCCTGCCCGTTGTTCGAATCGTTTGTTTTTACATAGAAACTCTAATTTGAATTATATATAAAAAATTTAACTGTTTTTAACTGCATTTTAAACTGCATTGCAACATAAATGTCTGCTTGAAAGTTAGGATCTACCATTTGACTTGCTCCGGTTAAATTATACTAACAATGAACAAATAATAGTATATAAAAAATTATTAATGAATGAAAAAATATTCATAAACGTGACACTCTGAAGATTGTTTATAGCGATACAAATATGCGGTTAAAAAAGCCTCTAATCTTTTCGTTAATCGCAAATGTGTTGACTCTCAGAAAGAGGTGCATGAACCTCATAAGGGGCTGGGATGAGCGCATCCGCCCCTATCACAGGAAATGGAGGGTGTAGAAGGGTTCACTGTTAGAATACAAGAACTAATTTTATTCATAATTTAAAGATAAACCAACTCAATACCGATAGCAGAGGTTTTGTCCGATAACCAATAAGCTGAATAATCAACCTTGAAATATGACGGCACTGTGTATAACGATAGAACACAGTGCCTCTCAAAAGAGAAGAGAACTCCTCTGAAAGTTCTGAAAGAGAACTCCTCTGAAAAGAGAAGAAGCCAACATACGAAGAATTATGTACGGACGCAGAAAATGGCCAACGTGAACATATTCCGCATATCCATTAAGCATATTCTGTCTTAGTTATTTCTAGCTTAATGATAATAAACATTAGATTTTTCAAAGAAGTTCTCGTTTTCAATTGAATAAAGAATAAAAAATGATACTGTACGATTTTAGTTTCACTTAAATTAAGCAGTTAATTTTCACTTATTCCGTTCTCATATACAATTCATCTTGACATACAATTTTATGAATAACAAAAGCCCGTTTATATTGCATTTTACCTTTTCTTTCTTTCTTTCTCTCTCTCTCTTTTTTCTTTCAGCCCAAAGGGTGTTAGCCCAGAAGGGCTATTAATTCGTCTTGGCATTTTGCGTTGATTCACTATAAATGTCGGTTCACCTTTTCAAATTGTTGCCACAAAATATTATCGCCCTATGTTATATTTAAAGAAATTAAATAATAAAGAATCTGCATAAATGTATGTATGTTTCTCGCATTGTGATAAAACAACGGTACCTACAGCCATCCAATTTTGAATAACGTACGTTGTAAGGTATATTCTAATTTTATAACAGTTGTTTCAAACTTATGCACCTTTCCTATCTTTTCTAGCTTCAGCTTACAATTCCTTACCAGAATGAGTTTTTAGAATCGCGTTAAATGCAAAATGAGTAGTAGAAAGTATTGAAGTCGAAGTTCAACTGACTTCGAGAGAGAGAGAGAGAGATAGGATTCCTGAATATCGCACGTTTGTCTTTTGGCTACTTCTCTATAAGTGTTATTTTGCTCAGCCGTATGACGTGCCTTTAGATAACTTCGCTAGCTAATTTAATATTACGGGCCAATTAGTTTAGAGGAGGCTTTGTTTTACACCTTGAGAAAGGAATCATCTGTGAATCTTTATTTTGACTTGGGACATAAGCGATTATTCGCTTAGTAGTTTACTAGGTTTCTCAACACTTAGTTTAGTAGGAAAGAAAAAAAGAAAATTACAATGTCTCACCCGAATATGGGAAAAAAATAAAAAATATTATCTTCAGCGCTCGAGCCTGTCTATCGGAAATTGTAAAGATGAATTTTATGGTTTAAGTGTGAAGAACACGATATTTAATAAATAAAGGTAACACAACGTTAAAAAACGCTCCTTTCAGCGTAATATAAAATCTGAAAGCTTTCAGGGTTTTCTTTTCCCCCCCTCCTTTTCTTTTCTTTCTTTCTTTTTTTTTTTTTTTTTTTAATTTTTTAAAAATTTTTTTTAAACGAAGATTGCAAAAGATATTTTGAATGTTTACACTAGCTTGATAACTACATAGAAAGAAACTTAGAAAGTTAGGGTATAATTGTGGAAAATATTATTTTCCACGTGATTTTAAAACATGAGTGGTCAGCAGGTCTAGCGGCATTTGTAGTTCGAATCCCAGAGAGCTAATGCTAGCATTTGTTTAAAACTGGGTCCACTAGCGGGGCCGAGCGGTAAAAACGCCGAACAGTTGATAGTTTCGACCTGAGCGAACACGGGCTGCATGGGCGTTTTCGGTGGTTTTCCCCGTGTATAACATGTATGTGAGCCAGTTTCCTTTACGTCCTCACGAAGCCATCCTCCCTTTAGGCAGATAGTCCTCGAGTGTTTTGCCATTATCAGTAAACCAAACTAAGCTTTGTAGTTTCTCCTGTTTGTGTTGTTTGTGGCACATTAAACACGTGCTCTGCGGTTACGGATTCTAGCAACAGGCATTGAGATATCAAAAACCGAATAGCCAGATGATGTAAAATCAAATCATTTGTGTAAAATTGCGCCCACTAGCGGCCGAGTGGTAAAATCGTTGAAGAGTTGATAGTTTCGACCTGAGCGAACAGGCGGCTACATGGGCATTTTCGGTGGTTTTCCCCGTGTATAACGCGTGTATATAAGCCAGTTTCGATTACGTCGTCCACGCCATCCCCCCTTTAGGCAGATAATCCTCGCCAGCGTTGCCATAACTAAATTAACGAAACCAAACCAGAACATCTCTAACAAAGATTATAAGGATGTTAATTTCACACAAATATCTCGGAACTCACTATTTTGGAACAAATGCACTTATAAGAGAGGCCGTATTCCTTACGTCCCGATTTATTTAAGACTTCTGGATAAATTAAGATTAGAAAAAATTCAATACCACTTTTAGTCCAAGACAGTAATCTAAGACAGCTTATAAGGTATTTTCTCCCTCCTTCCAGCATGCCTTCGTGATGTAAGGTTAGCACACTCGGCGCGTATTCGACAAGTCCGGAGTTCGAATCCCCGCAAAAGCACTACAGATTTCTTCAATTTCTTGACTTCGAAAAATTCTAATTAGTGGCGTCCGGAAGAGGAGAATGCTGTCGAACCAGTCTTTCTACCATATTCCACACATTTTCTATGGGGTTAAGATCCGGGCTATGCGACGGCAAGGGAAGTCAGACTGATGCTCAGCGAACCAGTTTTCAACACTTCTGGCAATACGTATAGTTGCATTATCGGTCTATGAAGTATCCGTCACGATCAGGGTAAAAATGCATCATTGCAGAGTGCTCTTGACCTGCCAGTATAGCTAAAGGCTGTTTGTCTACCCTCGAGGAACACCAGGGCAGCACTTCCATGCCAGAAGAACATGCCTTATATCATGATACTCCAACCCGAACCTTGCACAGTGCGAGTAAGGCAAGATTGTCTCACGGCTTCATGCGGTACTCGCCAAATTCGACGTCTTCCACCAGTGAAAAATAAAGTTTAGCGTAATTCATCCGACCACATTACCCGTTTCCAATCCTCAGATGTCCAGTGTCTTCTTTCCCGACACCACTGCAAACGAATTCTTGCATGTCGGACAGAAATGAGTGGTTTTTCTCACAGGCACCCGACCATGCATTCCTATCCTCTGCAATTCTCTGCGCAGGGTTTGAGCTGAAATCTGTTGGGAAGAGCCTTCGTTGACAATCTGTGTTAGTTGAAGCGTAGTAGAATTCCTGTTTTGCCGTACAATTTGTCGGAGACACCGCCGATCACTCTCTTGGAAAACTGCGAACCGCAGTTACGTCTTCCAGAGAATGACTGTGGGTTCTGATTCTATTTTTTGAAAACCTTTGATATGGCTGCTGTTGAGAACCCAGTGAGATTTGCTGTCTTCGAAATCGAGGCCCCTGCTAAATGGCCACCAACAATAAGCCCTTTTTCAAATGGTGAAAGATCTTTCGTTTTTCCCAATTTACTTCATTCATAGGGAAAAGCACTCTTACACCTTACTTATACTAGCATTCTAACCACGTCATAAAAAAATTTATACTTCATCCCTAGGACGCATTCAACTCTCAAAGGTTTCGAATGCATTGGCTAGTGTGTGTAAAAAATTAATTTTTCCAAACAGTATATCTCCAAAAGCAAATACAAATTAAAATTTTTAAATAAATCCACTGTATGTATGTACAAGTAAAACTTATGAGCAAGCTGGAAATTTATCCCTCACTCGTAAAATATATCCAACCCATTTATCCCTCACTCGTAAAATATATCCAACTGACTCAGGAGGTATGAATGCAAATCAAAAAGAACAAGTCAGATCGTAAAGCCAGAGATATCTTAGACGGAAGCCTTTGCATCGATCTTCCACCCCTTTTTAATTGCCAGGGGAAAACAACCCTTCCAACATTTTAAAAGCGGGGAAACAAGACCACGCCCCATTTTACGATCACCTCCGCCCTCGAACGAATTCGATTTTGAGGGCGCGGTTGATCACACTCATCGCCGGAAGCATGTTTCCACCATAATGACACTAAGTACAGGAGATTAAGAGTGGTAGAATCAGACCGATGAAATGATCAACACAACATCGATTCCATTTTCGAAAGCCTGGGAAGGTTCTTAGGAAAACTTCTAAACAGAGAACGTATCATATCTCCTATATTCGTAGGTTTTTTTCATAGTATGAGAAATAAAACGTGCCATACAATTAAATAATTTTTTCCCCTCTGAAATATATACCAATGTATTCAAGTTTATTACCCACATTCCTGTGTTCTTCGGCGTTATTCCACAATTTAAAAGGATTACAGATCCTTTCCTGAAGGGATTATAGATCAATTATTCCTTAGGGCTTTTCACGACTCACCTTCTAAGAAGTTATTAGCCCTAAGGAGCGTTAGCTCAGAAGGGCTATTAGTCTCGAAATGGGATTTTGCATTGAATCACTATAAAAATCTGAAACATTTTTCAAACTGCTGCCACCAAATATATTATTGCTCCTTATTATTTTTAAAGAAATTACGTAAAGGAGAATGTACGTATGTTTCTTGCATTGCGAAAAAACGACGGTACCTAGAGCCACCAATCTGGTAATTTTGGATAAGGTAATCCTCCACCCGAACACGGGCACCTGGAAGCCCGAATTTTGAATTTCTTTTATTATCTATTTCACATTTTGTAAAACTTTAACGAATTTTTGATTACCACACTCAAGGATTTCAAAGCGATCAATGGCAACACTAAACAGAAAAAAAAAAAAAAAAAAAAAAAAAAAAAAATCTCTAGCGCGCGAGACTATCTATCGGAAATTCTAAAGATATGCTGTTTTTAAATATTTTGCGATGTTGCTATTGACTGAGTTTTATGTGATTTAAGTGCGAAGAACATGATATTTAATAAATAAATTTAACACACAAAACGTTAAAAAACGTTCCTTTGGGCATAATATCAAATCTAAAAGCTTTCAGATTTTTTTAAATATGAATTAATTATTTTTTTCATGTTTTATGCTTTATTAATTTATATTTATCTTTTCTCTGTGGACTTTCTTCTTCTCTCAGTTTATTATGGGCATAGTAATTTTCGATACATTTTTTTATACATTTTCAAGCCAATTATATTCGTCTGGATGTTTTCTCGCTGGAGGCAAGAGCTTCCCTCTGTTTCGGACAATTTTGATTTTACCCTTCACCAGTAACACTTTAGTTATGGTTGGCTATATGATGTTCCTACCGTCAGAAATGAAGGTACATGAAAAACCATCACCTACCAGTTACTAGCTAATGAATACAAATGCGTATCAGCGTATCGTAGCCTATGCAAATTAGGTAATTGATAATCGCACAGAAGCAGGAGAACTGTGGTGCTTCGAGTAAATCTTCCTCAGATGAATTGGCTCCCATTTCTGATACACGAGTAGGAAGGATCCTTCAATATGTCAATTCAGTTAGCCTATCACACTGCAAATTGAGCTTATTTAAAATGCTCAAGAACTGATAGGTCAGATAACTACTCCTATAAGGGTTGTTTGTTAAATGAGTGAACTGGAATCGTGGTTTTCGGTGCATGCAGAATAAAATTATAAGGTTTAACGTCTTTTATTACTGCGAAATGAGACTTATCCTTTTAACAGACTTAAAACGACTTATCGCTATGTCTAATATTAAAGTGCAGAAACTTGAGAACGGTGTAAAAGACGCTTTTATTTTAAAGTCAAATAGATGAACAGAAGGCAATTGTGGTGCTTACAAATCTGCCAGCGTTTATGGCGAGACGTCAAACTAGAAATTCAAAAGTAAATCTCATTTAAATACTAGTGATCAAAGGGATACTAATAACCAGAGCAATTTATTCGAAGTTGACCCGGTGTGGTTTTAACTATTGGCAACTAGCGCCGAAGACAGGAGCATCTAGAACAGCAAAATCTAGTAATGTGGCCTTCAAATGGCAGAAAACGCTCCGACTTCACAATCTCAAACCCTCACTTAAATACACGCGACCTAATTTGCATTCTGGCCAGAAAACGGAAAGTGAGATGTGACAGTAAAGATTCTAAATATCAAACAACTCTTATGAAAATTAAACAAATCTCACAAAATATTAATAATAATTAAAAAAAACTGGCTGTGTTCATTGATATACTTCTTTATTGCACGCGTTAGATGCGCATGGTTAGTCATATGTTTTATTCGCAAGTAAAATGCTTGACCCTCTAGTGTGAATGAACGTAGAAAATCACTGCACTTAAGCTTGAGGTTTATTAGATCGTTGAGGACCTATCTTCAGTGATTGGCTGCAAAAAGACGCTTACAACTGTCATTAGGTTAATTGGAAGCAGAAAAGATGAAAAATATACAACCGCCTTCGCCGGGAATCGAACCACGGGCCTCTGACCTCTGGAATACCGGCCCAGCGTGCTACCGTTACACCACGAAGGCACGCTAGGGAAGTGGGAGAAATACCTTATACAATGAACGCTGCTAGTTACTGCGAAATAATAGAGTGCTTGGGAAAGAAGACTGAGGACAAAACGACTTAAAATGCTGTCACTGTTCTTTTGCGGGAGAATACAGGCCCACATACAAATGCTGACGCTTGATAAAAATCCCACTATTCAGCCAGGAGGTGGTTCCCGACCTTCGTTTTTGCTCTATCATGTTTAAATGTTCTGTCCACAAAGAGAAGCGCTTTGCATCGGACATCGAAACGAAAAATGCACTTTTTTCAAGACCTCACGGACAGCATGAAGAGGTTTACAGGAAAGAAATTGACGCGCTAGTCTATTTGTGAGACCGTTGTCTCAGCAATACGTCAAATAAAAGCCATTTCTTGAATTACGGGGCAGGAAGATGTGGGAAAGACAAAAAAATTAATTAAAGGTTGTAACACTAAGTGGTATGAATCCGAACTTCTTCCCCTACCATTAAAATTTTCGTGGGAATATTTTTGGTGGGTATTTGTGTACATGCTCTCCTTTTTTCTTTTCTTTTTTTTAATCCCTTTTTCCCTCTTTCTTTCTCTCTCTTTGCTTTTTGTTTGTTTGTTTTTCATCGTTTATATTTTACTAAGCTCAATTATCTTCTATTTTTATGTTCGTTTCATTTGCATGGTAAGGTCTCATGGTCACCGGTTGACGAATCGTATTCTTTTTGGTTCTTTCGTTTCTTTATATTTAAATTTTTGTTTCTTTACCCCTGTGTTTTGCTTTCCGGACTTCTATAATAAATCAAACTATTATAAATACAATAATATTCCGATATAACTCTAGGGTTTGCACGGACGGATCGCTGCTTGGTGTTAGAGATTGGAGGCCTTTGATGGTCACAGAGCCAACCTGTCCACATATTTATCACCCACAAGATTTCCGGCTCGCCAATATTTTAAATGTCTCTATGCCGCACAGATATTATACACTTACAAATATCCAGGATTCACACCAGACTGTTGCTCAGAACTCTTGCGTATAGTGGTATGACAGCACACATACTCTACGTGAACATACCTTTTTTTTTTCGCTTCCCTTCTTTTTATCTTCCCCAAGTCGCCTTGATCATTGAAGAATTAGAATTATTGGTCTTTTTCTCATACTATTTTCCCCTTAACCGTAACACGAATTCTTTTCTTACGAACTATATTTTAACAAGAAGATGAAACTGCAAAAATGCATTAAAAATTAGAAACACTTGATGATGTTGACTGCCAAACCACTCGCGGAAGTGGATAATACTTTTTTCTAATCCAACTATTAGATTTACTCGCGCTAAACGGGACATTAAAAACACATTAACTTCTACCATACGTCTTAAAACATTCAGTGAGACCTCTGTTGTACCCGCTTTTGAACTTGGACCTTTCCATGTCATTCGAACCCAAAAAATTAGGGCACCAGAAGCAGAATGGACAATGAAATAAATAATAAAAAGAAAAAGAGGAAATAAAAGGCTACACAGGTGATGTCCGGATACACAAAAAATGAATGATCTATGCAACAAGCATTAATTAGAAGTAGCACGCGAATATGCGTTTCAACAGTAGGGGTACTTTTTCAGTATTGATTTGAAAGGGGTGTAGTTGTAAAGCGGTGTTTTTATTCATGAGTTGGTATGTTGAGCTACTTCCGTATTTACATTCAGTCTCACATGACATAGCATAGATGCCAGGAGTTGCTAAATTTTCGATTAAATTTAATGGACTCAAATAATGAAATTTTTTTATAATAATTAAACTCATAAATAAGAAAATTAATGTTACTTCTGAATACAAGAATTACATTTTTAATTTAATTTTTGTTATAATTTTTGTGTAAAATAAAAATTTGCAGTATTTAAACTATTACAATTAATTATAATTTTTTTTTCCTTGGACTTGGCAGTCATCCCCTTTAACGTTCAGAGCTAGAATATCTGATTAAAACATCGATTCCCTGTTTTTTAGAATTCCTACCAAGCTTTTTAAAATCTGCAATGCTTTTCGTTTCGAATACATATCTGAAATTGCATAACATTGCTGTTGTTGTTGCTGACCTGTCGTCTGCCCAAGTCCACACGAAATTCCCCGTGGCAAGCAGCGCAAGTTAACGCCTGCCGTTGGCAATAGACTTGAGGACTTTACAGGTAACAGTGCAATTTAGCTCAGTTTCGTCCCCAATTTTGATGGAGAGCATCCCTGGCGACGAGTCCACCACACTTCCCCTACCATCAACCTCTCGAGAAGACTTTCTGTTCGCCGCATATTTAGAGTATCCCCATGCCGCACAGACACTATACATTTGCAAACATACATGCCTTCTCTGGGATTTGAACCCGGGCCCTTCGTCATGGCAGTCAGCGACGCTAACCACTATACCGGTTGGGGCACGTATTAATCATGGTGTTACACGTATTTATCTTCATATATTAAATATGTATATTTTATTTCTACTCTTTAAACAAGGAAAATATACAGCTAAATTAAATAAAGCAAATGATTTGTATAACTCGCTCAAAGTTCAGTGGGCACCATAAAAATATTCATTCCTAATACAAAAACTATAACTAAGAGATTTTGGTAACTAGCAAAAGCATAAATAAAGTGACGCATTGGAAACTCATAAACAGTAAACAATAAAACCTAACTTGGACATCAACATTAAAATTAGTTTCAAAACTAATTTAAAACAGTTAGCTAAAAAGGCATTATACACATAAGTAAATAAATCCATGCTGTTTCATGTGCACTGAATCTGAATGAACAAAGTCTTGCCAACAGCTGAGAATAAACTTCCTGAAGATATTTAATGATCAACATTCTAAGACTAATTCAACATGAACATCCTTGAGATGTTCAGTAACCGCTTGACGACAGTTTAGTATGCACAGCCTCAGGGAGTCCTGTCCTCGTGATATCTGATTGTTCTTTGGACCATGTTAAGATTGTAAGAATTATGTTAATTTTATTAACAGTTAAATTTTAAGTTAAAGTTCCTTTCCTGTCAAATTCTTAACTTCAACTTACTACTTCCGGCCAGAACGTAGTTTTGGAATCTTGCTGAATATTTAATGAGGAGGAGTGGTATTTAAACCACGAAGTTACTTACAGAGGCGAAGAGAATCAGAGTTTCTGATTTACGCGCTTCTGCCTTTTTGGCCATTCTCTCTCTCAAAGCTGTTATTACGCTCGGTCGTACTCAAACCCTTGCTTCGTAGTCAAATAAGTTAAGGGGCCAACTCGATTTGAACCTTGATAGCTTCGGCTATACTTCTTTAGTTAATCTTAGTTTTAGTTTAATTCTTAGTCTTTTAAGTTCAAGCCCAAGTGCGGGCTTGTTTGTACACTCCCAGGCGGAGTTTTGTTAAATCTTATTGGAATAATAAAGGGTTAGTTACCCTTCTATCTTGTTGTTTCTTGTTACCGAACTTAAGCGATTATTCGCTTATCAGTTCTTAGATTCTTCACTTCCAACATTAATTTAAAATTACAAAGCGAGGAACTCTTCAAGATGCTTAATAATTTAATCCCAGATTTTCTTTACTATGCGTAATTTCTTGGGATATTCTTGTAATTCAGTGAAAATCAAAAATGGAACTTCCCAGATATCCTCAGTATATCCCAGGATGTTATGCCTTAAACATGATATTTCATTGTCCTTCGGATTTTATTATAAAAATTAAGATTCTTAATAATTTAATCCTGAGTTTCTTTACCATACATAATGTCCTTGGATATTTTTGTAATGGAATGAAAATCAAAAACGGAAATCCCCAGTATATCCTCGATATATCCCAGGACGTTATGCCTTAATTGTAATGTTTGATTGTCCATCCAATTTATTCATGAACTATTTTCAAACAGTTTAATCACACGAATTTTCGTGAATTACATCAACACTAAATTCTCAACCTGATTCACGAACAGAACAGTACAAACACCAGGGTACTTTGGCGCCAGAACTTTACTTTTAATAGAACAAATTTTCTTTCCTAATTTTATATCGGGAAACTTAAAGCACATTTTGTAGCATATAAATACTTAAACAATAACATTTTTAAAGCGTAATAAATATGAAATAGAATTGTGAAAGTTTCGCAATATTCAATTCCAATTCGATTTGCAGATCGTGACTTATCCGACTTGGTCACATAGCCAGAAGCAAGGATCAGTAAGACACAAGCAAAGTAGTTATTTATATTCATAAACTAAAACTAACTACTTAATAAGTAAATAAAAGGGTGACCGCTAACTAAGAAATCCCCCCCCCCCGTTGAGAACCCCTAATTTAAACATTATCTTATATTTCGATGTGAGTCACTAGGAAGCAGAAATAACTGACTGTCCATGTGATCTATTTAAACGACCGAGCAATTTACTTTTAACGAATGATTTAAGTAATGTTTATATATTCCGGATTACGTACAACTAAATTACGCACTGATGTAGACAAAAATAACTGCAAACGCTTTTATTACTGTGTTATCCTTAGTACTATTACTGTCAGTGCTGTAAATACTATCATTGTTATTTCATTTACAACCAGTGATGTTATCAAACGCAGTTTTGTTTTCTTTTTGTATTTCATTAAACAGGTTTGTTTTACGCTCATGGACTGTGATAATAATATTTTCAACTTTTAGCAATAAAGAAACTTTTTTTTTTTTTTTTTAAAAAAAAGAAAAGGTCAAGGTCCCATTTTTGGAATCGAAAATTAACTGCATATTTGTTTACTATACTAATGGCAGATAAATATTGGTTAAAACAATTACCTAACCATTTCTTAAACATAAATCAAAAAAAGAAAAGAAGATACATGGATACAGTATTAAATCGAACGAACGGAGGCGTTTAAATAAAAATTCAGAGACTTTTAAATAAAATGATTTGATGTGCATACCACATAACTTCCTTGTTCGGCCTATTAAATTACATATATATTTTTTGCCGCACTTCATTAAAAGTTATTTCCCTGAATTATTGTAACTTAATGGACCGATTCTTCGAGGCAAGTTGAAAATGACATCAAAAATAGCACCGGGGTATTTAATTTAAAAATTTCAAAACTTATTTAATTAAAAAAATTATTTTGTCGTTCGGGAGTCAAACTTCTTCTGTTTTTATTTTTTCATAACGAATATAAAACCTTCGCATATATAAGTATAGGAACAGGAAGACCGCAGTAAAAGTTAAGATTTTATTATTTGTCCATAACGATTGGTTTTAAATTTGACATTGGAAAAAGATAAATATTTTCGTCATTTAAAAAAAATTCTATAATTTGAACCTGATGACTACGACCAACGATTGCAAGAATAAAGGTCGGCTAAGGACTTTTAAAAGCCCAGTAAAGAGAATCGATCTCTCTTTCTCTTTCTATCCATCTATCTATATGTCATGTTTTAATGCGTAGATGATTTAATCCGATACTTTTATCAGCTTGTGGCTGTAGACAGGGCTGAGCGGAAAGGCATGATGACGCATTTAACACAACTGAGCTTGAAGGTATCACAATCATTATTTTTACCATATCAAATCATCCTTTTGCAGACAAGATATTTTTTAATCATAGTTGAATACAATAATTTCCACGAACACGGGTTTTAAAGTGCGACGTCATCTTAGAGAAGTGAACATAGCAGCAAAGCGTCTTGCCCGAGGAAAGCATAAGCCAAAGTTCAGCAATTCAGAGGAAGAAGGGAAGGAGTCAAAAAGTTTCAGTTCGAGTTTAAAAGTTTTGGTTTACAATTATTTAGATTGGACAAGAGGTATCTGCATTTAGCATTACGTAACATAGAAAGATCTCGAACTTGGGAGAAGAGATGAATTTAGACGGAAGAACATAAAATCTAGAATCGTTAATTTTGAGCCAATTATTAGGAATAATCGCCAAGTATTCCTAAAGCAGCCATCACATTTTATTATATCTTACATATAAATATGTAATAAAAAAGAACTTTGCAGTATTGATGATGCAGAACGTAGATGGCATATTGAAGAAGAAGAATTTTGATTGCGTAGAATGCTAATCTATAATGATTAAATTCTACGCAATCTGTCTCACAGATTAAATCTTCCTTTTATTTTCAGCAAACATGTTGCGCCACAAACAACTTGGCACATTATTTGTGCCTATTTAAACATGTTTACATTTTTAATAGATTTGCAGTAAGAAGAGAGCAGCAGACTGTAAAGCATAATTTTTTAATATAATTTTTTTAGAATAAATTTAGAGTTCAATTAAATTTTTCAGCATTTCAGCCCAAAAGTCTTTTTGTTTTAGAGTTCACATAATGATTCTGCAGTGCAAAGAACGCAGTGCAAAGACAAATCACTATTTTTAGAAAACAGAGGGTAAATTAACTTACCCTGCTAATTTAAATTATAATTTATCTTTTATATATTTTTTATTTTTCTTAAACATATATGTGGTGTCCTTTAGTTTAACAGAGCCACCAGAGGGCATCACGTATGCGCCGACAGCGAGAGCAAAATATAGATAGATGTTGATACCACGCGAAGGTGGCCCACCAGCGGCCGAGCGGTAAAGTCGCTGAACACTGGTAGTTCGGTCCGAGGTTCGAATCCCGCGAACGGGCTGGCTGCATGGGCGTTTTCGTGGTTTTCCCCAAGTGTAACGTGTATATGAGCCAGTTTCCCTTATAAAGCCCTCCACGAAGGCATCCCTTCCCTTAGGCAGATAGCCCTACTGTGCTTTGCCATAATTAAATACACCACCACCACGCGAAGGTGGTAACAAATGAACTCTGTTAAAATAGCAAGCGCGAGTAGGCGCTGCGTAGCTATTTTAAATACTTAAAGTCATGCAGTATTTGTATCTACAAGCGCGAGAACACGCAACGGTACTGTTATTTAAATTCAAATCTGTAGCTATTCTATTATCAATTATTATTCATTAAATGTTTTGTGGTGTGGAAGTGTTATTTTCTTACGGATATCATCTTAAGCGATAGCTGCCTAAAGAAATAATTCGCGATATCAAAATTAACTATTCTAGATTGTGTTCCCTCTGAATTCATCTGTTCTCCCAAATTCGATATCTTTCCATGTTACATAACAACCTAATATTAACCAATCACAGCTTAGAGTACTTTCTGCATTTACTAGGTATAAATACCTCTCACAAGTGTGCACAGTGCGTCATCTTCCTTTTCCTAAATTCTCCTCTGCCAACACCGCGCTGTTTTGCCTTGCTAAAAATGCCTACGTCAGCGGTGCCCAACCTTGTATTTGGGAGCACATCTGTGCTCGCCGATCGTTTTGTATGTGCTCGCCAGCCCGATTAGGTACTATAAACAAAAAATATTATAAAAATAACCATTTCTTTATATTTCTCAATTGTCAAAATATGGTAAGCATTTATAGTCATAAGAAATATCTTGCAAGTTGATTTAAAATATTTGGTTGCTGACTGATGAACTTGATAGCTAGCATGGAATCTTATTGCTTCATTCCGATGGTAGATGGCTCAGCAGGGAAAAGGAATTCAACGATTTGTAGAACTTCTTTCGCCGATAAAGCAGTTTTTGGAATCCGGAAACGAAAGTTATAAAGAATTGGACGATCATAATTGGTTATCCGATCTGTATTTTCTCACGGATATAACAGCTAAACTGAACAAACTGAACGAAGATCTCCAGGGAAAAGAAAAAAAACCCTTTTTCAATTGACTGGGACTGTAACTGCTTTTCAGAAAAAGTTAAATTTGTGGATAAATCAGATGAAAGAAAAAAAATTCACTTCATTTTCAGAATTTATCAAGCCATATTAATAACCACAAGGCAATTGAAACAGAGAAATACTCGCAAAACCTAAATACACTGAAAAATAATTTTGAACTCCGCTTCTTTGATTTCCATAAAGTTTAACCAATATTATTATTCATCTGAAACCCATTTGCCGAAATTAATATTTCAGATGAGACTAGAAATATGTTTATAACAAAAATGTTGATGTTTTGGAAATGTACTCGCGATAGGCCAATACTAATATATACATATAGAGAGAGATAGATAGAGGATAAGGAAGGTAAATATACATATTTACCCTCTCTATCCTAAAGGAGGTCGACAACAAGATGTTATAAGCAGTCTCATGTAGTGACGTTTTCAACGTTTTTAAGCTATGCGAGTTACATACGTACGTACAATCGTCAAGAAAAAAACCAATTTAATCCATTTTGCAATCAATTTGGAAAAAATGTCCTTTATTCTATCTGTATATACAGAAGTCATGCCCAAAAATAGTTAAAATGTATTCGGGATCGGTCAAAATGCATACTTTCCTTGATATACGATATCTGAAATTTTTCGCGATTACAGCACTTCCTCTACTTCTTATAAAGAAGTAAAAATAAAACAACACAGATCGCAATACTCTTTGGTTTCTGCTCTTCCAATCCCCCCCAAAAGCTTTTCCCCTTCCTTTAGTGATAAAAGCTGAAGCCATTAAAACGAAATCAACAAAACTGCTTTTCAAATCACTATTTTAACTTCATTAGATGATGGGCGTAGTTAGAATCTTCATCTTTTTCTTTTAGAACACAATCTAGCGCTACTCCCCTGCAGTTCATCGGGGGTCGCAAAGATGAGAAGCAATTAAGAGGCGGATGAAGCGAAAAGGTTTTTGTTGAAATTTACCTTCCTAATTTTATTTCCTTACTACGCATAACGCCCTGGGATGTTTTTGTAATCGAGTAAAAGATCCGCTTAGCTTGCATTTCAAACCAGACGCACTCTTGGTAATCTTCTTAAAGCAATAATTCGCAGTCCATTAACAAACTTAATACGTTACGTCCAAATGAATAAATACTGAGTAGAAGGAAATTTGGGATTACCTCGAGGACAGAATGGTTGCCATTTATTAGCGAAGAATTTTACCGGCAGAGTGTTTTAAGGTTAATTACAGTGATCAGGTCAATGGACATTTATAAATGTGATAAATGCTTCAAGATGATCAGCTAAACACTCTCATTAACTGTAGTTATGTTTAGTAATAATGAAAAATAAATGGAAGCTACAGTATGAATAAATTAATTTCATATCACGTAAATTCATCATTCTTAAAAATCTTTAGATGGTTATTGAATACATTAGTTTACGGTTAGGGCACTCGGTTTTATCAGTGATTTACGCAAAATTCTGTGACGAATACTTAGAACGATGCAAGCATGAAATGAAGTTCCATTTTTACTTCCTTGTATAAAGTAAAGGAAGTATCGTAAACGCGAAAATTTTCGGGTATCATATTTCAACGAAAATACCCATTTTGACCGCTATCGAATGCAATTTAACGATGTTTTTGCATGATAACTGTACTTAAGGACAAAGTAAAAGACTCTTTCTCCCCAAACGAATTACAAAACTAATTTAAAACGGATTTAGAAGAGATTTTTTTTTTGTGACGTCTGTACGTACGTACATATGTAATGTATGTATATCGCATAATTCAAAAACGAGGAGCGTCAGAACGTCGAAATTTTGCAAGTAGGACTGCTGTAACATGTAGTTGTGCACCTACCGTTTTAGTTGCAATCGCCAGCAGCAAAAGTCTACACGATCTCAGTTTTTTTTAAAATTCTTATATGATGGTAAATTGTGCATTTTTTGCTTTAAAAATGATTGAATTATGTTGTTATTATCTTCCGGTTAAGGTTTTAGTGCTTTTAGTTAATCTGCATGCAATAGTTGTAGAATTATCAAAAATTTAAAAGTTGTTTAAGTGTAGCTAAGCCTAATTTTCTTAATATAGCAGCCATATTTGTTTACATTTGAAACTTAGCAGAATGTTGAATTAAATCAGTTTCTGTACCTTCAGTCTCTTTTTGTCGAGTGGGAGCAAAAGCAAACGCTCAGTTTTGTGCACCGAAAAATCTGCCTTCTTGCCCGCTGGTGGAATTGCTTGTTTTTGCGTAGAAACTCTAATATTTTTTAAAAAGTTTGTTTTCATTGTATTTGGTGTTTTATATTTTTCTATATTTTTCAGTTCTTAATAAAGATATTTTGAAGTTTTATGTATTTTTGCCTTGCCGCGAAGTGAGAACTGAATTAATTGAATGAGAAATATATCTCTAATGAATTTAGAGGAAACAAGTTTAAATGAAATGCAGCAAAAATTGATTATAGTTTAATATTCTGCACAAAGATGTCGTGTGGTATCCATACCAGATTTTTAATCAGATTATCATTAAAAAATTTTCCTCTTGATATTTTCACGGATGTCTTTTAAACCTCATCAGTTTATCTAAACATGACTTCACAGAAATCAAACGTGGTCCTCCAGCGCTAATATTGGAAAATACATCTTATATATCAAAAAGAAATTTGTAAAATACATTGCCGAAAGAAAATGGCCAATCAATATTAAAAATCCAAAACTAAGGCGCGTGCAAGCAATCGGTTCCACCTCGCTTAAAACATTTTAATTCCTGAAAGCACGTGTTTACAATCTTGGGAAAAGGATCTCCGAAAACAGAAAGAAATGGAGAAAAGGGAACTGAAACAAGACGGCAGTAGGAGAAAAGAAAGATCTGGTAAATGATTAATCGAACTAAACGACAAATGAATCAAATGACGAAAGTTTCTAGATCAAATAAAATTACCTAGAATTAACTGATGGTACCAAAATTTCAGCTGGTGAAATACTTACTTGCAAAGCGGAAGTTCCGACTTTCGACCACCATTCAGGAGCCAGGTCTTCACAGTGCACCTAGTGTGGGGCTTCTACAGGGGAGAGAACTTTTATTGGCACTGCGCTAGGGTTAAGGTAAATTCTGCCTCTATAAGACACTAAGTTTGTCACGAACCATTACGGCTGATCAGGTCTGTACGGTGAACCCAATGTGCGGTCTCTAGAGGAACAGAAATCCTCTCCGCCGGTGTTGCATTGAGCTAAGATAAATCCTGCCATATAAAACATATAAGACACATAAAAGTCATCATGAATCATTCTGACTCATATAAGGGGACTCCATATAAAGATACCTTGTATTTACTTTAGACATGAAGGAACCCACAAAAACTCCCATGCAGGCAGCCCGTTCGTCAGGATTCGAACTCCAGTTGAATTTCAGCAGTTTTACACACTCGACTACTACAGCTAATATAGTCTGCGTGTAATAAAGATCTGTGTACGTTTTACAAATGTACATAACATAATGTAGAAAAAAGTATATTAAATATACAGCAGATCTCCAATTATTCGCAGACTAGTCATCCGGAACTCCAAATCTCTAAATGTTTAATGTCGAGTAAAATTCACCTAGCCATTGATTAATTGTTTACGTTATTTCTTAATCTTTCGTTGATTTAGGTAACATATAAAAATAGTACAACACGGTATACATTTCAAAGAGGTTATTAAGTTAATTAAGGAGAACGTACATGTTACGTACATTGGCCAATTATTCTGATAGTTTAATGAATAATAATGAAGTTTTAAAGAAACCGAAATTACATGTTGTTTACACATATGTTACTTAGACGTACCTTATATTTTTTTATTAGTTTTAGATATTACGTAAATAAAAATTAACATTATTTTTTCCCTTTAGTTACAACAGAAATAGTTTGAATACTTAGACAAATAAAAATTACTTTGATGTTTTAATTTTGTCCCAAAAAGTGTTTTTGTAAGTATTTTTTTTAAGGAAGTCAATATATTTTACTTTTTTTAATTGTATAAACCTTCGTTGGCCAATAAACGAAAAAAACACTGCCTCGGACAGTTTGGTTTTGGTTTCGTTTGGTTTATTTAATTCTGGCAAAGCACTCCAGGGATATCTGCTTAAGAGAAGGCATGCCTTCATGGAGATCTTTCTAAGCAAAATTGGTTCGTGTACACGTTTCACAGGGGAAAACCACAAAATCGCCTATGCAAACCCCGGACCAAACTACCACGGTTCAGCTACTTTACCGCTCCGGCCGCTTGTGGGCTTTCCCTCGGGCAAATTCCTCTAAACATGCATTTATCCTACAGAAAAAACAACAAGCTAATCATCTGTAATTTCCAAGTAGTCAGACTAGCTATGGAGTCATATAGTCCGATATCAAAAGTTCTGTCGTAATAAAGGCATCTATATGTTGTAGAGTCTTTCAGAACTTTTTTTTCTTTTAAGTCAGAAAATAAAAAATCAGCAAATCCCTCACCGAGATTCGAACTCTGGACCTCCCGAATATGCATCGAGCCTGCTTCTAGTTACACCACGAGGTCATGCGGAAAGAAGTGAAAAAATGTCTTGTATACTCCCCCTTTTTAGAGGACGATTAGCCATTAGAAGGCCACTCGCCGGATCTTGGTGGTTACGAATTATCGTCCATCACCTTTCAGCTCGGGAGCCATTTGTAGAATCACTAGATTATATCAATGTAACAAGGTGAAAAATGTGCAGTGCTCTCGCCGAGATTCGAATGCCAGACCTGCCGAATACCGTCCGAGCGGCTTCCAGTCACACCACGAAGGCATGCGGAGGAGAAAATACTCCATAAAATATCATTTTGAAACGATTCTAGATGTGACGTTAATCTTACCTCCTTCCTCAAAATGGCCGGACATATTCTTCTCAAATATTTTTCGGGAATAGGAGAGCCCATCGAGTCATCTCATCGCATACAGCCATCTCATCACCAAAGACATTTTGCAGAACGCACCGCTGGAGATTCGCCGATATCGCACCCGCGAGAAGGGGAAAGGACACACACAAACAACCAAGTTTTATGCGAGAACTAAAACCTTATTTTGGAGTTCTTACCAGCAGTTAGACTCTGCTAACCGCTATACCGACCAAAGCGGCCATTACTCTGGTCATATAAATTACTAATTTATAGGTTATGATAATGGAATCGCATTCACGTTACACTTGAACAATGAAAAACCTGCGCAATCAGCCTGTTCAAATAGCCCCAGATAAAGTATTAGCGTTGAATGGTTTATACACTGGGATTCTAGTCGGAAAACAGGTGGTAGACCTTTCATTTCAATTTCCCTATGTTAATTTTAAGAAGTGCCAACATCGATTTGGTCGAAATAGCAGGACAAGAACACACACCGAGAGAAAATCGTCAACTATAGTTAACCTAACTTGACTCTTAATTGACACTTGTTTCAACCTTTCTAAACTATATTCAACTTATTAACTTAGCGTTCAACTTAAAGTACTAATTAAATAAAACGAAACTATACGTTTGATAGTACTGTATCTTGTAGATGACCCTCTTCCCCCCCCTAAAAAAAACCTCTTCTTGCCAGTCTGCAAATGCGACCAAGTTAAATATGTAAAACCAAACAGTAAATCAAATATGTGGCAACCCAGCTCTTAAAATGAGAGCACAATTAATAGCAAAAGCCAAAAACGAACTTATGTAAACTAACATGTATAACATGGGAGCAGAAACGGAACAGAATAGTACTACTTAAACCAATTTAGTTTACATTTCTGGTAGAAGCTGATTGAAGAAAGCAGTACCGGACAATTTTAACATAAAAATAACAAGTTAATTGAAAAAAAAAATGATTACAATCCATATTGTGACCCGATGCAAAGCACAGAATTCTTTCCTTCGTTACATTTATATTCAAAATTTTTAAAAAAGAAATCGAAAGTTTATTTAAATACTAACGCTCTGCCACGAAGCTTTTAAATATTTAAAACATTCCGCACGTAGGGGTAAAAATGAATCTAACAAAATGAGAAATTCATGGTATTGAGCAGCATCAAGACTTCATATGAGGGTGAGAAAGAAAATTTATTTTCCCTCCTAGATCCCCCTGATGTTGGGTAGGGGGCAATTAGGAAAACAGTGGAAAGAGATCAATGTGGTATAAATCCGAGCCTGATGGATGGAAATTCACTCTCCCACCCCCTGGGACAGAATGGGGAGGACAAGCTGCGCAGATTACCTCCCACTACAAAAGAGGGATTCAAAGGCAAAGGTCACGAGAGCAGAAAAAGCGGGTTGGGAGGAACTACGGATGAGTCAAGATGAATAATTCTGCAATTCCTATCAAGAATTATGAGTGGATTAAAGCTCCCAGAGATTAACATTATGCATCAGCAACATGTGCATTTGTTTTTAATTTTTTTGGAGTGAAATACTATCGGTAAAAATGCTCAAATGGAGAATATATGTGTGAGGCTTTGTAGGGATTATTTTAATTTTCTAATAGTTATTTTTAATTTTGAAACCCCTTTCCTTTAAATTCTTGTTTTCCACCAACAACTCCCTGCCAGAATGACACACACATACACATACACACACGCAAAAAAAAGAGAGACTGGTCCAATAAATCATTGTATTTACAGAATCAATTCAAAGTAGTTCCCTTCAACATTCACACACTGCCATTCCCAGACTGCCACATTCCCAGACAGCCTTCACACACTGCCACATGTAAGGCATCCGGTACTGCCATTATTGGTAACAGTTCGGGAACGAGGTTTTTGGAAGGCCCTTCAGGAGATTCTCCGTTTTTGCCTGAACCTCTTCAGCTGAGGTAAAAGTACGATTTAACTTCAGGAAATAAGAAAAAGTTGCACGGAGCCATATCAGGTGAATAAGGAGGATGCCTCATCACAGTAACATTTTTGCTGGTCAGAAACTGCTTGACGGATAGGGCCGCGTGATTGGGTGCATTGTCCTGTTGCAATAGCCCATTCATCACTCCAACAACTGGGGCCTTGTTTTTCCTAATTTTTTCCCGAAGTCTTTTTAGTACTTCAATGTAGTAGTATTGATTAACAATCTGACCAGAGCACATTCAATCATGATGAACTGGGAGCACATTCAATCATGATGAACGCGCTCGTTCATCATATTCCACACCCTGAAAACTGCTTATGCCATTCAAACATACGTGCATGAGACAAACGTTCATCTCCATAAGCCTTGGTTAACATTTGAAATATTTCCTCCGTGGCCGATTTCTTAAGTTTCATAAGAAGCGATAAGCGACAGAGGACGTGGGCACTGTCCCTTTACCATTTGGTTTAATCAGTACAGCACCACGTCTACCTTTATCTCACATTTCATATTACATTATATACTACGATACATAATTTACACATTGCATTATATACTACATATCAAATTAATACCTTACCCTTTCATTACATTAACTTCACATCAATTTATTACATTAAAATTCTTTCCTAATAAACCCTATATTGGTAGATTATAAAAGGGTTATTTTGCACAGGATTCGCATTACACACAGGATACGCATTATATTATCATTATGCACTGGGTACGCATTACATTATACACGGGGAAATTAATGATACATAGGAACATTATACGCAATAGGGGGTTATAAGCACGATACGGGTTAAATTATTCACAGGAAAATTAGTTATACACAGGTAATGCATTATATTATACAGGATAAATTATTCGCATGCTAAGCTTTATAAACTGGATGCATATTGAATTGTCATCAGCACCATACCAATTGTACCCGTAAATTTTGAAAATATAACTCTGATTTTTGTTGTTTGACTTCTGAATTATTGTTGATAGTTGAGTGAAGTCGAGGGCACCTTCGCTTTACCGGAGTCAACAAGTGCTCCGTTTGCACGAATGAAAATGGCCTTAGCATTCTTACAATACAGAATTATTCATTATGTATGATTTCGAATGTTTCATCTGGCATACTTAAAAACACTTCCCATGGTTCGCAGCTAGAGTTAAGTTTTAACTTTATGTAGGAGCTGAATATTCTTTGGCTTGCTTCATTGTTTATATTCCAAAAGTTTTCTGCGAAGAAAAGTTCGCTGACCCTTTCCACTTCGGATGGATGGGGGGAGGAAAAAATAAAGTCATTTAAAAGCAAATTTGTAAGAGGTTAAAGGCATAAAAGAAAACTCTGCGAACTCTGCAAACTGATGCAAGTTAGCGGAAATGTTGCCAAACTTGCAGATGTAAAGTTAACTTATTTAAAAGTGGGACAATTTTCTTTTTCTCGCTACACCAAAGTGGCGCTGCTTAAGCATCAAACTCAATTGGAGAATGTCCAATGAACTAGGCAACGGAAGACAGATATTATTCTAATTACGTTTTGACTAGATTAGTGTTGGAGATAAGAAAAGACTATCCAGACAAGATGCGATGCGAGAACAGAGAGATAAGAATCGCTTAACTCGGAACTTGACCTTTTTTGGGAAAACTAGTTTTCGGATAGGATAATTTAAATGCAAATCAGAAACAAATTTTCTGCTGGGAGGATATATATGTCTAGCCAGATAGCTTAAAAATAGTAGATTATATCCACTATAAACAAACGGAACTACTTAAACTTGTGTGATACTATAATAAAACGGTAAAGTCAATAAACACGTGAACTTTAGAATAAGACTGCAAGGAAACAATACCAGTTAGTTCGTACAATTTTAATAGAAATAGTAACAAATAACAGATCAATTTTTTTCCTCTAGCTTTATCTTCTCGGTGAGTGGGCATATTCAGTTATAGAACATAATGGATAATTTCAGATGCGGAAGATATGTGAAGTAGAATTAAAAGTAACCTCATCAGAATACTTTTCTTTTAATAAACACTAAGGCTTGGTGGTGGTCTGTGGGTCTTACGATAGACACCCTCCCGGAGACTTTCTTAGTGAAAACTAGTTTATATTCATGTTAGATTGGGAAAACAAGGACAGGACACAAGCACTATAAAAGCATAGAGTACTATCGAACGAGACAAAAATTATTTTAAGCAAAAGCATTACACAAGAAAATTTTGCATTTGCAAAATAACACGAGAACATTGAGTATATTATTATACTTTCCATACGTGTATCTATATGGTAAAATTGATAATGATTGAATTTAACTATTCTTACTAACCCTTAAGTGGAAATGGCAAGTCTCGGACAGCACACAATTTCAGTGACAATCTAGACTTTAAAAGGCAATGTCCGTCGTATATTTAAATATTTAGAAAGCCAAAAGCATATAAATTTCTTCCAATTTGAAAAACAAAATCTGAAGACTTTCAGATTTTATATTATACCCAAAGGGGCGTTTTTTTCACGGGGAAATTCAAAACGGGATTTGAAACGTGATACAAACATTTGACGTAAAATACCATTAGACATCGTAACGTCTTTGCGTTGCTATGCTACCAACATAATAACAGCAAGAAATGTAAAGAAACATCCGTGCTTGAAGATGCACACGATGTTAATATTAATAGCACGTTGTTGAAATCGTTCAGTTTGTTAATCAAAAATTCGCTACAGTTTAACAAAATATGAAATAGATAATAAAACAAATTATAAATTCCCAACTTGGATTTCCAGATGCCCATATTCTAGTGGAGGACTTAGTTATTCAAATTTTGATGTCTCTAGGTACCGTTGCTATTTCACAATGCGAGAAATATACATAAATTCATGGGTATTATTCAGTATTCAATTTCTTTAAATATTTTTGGTAGCAAAAATTTAAAAAGTTGCAGAGACATTAGGTTATTTCGAAGCAGGAGAGATGAAAAATTACCAACGCCTTTGCGGAGAATCGAACCACGGACCTCTGAAGTACGCGCCGAGCGTGCAGACCACCACACTACGAAGGCATGCTAAGAATGTGGAAGAAATAGCTTATATACTCCACCTTTTAAAGGGCGACTAGGGTTTTTAGGAGACCCAATCGCCAAATCCAGATGGTAGAGACTCATCATCTATAACCCTTTTTTTTAGTTCGAGCGCCAGTGTAGAGACATTACGTTTATTTTGAAGCAGGAGTTATGAAAAATTAGCAACGTCTTCGCCGGGAATCGAACCACAGACCTCTGGAATACGCGCCCAGCCTGCAGACCACCACACCACGAAGGCACACTAAGAAGACGGGAGAAATTCCTTACAAAGTGATTCTAAATAATATCTCTAGAGTAAACGTTTTTTTTTTTTTTTTTTTTTTTTTTTTTTTTTTTTTTTTTTGCAAATCATCTTTTAGTTTCTCAGAAAACAGAAAAATATTATTTGAAATGTTGCGATCATTACGTAATATTTTCATGAACATTTTGACTATCAAAAGATAGTTCAGAATCTCGAATCTCTCGGTCACGAATAAATTTGCTGTATTATAGTTTCGAAGGTCAAACAGAACCCTCTTCCTTAATTCCAAATCTATTCAACAATATGCTGATTCCTGCTGTTTACTATTAACTGCATTTAACATTTCTTTGGCATTTCTTTATTACGGAAAACATTTTAATGAACTACAAATTAACAAATCATTATTACTACATATAATTACATCAGTACGAGAAATAATAATGTTTAAATCTCATAGAAGCACTACTGTCCGATGAAGATGGAACTTTCGGATATCAAATGATAATTTTATTCAAATATTTTGCGCTTCATTTACTACAATGCCAATAAACTCCTGAACCACAACCAGGCAATTTTCACTGTATTTGGAAATTGTCAAAAAAAAAAAAAGAATATTATTTAACAAAATTAACTCATTTGAGATTACCTTGTTTGGGCGATTTTGGACCGTCATTAACTTTTGGATCACAACTAGGCTAGTTTTACTTGGATTAAGAAATGTTCAGAGAAAAGATAATTTTGGTAATACAAAATGTTTTTGTCGGGTTTCGTATTCCTTAGGTAAAGGGTAGTTAAAAAAAATTCCATTTTTCGGGGAAGGGGAGGAGGCAGGAAGTTTAATAGGAAAAAAAATCTGAAAGGTCTCAGATTTTAAATTACGTCCAAAGGGGAGTTTATTTAACGTTTTGTGTATTACCTTTATTTATTAAATATCATGTTCTTTGCACTTAAACCATAAAATTCAGTTCAACAGCAATGTAGCAAAATAATTTTTAAATGAACATATCTTTAGAATTTCCGATCTTTTTTCCCCGTAGACTGTTGCCATTGCTCGCTTTTACATCGTTGAGTTTGTTAATCAAAAAACCGTTAAAGTGTTTACAAAATATGAAATAGATAATAAAACCAATTCCAAATTTGGGCTACCAAATGCCCATATTCGGGTGGAAACGTACGTTATTCAAAACTGGATCGCTCTAGGTACCGTTGTTTTATCCCAATGCGAGAAACATACATACATTTATGCAGATTCTTCATTATTTAAATGTAATACAGGGCGATAATATTTGGAGGCAACAATTTGATTGGATTAAAAAAAAACAATTTAAAAAAAAAACCAGTCCCATATTTAAACTTGCTTTTTGGATGATTTCTGACCGTCAGAGTTTCTATGCCACAACCACATCAGTTTCTGTTGCATACAGAAAATTACGAGTAAAAGATAACTTGGGGAAAAATCAATTTAAAACGAATACACAACAGATTACTTTTTCAGAAAATTTCTAACCGTCATAAAGTTTTGCATCACAATCCCATTCAATCCTTTGTGTTTAGAAATTTCAGCAAAAGATAATTTTAAGAAGAAAAACCACTTTTTTCAGAAATAAAAGTATAATGAAAGTAAAGCAAAAAACTTATAAAAAATCTCAATGCTTTCGGATTTTATATTACGCCACAAGGGAAGTTTTTTTCACGGGAATTCAAAACGGGATCTGAAACGTGATAAAGACATTCAAAGACATTCGACGCAAATACCGTTAGACATTGTAACGTCTTTGCGTTGCTACGCTACCAACATAATACCAGTAAAAAGTGTAAAGAAACCTCCCCGCATAAAATATCCATGCTTGAAGATACACGTGATGTTAATGTTAATGGAACGTCTTGAAATCGTTGACTTTGTAATCAAAAATTCTTTAAAGGTTTATAAAATATGAAATAGATAACAAAACAAATTCCAGATGCCAATGTTCGGTTAGAGGACTATAAAATTTAAAAGTTTATAATTCTAGGTACTATTGTTTTTCACAAAGCAAGAAACATACAATATATTGACGTAGTTTCTTCATTATTTAATTTCTTTAAATATAATGCAGGGCTGTATGTAATATTTGGTGGCGACAATTTTAAAAGTGATTCAGACTTTTATACTGAACCAATGCAAAATGCCAATAGAAATTAATAGCTCTTCTGATATAACGCCTATTTGGGCTAATAAATAATATAAATTGACCGTTAGACATCCTTTTGATATCTAACAATCAAAAGTGTGACGTTAATTTCTTTTGTAAGAGCACTACCATTCAAATAACACTTTCTTAAATTGCTAAGAAAGAATTGTGAACATCCTTGTACATTTATTCTTCAATCATTCGCTTTCACTGTAACCATATATGCGCATCGTTGCCAAGCAACCGCATCTACCGGGAATAAAAATAGCTTTTCGAAGAAAAATGAAATCTTAAGCCTTGTTTTACTTCTTTTGTTTCCCCTAAAGACTTTTGAGAAAACGAAAAGAAAATTATTTCCGCTAACGTTACTTGAAATGAGGAAATCAGTAATGGTATATAAATAGACAGCTTTCCCATTACTAAATAAATCAAGTGGGAGGGAGGTTTCTGCTCAAAGTGTATTCGTCAAATATTAATATATATACTTTACAAAGCAGCTGCTCTGATATTAAATATATCATTTCAAGAGAAATATTCTTTCTATTTACTATGTAAACCCCCAAAAAACATTCAAGTAAGGGCAATAAAGCAGTAATAAAACAATTGCTACGTAAATGCTGAGATAAAAATTCGCATAAAATATCTTGCCTGCCGAAAATGAAGGATGCCTTCCTGGCGGACATTTCACAAGAAACTGACTCGTATTGGGTGAAGATATTTGAACGATTTTTTAAGAAGGCTTAGTTAGTGGCTGGTTTCATATTTGGAATAATTGAGTGTTTAAACAAAAGGTTAAAAATGTTCTAAACCGTGTGCTTTTTATATTTGGATTAGATTGTTTCGATTTTGGAAAAGTACGTGAGGGCCTATGTGAAGAAAAGGAAGGATGCGTTCCTGGTGGTCGTTTCTCAAGTCTTCGACTCGTATTAGGTTGTGTGATTCGTACCCATGGGGTAAGCCACAAAAATCTAACATCTCAGCCCTTTGCCGGGAAAATTCTATCCCGATAGAACTACTATTGTTCACCGGTTTTTTACTAATCCTGCTGGTGGGTTAAAATTTTAGATTTCGAAGACGTATGACATATGACTGTAATAATATTTTTAACTAGGCGCTATGAGGTGCCCATAAATTCAAAATAGAATATTAAAATTAAAATTTTAAGAATATATGCAAATTAATTTTGTAAGGAATTATTGTATTCTCCAGTGCCTATATTACTAGCTGAATCAATATATTCCAATTATTTTAGTTCACTGTTTGCTTATGGTTATTATATATAACACAAAGTCAAAAGTATGTTTTTATCATCTTCATTTCTTGTCAGTGATGGTTGATGTTTTTATTAATTTCGATTAAAATTTTCAGATTTTCGCATGAATTTCCGAAAATAATGATTTTTTTATCACTTTTGTGGTAGTCATTGTATTTAAGTTGCTGTTTTTGCTTATCCCACTTGTCTGACAATGGCCAAAACAAGCCCCCGTCATTCATCCTTTGAAGAAGCCAAAGCCTGTCGTTGGGAAGAGCCTTGAACACCATATAAATGACAGCCCGACTTTAGCTCAGTTCAGTCCCCCGATTTCGAGAGAGAGCATCCCGGGCGGGAACGAGTCCGAGGGTCTTACAAACCTCTTCTCCTACCACCAAACTTGTACCATAATAGGTAAACTCTAGATCCTTTGGAATGCTTCAGTTGCCTATTTTCCCAACCTTTATTGGTAACTTCTTATAAAGCTTGCCTTTATTTAGAGTAGGCATTATCAGTTGACCCATGGTACCTCCATACTTTTACCTGTATCAGTACTACCAACCTTTAGAGTAGACGTTCGGCTCACCGCATATTTAGAGTGTCCCCATGCCGCACAGACACTATACATTTACAAACATATATGCCTTTCCCGGGATTCGAACACGGGCCCTTTCGTACGGCAGTCAGAGTCACTAGCCACTATCCTGGTTGGGCGCCTTATGTTTAAGTGTGAGTGCAATTAATAAAAAAATTCATAAATTCAGAAGTATAATAAACATTTTGAAAAAAGGCCTTCGAACGAGGTCGGTTACCTACGGCCCTGATACACAATTCACATCTAAGGATAGCCACGAAATCCCTTTCCCGGAGTTGAATCCGAATCGAAGTACCAGTGTTAAGTACTCTGACCGCTCAGCCGGCTCGCCAGCGGCCGAACGGTAAAATCGCTGAACACTGGTAGTTCCGACTTGGGATCAATTCCAGGGTAACAGGCTAGCTGCATGGGCATTTTCGTGGTATTCCCCTTGTGTAACTATACTTGAGGCAATTCTCCTTAGAAAGTCCTCCACGGAAACATCCCTTTCCTTAGGCAGATAGCTCTAGTGCGATTTGCCATAATCTATCAAAACAAACAACCAAACTTGACTGTTCAGCCACTAAGCCAGCTCTTAATTTGAATACTTCTACAAAGAAGAAATAAACACTTGAAAATTTTTGAACATCGCATATTAAAATTTCGTTACATAGTTAACGAATGGTTTACTGATGAATTTTAATACTACTTGATTTTTTATAGTTATTTCTGCTTTTATTTATTTCACTTAATTTTACTATTAATTCATTTGCTGTTAAACATTCGATACATTTGTACGTAGACAGAAAAAAAAATTTAAAATGCTACATTTTATTTTAACTTGTATAGTAGAATTTGTAGCGTATATAGAACTTGGACTGTAAAGTATTGTATAAGTTATACTGTAGTACTTTTACTGTATATACTTCAGAACTGTACTTAATATGGGTAAAACTGTGTAAAAAATTCAAAGACAGTAAGGACACTTGAATTTCGATTAAATTTTACCCTTATCCACTCTGCACTACATTTACACAAAATATTTCCCCTCGGCTTCATTCAAATGTCATTTACGTCAGAAATGAAAGCAAAATAAAATGAAATATTCAATCGATAACCAAAGCACTATTGTTAGTTTCCCAAACTTTCCAATTTCCTTTCATGCGAAGCAGGCACGTCCAAAAGGGATGACACGCTGACAGCATTCAGTAAAATTGAAGCATGGGGCAGAGAGAAACTTTGTCTCTCCGTAACACCCACGCACGAGCTCAACGACGTTTGTAATGTCAAGAACATCTGTCATTGTCAGGGGGAAAGAAGGGGGTAGTCTACAATGTGTGACCCTCTAGAAAAACAAGCCTGGGATATGTCTGCTTATCAAAATTAGGGACCCGAGAGCTTTCGGATGATAAATAAAATTTTCGTTCATGGAATTAGTCAAATTTAATTTTTTTACGAAGTACAGTTTCAGTCCTAAGTTGTCCCTGCTTTGACGTAAGCATCTTTTGTGGCAGAGACAAACACACGCTGCAAGGAATCATGTGATTCGAAATTATTGTTGGTTGGTTTGGTTTAGTTGATTATAGCAAAGGCCTATAATTCTGCCTAAGGGAAGGGATGCCTTCGTAGACGACTTTCTAAGGAATACTCGTATACACGTTACACATAGGGTAAAACCACGAAAACGCCCATGCAGCCAGTCCTTTGGCGGGTTTCGAACCTCGGACTGAACTGAACTACCAGTGTTCAGCGACTTTACCGCTCGGGCGCTGATTGAGCCGAAATTCTCTTTGGCAAAAGATATAACGTTTAATTGTTTCCTATAAAGCTGAAGACGTTTCGTGCAGCTGCGTCTCTCTTAAAGTTATCTATTTTCTCCTTCCTTGCAGCATGCCTTCGTGGTGTAACGGTTAGCACACTTGGCGCGTATTCGAGAGGTCCAGGTTAGAGTTCTGGCGAGGGCATTGCTCATTTTACACGTCTCTAGCATCAAAATAACCTAATGAGTCTACAATCTTTTCAATAAAATACAACGATTCATCTTTAAGGTGGTGACCATTTACGGTCACAGTCGATTTTGGCCTTGCATGAAGGCTGCCTTAGAAAATTCATATTTATTACCGATGTTTATTGGCATTCCCAATAATATTTGTCACGTTTAGAGATAATCATCTTTGTGAGGTAACTGCCACGAGAATGTTCACTATATAAAAAATTGGAAGTAACTCATAATTCATTTCTATCAAAATTACCGAATTAATTTTTTAAACAATTTTTTGTAAAGATGCAAGATTTTTAATTTTTAACTTAAACCATTTAATTTCTTTTCTCTAATACATTATTTAGAGTATGTCATTTTAGAAAGCAAATTGTAAGGAGAGGACTCGAAGTTTAACGTTACTTATTCATAGTTACTAATAGCCAAAGGCTATTAGTTATTTAAATTTAGCTTTATATTTGAATTTCTACTTTGAATCTCGCTATAAATGCTAAAAGATTTGCAAGCACCAGGTGTGCCTTATGTTCATTTATTAAGTTTTAAATAAAGGGTCTTCTACATTTTTGTCAAGTTTCTGTTGTATTTTAGATACAGGCATAAGTCACTTAACGTCTACCAAAAGATTGGTCATAATTTCAAATCGTGAAAGACTTAAAACTGTGAGGATGAAAACTGTACTATCACTTCTTATTTTCTACTTCCGGCCAAAATTAAATGCTTTAACTTGTTTATGCAAATTGTCTTGCTAATATCCAAATATTTAAGTTGTGGCTTTTTGCCAAGTGTTGGAGAGAGAAGGAGATTTAGGAAGCAAGCCGCTTGCCACTGCAGTTTTACGAGTTTTCACTCGGTTGCTGTTTGCCTTTAAGGCCAGAGGTTTAGCCCTCTTGATATTTGAAAACGTATTATAGTTTCAGCAGTTCTGCGTACTACATACGTACCCTTTTAAATAAAGGCCAGTCTTAATGCTAGGCATTTGTATACTAATTCAAAGTTAGCTTTTAGTTAGAGTTTTAGTTAGTAGTTTTATATTCTTACGTTCAGATCACAAGTGGTTGGTCTCTGTAACCCGAAGTTCGGGAGTACCTGTAAAGTATAGAAAATAAAGGGTTTCGTATACCCTTCCTGCTTGTGTCGTCTATTCCACACAATCTGGAACAGCACTTTAGTAAGTTAACTGTTCTTATTCAGGATACACTATATTCGCGAAACAAGTGAAGAGACACACATCTCCTGACAAAACCTTATAAAGTAAACATTTTGCAGGAGTACCTCTGATAGCTGTCACTAAAATTTTATTTAAGTTCCAGCCTCGTATTTTGAGTAAATTTTTATTCTTTTTAACATAAAATTGATTTAAGATTGAAAACGCTATTTGTTAAATCCAGAAGTTCTGCATATCCAAAGACGGCATTGCTCACATCCAGAGGTAAGCACGCTGCTCACTGAAGCATTAACTGTTTTTATATGGATGAAAAAAGAATTCCTAAGAAACTTTATTTCATAAGAAGATAGAAAACACCACTTGAACAGCGTCAAAAATTACGCAACGATACATAATCTTGAATTCTAGAATATTCACTAAATTTACGGTCTTTATTACTTATAATCTAAGAAGAGATAGTGTTAGAAAGCGTCTAGAATCGTACGTGAGAATTCTACATAGTTCTCACTAATTTAGTTATTTTTAATTTAGTAATTTAGTAATTTTCTTAATCAAATAAATAAATAAAAATAAAAACATGAATCTATTATAGAAATAAATTACTGTTATTCAAAATAGTTTGAAGTTGTAACCAATTAATCTTCCTCCTTATTATTCATTATTAGTCTTACAACTGAATACATCCATCAAGTTTCTCTACATTTTATGAAGTTGGCATTCATGAAGGCTAACTTTAATTACGAGGTACATCCTGTTCATTGTCGCATAGACTTGCAACCAACAACGAGAGACTATTATGAAACGAACCTGAAAACCGTCAGTACCACTAGGGAAATATATATGAAAAAAAAAAACGTATTATAGGAAACATTTTTGTTTAACCTAATAATAAGAAGGATGCTTTAGAAACTAGTTTTGAGAGGCATTTTTATAAACTTCTTGTCATTTCGTTTACTTTTTATGCTGTTTCTAACGAACTGTATTTGTATGCATATCCATTCACGCACATTCTAACAGTCTTAAACATGCAATTCGCTTAGAAATCGTGAATTTCACGCAGGATATTCTGAATCTCCCTCCGAGCAAGTGACCTGAGAGATACCAAAACTGCTTTAATTGCCATGAAGGACATATCTATGATACTGTATCGAAGAAATGAGGCCTATTTTGAGAATACAAACTACTAACTTATCAAACTAAATTCAGTTGTGTACCATGAATTGAAACCCTACTTTGCGTTAAAATCCACTGCTTTGTGGTTAATTGCGACATATAACAGTGGGTATTGATGGAAAAACGAAATCGGAGGTAAACAGCCAGAGCTTTTTACAATGGTTTTTTTTTATCACCTTTTTACAATGGTTTCATTTAGTTAAAATAAAATTGAAATACACTGTTTATGTATGTTATATTTTTAAAGTTCAGCTTTCAATAAACAACTCCGGATTTATTCAGGTAATAAAGAAGACAACGTCCGCAGTTAAATCAAATCACAGTTAGTCCGACGGCAGTTAATAAACACAGGAAAAAGAAACAACTCACGCAGCAATTATCAGAAACATACCATTAACAGTTACTAACATTTTCAGGTTGTTTAACCTGGAAAATAAGTTCATTTGAAACACATACCCCCACATGGCAAATAAGGCAAGAATATATATCATTTGAAATGAATCCAAGTTATACTGGCATTAAAAATAGCTCGGAACCCATCGTTGATGTAGTAGTCTTATAACGTATTTTATCCCTCCTTCTAGGATGCCTTCGTGGTGTAACGGTAGCACACTCAGCAAGTATTCGAAAAGTCCAGGGTTCTAGCCCCTTTCAGGGCACTGCAGAGTTGTCATATCTCCAACATAAAAAAAAATCTAATGACTTTACGGTGGTGCTCGAATTAAAAGGTAGTGGGTAATAATTCGTCACGACCAGAATTTGGTGATTGCCTCCCTAATTTCCAGTCGCCTTTTAAGAGTGGGGGGGGGATTATATAAGATGTTTTTCTCTCTCCTACCAGCATGCCTTCGTAGCGTAAGGGCGCGTATTTGAAAGCTGTACGTTCGAGTCCTCTCGAAGGCATTGCTCATTTTTCATGTCTCTTTCCTCTCTCATTAAAAAAAACCTAACGAGTCTACAGTCTCATCACTGAGAACATTGCCTAGGGTGAATTACAAGTAACGACCGATTCTACACCCGTCATGAAGGGAAGATTGAGTCCCAGTTTTGATGAAGCATCCATGGGAGACATATCCAAGTGTCTTCTGCTCACCACCAACTTATAGAGAGGACTTTCGGCTCGATAATATTTTAAGTGTCTTCCTGACGCAAATACACTATGCAATTACACATAACATTGCCTTCGCCATCATTAAAACCCGAAGCAAGGCTATGACAGAACAGATTCGAATTCCAGATGATAAATTTTCTCTTGTTCTATGACAATCAAATTTAGTTCTTTCTTTAGCCCAGATTAATTTGCAACGCGGTTAATCGAGAAGTGACTGAATGAACTAAAACTTTAACCTCTCACGTATATTAAAAATACTCCAAAAACCCCCCGCAGCAAGCGACGTATTGCTATTACTTTAACTCTTTACATGGCTTTTTTCTGAAATTTATTCTCAATTGCGTAGGAAGAATTTCCAGATGCCTCGTGACAGAAGCCTTATGTCAAATCAAAGGCGGAAGGCAAGAAATAAAAACTTGATGACAGCGCGGAATTGTTACTAAGCTTCTTGTGTTCTTGGATAGAATAAAAGCTTCCACCAACTCTGCGTGACACATGCTACAAATCCACTGAAGTCTCACAGGAGATTAAATAAATAAATAAATGCTTCTTAACAATGTGGTTATACACTTTAATGACATCGAATGTGCGTCATGGTGAAGCCGACGTTAAATGTCAGCTAATTTGTATCTAAATGATTAATGTTACGTAAACTTTTGAAGATTTCTTTTATTCACTTAACAGACTCTGACACTTCAAGAGCATAGTCACTTAAGTAAGTTACTTCATCTTGAACTGAATGAGAATAAAGAATTAAGAAGTAACAGCTAATCATTAAACTAAATTAGGATACAAGTTCCAGATTAGACAATATACAAGGCCTAGCCCAGAACTAGTTATCCCAGAACCATCAAAGCTTCGTAACCATGTTATTAGCTGGCTAAATGTTTTAACCTGTTGTTTAACCAATGGGTGAATAGTCGCCTTTACTGAGAATGTTAAATTAAAAGAGTAAATTAATAAGAACTAAAGCATGTCACTGTGATCGATATGGTGGTTAGTGGTACCTGTACCACTAACCACCGTATCGATCACTTAAATGTCGTTGGGCCCAAATTCGAATCCCTGAGATGGCACGGATCTTCGTATATGTACAGTGCCTCTACAATGAGGGTAGACTAAAACACCTTCGAGTCGAAAGTTCTCTCGAGAAATTAGTGGTAGGGGAAGAGGAAAAGGAAACTCTTTGATCCGCCCTTATGGGGTGTCCCGCATTTGGAAATTTGGGAGGAGATAGACAAACATGTATTGCCATTTGTAAGATTATAAGGTATTTTCTCCCTCCTTTCTGCTTTTCTTCGTGATGTAACGGTCAGCACGCTCGGCGCGTATTCGAGAGGTCCGAGGTTTGATTCCCGGCTAGGGCATTGCACATTTTTCACGTCTCTTAGCATCAAAAATCCTAATGTCTCCTACACTAGCGCCCGAACTAAAAAAGGTGGTGGATGATGAAGGACGAAGGACATTTCGCTTACTGCCAAAAGTTAACATGGAAATAAAGACCGACTGTGCTAGCCTAACACAGTTCTTGACAGGTCATGGACCATTCCCAGTATACGTGAACAGATTTAGACTTAGGGATACTCCTTTCTGCGAATGCGGAGAGGAAGGCGACACGAACCATTATTACTTCCACTGTGTGCATACAAGAACTTGGCACTTGAAGAAACTAGCGGACTGCGCCTGGGCAATGTGGACGTCTAGCACACTCAAAAACAGAATAGCCCTTGATAAAATAGAGAAAATCTCAAGACACTGCCTAAGCAGAAACAACCGTGGGTAATATTATGTTTCAAATGTTCAGAACTTAAAGCAGATAACCAGAATAACGCTTAGTGCCTCGCAGTTATCAATATGTAAAAACTCATATTAGAATGTAATACACCTTGTTACTTTGGAGTCTTCCGCGCCGTGATGGTATATAATTCCGTTTGATTCCTGTCCGTGGTCGGAAGCCATCATAGCGGTGCACTCATTCACTCACTCACCACCACGATTTGGTGAATGAGGCCCTTAATCCCCAGTCGTCCTTTAAAAGGGGGAGTATATAAGGTACTTCTGCCGCCTTCTTAGCATGCATTCGTGTTGTAGTGGTCAGCACACTAGTTGTAGTGGTATTCGAGAGGTCTGTGGTTCGAGTTGCAGCGAGGGCATTGCTTATTTCACATATCTAACTTAAAAACTACCTAATGCACTAACAAGGTACTGTTATGAAACTAACAAGGTACTGTGATGAAATGACAATGAAATCAGGCACTAATTTGTATTATGTTTAGTAACACAACCAGAATTAAAGTTACTGAAAGTTACACTGAATTGTTACATCGAACTCAATATAACCTTTAACTGGTAGGTATAACGTGCAGATCTGATACTAACTAGCTTTTGTATATAAATAATTCTCTTAGCTTCGTATATTGAATAAATAACCTGGTAACAAACTTCAATCAAATATCGTCCTTTTAGGTTAGAAAAGCTAGTCAAAGGTATTAAGCTAGTCACTCAAGATGGAAGCCGCTTAATAAGTTGTTTTAGCTGTTATTGAGAGACTACCGATTTCAGAGGCACATTCTAACAACGCTCATCTTCTTCTTACCCAATTAATGGATTTGCTTAACGTCTGAAATGAGCTAATTTAATAAAATTTGGTAAAGTTAATCGAGATTATCTACTAACCTACACTTATTTAACTTTCCTGTTCTTCAGGTGAATTCTCCACTTCGCACGTAATAGAAGTTTTAATAGAAGTCTAAAATCCAAGAATAAAATATAAGACATTTTATTCTTGGATAATAATTTTATTCTTGGACATAAAAAATTATGAAAAAAATAAATTTTGTAATACAATTAAAATATAATAAAAATTAGCCACCACTATTTGCGAAATCCCAGAACTTCAAATATTTAAACATTTACAACAGAAAAGATTACTTCCAGTGCTTCATTAACCCAGCTCCAGTGCTCCTCGTTTTTAACTATTTTACTTATTTGTAAAGTTTGCATGATAGAAAAGTCTCTCACCATAATACAGACTTGACATACAGGTGAACGTCTCAGGGGTAAGCAGGATGGCGACTGGTCACAGCACTCTCTCTAAACTATATACTAATTGTTAGATATTTAGTTTCAACAGATAAAATTATTTAATTTCAACCTAACCAGCATTCTGTTAATGATGTCGGAAGAAACACGAGTTATAGGAAAGAATTAACACACAAGTAAGGTGTTCACTGAAATAAACCTTAAAAGCTAACGAATCAGTTCGGTATTCAGGTACGTAATATATGGCATTATAAACATCAGCAGCGAATCATTGACAATCAGGCAGTAAATGTTCATAAAACTATCAGTTTGATGCATTAGAAATTAAGTGTATTTAAAGATTTCTTAAAATAATATTCTATTTAGAATATATTTCTTAAAATAATATTCTAAAAATAAAATTAAATCGACGATGAAGTTAATGTCGTAGTTATTAGAGATTTTATGAGATGACAGTCAGTGGAGGAACAACAAAACAAATTGATTGTTAAAATAAAATTAAACCAATGTTCACCGGTTACCTATGATTTGATGGTCATTATTACACAGTCTAACAAAATAGTAAATTCATTAAGTGATGACTGTCGATGACCTACAGCTTGATAGCTACCGGGCTGTAACGCGAAACAAAAAATAAAAAGTAAAAGTAAATTAATTTTAAAAAATCTGAAAGGTTTCGGATTTTAAATTACGTCCAAAGGGGCGTTTTTTTTTACGTTTTGTGTGTTACCTTTATTTATTAAATATCATGTGTTTTGCACTTAAACCATAAAATTCAGTTCAACAGCAATGTCGCAAAATAATTTTAAAATGAGCATATCTTTACAATTTCCGATACACAGTTCCGCGCCCTGGAGATGAAAAAAAATTTCCCGTAGAGTGTTGCCATTGCTCCCTTTTAAATCTTTCATTCTGCTAATAAAAAATTCTTTAATGTATGAAAAAATAGGAAACGAATAATAAAACAAACTCCAAATTCGGGATTTCAGATGCCCATATTCTTAGGAGGATTACGTTATTCAAAATTGGATGGCTCTAGGTACCGTTGTTTTATCACAATGCGAGAAACATGCATATTGTTGCGTTTTTTGTATTGATTTATTTAGTTTGCTATTTTTAACAGAATTGCTTTTAAATTGTTTCATTTCCCAGTGCAATGCTGCACGCGACCTATTTGAAGAGAAAGCTACACCGGAAAAATTAAAAATACATGAGCACACGCATTTAATAAATAGATATCTCGTAATTGTACGCTTTTGCTTTCCGATAAAATCGTGATTTAAAAAGCTTACAAAAGGAGGAAAACATCCCAATTCAATAGTTGTTTTAGAAAACTGTTGTTGTTTACTGTAGGGAATTCGGGGCGAAATTGGATTAGCTTTCTGTACGTTTCTCTGTTTTGAATTGAGTTCTGTGGAACGTTTTTAGTAGTTTAAAAGATAACTGTTGTGAGATATTGGGATATTATAAGAATATCTGAGGAAATTTCAGCATTTTATTTTATTTGTTGTGATAATAATAAATTTTATTTATTTTTCATCGGACTTGTGCATTCACTTCCCAACGAAGCCGTACACACGCAACAATACATTTATGCAGATTCTTTATTATTTAATTTCGTCAAATATAATACAAGGCGATAGTATTTGGTTGCAACGATTTGAGAAGTGATACAGCCTTTTAAAGTTTTCAACGCAAAATCGCAAAACGAAAACAATAGTCCCTCAGGGACAAAGCCCTATGGACTAAAAAAACCGTTTATTGCTTTTAGATTCTCACTTTTTTTAAATATAATTTGCAGTTATCCAACCTTTTATCTGTTAACAATGTGTGGTGCAACCTAGCGAACTGCTAAGCGAATAATCGCTCAAGTCCAGAAACGTAAAACTCAAAAAGAGTCAATGACCCTTTATTGCTCAAACTAAAGGTGTACAGACGGTCCCTTTTTCAGGACGTACAACAAAGCCTCCACTTGGGCTCTAACTCAAAAATATAAGAAATAAGAACTTAACTAATGACTAACTAAAGAGATGCAGCCGAAGCTAACACAATTCTATGTAGTTGGCCCCTAGATATCAAATTAGCTAGCGAAGTTACCAAGGGTCCGTCATACGGCCCAGTGTAGTAACAGCTTAGAGAAACAAACGAGCGCTAGTCAGAAACTCTGATTCTTTCTCTCGAAGTCAGTGGAACTTTGACTTAAATACTTCTTCTTCTCATTTGCATTTAACGCGACTCTAAAAACACATTCTGGTAAGGAATTTGTAAGCTGAACTTAAGAGGGATAGAAAAGGAGTTAAAAAATAATTCTTATAAACTTAGGATAAACGTTACAAATTGGTTAAATATGGATGCTATAGTAAACAAAAATTAAGTTTAACCGCACTTGAACAACTTTTAAATTCTTGATAATACTACAATTATTGCATGCAGATTAACTAAAGGTATAAAATTCTTAACCGGAAGGTAAGAACAACATAATTCAACCATTTTTAAAGCGAAAAAAAAAAAATGCACAATTTACCAACGTATAAGAATAAAAAACTGAGCTCACTGAGCCGAGTAACACAGTGGTATATACTTTCGGTGCGTCCGATTGCAACCAGAAAGGGAGATGTGCAACTACGTGCTATAGCAGTCCTATGCAACAAAATTTCAACGTCCTGAGGCTACTCGTCTTTGAGTTAACCACGAAAAAAACTTCTGAATCCATTTTAAATCAGTTTTATAATTCGTTTGCGGAAAAAGAGTCCTTTATTCTGTTCCTTACGTGTAGATATCACGCTCAAACATCGTTAAATTGCATTCGACAGCGATCAAAATGGATATTTTTGTTGGAATATGATACCCGGAATTTTTCGTGATTACAATACTTCCTTTACAAGGAAGTAAAAATGCACTTAGGAAAAAAAAAAAAAAAAAAAAAAAAATTGAAATAAAGTTCACAAATTCACTTACCCGTTGGTTACAGGTGGGGCGGCAAGGAAGGGTGGTAACTCCGATAAGTCTTCCTGATGGTCGTAAACCAGGGTCTCGACCATGGAGCCTTTCGAGCTACCGAAAGAAACCCTGAAAGAAAACAATACAGTATAAGCAATCTCCGTAAACTCTTTTTACATGTAACATAAACTAGTGTATGCATCTTATTTCCATTATACTTAACATATAAGAACACACCAAAAGAAGTCAAAGTATTATAGTATTCAAAATACATACAGAAAATAACTTTAACATGCATCATAAAATAAGACTTGATCTAATTTCCGTCATACTTCTCAAATAAGAACATACCAAACGAAATAAAACCCTGTAGTATTCAAGGTACATGAATCACACGAGACAACTTTTATGTGCATCATAAATATATGGAACCCTATAATGTAATTAAACAAATTATTTATGATTTTAGCCTTTACTATAATTCCTTTCCGTTTCCTCAGAAGAATTCTAATGAGTTGGCTACATTTTATGCTGAGATTTTCTGATTGTAAAGCATAGCTTATTTCTGCACAGCGCGTTCACGCTACGTTTAGTTCCTGCCTGCTTTGAAGCCGATAGTGTTGTTGAGCAAGCTTAGATTAAAAATGTGTAGGCCCCGTTTTAAATGAAATTAACTATTCTCTTTTGCCACATCACAATGACCTGTGGTTGAAATTGCTAGCACAAGAACGTGCCATTTATGTTCGAAATTCTGTTTAAATTATAAGGTTTATTTAAGCCTTTTTCAGACTTTGTAGACATAGCGAGCATTCGTTTCACGGTTAAGGGTTTTGGACTATTTAACTTGTAATAAAAGGACACCCCAGAACTCATTTTCATTATGCTGTGCCATACCAATATGTAACAAGAAGAAATTACTACAGTACATAGAATACATAATGCTTTTATTTCTTATTATATATCTTGATTCTTATTATACACTTTAACGGATATAACGTAATATAATTTAATAAGAATGAAACTGATTCTTGATTGTTTTATCAAACATTTAATTTCAACGCAAACGGCTATTATCATGTGAGACAATTATAAAAGGCTGAGGTCTACTAGTTACAAAACGTTTAAATCCAATTAAAAGTGGTGGTTGGACACGTGTTCATATCATAGAAAAGCTGTTTGCAAGGAGGTTTTTCATTTCTTATTGATGTGTAACATAGATATTAGCCATGTACCATAGAAAATCCTCCACAAAGGCATTCCTTCCTTAAGAGACAACACTCCGTGATTCGCCATATCCACATAAATAAACAAAAAAAGGAACATGTAACATGTTTCAAGGATTATTCTATATTTCTTAAATTAAAAAACAGATTGCATCAAACTGATTTTATACCAGATTTGTCTTCAGGTTTAATGTAGTTTATTATTTTAAAGAATTCTTTGTTCATTTCCAGCTAAACAGATCAATAAACGCTCAGAATACAGCATGAATTACTAAGATGTTATTTACAATCAATAGTTCGAGATAGTTTTATAGCAAACTATCCTATATAACAATCTCTGCTTTTGAACCCGATTTGAAAATTAAAAATTAAAACGCTGCGTTGTTTGAAGGTCTGTTATAGTTCAATAAGTGAGAATCAACGCTTTTCATGATGACTCTTGACTATTAAGACGGTAAAATTAAGATCAGGTTATTATTACTATTGCCAATTAGGTTAACTCCATAACATAGTAGATATATCTTTGTGAAGGCTTTAAGAATTTTTAATTTTTTGGCAAACCCTTTTTTACTTGGATTTTATTTTCTTTAGAAAAAAAATTCTAAATTTTGTTCGCTTTAAATTCCCCCCCCCCTACGTTATGCTATAATTTTCTCGCGTTCTTTTATCGATAACTGCATATACTTTCTGTACTATATTACACTATAGTCTTTTTTCCTGCTAATTATTTCTAGTTTTGACTTTTTCGTTTTCTTATGTAACTTTTCCTATCGAGATTTGCCATCCACTGGAACATGCTTCAAGTTTGTGGTTCGAAAGGTTCATTAAATGGAGAACCGCCTCCATAGACAAGTAGCCTGTGCAACGAGTTTCACTGCCGATACATCATCTATGCGGTGAAGCCAACTATACACTAACTTTTAAATGTTTTGAAAATAAACTAGAATACAGATGACACTGGGTTGACTTTCCATACCTTTTATTCTGAATGTAACTGCTATCCGATACACTTTTGCTTTCTATTTTCCCATTAATCAATGAAATATTTTTATTTCTTTTCTTCACATGGCTCTATATTTGGTTTCACATTGTCTCGCATCAAAGAGAGAGAAAAATTCCTTTTCGTGCTTTCTCCGCAAAATTACGTGAATTTCTTATATTAATTCTCTTTCTCGGATGACAGAACAAATTACAATAAAAATGTATAATATTATATTAAACCTGTATATAATTTCAGATATGAATGCAAATAAATTAAAATTTTGGTAGTACGTATATTAAACTGCAACTTGATATATGCGGGAAAAATTAAATTTGTAATATAAAATATAGTACGTTTCACTACAGAAAAAGAAGAAATCATTTTCAGTAGTTTACAGACTGCTGAATTTTATTGCCTCGTTAATTTTCTTGCTAAACATATCGCTTACATTTTCCAACGTAATGTCCATCTGAGGCATGATATATGTAAGCATTTTCGAAAAAAATAATTCTTTCAATTATTTATAGAATTAGTACTATAATTAAATAAATAATAAGAAGAAATTAATTCGTAATTAACTGCTAAAGTATTTTTCCAATATTTTACAAAAATTACTCTAAACAGCAAGAATTTATAGTTTTTAAAATTATTAAACTGTTAATAAAAATGAATAAATGATCATATATAGGTATTCATGCCAAAGCATTATGCAGGGGTATAAATAGACTTTCAAAGAACAATAGAAGTAATAGCATAAAAATGACTGCATTCAGTTTATTAGCCCCTCGTTAGCTCAGAAGGGCTATTAATTTCGTTTTGGCATTTTGCGTTGGTTCACGATAAATATTGGTTCACTTTTCAAACTGTTGCCACCAAATATTATCGTCCTATATTATATTTAAAAAATTAAACAATGAAGAATTGGTATAAATGTATGTAGTATGTTCCTCTCATTGTGATAAAACAAAGGGTACCTAGAGCCATCAAATTTTGAATAACGTACATTATAAATATCGGCATCTGGAAGCCAAAATTTAGAATTTGTTTTATGATCGATTTCATATTTTGTAAAACTTAAATGAATTTTTGATTAAAAAACTCAACAGTTTCAAAGCGAGCAATGCCAATACTGTATGGTAAAAAACATTTTTATCTCCAGCGCGCGAGACAGTGTATCGGAAATTCTAAAGATATGCACATTTTAAAATTATTTTGAAATATTACTGTTGAACTGAATTTTATGGTTTAAGTGCGAAGAACATGATATTTAATAAATAAAGGTAACAAAAATAAAAACGTTAAAAAACGACATTTTAGGCGTAATGTAAAATATGAAATGTTTCAGATATATTATTTTTATTTTAATTTTTTAAATTTCTATTTCAAGATTTTGAATGAAATTCGTCAATCCCACTATTTTGCTTTCAGTCTCACAATGATCGAGAATGTCGCAATAACTAAAAAATTATTTTTAACTTAGTGCATTAACTAAAACCATTGCGATTTAAAAAGTTTTTTCTCTACAGAATGTATTCACTAAATACCAATTTATTTATAACTAGTGAACGAACCCGATGGCAGTTAAGTTAGTTTGAGAGTAATGCATCTAAAAACAGAGGAATGGACACCTGTAATCCTTCTCTAATAACGATGCATAAAATACAATTCATAGTCGCACATATTTCAGTGTGATGCGATATGGTACCAAATAAAAAATTTCGATAGAAAAATAAATTAATTCCCTCTTATTATATCAACGCGAATAAAGAAACAAACAGACATTCTTATATATATATATATATATATAGAGAGAGAGAGAGAGAGAGAGATTTTGTAAAACTTAAAAATTTTTTATTAACAATCTCTACGATTTGAAAGCGAGAAGTAGCAACTCTTTTCGAAATAAAGCATTTTTATCTCTAGCGCGAGACTCTAGCCACTCAGAAAAAGGAGTGCGAAAATAAATGTTTTTGGAGTTTTCAACTCATCTGTCGGCTTATTAAAGTCGTACGCAGTCGAAATGTCTTCCCAAGAATTTTTGGAATCGGGAATAATATATTTAATATTTGGCAACGCTAAGTTTATTTCATTGCAAAACATAGAGGACATTTTTTTATTAACAAACTCTACGATTCGAAAGCGAGCAGTAGCAAGAACTTCCTAAAATAAAGCAGATTTTCATCTCCAGCTTGCGAGACTGTTGCCACTCGGAATAATGAGGGCAAAAATTATCGTTTTTCCGAGTTTTTAATTAATATCCCCGCGTTTAGCTATTTTTTTTTGAAAAAAGTAGACGTCGACCTTTTCGAGGGCCCAGAAAAGAACTGTAGAAAGATTGGTGACTATAGCTATAGTAATAACGGAGTTATTAGCGAACAAGCAGACGTTTTTCTTTATATATATATATGTAAGATAAAAATATATGAATCAAAATTATAGATTAAAGTATAAAACATTAATTCTTCCTCTCTATTCTAAAATCGTAATAACTTCTTTGCATTGCGTCATTTCTAGATCACTCTATGATCGGCGCAGCTCTGATGACGTAATCATTGGGAACTGAAACTATCCTTGTAAGCCAAAACTTTTCTCCTCGCGCGCCTTCATCTTGCATAACTACGCACTTCAGCTTTTGCTCGTTACTGTGCTAAGATGTGATTTCGCTGGCTTGCTTTCTATCCCAACAATATCAAAAATGTAAATCTTCTGTTGAAAGGCACGACTAGAGTGCCAAGTGATTGTGGCCACAAATATCAATTGGAAATAAAAATGGAAGTAAAACTGCCTCGACTGCCAAGTTCTTTAAATACTACGCAATCAAAATTCTTCTTCAATATGGATCTAAGCAAGCATCGACACTGCTCCGGCTGTTTTCCTTTGCTTTTATTAGTACATATATATATATAGATACCACAAACTGTTACTCCCAAGATATAAATTAAAAAAAAAATTCTTTACAGTACACTCACTGTCTCAGTAATTTAACTGGTAATTTAAAAAAGAATAGTATAGTACTTATTTTTTTTCCACGTAATATTTCTTTTAAGAAACGCGTTTGCTAAACAGTGTTAATATGTAATTAATTCTTTCACTTTTCGAAACGAGTTACCGTATATGTTCCGTTCTGTAAAGAATTATTTAGTTTTAAATTAACCAGTTTTGTTCTATAAGTTATATTTTCTATCTTCCCTCATTTCTATTTCCTGCTGTATTTCAGTTTCGCATGCTATGCAGAGGGAGTAGAAAGATAGTATTTAAACTGGGGTCTGAGTTATTTGAGACAGAAAGTGTTATTACTTTCGATGACGTTATTTCGCTGATTTAAGGTATCTGCCTACGTTAAAAAAACGATTTCGGCGAAAAAATTCGATTTTTTTATTGCCCAATTTGAAAGGTCAATTTTGTAGGATTCCGAAAATGGTTCATTTTTACGTTTGTGATAATTAGAAGAGAAGGTATAGCCAATTAACTGCACTGGAAGTGAAAGCAGAAAGACCGGAAGTGCCATTTAAAAGGCTCAACTTAAAGGTAAACAATGTTGTTATCCGTGTTTTTTCTTAACTGTTTGTGTGTAAAATTGTGCTAAAACATTTCATTTTAATTCTGGGTACTTTTTTTTTTTGTTTCTGGCAATAATTATTTGCCTTAATTCTTTGAACTGGGACTGGCAACATTGCGGTTTTTTTAACTGGGTCTGACAACATTGCGATTAGGTATAAAGACTATGTTGCTGGGTGCATATATAGCCGTTTTAATTTTTAATTCAGGGTATCTGGGATTACTTCCTGTGTTTGAACATTTAGGCATATCAATTGAACAAGAAATGATTAAAAATTACTTTGGAATTGATAACGAAAGAATAAAGAACTCGAAAATTCATTCGTCGCTCATTTCGAAAATAGCCAGAAAAAATTAAAATCAAATAGGAAATCAAAATTACTTAAGTATAAAGATATGGAGGGTGCGATGTACAAATGTGGAGAATTTTAAGTGTGTAAATACAACAGAACGGTTTTTCTGTTAATGTGAAATCTTTAAATGCGTTTTCTGAAAAACTAATTTTTCTAGTGTTTTTACATACAAGAAATGTAATTACTCAAAATGTTCTAAAGATATCTCTATTAAATTTCACTAAAATGTTTTCTATATTATTTATTAGGTTTTAAGCTACAATCTAAGTAATATTTATTAATTTGATTGTTTTATAAGCATTTCTATATAAAACGACAAGAAATATTTTACAAAAAACTGTGTTTTTTCATGTAATTACACATATTTTAGTAAATTTTAGAAATATCATATACAATTTAGTTCATAACACAGATAAGTGTTGTAGTAGTATACAGTATAAAAAAAATTGAAATATATGCTGTGAGAAAAAATATACGGCATTTAACGTAAGTGTTAAATTCTCCTAAAAATTTGCATAAAATTGCATATATTTCAAAAAGTTATAAAAATATTCCTAAAAATTTACGTATTTTCATGATTTGATATCATATTTTGACTAAATAAATATATATTTCATCAGAATTCTATGTTTTTAAAAAAAAGTGCTCCGAACGTAGGCAGATACCTTAAGCTTGCTATTTTACGGATTACAGCCGAAAACATCGCGGAGGAAAACGTCGAGGAGAAAACAACGCAAGGCGAAAACGTCGTGCTACAAAACATCGTGGGAGAAAACATCGCAAAGAGAAAACATCGCAGTTCTAAAACATCGTAGTACAGTCAATCGTAGTCGAAAATAGAGCGGTGCAAAAACTTCGCAGTTTAAAAACATCGTCGTCGAAAATATCGTGGTAAGAAATAAAGTATCTGCAAATCATTCGCATGTCGATAACATCGCAGACATGCTTTTTTCAGGCTTTAATAACTGTAAACGGATATTAACATAATGATTTGTGAGCGCAAGATGGAAAAAAGGATAATGTTTACTTTCATATTTTTTATTAACTAATAAATGTTTGCCGAAAATGTAAGCAGGAAACTTAAGCATAGAAAATTAATGCAACTTACAGCACTTAATAGAATTTTAAACAGATATAGTTAACTAACAAATGTCATTAATAAATCAATTTTCATAAAGTTTTTACTGGTAATTTTTCATGAAACGTATAATCTAAAAGTGATTAGAAAAAGGAGGGTAAGTAACTACATAACATTATCTATCAAAAAAGTGCGAAGTTAATTATGAGATTATTATCTTCACTTTAGTTAATCTAATACTCTTATCGTGAAAATTATTAATATGAAAGTAAACATTATCCTTCTTTTCATCTTGCGCTCACAAATTATAATGGGAATATCCATTTACAATTATTAAAGCCTGAAAAAAGCATGTCTGCGATGTTATCGACATGCGAATGATTTGTAGATACTTTATTTCTTACCACGATATTTTCGACGACGATGTTTTTAAACTGCGAAGTTTTTCAATCGCTTTATTTTCGGCAACGATATTTTGTACCACGATGTTTTAGAACTGCGATGTTTTCTCTGATGATGCTTTGTAGCACGACGTTTTCGCCTTACGTTGTTTCTAGGCGACGTTTCCGTCCGCGATGTTTTTGGCGTGATGTTATCGGCGGACACCTACGGCCTTGCATATTAATTGTCGGTTTGGCCATGTCTGTGTAAAAGCTAAAAGCCAACTTTCTTAATTAACCCTGCGCACTTTCGGCTGATTACTTAGTTTTAATTTTGTATGTCTATTTTGAGTTACAGCCAAAAGTACTGGCTCAGTTTGTAAACATCAGGAGTGCTCTCTGTTAGTTCCTTCTTGAGTTTAAAAAAGTTCTTTCAAGCCTTCCTACGACTTGCCATTGAAATACTGTTTGAACTTAGCGAATATAGTCGCTTCAGAGTTCATGTAAAGGTCTAGCCAGCAAAGTAAATTTATGTAGAATCTTGAGGTATGCAAGTCGATCCTAAAATCAAATTTCAATTTACAACATGCGTTTAAATAAATGAACTTAAATTCTTTTGAATTTTTAATAGGTACCTAGAATTATGCATACAAAAGCATATTTATTCCGAATATACTTCATTTCATAAAACAAAGGGAATAACATGCAACTTTACTAGGGAAAACATATGCTTTATTTCAACTTTTATCATATCTTTTCTTCTCTCAGTGATGCTGACACCTCATCGTTTTTATTCACCATTTCGTCATACGCATTTCGGATTGTGAGTTTTTCGATTTCTATTTTTATTTTCTACGTTATAAACTTCAGTTCATTATAAGGTAAAATTAAACCTAGATTTGTACCCGAGTATATGTAGTACTACATAACTTGTGGGGATTTATTTACGTTACGTAGCAGTTAATTTTATTTTGAAGCAAGATTTCTTATTACTCTCTCTTTCAACCCACGCTTACTTGCCAGAATGTAAATGATCTAGCGCGCGTTTATTCAAATAAAGTAGAAATAAGTTAGTATTTAAAGAACGGTTGTGGAAGGTGAATTTAGAGCGTGTTATGCCTGCCCGAAGGCCACGTTGTTATCTTTGATTTACTCGCAAATGGATTTCCGTGACATTGAGAGCGCTTCTAGCATTAAGCTTGTAGAGACATTAGGTATTTTTTGGAAGCAGGCAAGATGAAAAAGTAGCAAAGCCTTCGCCGGGGATCGAAACACGGATCTCTGAAATACCGGCTCAGTATGCTGACCACTACATCACGAAGGCATGCTAGGAAGGCGGGGAAAATGCCTTATAAGCTTGCTTACGCCGACCTTTAACAAGTGAGAGCCTGCCTGCGCGTTAAGTAACTTAATTTAAGTTAGTTAAGTTAAACGTGTTAAGTTAGGCTAACTTAATTCTATTCTATTTAAAGTTACCTTTTCCCTTTTGAGTTAAATCAAAAGTGTTGGCTTTTGTATGCACCAGTTGTTGCCATCTGTGAATAATAACTGAATTAATAAAGGGTTCTTTATATCCTTGTAGTACTTACGGATAATTCCCTTCATAGTCTATTAACGTCTAATTTTCCAAAAAATGTGCTATCCGCCTCGTTTAGTTCGGTAAAGTGAGATACAACTCTGCATTGATTATTCAGCTAACGGTCACACCAATGAAACAAATCGAGTATAAGCATTTTTTGACTATAAAAGTTAGTGATAAATTATACAGCTTATTTTAGTAACGAATGGTAAACGAGCTAACGAACAAATTTATTTATATGTATCAAACTATGTAGAAATTCAAGCAGTTTCTGAAATTATACTAAATTTTACAAAATTTCTACGAATACTTCTTTCATGTTGCACACATTATTCTAACCATTGTTCAAATTCTAGCTCCATCATCCTTGATTTAAGCTATTGACTTCTGTAAGCATGAGTTCGTGCTGACTGTCTGTGGTACTTACAAAACATAGTGATAACTCACCAATTGTCTTTTAGAGTTCTGGTCTAAAGTTATATTACCTAAGAAGGCCAGACCTTAGTTTATGATTAAATGAAACTGTAATCCAATTGTTTTAAAATTTAATTTGTAAAGTCACTAAGTAATTTTGAAGCAGGAAACATGAAAAATATGCCATGTCCTCGCCGGGACACGAACCTGGACCTCTTGAATAAGGCCGAGTGTGCTACCGTTACACCTCGAAGTCATGCTGGAAGGAGGGAGGAAAAAACCTTAAGTACTTCCGCTTTTAAAGAGCGACTGGAGGTTAGGGAACACAATCGCCAAATCCTGGTAGTGGAAAATATTTGTCAACCACCTATTTGAGTTCGGGTGCCACTGTACAGTTATTATTTTATTTTGAAGCAGGAGATATGGAAAATGAGCAATCGAATACGCGCCGAGTGGGCTACCGTTACACCAGGTAGGCATATTGGAAGGAGGGAAAATATCTTATAAATTACAGCAAAGGTTTGAATTGTTTTACAGTTTGGTTCAATACAGATAGGCATGTTTTTTATATTATTCGCTCTTCCTCACTGGAATGCTTTCAGAGGTTTATGACCAACATGTGTTATAAAATTTATACCCTATTAAGTATCTAAATACTATTCATAACGAAATAAAAATCTCCACTATAATTTATAACGAAATATAAATGTCCACTATAATTTTAATTCTCAGGCGGTTGTCAATCATTATTGCTTACTACAAATAGACGGCAGAAAAATACCGTATTTGCCGGCGTATAAGACGCACTTTTTTCCTTTGAAAATAGGTCTGAAAAACTGGGTGCGTCTTATACGTCGATATTAAATTTAAGTAAACTCAAAGAATTGAAAACTCAGTTAGCTGTAATTCCATGAGGTCTAACTAGTCACTTCAACCTTCGGATGTCTGCATTAATAGACCATTTAAGGAATTTATGAAGGAGAAGTGGAAGAGCTGGATGCAGTCTTCAAATTTTTAGGTTACACCGTCACGAAGAAAGAAGAGGCCCTAGCATTTCGCAAGTTTGTGCATAGGTCAAAGCTTCATGGGATGCTGCGGAAACAGAGACAATGGTTAAATCATTTAAGAATTTCGACATTATTAATGCAATGGATGGTACAGAGGATAATTTGTTGTATGAGGTCTCAGATGCTGATTTAGAAGGAGTTTCAGGTGACTCTTCATTTAGCTCTGGAGATGAGCGTCTGGGTTTTGACGAAGAAGATTAAAAGGTGCTCTTTCCCAGATAGATTGAATATTTTCAGAAAGTATTACTTTATCACTTTATATTTAAAATACTGTAAATTCATTATAATGATGAGTAATAAAGGTCTTATCCTTCAAAAATGTGTATAAAAAGGGGGGCCGTCTTATAGGCCCGCAAATGCGGTGATTTTTTGTATTGTCTTCCAACATAATTACGGATTGTGATTTTCAGAATGAACAAAAACTTATTAATAAGTTTGCTGATCTATTATTCATCTCTGTCAAATACAGAATGGGATGCATTCTAATATTTTTTAAGAAAAAAAAGCAAAATCAAGAAACATTTTAAATTATATAGTAGCATGAACGTGAAATATCGCTGTAAAATTTATAGCTGCACAATCATATTTTGATTATGATTCTGAGAAGCAACGAGTGTACCGAAAACTACTGCTTTGCCCAATGATTCGAAATGTGAAAATCCATTTTCCAGTTCTCCCAAGACCGTTCCTTCCCATTCATCTTCAGCCACGTGTGGCTGAACTGGAACATACTTCAGCGCCCACCCCCACAGCTACTGTTTACCTCGGGGGACGATAAAAGTCCCCTTTTTGATCGAAAAGGGGGACGTGAAAAGCTTCTTCATTACCTACCATTGAAGAATGTCCAGATGTGACCGACCGTTTTAAAGGGCTTTGAAGGACGGCGAAGGGGGGTACTTTACTTTTGTTTGGGCTAAAATTAAACCCTATTCTGCCTCCGTGACTCACAAAATCCGTGAGGGGGTGGGAGATTTTTTCCTCTCTAGTTTGCAGCGTATAGTATCGAGAGAAAAAGCGGACAGGCTGAAAATGTAACGGTGGAGAAAAGAAAGTTTTAACTTTTTCAGCTCTTTGAAAAGAAAAGGTCAAAAATTTTGAATCGTAAAATAATATTATTTTATCTACTACTGGAAAATAATTCTTATTCATTTTAATGACTATAACAAAATTTGAAGACACTAAGTAGCGCATAGATCATATCTGTACATGATGAAATGAAACTAAAAGAAATGGATACATTAAAAGTTTCACACAAGAGTTTTAAAAGCACAGCTAAAATACTTACATGTTCAGAAGAATACGTGCTGAAGTTTAGATGGTTACAAAAGTTTTAAATTACTTTAAACAACCAATCACCCCAATAACATTAAAGTTTATTAAATAATTTATCACCCCCCTCACAACTCAAAGGTTTAAAATAAAAGCAACTTATTAAAGATTCAAACTGACGGTTACACCAAACATATAAACAATTTAACTTCCATATAAAGACTTTCTGATGTCTGGAATACTTTCGAAAACGTCATGCAGCCAGCTCATTAAACTGTCTTATGTATCGAACGGCAACAAACTAATTAAATTCAGTGATTCCACCAGTGTGCAGCTGGTAAGATTGATTAGGATCTTTTTCCTTGTAAGACAACACGTCCAATTTTATTTAGCAAGGATGATTTATATGAACTAACTTGAGCAAGTAAGAAAACGTACTTTCTCTACAGCTCATGTCGACTGTGGTAATTTTTTTAAACATACAATATATATCACTGGTTATTTCAACGAACAAGGGAGGAAAGAGTACTGCACAATTAAAAAATATTTTATTTACAATATTTGCTTTGAAAACGAGAACACTGTTTTAAGGGATAAGAAAAACGCAATTTCTAAGTGGCCAGCAGGCAACACTGGAACATAAATTTCTGCGTAGAAAATTGTCTGGCGCGAGTTGTGCTATAACGGGAAACATCTGAAAATTGGGTTATTTGAAGATAGTTTTTTAATGGCTGGACGCTTTACTTAATTGCCATTAGCCTTGCGCCACTACAAGGAGCGGAAGTGGTGGCCATTTCATCATGGAAGCACCTAATAAGTGGGCCCCGTTGCCTCCTATGAAGGTACGGACAGTTACAATCCTGCCTTCTCCGAGATTTGAACCCGGAGTCAACGCTACGAAAGTTAGGGACACTAACCACTATGGCGACTGGGCGACGAGCACACGATAGTTACCTGCTTAAGTTCAGTCGCTCATATTCACGTCAAACATACGGGAACCCCAAACTTTCTTTGCAGACAACCTGTTCGTCAGGATTTAAATCTTGTATTTAAATACTAATGTTCAGTAATTTTGGTAGCTGTCAGAAAAGCTGTTTAATATCGAACAGCCATAAGTAAAACCACTCCGTTACTAGTGGACCGCTAAAAGCCTTAAGAAGTTAAACACTAGAAAATAGTCCAGACTTTATAAGTTAGACTAACAGATAGAACCTTCGTCTGGATGACACATAGCGGATGAATTGACACATGGCTTCTATACGTGGTCGACGTAACGTGAAGAATTCCTTTCAATGATTATTATTATTCCAATTAGATACTTAATAATTTCTTCTTAAAAAATCAATGCTTCTGAAGTAAAATATCGTACTTTAAAATTTTGAAAAGATAAATACAGTACCCGCCGCTTATTAAACCTGTAGAGTCATTAGGTTATTTTGAAGCAGGAGAATGAAAAATGTGCAAAGACTCGAACCTGAAACTCTCGAATACGCGCCGAGTGTGCTGCCGTTACACAACGAAGGCATGCTAAGAAGGCGGGAGGAATATCCTACAAGAGAATCACTTTTGCGCGCATTTTAACAGATTTTTTAAAAATTATTTAATCATCTCTCGCTTTCAAAATAATTTCGATTAGCTGAAATAGCTTAAGATTTTGGTCCTATAACAATTATTTACGCATTTCTAGGGAAGATGACGCTTTATTCTTCAAGAGATAGAGCGACATGTGCGGAATCCTTTGAAATACACAGATATTTTCTTTCTGGCTTTCAAATCGTAGAGTTTGTTAACAAGAAATTTGTAAGTTTTATTAAATATGAAATAAAAATAGCATTGCCGAACATTAAGCATATTATTATTATTATATAAGATCATATTCTGACAGATAAGCACGCCATTTCATGTGGCATTACTGTATATTGAAAATGTTTCGTTAATGTCACCATAATAAATAAATAGATGTTGTAGGCAACATTTTTGTTTCATGTTAGGATAACTGACACGATATGTTATTGCCCTGTTAATTCTTTTATTGATATTAAGGAAAACTTGTTGTATTACAGTAAATTTAAATCATGATGACGTAATATATATTAACCTGAAGTGTCAAATATTTTTGCTTCCTGGTTTGGCAACAAAACATTATTAACGAACTGGTTATTTAGTGGAAAGAATGAACCAATTTCATTCCTATTGAAATGTTTTTATACAATTTTTTCAGGTATATATAGAATTTATAAATTTTGCTTTGGGCGCAGTCCGCTCATTGGTGGGGCTGCCCGCTAGTGATCTTTAAAATTCGTGTCGAAATGGTTTTAAAAATGGTCGCATTTACGAAATACTCTATTCTACCATCAACATAATTTAAAGAAAAAAAGATGTTTTATCGAAGTTAAAATAGTTTAGAGATAATTCGAAAAGGACATAAAAAATAAATAATATCGCTCCTTCGAATTCCAAAGTACTTTGAACAGAACCATTGCGTTTTATTGGCTCTGAAATAGCTTTCTCAGATGCTCTGTAACACGACAGATGTTATGCTGGAGCCAATTTACTAAGCTTGCACTTTAGACTTTTATGTAATAACGCGATTTCAGACATATATTATTCCTTTTTTATTTTACATTCCTCTTTCTTTAACAACGGAATTTGGACGAGAAGATTCTAAATCTCACGCACATTCGAGGTCATCATAATCTCATCAAAGCACACAAGGCATTTACTCGGATTGAAAAAAGTAAAATTTGAGGAAGTGTGTGGAATGTATCGCAGGAAACTGGTGGAAATGAAACAAAAAATGCATCGCTATGAAAGTTTTAGAAGATCTACGATAAAGAAAAAGTGCGACCAAAAATTTTATCATTGAGCAAATTATGCAACATTTTAATTTAATGCACTTTTTCTGTAAAGTTTGGAAAAAAACTGGCATTTCAAGCAATGTAATTTAAAACTAGATTTTTTAAAAATAAAAAATTTGACGTGGTCACCACATGACTTCTTTGTAAGGCCTATTAAATTACACAGAACTTTTGCTGCATTTCATTTAAACTCATTTCCTCGAATTTCATTAGAGATAGATTTCTCATTCAATTAAGCCAGTTCTCACTTTGAGGCAAAACAAAAATACATAAAAACTGAAAAACATCTTCATCAAAAATTGTAAAACACAAAATATATAAAACACCAAATGCAGTTTAAACAGTTAAAAAACACTTTTTGCAATTAAAATTAGAGCTTATACGCAAAAACAAGCAATTCGGCCAGCGGACAAGAAGGCACATGTTTCGATGCACAAAACTGAAAGCTTAGTTTAAGACACTGAAGTTGGTGCAGAAACTGAATTCACTATTCTGGTGAGTTTCGAATGTAAACAAATGGCGGTTCGTTAGGTTTAACACGACACTTCAACTTTTAAATTGTTGCTAATTCCACAACTATTGCATGCAGATTAACTAACGGCATAAAACCTTAATCGGAACATAAAAACCATATCATTCAATCACTTTTAAAGCAAAAAGTGCACAATTTACTAACATGTAAGAATAAAAAAACTAAGCTCGCCGAGCCAGATAACGAATTGGGAATATATATATTCGTTCGGTGCAGCCGACTGCAACGAAAAAGGGAAATGCACAACTACATGTTACAGCATTTCCCTATACAAAGTTTCAACGTTCTAGGGCTATTCTTTCTTGAGGTATGTAAATACATACATACGTATGTACCTACTTACAGACGTCAAGAAAAAATCTCTTCTGAATCCATTTTACAGTTTGTTTTGGCAATAAGTCCTTTATTCTGTTCATTCATACAGATATAACGCGAAAACATCGTTCAAGTGGTTTCGAGAGCGGTCGAAATGCATTTTTTTTTTGTTGAAATATGACACTCGAAATTTTTCGCGATTACAATACTTCCTTTACTTTGCACCAGGAAATAAAAGACTCAAACACATTAAAAAGTGACAGAATAAATTTGCATATGTGTTTTAAAACTTCATTTTGATATTCTTATTAACTTTCTACTGGAATTTCGACAATATAAATAGCTTTCAAAACGCATTCAGTGCAAAATACGTTCAAAAACACTCAATCATAAATTTCTTAAAAGTTTTAATAATAATATAGCAGTAACCGAAAGAGCTATTCACAGAAAACCTTTCATTTATTCGTTTTCTCATTTATCCCTATTTTACATCTATACAGCACTTAAAATATAGTCGCGATTCCTTTCCAATCATGTTAATAGTAAATATTGCGTTTAACAACACGCGTGATTTCTGTTTAACACCACACGTGATTTCCCAGAACTCACCCCTCGAGGTTTCTTTTCACCGCTCAAAGAATTTTTATGAGGTCATTTCTTTTTTTCGTTAGCATTTGGAACCTGTACATCGGGATATGGTGCGGTGTTGGTATTGGTTACACTAAATTTTGTTTTTTAATATGGAAAAGTATACGAGAATTATCTGCCCAGGGAAATGAATTACTCCATGAAGGACTTTCTAAGGGAAATTGCCTCTTTTTCATGTTGCGTTTGAGGAAAACCGACAATGCGGCTAGCCCGTTCGCCTGGATTCGAACCCAGGTCGAACTACAATATTCAGAGGTATTACGCTGTAGTAGTATTAGGATAATTGGAAGCAGGAAAGATGAAATAAAATATGCAACTGCCTTCTCCGGGAATCGAATCACGGACCTCTGAAATGCCGGCTCAGTGTGCTGACCACTACACCACGAAGGCACGATAGAGAAGCGGGAGAAATACCTTATAACGCACACAACCACTGGTGAAGGTCTCAGACTAGGCAAAGTTTCAAATTCAGGTGACAGACGGAAGAGAGGTTTCTTGGAAGGATATAATAGGCACTGAAGTCTGTTATTTAAACAGGTTTGCTGATAAGTGAAGCTCCATATTTGTTAATTTGGTACACATATTTCAACTAGGCTATTACCTGTCCTTTTGCATTCTTAGCGCTTTGCTTAATGCTCAAAATCAAATGACATATCAGATGGCACTTGAAGATTTTTCTAAAGAAAAATTAAAATTTGCATCTATGTTAAAATATTCTTCTAAAAACGTTATTCATTAAAAATAAGCAGATTGTTCTCCTTACACTAAATATGATACAGTTTAAATTCTTGTGACCTAAAATATGTAGTTTCTTATCTTTTTTTTACAAGTATGCAGAGTATTTTAAACGACTAAAAGCAGATTACAAATATAAGCTTGTACAACAGCTATTATGCAGTAAAAAATTTTAAATATTATATCTAAAAATTACCTATCATATTCTGAAACTGAAATTTCAGTTAAATATTTTTCTCATTTATACATCGTTTTGAACGTTCCTTGAAAAATGAATAAAGGTGCATAACACTAAACATAAAAAATTCAAAAATAAATAAATAACAGTATTGGATTGGATTATTAAATTATGGCAAAGCACACGAGGGCTATCTGCCTAAAGGGAGGGATGCCTTCGTGGAGAACTTTCTAAGGGTGCTCGTATACACGTTACACATGTGCTCGTATACACGTTACACATGGGAAAAACCACGAAAACGCCCATGCAGCCACCCCGTTCGCGGGATTCGAACCTCGGACGGAACTACTGGGGCTCCAAATCTTAACTTCTCAGCCGCTGGTGGGCCAAATAACAGTATTAAAACACAAAATATAGCAAACTTGTTGGTAGTCGAGACACCCATGATTAATTTGTAATTCTGCAATTTTATACATGTCCATGAAGAGTTTAAGGAAAATTATCATGTACTTACATTAAAAATTACATTAGAAATGTGTATTTTTAATATAGCGGAAATGATACTTTTTATAACAGCATCAATTAGATATATTATAAAGAGTTATCAAAATACTGTAGCGATAGAATTATCAAAAATCACATACATTCTTTTTGATACTTTAATATGTAGATAATATACGGTTTTCGATGCGGAAAATTATAAAAAAAACAATCGACGAGAATCGAACCACGGATGTTTAATTGCTAGTTGGATGTATTAACCACTGCATCCACAGGGCACACAAGAAAGAAATGCTTTCATTCTTTGAAAGATTTATACTGAACGCAATCCGTAACTATAATTTGCCAATTATAAAAAACGGTGGTTGTGGCTTATATATTTGATTTGACTTTGTCCTTTTCGGCAAGCAGGCAGTATAGTGGTTAGGGAAGCCGACTGCGGTACCTAAGGGCCCGGCTTCGAATCCCGGAAGAGGCATGGATGTAAATTGTCGGTTCCCTCATAGAAGGTAACGGCGGCCGCCTGTTTTATACACCTTGCACACACACACAAAAAGGAGTTCTACTGGACCGACTGTCGAAATTTAACTTGCGTTTTCTGTGTCTAGAAAGCGCAACTTAGGATATATATTAGATTTATGTATAGCATTGTTCTAACATGGGTATTTTGACACAAAATCGGACTTTTTTTTGAAATAATATACCAGTTTTCCCATATTTCGCTTCTATGACTCAAATTATGCATAGACATTAAATTTCATAATTTTTGCTGAGAAATTTAAAGGGAAATTAAGAAATTTATCTTGGCGCCTTTTTTTCGGTTTGCGCCAAGAATAATTCACTTGGCGAACTTCTTAATTTGTAGCAACCTATTTTCCTCTCCTTATTCTCATTGTAAACGAGCAGAGAAAAGATCATCGTTCATACTTTCAAATAATTTTTAAAAAGTGCGTAAACAACATTTGGCGTTATTATCACTTATAACAAATATGCCAAATTTCAAAACGCGCCAATATGTAATTTCGCATATATGTTAGGAAATTTTGAATAAAAAACTGTAATGTTTTGCAGGTATGCTTAGAAATATATTTACTTTAAGATGATGGTAAAACTTTTATAGATTATAAATCAAAATTGTTTTAGAAAAATTTATAAAATTATTTAAAAATACAAAATTTAAAAATAAACCACAAATGAATGGGCGAATTTTATTTGAAATGAACCTAAATTTCGAAAGGTGAAAGGAAGAATCAAATAAGTTTGATATAAAAAGAGATACTAATAAATATATACCGAATTCAATTAACATGCAGGACCTAAAATTTTGAGAGCTAATATCTTAAAAGCTGCTCGTGTGATTTTCACAAAACTGGCACTCTGGAGTAACTTGAGTGGTAGAATCGAAACATGGAAAAAATTGCTATGCTATTTCAGAAAAAGGTCCGCTTTGTCTCAAAACACCTATGTTAGAACAATACTATATATAAATGTAATATATATCCTAAGTCGCGCTTTCGAGATATAGAAAACGCAAGCTAAATTTCGACAATGGTCCAGTAGAACCGAAGATATAGAAGCATCCTTTTTTTCTGTGCAAATAATTTCTTCGTAAATTGCAAATGTGGTCGTGTTATATACTTTATCAAAGTAAAATATACCTGCTCTCAGTCATCAGCCTTATTCGCCAGATTTGATGCAGGAAAACTACTTCCTCTTTCTTTAAATGTATGTCTTTGAAAAAGAAACTATTTTGATCGAACCAAAGAAATTAAGAGACAGGTAAGGAGAATCTTTAAGACTATCCCATCAGCAGGATCCAAGGAAAGCCAGGAGAAGTTTCAAAAACGTTCTCGAAGATGTTTAGCCATTGAAGGAATGCAATCAAATTACTTCCTGAAAATCTAAAACTTTTAGGAATACATTCAAAACATTTTGCAAGCAAGAATATAGTGTAATCGGAAGTAACGTAATAGTTTTCTAGAAAAAAAATTATTACCTTTTCGGAAACAACTTCGCCAATTTTATACAGCTCTTTTTCATCCTCTACCATCTGCGACACGGTTTTCTACTAAACTGTCCAGCTTGATTCACGAAATACGAGTGCTTAAAACACGCAAGGTAATTCAGAACTTATACCTGCCATCCACTTTTCAAACGACATTCGAGGGAACAAACGAGAAAGGAAACATGCCTATCGTCCATTTCTGGCATATTTCCAAAAGTGTAATTAATAAATAAAGAAATTTTGACAACGTAGTTACTTTATGAGATTTGTGCATATCGTAATGGTTGGTCATACGAAGCAAATGGTTGAAATATTTTCCGATTATTTTTTCCAGGGCTGCAATGATTATATTTTCGATGCCAGTTTCATCAACTAATTGCTAAAGCAGTTCGATATTTCGAAGAAGACTAGATCTTCTGGCATTAAGCCTAGAAATAATTTTCTAGCTGGAAATTTACATCCAAATATTGTACCGTTAAAAACGACAAGATAGTTTTTCTGAATTGTTTAAGTCAATTCAGAAAAATGCAATTTTGGCGATTTAAAAAAAAAAAAAAAAAAAAAAAAAAACTGACATTTTGTTCAAAACAATTTCGTTGTTTCAAATTCTTAGTTTTTATTTTTCTGGAAGATTACAGTTTTTATGATGGGGGTAACTTTAGAGAATATGACTATCGATGATGCTTAATGCTTATTTATGTTCTCAGAAATATGTGGATTCAATGAGCTTTCAGAAGACTTTTCCGGTTTCACAATATTGAGAGGTTTTACAGTATTTATTATTAAAAATACAACATGAGGATGTAACATTTTTTCCCAGTAAGTGCAATTTAGTTATTAGCATTAAAGATTTGAAAAGGTGCAAGGAAGTCATGTGTAAAGTGCAAGGACGTCATGTGTACACAACATGACTCCCTTGTACGGAATATTAAATTATACGCATTTTTCTTGCATTTCATTTAAACTTATTGGATTAAATTGGATCTACTTCGTCGAGAGCGCATAAACCCCAATAGAATACATGCACTCTTTAAAATTCATTATATGTGTTTACCATAGCGACACTCTGGCGCTAGGTTCATTTAACAGCGTTATATTTCGTCCATATTATAACTCAGAATGCAAAAAATTTATATCATTTGAAGAATTATCTAATCGTTGCGACATGTTCTATTCAAATACTATAATAAATCTACAACGATGTATAAAAGAAATTAAGCAAACAAAACAAAAAAGAAACAGTTTTTCACAGACGATTCAGTATTTGTCATTCAATTAATTCAGTTCTCACTTCTCGACAAAGCAAAAATACATAAAAACTCAAAATATCTATATTAAAAATTACGAAGTAAATCTAAAACACTTATTTCCTCGAAAAAATTCCAGAAAGGATTAAGCATGATTAAATTCGCCATAATAAACTCTAGATTGGCAACAAATCTACTATTCTGCTGTTTCAAATGTAAACAAATATGTCCGCCATGTTATTTAAAAATTAGGCTTAACCGCACTTAACAGCTTTTAAATTGTTGATAATTCTACAAATATTGCATACAGATTCACTAAAGGCATAAAAACCTTAACCTGAAGATAAGAACAACATAATTCAATCATTTTTAAAGCAAAAAATGCACGTAATTTACATGCGTATAAGAATAAAGAAACTGAGATCACTAAGTCGAGTAACAGAGTATATATATATATATATATATATAATAATCAATTAATCAATACTGTTTAGGAAATAAATTATTATTAACTAACTTTGCAGCAATTGCGCAAGTAATAATAACTTTTATTCGCACTAAATGGATTTAAGATCATACAACATTATATATATACATATATTTATATACTTTTGGTGCGGCCGATTGCAACCAAAATACGAGGTACACATCTACATGTTATAGCAGGCGTATATACAACATTTCAACGTTCTGAGGCTACTGGATTTTGAGTTATGCGAGACGTACGTACGTACGTACGCATAGACGCCAGGAAAAATTCTCTTCAGAATTCATTTTAAATTAGTTTTACAATTTTTTTTGGAGGGAAAGAGTCTTTTATTCTGTCCTTACGAACAGATGTCAAGCAAAAATATCGTTAAATTGCATTCGATAGCAGTCAAAATGGATATTTGCGTTGAAATATGATGCCTGAAACTTTTCGCGATTACAATACTTCCTTTTTACTTCGTACAAGGAAGTAAAAACGTTTCTTTTCGCAGAAATTACTTTACATTTTAAAGCAAAATAAAAAAGAAAACGACTGCGCATTAAATATCGTAGGCACGAAGAATGAAATATCTTGAACACCGTTTTTGGCTATAAAATCTGTTTTTAAATCCTGCCAAGAATATTCGCTCCGGCTGTTCAAAATGCACAACAAAAACTAACTTACAACAAATACAGTAACTGAAAACAGCAGACGCACATGGGCGAAGTTTAAAAAAAAAAGGGTTGATGGCGCCGTATCCTTGAAATGCAAAGTCTGCAACAAATCTGACGCACATGGAATGTTAAAATGTTACAGGATCGGAAAACATTTTGACAGAAAACTTTGCGCGAGTGTTGCTAGTCTTGGCCAATAATTACCAACAAGGTTTCGAGGAAAAAAAAAACAAATAACTTCCAATTTATCTATTCCAGGATATAAAATAAAAAAAAATTACACTTTAAACGTTTCGATCTATTCTGATTCGATGCCAATTTCACATCTGTTTCAAACATCATCTTGTTTCGTTTGGAACGAGAATATGAAGGGTGTTGCCAGTTTTTGTAACCAAAAATGCAACACTCGCAATTTCTTTTTTTCCAATATATACTTTAAAAATAACACATTTTCGCCTCTGAACTTTAAAAATATATAACTCGACATACAACATCTCTGTTTTTTGCGTATTATCATAATAAATGAAACAAAATTTCGTAGAACTTGGACAGTTTCCGACTATTACATTCCGCCTGGGATAGCTTCAACAGCAAATGCCAGGTTAAGATAATATAACTACAATGCCTGCTTTATAATAAAAATTCCAATTATTCCTTCGTAAGTTACGGAAAACTTCTCAACACAAGTCTTAACGTTTTATTTAATTAAAATAATAGCATTAATATATTCCTTCTTATAATTTAATATTAAAGCTAAAATATTTCATAGCCAGTAGTATCGAAATATCAAGCTTAATAACAAACGTGATCAGAAATTCTTGTATTTTAAATTTAGATTTATTAGCCCAAACGGACGTTAACACAGAAGGGCTATAAGTCTCAAAACGGCATTTTGCGTTGAATCACTTTTCAAATTGTTGCCACCAAATATTATCGCCCTTTATTAATATTTAAAGAAACTAAGTAATGAAGCATCTATATGAAAGTATGTCTGTTTCTTGCTTTGTGAAACTACAACGGTACCTAGAGGTCATCGGAGTTTGGATAACATAGTCCTCCAACCGAACATGGGCACCTGGAAGCGCGAATTTAGAATTTGTTTATTGACTATTTCATATTTTGTAAACCTTTAACGAATTTTTGATTAAAAACTCAACAATTTCAAAGCGAGCAGTGGTAACATTGTAGGGAATAAAACACTGTTTTCTCCAGTGCGCGAGACTGTCTATCGGAAATTCTAAAGATAGGCTATTTTTAAATTAGATTTAGCTCAATGTGGCGTTAGCCCAAATGCTATCTAATCGTGTAAATGAAAATGTAAAAATGAAAAAACAGGAATGAAGAAATGTTTGTAAATGAAAAAAACAAAAACATTCGTTTGGGCATAACATAAAGTCTGAAAGCTTTTAGTTTTTTTATGATTAATATAATTTTGAATTTTTGGTCAGAATAGGTTTTATTGAAAATTTTCTTATATTTCCACCGCATATTATAAAACCTTTACATCTGTTAAATCATTCCACAGAAATTTAAATTAAATACTTTGTCGTTCAAAAATGCCGATAATTTTGTTTTAAATTAACAAAAAGTCTCGAACTTACAAGGACTTGAAAAGTTTTCATATTATATACTACAGAGATTAGCAGTTCGAAGCATTCATGATTTTTTTTTTTACTATTTTTAAGAATCAAATAATTCGAGATGAGTCATTACGGGTAACCCTTTCTGAAGAATTATTCTCTCCCCCCCAAATGGATCTAATGCATCGTATATTCCAATGACTTAATATTATTTCATTTGAAAAAATGAATAAACAATAAGAGGACCTTTTGAAATGAAGGACGAATTAGGCTAATATGTTGCATTAAATAAATAAACCAACAATTAAAACAGAAAAATATTCTTCACTGAAAACAGCATTGTAAATAATTGCGGGAATTATTACACTAAGGTTTACCTTGTAGACAAATGGATAATGTTTCATTCATTACAGTATTTTTGTGCAGGGTTTGCGTGCGATCTACAAAGTAATTCCTCTAGAACAATAAAATACGAGAAGATTGAATACAACGAATAATAATTTGTAAGTTATAAAACAAAAATAAAAGAAGAAATTTTAAAACATACGTAAATTATTGAAGCTTTGAACATTCTACTGAAGAACTAAATTTACACTACTGGAAAAGTAGAACAAATTAGTTACTACAAATAGGTTACTAGTTCGTATCTTTGACAATGTAACCAACGGCGATGCTAAAAAAATTCTTTTTTTCCCTCTTGAATGACGGACGGTAATTTTAAAAAGTAACCCTTTTTTCAGCTTCGGAGAACACCTTGCCAGCCAAGAAAAACAAATTTAATTACCCATAAATCACTTCGTCCGCTTTCGCCTAGACGTGTTAAATAAGTTATTAATGAAAGTGTAGTAAACGAATTTATAAAAACAAGGACATCTAAAAGAAGTTTCAGAAAGCAAATTGTTTCGCTAAAAAATACGCGAGAGGTAAAAATGAAGAGTAAATTATTTTACAACTGGAAAGTGGTACCTTCACGGTAATCGTGAAGCACTGCTCCTGGCAAAGTGCCAAAACTTCACGTGCCTTTCTTAACCAATCGATAAAAAGAAATGTATGGTGTTACGTTCTGGTAGCCCCCGTTGACGTAAGAAAAAAAAAAAACCCTCTTTTATTCCCTCGCCGATTTTTTCAGTCAGAATTAAACCGTAAGGCAACTTTTAAGATGCCATCTTAATATGGCTGTCAAATGAATAGGTGATTAAAATAAGAATTTAATTAGTAACAGTTCAGTGCCGCAAATATTTAATCATAAATTACAGTATAACATGATAACTAATTATTAAAAGTTTCCAATTCATGTAGAGTCTATTTAGCACTTTAAAAGCAAATTACTCTACATTGTGGAGAAGCTAAGAAAGCGTGTCTTAAAAGGATTATCAGAATTTGATTCTTAACTTTAACTTGAAAGCATACTTCACAGTTGATACATAAATTTCAGAACTTGATGGGAGGAAAAACTGAAAAGATTGTGTGACAAGTTAAAATAACCTGCAGACGATTAAATGCAATCAACTCCCAGCGTACTATTAGGAGTGTTCGCGGTTAATACGAAATCACAATTAATCCGAGGGCTGTTAGAAATACAGGAATAAGTAGTAATCCAGCTAATAATATTAAAATCTGTGCGCATCTGTCTGTCTGTCTACTTGTTCGTTTGCAACATCATTTGAGTTTCGAGAGAGGTTCCTCCAGATTTCAGATATTTGTGGTAAGCCATTTCAACCATCCTCATCTTTGCACGACTTTAATCAGCCGAGATATTAATTAAAATTTCCGAAAACGATAATTTTCGCGCTAATTTTTCCGAGTGGCAATAGTCGCGCGCACTGGAGATAAAAATGTTTTATTTCGAAGCGTTGCCACTCTCGCTTTCGAATAGTAGAGTTTGTTAATCAAAAATTCTTCAGTTTTACAAAATTTCAAATAAAATTAGCACTGTCAAGTATTAAACATATTCTTATTTTTATATACTGTAATATTCTGGTGTTGAAAAAAGCACGCGATTGCCTGGGACGTCATTGTATGGCAACAATTTTTCGTTAATGTCATTTATCATTTTAAATAAATAGCTTCTGTTGGTAAATTTTTTGCTTTAGGTTAGGTTAACTGACATGATATGTTATTGTCGCGTTAGTTCTTTTATTGATATTGAGAAAAAGTTGTTATACTGCTTTAAATTAAATCGTGACCTCATACGTTATCACCTGAAGTGTCAAAAGTTTTTATTTCCTGGTTTGGCAACCAAAATATTATTTACGAGTTGGTTGTTGCTTGGAAAGTATGAAATGATTTGATTCATATTGAAGTGTTTTTATGCATTTTCTTTTCAGGTGTACATAGAACTTATAAATTTTGCTTTAGCCACAGCCTGCTAAATACTGGAGATACTGAAGCAACGTTACCCTGTTTCTTATTGCTTCTGTATCTCCTGTAATTAAAAGAACAATCCTATTAACAATTTATCTGTATTTTCAAGGATTTTGATCTCGATGATACATTCATTTAGTTTCATAAGTAAAATCAGTTTTCAAAGCAAATAGAACACAAGGTTAAGTAATATTATATATATATATATATATATTTACTTGCTTTTTTCTCAAAATTCCACTGCTTAAATTTCTTTTTGTAATTCACAACATTTGATTTTACTTTTGGTTTTGAATTTACTTTTACCCTTGCCTATATGGATGACGACACACGAATTGAATAATTGAAGAGTTAGGTTTGGGAGGGCAACTTCCCCTTGATAAGTCTGTCTCCTGCCTGCTCAACAGTTTTTCACTTATGCAATTTTTAGGAATAATAAATTTAATTTTTTGGAATAATATATTTTTTCATGGTTTTAGATAAGTGCAATTAATTTAGATATGCTCTTAGAATTTAAATAATATTGTAAATTAGTTCGCAGCAATAATTATTTTTATTTTTATTTTTGAAATTAAAATTTCTTAATTAAATTTTTAATTTTAATTTTATATTTGCTTTATACGAATAGAGAATATCTGTTAAATTATATATATATATAGAGAGAGAGAGAGAAGAATATCTGTTTGTGTGTGTGTGTGTTTGTTCGGGATTAACTCAATTACTACTATAGCTATTGTCACCCAAACTTTCTACAGTTCTTTTCTGAGTCCTAGGAAAGGTCGACGTTCACATGTATAATAAAATGTGAATATGAGCTTTTATAAAGTCCTTCACAACAGACAGCCAGACAGTAATAAAAGTTATAATAAACAGACTGCAATAAAAATAAGATAGAACCCTTTACATAGGTATTCCTCGCAAGGCTTAGTCGTAATCTATATAATCCTTTTAATTCCCACCATCGGCCGAGCTGTAAAATCGCTGAACACTGGTAGCTCCCGACCTGGGTTCGGTTCCAGGCTGGCTGCATGGGCGTTTTTGTGCCCTATCCTAGCAGAGTCATTAGGCTATTTTTTGGAGGCCGGTGAGATGAAAAATTAACAACGCCTTCGCCGGGAATCGAACCACGGACCTCTGGAATACCGGCCCAGCGTGCTACCGTTATACCACGAAGGTACGCTAGGCAAGTGGGAGAAATACCTTATATCCTTAGGCACATATACCAAAACAAATCTTTTAAAATCATTTTTCTTTTCCCAAGCATGTAATAAATAAATAATAAAAAACGAAGACTTGAATAATGAAAAAACAAGACATTTCTAACTTTAGCAGAAAAATAATAAATTAAAAAGTGTTGCGTTAGATATATAATATAAGGCATTAGAAACATATTTTTTTAATTAAAATACTCCAAAAAATGCACAAAAATTATCAGTGGCACACATTGTATAATAAAATGTATTTAAAAGTACATTAAGTAAATATATTATTAAAAGAAAATTAAAGATAATCTTCAACGTCGTTAACTAGTGACATTCCTAACGGTTAATATCCAACGGTGCAGAGCGACACAATAAACTGAAATAAACTTTTAAAATCAAATTAACTTGAAGGTCATCGTTGACTTACGGAATGACTGTCACCGTTGTGGTAAGACGAAGTAAATGATCAAGAATTGCATTTATTGACCTTTAACCGCTTGATTTGTTAGGAAATTATAGAATCATTAAATATGAAAAGTAATAAAAATTAAAATAAATGTTTTGCCGAATGGCAATACTCTGTAAACTTGTTATTTACAAGATAGAATGGAAAATATTTCCGAGAGTTTCTATTCCACGCTGGGCCACCCCTCACAAATCACGCGGATGGATAAATGCATGTAAGCGTAATATAATTTCATTTAACCGTAACGGTTAGATAATGTAATAATTTCAACAATTTTGGAAAAACTTCACTGTCATCGATGACACGTGGGTTAAAAATCACTTGGGTGAAGGCGGCGCATGGATTGGATTGGACTTAATTTAGATTACTGCAAAACACATTCGGCCTATGTGCCTAAAGACTAGAGCGCCTTTATAGAAGCTTTCTGACGGAAGCTGGTTCATAGTCACCAGAGCTAGATTTAGATTTGATAAGACCCTAAGCTATTTGTGATATGGGGGCGCTTCAGAAGTCTGTTATAATATATTTTAATACTATTTATGCTACGTTTAAATTGGGGGGGGGCGATGAAAGTGGGAGCCCTAAGCTATAGTTTGTGTAACTTATACGTAAATCCGGCCCTGATAGTCACGTTATACATAAGGAAAACCATGAAATTCAGAGTCAATTAAAATAAACCATATGCAAAAAAAAAAAAAAAAAAAAAAAAAAAAAAAAAAAAAAAATTTAAAATGTGAAAGGTTTCAGATTTACGTCCATAGGGGCGTTTTTTTAACGTTCTCTGCGTTACCTTTATTTATTAAATATCATGATATACGTACTCAAACCATAAAATTCACTTCTACAACAATATCGCAAAATAATTTTAAAATGAGTATTATCTTTAGAATTTCTGCCACACAGTCTCGAACGCTGGAGATAAAAATGTTTTTCCCCCTCGTACAATGTTGCAACTGCTCGCTTTGAAATCGTTGAGTCTGTTAATCAAAAATTCCTTAAAGTTTTATAAAATATGAAAAATATAATAAAACGAATTCCAAATTCAGATTAGGGCTTAAGCATGCCTTGTATTCTATGGAAGATTACGTTATTCAAATTTTGATGGGTCTAGGTACCGTTGTTTTATCACATTGCGAGAAACATACATACATTGATGCAGATTCTTCATTATTTAATTTCTTCAAATATAATACAGGGCTCTAATATTGGGTGGCAACGATTTGAGAAGTGAAACAACACTTATCCTGAATCGACGCGAAATGCCAAAACGAAATTAATAGCCCTTCTGGGCAAATTGCCCCTTTGGACTAAAAAAAGAAGAAGCAGAAAGACAAACTGCAAGAAATAGAGGGGAAAAACATGCCAAAATCAAAAATGAAAATGAAATTTACATCTTTGGCCGAATCGTTATCAAGGAGTTGGTGCTACGAAAGAAGTAAATAAATAAAATAGCCAGTTTCCTGAACCGACAAAAACGCGAATTAAAGTTTAAAATTAAAAAATAATCTTAGAAAAAACAATCAGAGAAATGTGTCTCTATCAGTCCAATTCCTACAAGCCCGAAGTTAAGCACTACCCTACCCAAACCTAGCCTACCCTACCTTACCCGACCGAATTGGAATAGTTTATAAGAATAATAATGATGATTTTATCACGTTGTAGACGTATAGGAAGAAGATAATAATGAAAATAGTGATTCGTTCAATAAGTTGGCAATTCCATATATAATCATTCGACTTTATTACTATTATTTTGCATAATTCGTTGAATAAAACAGAGTAATGCAATACATAAAAGCAAAGACGCGAACACCGGTACAGTTACAAATGGTAACAGAAAAGAGAAAATACGCCGGACGACATACTTGTAGGACAAAGCAAACATGAGAAGACCGCAGGTTTCGATATTGAATGTAGCTTAGGAATGGTAATAATTCTTCTTCATTTGTACTGGTTAGTTAAAGGTTTTGGTTTTATTGGTTTTCATTACTACTGGGCAAAAGACTTTAATTTCACTTCTGCCATTATTACGAACTTGCATAAGTAAGTACTTGCTCTATAAGCTTTATGTAAGAACCGTATGGCAAGAATTAACTTCGGAACGACCCAGCTCGTAAAGACATATTATAAGCACATTACTGTATTTAAGACCAAACTGGGAAATTACAAAGCTTAAAAGGAGATTTAAGAGGGTATTACAAATCAAAATTAGAAATTTACCTTACATATTCCTTGATTTAAATATGTACATTTGTGAAAGAAATGCCATTTGTTGCCTATGTGTTTAAAGTATTTATATTGCGTGAGGTAATACAAAGAAAAAATACATAATTAGTGCGATAATATTGCATCAGGTGATTTAATGTTTGATGTTGATTTTCTAGCTTTCTGCAGACATTAGGAGTTTTTGTTTTTGGAAGCAGGAGACTTAAAAATCACAAATAAAAGCAGGAGACTAAATCGAACCATGGACCTCTCGAATACGCGCCGAGCGTGCAGACCACTACACCACGAAGGTACGCTGAGATGGCGAGAAAAATACCTTATATACCCCCTTTTAAAGGGCGACTGGGGATTAGGAGACCTGATCGCCAAATCCTGGTGGTGGAGAATCGTCATCCACCACCGCGTTTAGTTCGGGCGCCAGTGTTGAGGCATTAGGTTATTTGGAAGCAGGAAAGATTAAAAATGAGCAACTCTCTCGCCCGGAATCGAACCACGGACCTCTGGAATACGCTCCCAGCGTGCAGATCACTACACCACGAAGGCACGCTAAGAAGGCGGAAGAAATACCTTATAGCTTGTGAGAATCAATTACGATATTCATATAGTCCATGTGTCTGAAAGAAAAAAAAATTACATGTTTTTATTTCGAAATTATAAAAATGACTTGAAAAATCTTTTATGGGGGATGAGATTGTGGAGGGGAAAAGTTTCATTTTTCCTCGTAACTCTGCACATATTTCCTTTGGAAGCACAAGTCTATAAAATATTTATAACATTCTGACGATAGTATATTTTTAGTATGGTTCGGGCGATAATAAAAATGCATAAACTGCAATGCGTTTCTATATTTATTTCAAACTCAGTTCCTAAGTATTTCTTATTCATAGGAATCTGAATACACTGGGCAAAAAATACCCCTGCAGATCCCACTGGACTTCTTTTTTGAGAACCAATCAAATATAAACAGCGAAAAATTAGTTTCCTCAACCTGTCTAAATGCACATAAAAACACAGAATTCTTTACTTTATTGTTGAGTGACAAATGATATCTCAAAACACCCGACCTAGAGAATATTTCTCTCCCTTCCCCAAACGAAAAAAAAAAAAAAAAAAAGGCTTCCGCTTCACCCTCGGGCCTTCTTCAGTACTCGGTACCGCGAAAAGGATGACGCAGGGGGACGGTATCGATCGAGGAATAGGGACTGTCAGAGGCAGTGATGCGGATGAGAAGTAGGAAGGAATATTCGGATGAGGGGCCAAAAGGACAAAAATCAAATTTCCCGAAGTTGATGGAAAACGATGATTGGGCGCTGGAAGGTGCCACTGAATGAGGGTAGATCGACTGTTAGGATGGTTTATTACCCTTTTGCCCTTCTGGCTGTTAAATATTTGAATATTAAGTTACATACAGTAAGTCTCCAAAGTTTTAACATCAATCTTTTTAATAAATTCCAGAAAGCCTGCTAATAATAATTGATAGTGCTCATTTTTATGGCTTTCTTTTCCTTTAAAATATCATTCGTCGGTCTAGGTCAGTTTAACCAGATGATTAAAATCAATGATTTAAAATAGTGGACTTAAAAAATTAATTGATTAAAATCAGATGTTCTTTCATCTTTTATATGATGGGAAATATGTAGAAATCAAAGCTTAAGGTAACTTGTAATGCTTTTCAAGAGCGTTGAATTATTGAATACAAAACTTCAAGTTCTTTAAGGAAGTAAAATTGTTTTAAATACATTAAACAATTCATGTCTTTCCAAAAATAATCTTTCCCAAAAGGGAATTTTAATCCTTTACGATTGTATCAAGTTTATACATAGGTATCATTCTAGTCGGAATAAATTCGTGGAATAAACTTTAGTACGAAATACGCAAGATTATGAAACTTGTTGACTTAATACAATGTTAGATAAGTATGGTTCTGTATTGTGGTAGCTGACAGCAGACGCACGACTGGAACGGTAAAAAAATTTGGTGTCTGCGAGTAGACATACGACTGGAACGGTAAAAAGGTTTTGGTGGCTGACAGCAGATATGCGCCTGGAACTGTACAAATCTTTTGTGGCTGAGAATAAAAATACGACTTGAACGGTAAAACGTCTTTGGTGGCTCAGAGAGACATACGCCTGGAATGGTTAAAAAAACTTTCGTGACTGACAGTAGACATACAAACGCAAAGGATTTAAAGCAAAAATTAAAGCAAAGCCCCCAAGAGCTGATCATTTGTCGAACTGTGTCTTCCATCGTAAAAACGCTCGGCCTCACATTTCGATGAATGTCAGATAAAGACTTATTCATTATAGCTGAGATATTTTGTGTCACCTCTCAAAATCGCTAGAGATTGCCTCCCTCGTATTTTTCTCTTTTCAGGTCACTTAAATATTCTATGAATGGCCTGGAGTTCACCTCTTTGGAGATAATCAAATAGCACCTCGATAAATTCATTACGAAAAAACCTAATGAAATGTTTAAAAAAGGAATATTCCAGCTGCCGGAGAAATGGAAAACGTCACGCAATAAAATGGTTTTAAGTCCTTCAATGAAACTTTTCTTATGCTTCCGTACTACTGTGATGACATTTGTAGCTCTTATACAAAATCTCAGAATGTTTCGGATGGCCCAATACTTTTACTCGTACATACGCCATTCAGTCTGTTCTTGACATTTTATTATAAACTGAAAAAACGATGAAGGAAATTGAATTCATAAAATATATAAAAGAAGCAAAAGGAATAATAGATGAAAAAATAAAAATTTAAATAACTTCAGAAGACCAATTAACAACAATCAGACTACAATTATATCATTTATATTTAGTGTTTAAAGGATTAAAGCAAAGCAAAAAGGGCTATCTACCTGAGAGGAGGACTGGTTTCGAGAAGAAAATTTTAAGGCTATTTTGATTCTGTATTCATGTTACATACAGGAAACATATGATGTTTCTTGTATGTAACATGAATACAGGTGACGGAGTACGGGGACACCTGGTGTTTAACAGGCAACAGGTAAACAGGCATATGTCGCGCGCCCTCCCGTATCTACCCGGAGTTTATTGAGATCTTAAAAGAATTATTACATTGTCATACAGGGGCAGATGAGGGATACATTGGCTATTTATGTTGTATTACAGATTTTAGGTTTGCAAGGTAACATGAATACAGGAAATATATGATGTTTCTTGTATGTAACATGAATACAGGTGACAGGTGACGGAGAACGGGGACACCTGGTGTTTAACAGAGGTAAACAGGCATATGTCCCGCGCCCTCCGCTATCTACCGGGAGTTTATCGAGATCTTAAAAGAATTATTACATTTTCATACAGGGGCAGATGAGAGATACATTGGCTATTTATGTTGTATTACAGATTTTAGGTTTGCAAGGTAACATGAATACAGGAAATATATGATGTTTCTTGTATGTAACATGAATACAGAGCAACCAGTCCAATCAAGCAACCAGTTAGCCAGAATTCGAAGCCGGGTCGAACTATCAGTATTCAACGTTCTTATCCATTTGGTTTTATGACAACACAACTGTACTAATATTTTTTAAGTACTGTCTCTTGTAATTAATTTTATAACATTTTTGTGTTACTGTTATCAAATACACAGTCCAGTCACATTAATGTGACCACCACGTACTTTCCATGTCAGAGTTAAATAACCAATCACAGAAGGCTGGTGGCAGCACAGTGCAGTTGAGCGTATATAAAGGGTGTGTGAGGGCTTCGGAAAACATTTCAATCGTTGGCGTAATGCAGAAACGAAGCGATTTATCCGACTTCCAAAAGGGCATGATCATTGGCTTTCGGGCCAAGGGTGGAAGCATTTCCGAAACGGCTGAGTTTGTGAACTGTTCGCGTGCCGCCGTGGTAAAAGTGTACCGTGCATGGCAAAATGGGACTGTCCAAAATCAGCGACGTGGCAAATGTGGTGCACCACGGGCCATAGATGACAGAGGCGAACGACGGTTGCGGAGATGCGTTCGGGCAGATAGACGGGCTACCGTTGAGCAACTGACCACCAAAATGAACCAAGGGGCTACCAAAAGTGTCTCCCAAAGTACTATTCAGCGAACATTGCTGCGTCTGGGCCTCCGAAGCAGACGCCTGGTTCGTGCACCTATGCTGACTGCTGTTCATCGACGGCGAAGGCTAGAATTTGCACGCCAGTACAGCAGCTGGACGTCCACTGAGTGGCGACAGGTTGCGTTTTCGGATGAATCGCGTTTTATGCTCCATCGGACAGATGGACGTTGGCGTATAAGGCGTGAAACCTCTGAAAGGAACCACCCTGCAACCATTGCCGGAACGGTCCAAGCTGGAGGCGGGAGCATTATGGTCTGGGGAATGTTTTCCTGGCATTCTCTAGGTTCACTGATCATTGTGGAAGGCACAATGGATCAATACAAGTACGCATCTGTCCTTGCGGACCATGTTCACCCCTACATGCGCATTGTTTTTCCTCAGGATGATATCATCTTCCAGCAGGACAATGCGAGGTGCCATACAGCTGCCAGTGTACGTGCGTGGTTCGAAGAGCACCAGGATGAGTTTACCGTCCTCCCCTGGCCAGCAAACTCACCTGACTTAAACCCAATCGAGCATCTGTGGGACCATCTCGATCGAGTTGTTCGCGCCATGGATCCTCAACCGCGTAATCTAGCGCAGCTGGCCACGGCATTAGAGTCGGCATGGCTCAACATCCCAGAGAACACCTTCAGGGACCTATGTGTCTCTCTTCCTGCACGTCTCGCAGCAGTCCGCTCTGCGAAAGGTGGTTATTCTGGCTTTTGACAGATGGTCACATTAATGTGACTGGACTGTGTATAACAGCGTACTTTGACAAAAGTAATTTGAAATGAAAGTACAGACTGAACATACATGATTCGTAATCAATAAAAATATTAAATAAAGAGATGTTAAATGTATTCCTTGATGCAGCTTTCGTTGTATGCATCGCGGCATTTCACCCAATGACGCAACTTTCTCCTCTAAAAAATACGTCAGCTGGAAAATGTGGAAACGCCGTCCTCAAAAGAATAAAATCAGTGCAAGGGTTGCGTCTATGTTTAGAAACTTATTGATTTGGTCCCAGTTCTCTCTGATGCAAAAGCGTATCGATCACAGCAATCCAAGAAACTATCATTCTCTTTCAGGAAAACTGCAGAAGCTATAAACTGAGCTTCTGAAGGTTTGTACGGTTATTTTAGGATCCGTTCCTGAAAAAAGGATCTTTTTATAAGCGTAAAAAATTATCTTGAACATTATACCTTACTTCCATTCATTTATTCAGACTCTTAAAGTATTTCTTTACGTCTACCCCAAAGGTATAGGAGTATAATTTTGGGTCTAGAAGTGCAGGAGTATATCAAGCAATCATCTTTCACTTGTTCGCTCCGCTTATACTAAAACAGAACAAAGTTTCAGACGCGATAGTTACGTTTTGGTAACACGTTGCTATAGAAAAGGATAGAGAAAAAATAGAAGGAATTGGCTGCGTTTTATTTTCGCAAATATTGACCAAGGTATTTAATACTTCCAGTTTCAGCGTTTCTCAAGGTACAAATTGCCGTCTCGATAAAGAAAAAGGTCTAGTTCGTAAAATATTTATTGTATTTCAATAAAGTATGTATAAAATATAACATATTCAATGTTTTTTTAATATTTAATGTTATATAAAATATTTAATCTCTGACATATTCGAAAAACGGATTTATTGATTTAAATCACTTTTCAACTACTAACAAAAGAAATTCAATATTTTTCAATTAAATTTTAAGAGTAAATTTCCTTTTCGCTTACCAAAAAAACTTGTTTTGGTGATTAAACATACCAAACCTCAGCAGTTACTCACATATTTAATAACTTTTAGCACCAAGTGCTATTTTTAGCTCAAAGGAGCGTTAGCACAGAAAGGCTATCAGTCTCGAAATGGCACTTTCGTTGACTCATTTAAATGTGATGTATCACTTTTCAAATTATCGCCACCAAATATTATCGTCCTATGTTATATTCAAGGAAGCTAAATAATGGAGAATCTGCATAAATGTATGTTTCTCACACTGTGAAAAGACAACCGTACTTAGAGACATCAAATTTTGAATAACATAATCCTCAACCTGAACATGGGCTCCTGGAAACCGGAATTTGTTTTATTGTATACTTCCTATTTTGTAAAACTTTAATGAATTTCTGATTACAAAACTCAAAACATTCAAAGCCAGCAGTGGAAACACTTTAGAGAATAAAACATATGTATCTCCACCGCGCGAGACTATCTATCGGAAATTCTAAAGATATACTGTTTTTAAATATTTTTAGCACAAAGTGACATTAGCTCAAATGCTCTCGAAACGTGTTATGTTTGTGTAAATGAAACAAAAAAGCACCTTTCGGCGTTATATAAAATATGAAGGCTTTCAGATTTTTTAAATATCATTTATGTTGCAAATAAACTAGGTTTCTAACGCCACATTAATGTGTCATCAGCGAAATTTGTAACTCTTATTCTTGTGCCCACTGCCCTCTGCGTGAAAAATAAAATAAAGCGGTAATGCTGAAATTTTGTAGTAATATTAGACTACAATCTACTTTACAAGTTTATTTTTAAATTTTTATTTTAAAAAATGTCAATTAAAAAATAAGGTACTTTCTAATAGCTTGATATTTTCTTATGTATACCCTTTTAAGTTTAAAAAAACAAATTAAAAACAAAAGGCAGAAACTTCAAGGTTGAGACTCAATTTTTTTAATTGCGTTTTTATTTTATTTTATTTTATTTTATCAGTTGGCAACATCGAGTAGTAATTCTCCGTAAAATCCATTCTGAGAAGTTAAACTACAGACCATAAGTCTAAATTATCAAAAGAATTATTAATTAATTAATAATTATTTTGATAATAATTATTATAAATTTAATAAAAAAATTAAAATATTATCAAAGATACATGTTACTAAAAGATAGTAAAAAATCTAAATCAAAAATTATCAAAGATACATGTTACTTATTATCAAAGAAAAAAAATCATGACCACATTATAATCGCTTGTTCTCCTGTAAACAAATATTAGGTCTTCATGGGAAAAAAAATACCCAAAAATAGAAATAATTAGAAAAGTTCACTCAATCTGAGGTCTTCAAAAATTCTCTCTCTTTCTCTCTCTCTTTTTTTTTTTGTTTTTAATTTTCTGCGGTCTATTTACATTTGAGTACACTGAAAAACAGTAATGCGTTTCTCATGAGCTTCTTGAACAATCAGTCACATTCTCCCCCCATGTAATAAGCTTATTTTATTAGTCACGTGTATCCCACTAATGAGCTTGCTTCACAATTAGCCGTCTTTTCTTTCAATACATTGCTTTGCTCATGTTGCATGAGGGGTTTGATCACGTATGTCTTCTCTCCGGCTTTTAGAATGCTCAAGATCCAATTACGAATAACGCATTGCATTGGAGGATAAACGCGAGAAGATTGTTTCTGTTGATGAGATTACTGTAATTTTACCTTTCACATACACTAGTATGCTATACGTTTCACATATTTCCGTCTTCTCTTGCTTCACTGATAGCATTCTTTTATTATTGCGGTTTTTTAGTTCGCAAGTATACAAGACATAGCAGAAGTATTTATTATAGCGTCACAAACATGCCTATTACATATTAGCAAGTACAATCATATAAAATCTCCGCAGTATTATAGTAAACAGTTGTTTGTATTAAGACTGTTATTTAAAAGTATAACTGTTCAATATTACGCATTTGGAATACGAAAATTATTAGTCCAAAAGGGCTTTGTCCCTGAGGGACTACTGTTTTCGTTTTGCAATTTTGCGTCGAATCACTTTGAATGTCCGTTTCACTTTTCAAACTGTTGCCACCCAATATTACATTTGAAGAAATTAAATAATGAAGAATCTGCATCAATAACAGTATATTTCTCGCATTGTGTGAAACAACGGTACCTAGAGCCATCCAATTTTGAATGACGTAATCCGTCTTCGAACATGGGCATCTGGAAGCCCAAATTTGGAATTTGTTTTAGTATCGATTTCATATTTTGTCAAACTTTAAGGAATTTTTGATTAACAAAGTCAAGTATTTAAAAGCGAGGAATGGCAACGCTGTACAGAAAAAACATTTTTATCTCCAGCGTGCGAGTCTGTAGATCGGACATTGTAAAGATATGCTCATTTTAAAATTCTTTTGCGATAATGCTATTGAAATGAATTTTAGTTTAAGTGCGAAGAACATGATATTTAATAAATAAAAGTAACACGCAAAATGTTCAGAAACGCCCATTTCGACGTAATTTAAAATCTCAAACCTATCAGATTTCTTTTTTGGATTTTGATCTTCTCTCAATACTTAGAGAATCCGGCAATACATGCTGTCGGATTTTACAGCGTTGCATACATTATACAAGATTAATAAAACCGTCAGTCGCGTTCAGGATATAAGTAGCAAGCCATTAAATGACGCTCTTCCTGAGCGATTTGAAAACTGACAACAGAATGAGATACGCTGTGCCAAACAACTACTCATCTTTCGGTCAATGTACCTACTGCATTTCGGAAGTGTTACGTCTTCCACAGCGGAGCTCAGAATAAGTACATAGTTGCTAAGCAACTGAAAGGCTTAATCATTTTTTTACCGGTTACCGTCGAGCTATAGCTAAAATCCCTGAGGCAAAAATAAAATAGCAAACAAATCTATTGACCGAGTGTGTTTGCTTTTTACTCTTTTTGATTCATTTTTATGAGATGGGGAATTCAATTTATTTTTTTTTTTATTATTTCCTTCTTTGCGAAAGACTGTAGTCTTCTTCAATATTTACACTTTTCGGTTCACTAGGCCCGAAGCATTTCACGGAATTTAAATATTCAATATCATTCAAATGTACACTCACATATCGCTTTTCTTTTCTTTCTTTTTAATCATCGAAAATACTTACGTAACAATGTAATGAGGAAATACGTTCTGTTTTTAATGCAACTCCACGTGTATAAATACAGTATGAACAACAGAAATGATTTGTGTCTGATGTAAATTTTAATTTAGGTCACTCTTAGGTTTATTTCTAGCCTTCCAGCAATCGCATAATTAGAGAAATAGCATCAAGAGGAAGGTTATAAACTCAATCTATTTAAGACAATAAAAACAAAGTAATCTTAAGAACTATGACGAGTCAAGCATCGTTTCGAATAATGTAAAATGATTTAAAAAGAAAATTTATGAAGTACATCTTTACACAACCTGTTTGTAAACATGATACCAAGTGCAGTACAATCACACGCGTACTTGACGGTCATATTATTAATATTACACCAAGAAGGCCAGTAATTAAATATTAGTGATATATACATTGAAACCTAAGTTCATAAAATTAATTCGCTCCTGAACGCTGTTAGACAAACTAAAGATTCGAAGGTTCATAAACAGGAACAATTCTGCCATTAGTAGGAATTAATCAACAAGCAGGTGAAACCTGAGAAAGCGGAGATGATGCACAGCAAGGTATTAAGATATTCCCCCTTGAGAATTGGATCTTGGCAGCATAATTACAATAGCAAATCAGAGTGGTGGAGAGAGGCCTTACAAAAGTGGAGTACATTGTACTGAGAACTAACTCACAGATAACGGAGCAGCAGATTACTGTACTTGTCTTTTGCAGTAATATCCAAGTAATTGAACAGTAACAAAGATACTCCCTTGATAGGTACTACAACCTTAATAGCAGTTGCAGCTTTTCCAAGCAAATCTGAGAAGGTTCCAGAAAACGGAGTCACATAACTTCCTGCCCAGTTTAAGACAGATAGTACTAAGGTGTTTCTCCCGCCTTCTTAGCATACCTTCGTGGTGTAGTGGTCAGCAAGCTCGACGCGCATTCGAGAGGTCCGTGGTGTGAGTCCTGGCAAGGGCACTACTCATTTTTTATCTCTCCTGCTTCCAAAAAAATTTGTTATGTCTCTACAGTACTACAACAACTAAAAATCAACATTAGAAAAATAGCTCGTCCCGTAGAATATTAACTGGATTGTAAGAGCAAAATATATTGTAATCTAAGCTTTTTACTATCCCTTTTGCATATACTTATTAAAAATAATATTGTAAAATGAAATGGTTAAAAATGACATAGAAAAACCAGGCAATGAGTATCTGAATTACAAGTTTACTTTGATTAGCTCATTAAAAGTACTGTAAATATGAATTCAGATACTGTTTAAATGTGCACATAATTGTCATGATTATATCTAACGATCTCATGTAACTTGCACAAGACAATTTGTCTGTAATTAACATATCTATGCTTTTACGCAGCCCTTGTATTCCCATATAATATTTTTGTTTATATAGAAGAAGTAATCCTTTTCAGGATGTCCACTGATTATATAATACAGCTGCTTTGGGAACTAGTAACCAGAAAGGTTGTGTTGCCACAAATATTTTTGTAATTTAATCTGCTTTGTGACAAACGTTTTCGTCATGTTTCCACCTTGCGCGCATGATATTTTAAAAATGGCTGATGCTACATACTTGAAATTTGATAGAATTCTTTATATGGGCACTATTTTCTAACTGAACCCAAAATCTGATGAATATTTTAATATTTTAAAAAATTATGTGCGGAACATGACGGATTTTTTAATAAAATATATTTTATAAACTCAACTCCAAATCAAATAAAAATTTAACATGAAATTCTTAGAATTTTTGGTTCACAGTAGTTTCCAAATGTTATAAATGCTATATATTAAATATGGAATTAAATTACGCGACAGAATGTTTTAAGCTGTGCGCGCAATGTGGAAACACGACGAAAACTTTTGTCATAAAGCGGATTAAAATATAAAAAATATTTGTGGCAACACAAACTTTCTTATTACTATTTCAGAAAGCAGCCATATTGTGTAGTCAGCTGTAAAATGTTGGAAGTAATTGCTTTTAAAATAAATAAGTTATCTCAATACTTGCAATAGTCACTTATTCGAAGATGTTATGGCTTTTAAAAGGCTGTTAATTTGTGTTGAGCCTCTGTAATTGGTGTGTAACTAATACACTTTAATAATAAAATTACAACTAGGAAACAACAATAACTTAAGCAACCCTCACGATGATACGAACCTCAGGTCATCTAAAAATTAAAAACATCGTTACACCAGACAGATTCCCGATGTTTGTAAATTGGGTAAGCTGGAAATATTTGTAAACTTCTAGCATTCAAAATCTAGGAATTTCAACGGAAGCATTAATCTTAAGATAGAAGAATTAAAATTTTTAAGACTTAGTGGTGTTTTCGCAGTAGCATTTTCTCTTTTCAGTTTTTTACTTTTCCTTTCTTTTGAATTTTTTCTTAGTGGAAAATTAAAAAAAAGACTTAGTTAAAGTTTTTTTGGTCAACGCTCTTAGACAGAGATCCACTCTAAAGAAACACAATATAGCGGAATTGAGATTTTTGTTGACACCTTGAAATATGATACTTTTTGTATGTCACAAATACTGAATATAAATTATCAAACCATAATGTTAAAATGTCATTCACAAAATATGAATGATAAGGCAAATTCCAAATTCGCACTTCCAGGTGCCCATGTTCGGTTGGAGCAGTATGCTATTCAAAATTTGATGGATCTAGTTGCCACCGTTTTTTCACAGTGCGATAAACATACATATATTCATGCAGATTCTTCATTAGTTAATTTTATTTTGAATATAATACAAGGCGATGAAATTTGGTTGCAACAATTTAATAAGTGAAACGGACATTTATAGTGAACAGAAGCAAAATGCTGCTTCGGGATTAATAGCCACTTTTGGGCATTTTTTTAAAATAAAATAATAATAATAATAATAATAAAAACAGATTTTTGGCTGATACCAGTGGTACCTTAAGTATTTTGAACAACAATAACAGTTAAAAAAATTCAATTTTTATGAAATTATAATCCAGAAAGATACCATTCTTTGTGGATTTCATGTTGCCAGAAAGAATTATTTAAAAGAAGTAAGGAATTTATTAAAATTAGTTCGTCATAAAAGCATAAAGAACTTACAAAACGTTAAATTAAAAATACTTTAAAAAGTATTTAATATACAGAGAATATATCACGAGTATCACAAACATGGGAATAAACTGGCTAAATGTTTCAAGTCATCAAAAATTTACATTTAGAACCATAAAGCTTCTATTTTCTTCATTTTGAAGGCGTCAAGGCAAGTGGAAAACTCTGACGGGAGCAAACTTTACCCCTTTCTGTGTGCATAAAAATTGATATCTTTCAAAACTAACAATAACTGCATGATTTTTTATACTTGTTAACAAAGAATTGGAAAATTTTCATGTAACATACAAAGGACAGGAGTATGAATACGCCCCTAGCTTCGATATGAAGTCCACACCTTTCAGATCTCGAACTCTTTCAATAAAGGAGTGAGAATGATAGTGTAGAGAAAATGGAACTGCTTATAAAATTTCACCAACAGATCGCCTATCTTCTCGGGCATAATCTAAATAAGGCATAGACTGGGGCTTTTTAAAAATTCCGTCTGGGAGCGGCGTTCGAAACGTGACACATTGAAAAGGAGAAGAACAGATTAAAGGAAGAAAGCCGAGAGAGGGCGTTGTTCTGATAAGAGTTAGAATAGAGGCCATTGTTCAGCGTCACGATCAACAAGATCTCCATTTATGCGCAGAGAAATTGACTTTGCCTCGTGACCGCCAGGTGGCGCTGATCGCATTATGAATGGATACAAAAAGTACAAATGAAGAGTTTGATAGGAAAATCTAAGAGCAGTTTAAAAGAGATCTTCTAAGAAAAATAACAGAATGTTTGCGAGGATGTGATAAACATACTTAAGTATTATATTTAAAATAAGGCCTTTTTTAAGTTATTTCAAGAAATTTTTATTTCTAAAGCGTGGAAATAAATGCCTTGTATTATTTATTATGCATTCAAAGAATAGAAAAATTTCTTTTTCCCACTTTTGTTCATCTGATATTAAATAAATACGGTTAAAAACCTGATTAAATTTAAGGAACGCCTCAACATATATTTAAACTGCGAATATCTTTTTTAAAGTTTACCAGGATTTGGCATAAATTAAAAAATGAAAATCTGCTCCTCGGGCTTTGTTAAATTAAAGCATATCCTTAAAAGTTCATTTTTGCAAAATTCCTTTTTTTTTCGAAACGTAAGTCTATATTTCTGAAATTTCAGAATTGTAATCTAAAGAAAAATAATTAAATTTTTGTTTAATTCATGTTTTGTATAAATTATATAAAAAATAATTTACTTCTAATACACAGTACAACTGCAGTTATCCGAGCTCCGACTATCCGAATCGCTTTCAGAATTTAAGAAAAAAAAATTAAGTCGGAAACGTAGTGTTAGACAATCAACGATTTCAAACGTTAAAAGGAGCAAACTTACACTTTTAAACTTCATGTCACTGCGTGAAAACGAAGATGGAAGTTCTTGAAGAAAATCAATGACGTGCAGCAACAAACAAAACTTCAGGTGTTGTTTTTGCAGCAATGTTCTATGGGAAACTCAATTTCGGGTCCGATTCTTTGTGAAAAATCTAAGATCTTAGCTCAGAAGCTTCGTTGTTCATCCTTAAGCAAGGAACGACTGGCTAAGAAATTTTAAGCTTAATTTAATTGAGATAGTCAGCAAGCAATGACTTTCAGCACTTGTAAGTACTGTACAGTACGCTATATAACATGTACGTAAACGTTTTGCCTTTTCATTTTAATTAATTAAAACTTCTTTTTCTTTAAAAAAGAGTTTTTCCCCTCCCATTTTCAACATACAGTAATTAATTAAAGTGTACTTAGAACCTTTCTTTGAGAAAATCGAGTTATCCGAATTTTTGATTATCCGAATGGGGTCCAGTCCCAATTGATTCGGATAACTGGAGTCCTACTGTACTTTCGTAATTAAACATTAATACGAACAGAAACTGTTTTTCATTTCATAATAAAATTTATAAACACAAACATATACATCTTTCCGACATATTGAATATTTTGTGCAAACGAGGTGCAATTGAAAATTGCCAAAAAAAATATTTTAACAACGAACGGTAAAAATGAAACCTCTCCTTAAAGAAAATAATGATTTTTAATCTTGATGCTCATAATAGCTGAATGAATGATGACTTACGTGATTTAAAATAAATCGTAATGTTCAGATGAGTTGATTTCAACATTTTCGGTACAGGGAAGCTTGCTAATATTCACAGCGTGGTGAATATTTTCAAGTGACCTAAGGGAAAAAAAAAAAAAAAAAAAATTCCAGACCGCCTGTAAGTCACGCCTGGCTACACGGATCATCATCGTTTGATGTGAGCGAAAACTATCAAAGCGTAATTGGTTACGACAATACACGAATCAACGTTAAAAATGAACCTGCTGTTTATGCTAAGTATAAAATTGGCAGCAGAAAAACTACCCAAAATTGCTGTCAAAAGCAGACATAATAGAGACGATGGTATCTTCCTTTGCATCCATGTGATCAAACAGTATATGCATCTCTTTTACTTGGGGCAAATTTAGGGATCAAGATGTGACACAGAACAACAGCTAGCCAGTGATGTAAATGCATAGAGTAACATTCTGGTAAGAAAGCATAAATCCAGGATATTGACATTCAGAAATTGTTTACTTCTACCACGCCATTAACAAAACACTACAAACCAAATAAATTAACCTCCCACCTTTAACACGAATTCACTTCAGTTAACATGAACAAAATTTCGGTCCTGGCAGCGGTATATATGATCTTACAGGAAATTTTATCGATTAAAGCGAATTTTGGTTACCATAGCCTACGAACTGTTTTTTAGTCAGTTGTGTCATTAATTTTTTTTTCATTTAACATGAACTTTCAAAATTATTACTTTCCTATTGTTCCTTCTGCTAGGGCTGCGTTAAGAAATGTTCTGTCCCGTTTAATTGAAAACTTCACAGTGTTCTTTAAAACACAGTCAGCACGAGTAACATTTCTCGACAACGCGATCATCGATTCAACACAGAGCTTCATTCAACAAATGCTGTTCTGTTTTCAAATGTGCTTTTTATTGATTAACAGTTAGCTAGTACGACTAATGTTAAATCTTGAATGATTTTGAATTAAGACGTTACAAATCCTGGTGTTAGTTTTGAGGAGTTTGCAAGTGCAGGTGACGATGTTGTCGTGTGCACTCCAGTGAAATCATTTATGTCTGAGGTGCAAGAAATCCCATCAGGAGAATTTGAGGAGAACTGTATGATTTCGCCCACCCTCAAGGAAGGGACACACGGCTTGGATACTTTAGAATGTTTTGCTGTAACATTCGAACTGACCGCTAGTTTTACAGTCGCCGTGAAGTTACCAGGCATTTTCGTTCCCATCTGCGACGGCGCAATATACACGAATTTCTCACCAGAAAATGATCAATGAGAAAATTTTTTCAAATTACAGTATACTTATAAAGTATTTCTCTTGGCATGCCTCCGTGGTGCGGTGGTCTTCACGCTGGGCACGTATTCCAGAGGTCCGTGGTTCGATTCCCGGCGAAGGCGTTGCTCATTTTTCATCTCTCCTACTTCCAAAAATACCTAATGTCTCTACATAGAAATTAATGTTGTACTGTAGTGCTTTCTATCACGACATACATAATATACTGCTGTAGCTACGTATGTACCTACTATAATAATGTGTAAAAAAACTGTTCCAAAAATAAAATTTGACCCCCTCCCCAGTTAACACGAATTTTTATAACACGAACTCCTGATTTTTTGGCCCAGTGGGATTCGTGTTAACCAGGCTTTACTGTACAGTCATTCACGACAAATGTATTTCTTTCAAGAAGTAAGATCTTTCAGTACCATGATACACTTTGCCAATGCTCAGTTTGTTCCTGAGAGTGTTTATAGAGATAGAGGAAAAGTCTAAATATTTATTGTCTTAACTGTCTTTCAAATTTTCCTGCTCAACAGTTCCATCGAAGGTATGATATAAGGTATTTTTCCCGCCTTCTTAGCATACCTTCATAGTGTAATGGGCAGCACGCTCGGCGCGTATTCGGGAGGTCCGAGGTTCGAGTCCCAGCGAAGGCATTGCTCATTTTTCATCTGTCCTGCTTTCAACAATACCTAATGCCTCTATAGTGTGATGTAAAAGAATATCAAATCTGTTGCGGCTCAAATATGTAAACACGTTTTTATGACATCAAATACCGTAAGATTACATCAGAAAGCTTGTTGCTGTCGTATCTGTTCACAAGCCAAATTTAATCAAATCACACACGCAGAACATTCCGGTCATGTTTTGAGAAGGGAGAAAAACTTATTCCTTAATTTCACGCTATATAACTAGGATAAAGAGGGAAATAAAAAAAAATGAAAGATGAGCATTAATTCTAAATTCAGCTCTGCACCTGCTATTCGTCATTTTCAATGAAAAAAATACACAAACAAAATAAAAAAAGGTTAAGAAATTATTATCATTTTTTTTTTCTTTAATTTTCACTTCGTTCGGTCTCCACCTCTCACTATTATTTCTCTCTCGTGAACAGATGAGAATGAGATTAATTCTCCATTTTCTACGAATACGCCCTCGCTGAAGGTTTATCTGAAGAATTAACTACAAACTGAGAGGGAATAGTTTTACCCTCATACGACAAGCGAGACGAATATTGATTTAATGCTGTGATAAATGTGAAAAATATGTAAGAGTACCACGAACGAGCAATGATCTCTCCTTCTTGGCTTAAATTTTGACTTTATTTTCACTGCTGTTTTTTTTACGACCTATCTCACTTGTCTGACATCAACACCAGAACAAGCCCACGAAATTCATCGTGTCAAGGAGAGCAAGATTCCGCCTATCGTTGGCAACAGTACCTCGAGTACCATACGTGTGGCAGTACGACTTCGCTCAGTTCCGCCCCCAATTTTTAAGGAGAGTACCCCAAGGGGAGGGGTTAAAGGGTCTCCTATCCCCTATTCCCCTACCATCAACCTCTCGAGAGGACTTTTGACTCGCCTCATATTTAAGAGTGCCCCCATGTCACACACACACTATGCATTTACAAATATCCAGGATTCGAATATATATCTTCTCCAGGATTCGAACTCGGGTCATTTTCACTGCAATATGTTAAAGATTTCAGTAACATTACTGATTCCCAAATTAAATTTTTTATTGTTTTAATGCCAACAGATAGATTCTGGCATTCGCTACTGCATAATGCCAGAAACCTAATATAAAATAAAAAAATTAAAAACAAGATATTATGACAGTCAGATATTGGACGCTACGGATAAAATCATAGCCTGTAATCCTATGATGAAGATACTAATTACATAATAGGTAAATGTCATACTTACTATGTAATTTCTGTGCTGTGAAATAAATTAAAACTGACTTCGCACTCTCATGCTGAACCACAGAAGTCAATTAACAAAGTTTTTCATTATCTTGACAGTTTTCGAATTAACCTGGTAGTTTTCAAGCCACTCTTGGTGGTTTTACGAACTTAATTAGCACAAACTAAAGTGATGACTTCCCGTTACACAAAATTAACAAGTTGATGTGATGATAATTAGCTCTAAGATTTCGATTACTTACCAGATCTTAAGTTTCAACACTACAAACACCTGTACAATATGTATCAGACTGCTGTAACTAATTTAAGACGTTTTATCAAATGCAGAAATAACTGGTATCGTTCACAGTCACCGAATGAGCGCTAATTCAGACAATGTCACAGCGACGCGGCGCGAGCTGCAGTGCACTAGCGAAGAAAACCTTCTGCCTTTAAACTATGTCGTTTGCTCTTCAGTTTGTATAACCTTGCTGATGTGAGCGAATACTGTAATGAGCTAAGAAGAATAGGCTAGAGTTTAACTAAAATATAACTGTTGGTAAAACTTATGGTTAATTGTCACAAGCAAAGCAAGGCGACGATCACAATGCAGCGTTTGGGAAATTAGTACGCACTTTAGGTCACGGCTGCATGAAACTTAAGACATTTTTAAATCATTCAAAAATTAAATATGCCAAATGACTATTAGTTTCTCGGGTACTTACGTATTTACGCAACTATCTTAGTAAAAGTTGCCAAATTTTCAGAATGTGCCAAACTCTGGCAACCATGGGCATAACCATCTTCCGGCACCCGTGCTCATAACAATCCATCAGTAAAGCAACGCCACCATTTTCGCGAGTTCTTTTTTTGTTGCAGTCGAAGTTCTAACGAGTTTTTATAAAAAAAAAATATGTATTATAATTATATTATTAATAAAAATTAAAATATTTTTATAAAAATATCGTGATATGTTTTGCCTTAGTTTTAAAATATGCGCTTGTGAAATTTTCTAGGAAGTGAAGAAACCGCGGTAAATATTTCTGCAGGAATACAGAATTTAGCTGAAAATTTTCTGAAGGGAACAACGAGGAAATGCGTTTCCTAAGATAGTCGCTATTGCCGAGGTTTGCACGAATGCGAGTCTCCGCAATTCTCTGACGAATGTTTTAGCGAAAATAGATCGCTGTGTACATCGGGAGAAGAATTACGAGAAAAAAAATTACCGAAAGCTTTGAAAAAGTATGCAAGTGTTTTATTTTTTAATGTATAATATAGTAATTTAATAATTAAAATTTGTATTTTAAATTACTAAAGTATGTTTTCTTTTCATATGTCAATAATGCTTACCGACTTACACCGATTGTTTGAGAATCTTTCTTAAATAAAAGGCCGGAGACCACCAACTAGCACCCAATACTTTTTCATCTGTAAAAAGTCGTTAAACTGTGCCAAGTTGATTGCGTTAATAGTAAAGTACCGAGTCTCGATTTCATAAATATTCTGCGAATAATCAAGGCATATTTCATATAATCTTTACAACTGATTTTTCCTCACAACTATAAGTGAAAAAAACTTCCAGACATATAACAAAAAGAAATTTTATCTTAAAGAGGTGAAGAGATTAAAAACAAGTCTGCGCCATGGACACAATCAGCTCATCAATGTTCATGTTTACAGAGTGTTAAGTAGCGTCATACTTTTTTCATATTCGTATACTATTTATGTTTGGGAAGTAAAATGATGAAATTATCCGGATTATAAAGATATTAATGCGTTTTTCTTTTCTGACACCAGTTGTTACGTTATTTTCTTCCTTCACGTTCGTACGGGGTTCGTAGATTTGGAGTGAATAACGACGACACTTGATGAAGTATCGAAACACACTTTATTTACCAATATTAATCTAGCTCCAAAATCACTTTTACAGTCGTCGAACTGTAAGAAACACGCTGACACGTTCAGCCACTCTTGAACTGAATTTTATGGTTTAAGTGCGAAGAAAGTAATATTTAATAAGTAAAGGTAACAGACAAAATGTTAAATTGTCCCTTTGGACGTAATTTAAAATTTGAAACCTTTCAAATTTTTAAGATTTTTTTTTTTTTTTTTGTCTGGTGTTTTGACTTTCGATTTTGTTATTCTGCTCGAGCATGCAAAACTGGTCGCGCAAGGAGCTCGTAAATAAATAAAATTAACTTAAAAAGTTTAAACGTGTTTATTCTAAACACGAGCTTTACGCTTTCATTTCCTTTCTAATTATCCAAGCGAAACTTCGTTCTACTTTCAGAAAATAATATTTATTTAATTCTCAGAGAGAATAAAGAAACACTTTTATTTAAGAGGAAGCGTTAAGAATGTTTAATTGTGCTATATTTAATGCATAGTTTCACGTATTTTCGGATTCAAATCTCTGCAGAATACGAAAACACTTCAATTCTGTTCAACATTAAGTTAAAGGACCAGTCCAATAAAGAATGTCACATAAATCCGACTTGACAACAAACACTAAACGACAAAGAATGCGAGTATTTTCTTCGTCTCTATAAACAACTCAACGTTAAAAGTTCTTGTTGAATTAAAATCTCTGCAGAATACGAAAACACTTCAATTCTGTTCAACATTAAGTTAAAGGACCAGTCCAATAAAGAATGTCACATAAATCCGACTTGACAACAAACACTAAACGACAAAGAATGCGAGTATTTTCTTCGTCTCTATAAACAACTCAACGTTAAAAGTTCTTGTTGAATTAAAATGGAGGAAACGTATATGTAATTTATAAGCATACTTGACGCTAACACTCCAAATGAAAAATTAAATGCTTGTGGCTATTGTGTTAAGCAGAAAGAAGAGTTAAAAATATCTGATACGTTAGGAACGTGACTTCCTCCGATAGTATTACCAAACAGAAAGCTTATGAATCACGCAAAAGGTTTAAGCTGACGTAAACAAGATAAAGTAAATGTAAAATGCAATACAACAGGAACCTTAAGGAGTCTATAATTAGTTATACATTACGATTATGCATTGTAATAGGCTGAAAATAATTTAAACTTTAGAATCATCATAGTACAGAGGCTTTTCGCACTTTTTTATACGATTTTCATTGTATTTGCATAATTAATTTACCTAAACATTTTGTGTTTTAAATGTTCCGTTTAATAACCCTTATTCTTCACTAGTTTTCTACACCGTAACTTCCAAGACAATAAAGCTTTTCTTAGAAGAGGAAGAGGTATTTTATCACATTCCTCTTGAGCAGCTTTTCAGAGTCCAAGGATGGTTGCAGTTAACGTTTGGACAATCCGCTTTTTAAAAATCCAAAAGCGCAACAATTCCTGGGTGATACATCAGAAGCTTTATTAGGGACATATGAATGAAGGGTATGGTCTTGATACCTGTTTCTTGTTCCGATTTTTTGCAAGAAATTGATAGTAGATTTTGATGTTTGACTGCTTGCTTTGTCTTGGTGCGGTTCTGACACTGTGGGTAAAGAGAACGTATTTCCCATTCGAAAATTGGGTATAAAATATGTTCCTGACAATATATGAAGTTGATCTTAACATTTTTCTCCAATATATTTTTAATTTTCCGTTACATGAAAAATTAGCAACTATCATAAATCCCTTTGAAAAGTTTTCTTTAGGTTCTTTGAACCATATTTTAAGATTTTTCTCTCCTCTTTGATAATAATAAATAGGTCTCTTTTTATTGAAGTCATTTAAACACATCCGAGATTCGTCTAATGTGACAACATTTTTCCATTTTTGTCCGGATAAATGTTTCTCGTAAAGAGTCCTGCCGTGCGTTCTGCGTTCGGCGATATGTCTTGGAGAACGACGATGCACATTATGCACAGACGACGCGAAAACATCGTCTATGTAGCGAATCCAGACACGAGAAGATAATTTCTCGAATAATTTGACCTTAGAATAGTGCACGAAAATGCCAGCAAGTACAGGACTGAGAGAATTACCCACAGATAATGCTTCAAGTTTGAGAAAATATTTATTTCGGAAAACAAAGTGGTTCTGACCCAAAGGGACTTAAATAAGAGAAATTAACTATTCAATTTCTGTATGTGTGAAAAGGAATTCTTGTAGCCTAGCTTCAAGACATTTTAGTGTTTCTTCGACTGGAACATTACTTTAAAATTTACCTTTTCTTAGAAAATCCCCATTATCAGAGCTTGGTAATAATTTGGTAAAAAAAAAAAAAAAAAAAAAAAAAAAAAAAAAAAAAAAAAAAGAATTCGAATTCTCCATATCTAGCTCCATTGTGACTTAAGTGGACAACCAATGGTATATACAATTATTCATCTCATCCACAAAATGGATTCCATGGATTGTTATGTAAATAAAGTGCCAAGTTGTTGTTTCTTTTATGGATATTGAATATAACAGCATTAGATATTAATTGAAGATTTATACTCCACAGGGTGAACTTATAAGGTATTTCTCCTTCTTCCCTAGCGTGCGTTCGTGGTGTAGTGGTTCTGCACACTGAGCCGGTATTTCAGAGGTCCGTGGTTCGATTCCCGGCGAAGGCGGTTGCATGTTTTTCATCTTTTCTGCTTCCAATTAACCTAATATCTCTACAAGTGGCGCCCGAAAGGTTTGTGGATGATGATTCTCCGCACCCAGGATTTGGCGACTAGGTCCCCTAAAACCCTAGTCGCCCTTTAAAAAGGGGAGTATATAAGGTATTTCTTCCACTTCCCTAGCGTGCCTTCTCGGTGTAACGGTAGCACGCTGGGCCGGTATTCCAGAGGTCCGTGGTTCGATTTCCGGCGAAGGCGGTTGCATATTTTTCATCTTTTCTGCTTCTAATTAACCTAATGACGCTACAAATTTTAGGAGATGATAAAAGGCAGCTATACGAGCAGTATTCGTCATAGAATGTATCGTTGGAACGCAAGCGGTGAGAAGTTAAAGGGTAGTTTTCCTCTTTTATATTTAAAGAAATAATACAAGAATGAGAGAAGATACACTAGAAAACATTTTATTGTAATTTATGTACATGCTCAAAGAAATTGCTGAAAAGACCTTCCGCCAGCTGTAATGCAGACTTCACATCCGCGGGATAGGGGATTGACGCACATTTAAGAAGACAAGGCATTTCCCGAATACTGCCGGCAACAACCACGATCCTAGCGATTAGATCCATATCAGGTCAACGGGGCTATCGTAAAAATTTAGGCTTTTCATATGACCCTACACGAAAACGTCCAAACACGAGAGATCTGATGATCTTGGTGACCAGGCTATGAGAAAATCTCCCTGGAAATTTCGTGGTTCTTATAACCAGCCATCTTCTCAGCAATCCGCGGTAGAAAATGCCGTTGGTTGAGAGGACCGACCCTTTTTATACCATTTACAATGCCACCTACTGGTTCGCCGTTTGCGTTCCGTCCAAACTTTCTATGACTAATATTGCTTGTATAGCTACCTTCTATGACCCCTAAAGTTTTGCCTATGACCCCTAAAGTTTTGCCTTCAGATTCACCCTGCATAGTTTAAGTACAGTGGAACCTTCAGATACGAGCACCTCTATATATGGGAAATTCGAGATATGAGGAAAGTATGAGCGAAACATTCGTCTCTAAATACGAGCATTGACTCGAGTAACAAGCCAGGCTGTTGGTTTGCGTGGCGCTATTTCCCGATCTCCCTCGACTCGGGGAATCCCGTCGTCAGATCACTCAGTGTTCTTTGATCTACGTGTTTGTGCGCTCGTGAGTTAATTGTTTTTTACATTTAATATGAAAATAATTATTTCACCATGCCTCCCAAGAAGACTGTTGCCGCAGATAGAAACAGAAGGAAGTCATAACCGTTGAAATTAAGAATGAAATCATAAATAGATAAACATAAGCGTGGTGTAAGAGTGAGGGAATTGGCGAAGACTTACGGCCGTTCGACATCGACGATCTACACTATTCTGAAGAAGGAAGAAATTTAAAAACTTGATGTGGCCAAAGGAGTTACCGTTACTTCCAAGCACCGTCCAAAACTCCTAGAAGCTGTTGAGAAGCTGTTGTTGGTGCGGATTAACGAGATGCAGTTAAAAGACGATTCGGTGTCGGAAGCTATCATAAAGGTAAACTACGTAACTATCATAAAGGTTATATTATTTACCAGTGTTATTTATGAGAAAAATTTATTTTTATGTTGATATTTTTTTGGGGTGCGGAACGAATTAACTGGATTTCCATTATTTACAATGGGAAAGTTTGTTTCTAGATACGAGAAATTCGCTATACGAGCTCAATGCTGGAAAGAAATAAACTCTTATCTCGAGGATCCACTGCAATTTGAAAATTCACAGTCAATTTATACTTACTACATTCTTCAAGAGTATTAAACTGTGCTTTTAAGGATGGTATTAAACTACATTTTAGTACGAAAGCATTAAATTATATTTCTAGTAAGACACCATTAAATCAAGTTCTCGGAACACAGCACCAATAAAGTTTTCTAAGAAACATTAATCAGAATTTTTCTAGAATGCACAGAACTGCATATTTCCATAAGTAAACATAACCTTTTTTATAGATGAAAAACTATTGATCCTGTGAACTTAAGAACCAATCAGAACTACATGGTACATCCAGGAAGTAAATGGCGAAGACCAAAATGATTGCCATCGTGGTTTCTTTCTAAACCGCGAGAAATACATCATTTCCCTGATGTAAAAAGTTTAATCCCTCGCTCAGCCGGCCAGAACGAAATTAGATTCGCATGAATCAACACTTTTTATCCGCCAAATATTAAGGAAACTTGTCTTTCACACTCGGACGAAGCCAACCAAGATAAGGATGGAAGAAATTTAAGAAACGAGACTAATTTTATCACTTGAGATACACCATTTTTTCATTTCAGCAAACTTAAATTAAAACTGTCTAAATAACATCATGAAATTCAGAACCACTTAGGAGAATTTTCCTGAAGCCCCGTGAGATAAAAATGTAGCCCGCATATATACAGATCTGAATGTTTCAGACTTGTTGGAGATTAACAAAACATATTTCCATAACTTTTTATGTATGCTTGAGAGCATATATATGCTACGTAAGCCTTTCTTGGAAAGGTCGAATTAGGAGTACCGTGTCATCACATAAATCTTTATGAATAAGAATCAGATTAAGGTTTATGGCACTTTAGGCTTACGCGAAAGATTACAGTTTTTTCTTAATGAGAGAAAGATATGAGAAAACATTTATCTAATATAAGCATTATAGACAATATAGCACTTATTCCAACATATGTTTAAATTATTCCTTTGCGTAGAGGCACTGATGGCAAAAGAAAATAGTGAACTATCCTTCATTCATTGTAAATAGTCTATATAAGTGAAAGGCAAAATAACCTAGTTTCTAAATGAGAAATGTAGATTAAACATTACTAATGAATCTTACTAATCAGTTTCACAAGTCATATATATTACTGGAGGAGTTCAAGGAACAAGAATCAGCATAATTTTCATAAGTTTTCAGGACTACTTTCGAAGGTTTAAATATAGAACCTACTTCTTCAGCTGAAGAAAGTGCACGAACGTAAGGTATTTCGCGCTAAGAAGAATATGAGGCATATGTTAGGAAAAAAAAAAAACATATAAATCCTCTGTGTCCGAATACTGCTGGTCAGAAAACCCATTTTCCATTTTTCTGCAGCCAAAATTATTCAAACAACATATTCTATTGGCGAATTAGATTTTCTACATGCGTTTCCCGTTCATAAAAATCCTTCGGTTCTAGTTAACGATCCCAATTCCAATCCGTCTTCCTCTTCAGCTTTTAAGGAAATTACTACGTAGGTGTTTTCATATTTCATCAGTAGAGGGCGTTATTATCTTGACTTTCCCCCTCTCATTCTTATCGCCTTATCTTATCAATGGCTTCTCTTTTGCCATTTAAACTTTTGCAGTCGAAGAAGTGGGTTTTATACTCAAACCTTTGAAACTACTGCTGCAAATTTATGAATATTACTCTGATTCTGGATCTTTCAAACCTCCAATAATTGTTATGCGGCGTGTTATTTTAATTAAAAAGTCACAGATAATCTAATTTTAGCATGTGAAAAGATTTATTTATTATTTATTATTAGCTTATTATTATTTAGATGAAAGAAAATACAGAAGCAATAAAAATTTGCTATCAAAATTTTTATGCTGATGACACACGACATGATGATTTTTTTGAAAAAATCCTGTATTTTAGCCTAAAGAACCATTATCCCAGGAGGGCTATTAACTCGAAACGGCATTTTGCGTCGAATCACTATAAACAGCTATATGACTTTTCAAGGTTTTGCCCCCAAATATTAGCGCCCTGTATTACATTTAAAGAAATTAAATAATGAAGAATCTGCATAAATGCCTGTATATTTCTCGTACTGTGAAAAACAACGAGATCTAGAACCATCAAATTTTGAAAAACGTAGTCCTCCACTCGAATATAGACAACTGGAAGCCCGAATCTTAAACTTCGAATTTGTTTTATTATCTATTTCATATTTTTTAAACTTTAACGAATTTTTAATTAAGAAACTCAAGAATTTAAAAGTAAAGTGAGCAGTAGCAACACAGTGTACGGAATAAAATATTTCTATCAGCAGCGCGCGAGACTGTCTATCGGAAATTCTAAACATATGGTGTTTTTAAATATTTTTTGCCCAAATGAATAAAATCCTCTTCTGGCGTAAAATAAAATCTGAAAGCTTTCAAACTTTTTGTTGAAGCACGTTCTCGATATTTATAGCTAAACTGGTGCAACCTGCACGTCCGTTGTCGAACAATTACATTTATACTTTTCATAATTTTATACTCTATTTGAAGTATACAAGACAAGTAGCGGTCCCGCTTGCTGTCATGTGTTAGGTTAAGAATAATATACTTATGAGTTTACCTTACTCCTATTAGTTAAGGTTTTGGATTGAAAATGTCAATATTTTTATTGGCTGAAAGATTTTTTTGTTTGTTTTTTGTATGCAGTATGAAGAGCGTTATATCTAAATCACGTCCTGAGTGCTATATGAAAATTCATACGACAGGAATTAATTAATTTCGAAAGGGATTAATTTCGAAATAAAGCAGTTCAGAGAGATTTATTATACACATATCACGAGAAGTAACCAAATTAAGATGGAAGCTTAAACGGTTATTATAAATTAAAATTAATATTTTATTTTACTCAGTCAGTTACTTCCCCTTTATATCTTACATACAGACATACATATAATGATTTATATATTAATACAACTACAAAGCTTCAAAATTATGGAAAAAAGTATTAAGGAAACTTCTAATGCATATCAGTACAATGAATGGGCTGGAATGAGAAAAACGCAGTCGGCAAACCTTAATTTATTTACCTTTCTGGACATTTTAAATTTATTTATGGAGAAAGGAAGTTTGTCTATGCACTTTTCTGGTATTTCCTACACACCACATGAAGCGTACTGATTACCACTCTGGGAAGGGAGGAAAAAAATATTTGTCGGGGACTCCCGTCGCGTAGAGTTAACTAACAGAGGAAACGGAAATCCCAGCAGTAGCTAACAAGACTGGAAAGCAAATTCGTACAAAAAGTCGGTCATTCGTAAATTGCCATTAAAAAGTACAGCGAGAACAAAAAAAGGAAAAGAAATAAACATGAACTATAAAAAGATGAAACGGCGGAGAGAACATTTTGCTGCAAAGTCCTTTCAAATTTCCACTCGGTTACAAAGTGCTCTTACCCTTTTTTTTTAATCCATCCGTCACGGCCTAAAAAACATTCCCATCGTTATTTCATTTTTACTTTACAACTGCAACAGCCGATGCGTGACTGGGCAATGGTCACTTCGGGCTGAAGACATCCCTGTGATAATAGATAACAACGGGAACGACTTTCAGCCATGTCCCAAGCGCATAATCACTCAGATGAAACCAGTTTAACAACCTGGAGCTCGATGGCAATGATGATGTACTAGAAGACAATACGTCACACTGGTGAACCAACCCCCAGACACGATAAGTAAAACAAATTTATCTAAATTAAGACAAAGCATGGAAAGTTTACATACCTACAGGATATTACACTCGCCCATCTTACTGAATCTTGTTACAGCAGTAACAGACCATCTGAAGGTTTGAGTGTTTAGTCTAAATAAGCCTGGATCTAGAAAAAATATTTACAGCAATTCTGCGTCCTCTCCAGAATATCAAGACATGGGTAAAACTTGAACTTATGGTACATAAGCACAACATACAAACACAGTCACCTAAACAGATCAATCAACCTGGCCCTCAGAGATCCTGTACATCTTCTATCTAAATATAAAATAAGCTCCTAAAGAATATTTATAAAATATTACCAGTTTCAGAGTACCAGATTTCACTGCATTTTGCACTATATAACGCAGTGTCCTGGAGTGTAGTTTAGTGTCTCATATTAATGTATATATGCCTTTGAAAATATTTTAATTGCAAAATTACCAGCGCAAGCTTTACTTATCTGACAAATAAACTAAGAATATTTTACTGGCAAGCTTCTAAATGCCTATGTGTAAAGTTCAAGTGTAATCGAGTGTGTCGCAACTCCATTAATTTATCGATTGCTCAATTTAATCGATTAACTTAATCGATTTAATCTAATGTTAAAGTGCATTCTTCCACTTGCAGTTGAATAATAGAAAATAATGGCCTGAGGTACAATCGCAAAAATGCTTTACAATTCATTCGTATAATGTAAACCTATGTTGAATTTTTAGATCAAATAATCGGGTGAAGATCGCCCATGTAGCATCATTCTGCTGCTAGATCTGTGTGGACGCCAGACGATTCCACATAACCGATGCGTGACTAGGCAATGGTTACTTCGGGCTGAAGACATCCCTATGATAATCCCAAGCGCATAATCACTCAGATGAAATCAGTTTAACAACCTGGAGCTCGATGGCAATGATGTTGCACTAGAAGACAATATGGCACACTGGGTAAGCCAGTCTCATGACCAGATAGAACAGGCCCACCAGCGGCCGAGCGGTAAAGTCACTCAACACTGGTAGTTCAATCCGAGATTCGAATTCTGAAAATGGACCAGCTGCATGGGTGTTTTTGTGGCTTACCCTGTGTGTAATGTGTATACGAGTCAATTTTCCTTAAAAAGTCCTCCACGAAGCATCTCTGCTCTTAGGCAGATAATCCTCGAGACTTTGCTGTAATTAACCAAACTAGACAGAACTATGACATCCCTGCCCCCCATCAACTCTCAGCTTCATATATCGGCAACAGACGAACTTTTGACCAACGACAGCACGAAAGAAATAGAAATGACGAAATCTGCAACCGTAATTAAGGGAATGATCTTGACTAACCTTGTTTTCCGAATCTACAGAGAAATTTTAAAGCTGTTATAATCCACAATTCAGGCACTATAAGAAGGAACACACACTCTATTTAAATTGTTAACAAAAAATATGGACAATTTTCAAATTATTAACACAGAAACAAGCAACTTCAGTAACTGATTAAATCACGACGAAAACTTGTATTTATGGTACAATAACACTTTTTTTATGCAATGGCGGGCACTAACCACTATAGGCGTTGGCCACTACTAAGGCCGGAAACAGAGATCACTTTATTATGGAGGCACCTAATAGGTGGGCCACCGTTGCCTCCTATAAAGAGACAGTAAACCAGGAAGAAGAGGCGCCCAGACCTAGCTTAGAAGCCATACACAGTTAAATGCCCCCAACTCCCGGAGGCGATCCGAGGAGGCTAACAGTCCCGATCAACTCGGGAAGTCAGAAAGCAGAATGTCTGGGTTAATAAAACGCTAAGTCAGTGACACATTCGCCAACAAAGACAACACAAGTCAAGAGGTCTGCCCGCCAGTGCTGACCAGGAGGAACCAATCTCCCTCGGACAACTTTTCGAACCATGCAGCACCCACAAAGATCAGACAAGACAGTATGAGTACAGTCCCTGCCCAGCCTGAACCTACCATCGAATAAAGGATGGTTCTAGGCACTGTGAAGACTTAATATTTCCTCAGAAGTCGAGCCTATGTAGACCTAGCCAGAACGCCGGGATTGCTCCGGGGAGGAGGGAAGATGAAGAGTCCTATGAAGAAAAAGATGATATACATCTATGTCTTCTCCGGGATTCGCAATAAGATATATACACATATCATTAATCTAATTAGATTAATTCGACTCGGGAGATGACGAACATATACATATATCTAATTAGATTAACTATATCTAATTATAGATACATATATCATATACATATATCTAATAAGATTAACTCGGCTTGGGAGAGGAATAAAACAGTCTGCCTAAATATAAATATTCACAAAAATATGAAGCACAGTTACTATCTCATTAAAATATTACTAGCTTTATGAGGTATTTCTCACGCCTTCTTAGCATGCCTTCGTGGCATAGTGGTCAGCACGCTCGACGGGCTAGTCCCCGCTAGGGCATTGATCATTTTTCATCTCTCCTGCTTCGAAATAACGTAATAGCCTTAGAGTATTACACTTCATTTTCCACAGCAATGGCATCAAGTGATGTTTTGACTAATAACAGCATCAAAGAAGTAAAGGTGATAAAGTCTGCAGTAGGTATTTAAAGGGATACATTTCAGATAACTATACTTTCCAAATCATAACCATTTCAACATCTACGAAGACATTTTGCAGGCCTTCAAGAATACCTTCAGAAACCACACAAATTAGAAGGCATTGTATGCATGAAACAAACATATTTTTCAAATTATTATGAGATGAGATGATATCTAAATAATAGTGAAAATAATATTTTCATTTGGAATGAAAGTGTTAACGTTTTTCACTATTTATTTAGCGCTACTTAATCAATTGTTATAAAAACTATTAAAAATGAAACTCAGAGTGATTACAAGCAAGACCAATACGGGGACTTCAAATTTTGATTGATTGCAGGCTAACATTATCGATTATCGAGTGTAATTTGTCTGTGAGACTTTTACAGATTTCGGCGATTGACTGGTGTAAGATTGTATTTTCAATACGAATTATTACCTAAGTTGAACAATTTAATTATCTATCGGTGAAAGAGTAAACTGAATGCAGCATTGTTCGAGCACTTCCGGTAATATAACAGTTGACTGTCTCCAGTGTGAGGTCGTGCAGTAAATTTAGAGAGATTATTAAAATTCGATTAAAGCAAACGGCAACAATACTGTCAAGGTCATTGGGGACCTGTGATTTGTAACTCATTCATATGGGGCATTACAGTGTTTCATATATTGATTGCACTTCTTGCTAAACCGCGTGAATAATAAATGCACGATAGTGTAATGTAAGTAATGCAACACTTCTAAAATTCTGGAGGACCCACCAGTGGTCGAGTGGTTACGACTACAGAACACTGGCAGTTTGACCCTGGTTCTAACACAACCGAACGGGTTGGTACATGGATGTTTTTTGTGGTTTTTCCAGGGTCAATAGACCAATAAGATCAGGTTCTTTCCAATGCTAATGTCACTTACTTAAAAAAGTGGAAAAGGCCAATATGTAAGTAAAGGATTTTCAGCAGGCTAGGAATCAATGACGTCACACAACAGCAATTTACAACAAGAAGCCGCCATTTGTTTACATTTTCCGTTCTTTGTATTTTTACTGGTTTGCTGACTATTCGTTCAATTTTACATATTTTATGGGGAATTTTGGATTTTAATAGTTTTTAATTTCATGGTCTTTCATGTCTTTGTGGATTTGGTTCAAATTTCTTTCTTTTTGTCTATAATTGATTAATTTTCAGCAGCATTTGCGTGGAAATGGTGTAGGGACAATTTATTTTAAAATAAAAATTGTGATACTATATATATAGCCACTCTGTTACCCCCTCTGAGCTCAGTTTTTTAAAAATTTTTGTATATTGGTAAATTGTGCATTTTTGGCTTTAAAATAGAATGAATTATGTTGTTCTTATATTCCGGTTAAGGTTTTTATGGGTATAGTTAATCATGCAGTAGTTGTGGAATTATCAAGTGGCGCTAAGCCTAACGAGGCAGCCATTTATTTACATTTTAAATTCTTAGTAGAAAAGTGACAGTTGGTACACCAATTTCAGTGTCATTTTGCCCCAGTGTGACCAAAAGTTAACTCCCAGTTTTGCACACCGAAAGTTTCGTCATTCTGCACTCTGGCAGTAACTTTCATTTTAACAGTAAACATTGTTTTTTCAACTGTTTTTTAACTGTATTCGCTGTTTTAGGTTTTTGTGTGTTTTAGAATTTTTAATGAAGTGGGAGTTTTTATGTATTTTTTATTTGCCGCAAAGTGAAAACTGAACTGATTAAATTAGAAATATATCTCTAATTAAATTCGAGGAAATACGTTTAAACGAAGAATTTAATAGGCCGTAGAAGGAAATCATGCGGTGTACACATCTTTAATTATAGGAAATGAGTAAAATAAACTTGGGTGTGTTCTGTCTCTGCTGGTGTCGCAATTTTAATGGCCAGCAGTGTATCTATTACTGTTCTTCTTCGATTGCATGGAATGTAATTCTGCTGTAACTTTCAATAAACATCAAGTTTTCTTTACCATAAGAATATTTATTCAGGGGATTGAGCACGAACTTCTACCACGCAACAACACGATATAAAACAGTAATTACTGTTGACATAAAAGACTTAATAACTACAGTTAGTTAGAACACTGCAGTCGTAGCGAACTGCAAGTGTTAACAAAAATATAATGACCCAAACGCGTGTTTTTGCAGACTAAAGGAACAGAAAATAAAGAGAATAAAGTAGCATTTAAATAAGCTTAAAATATGGGTCAGGAATGAAATTTATTTGCGCCCGGTATACGTGCAGAAGATAATGCGGCATCGAAATTTGCGATTCAGAGGTTACGAAATTTCTCAATTTCTGTCATCAGATTTTTTTTCATTTTTATATAAGCACTGATTTTACGGTAAAGCTCTTTTCATACTTTCCGTAATTTTTTATTTGTCATCCCAAGATTGTAATCCCATCTCGAAAAACTGGCAAAATTCACGGAATAATCACGAAGATTAATCTGAGACATAAATCAGTGACAGCAAAATTTTCTGATTTATGTTAATAGTGTAATGAAAAAATTCCTACATGCGAGCTCCACGCATTATTTTTTAGTCATCTATGTTAATTTTTTGGAGGCACTAGCTGTTATAAGCGAAGGCCACTGCTAAGGTCGGAAGCGGTGGTAACTTCACTATCGAGGCAACTAATAGATGGGCCACCGTTGCCTCCCAAGAAGAGGCAGTACATTAGGAGAAGCGGCACCGAGACCTGGCTAGCTCGAAGCTACCTTAGCGCAATTAAAGTGCCCTAAACCCTAGAGGCGATCCATGAGACCGCTCATCTTGTAGAAACATTAGGTTAGTTTGAAGCAGGAAGAAGTGAAAAATGAGCAATGCCCTCGCCAGGACTCGAAGCTCGCACCTTTCGAATACGCGCCGAGTGTGCTGACCATTACACCACGAACGCATGGTAAGAAGGCGAGCGAAATACCTTATAATCTGTCGGTCGATTCGGTCGAAATACCGTATAATCTGTCGGTCGAGTAGACAGGCATATTCAGCAACTCACATTCCACGTCCCCATCCTGGAGGGAATGTAAAATCATCTGCCATCAACAAGGGCTCCAACCTCGGATAGCAGAGCGAAGTCACTTAAGCATTGACAGGCAGACCGGGCCACCAATCCGGCCTGAAAACACTACGTCATGGTAGATAGGTAGGTTACGGAAGACGGGGACGCCTGATGTCTAACAGAGGTAAACAGGCAACTACACAGGTCGAGTCCAGGGGAAAGAACGACGGAAGGATATGAATATGCAATTTTGAGGCTTCAGACGCCCACTGGAAACATCAAGCAGTCTAAATGCTCGCCGACTCCACCGACGGGGATGTTTTCACCCGGACAACCATGAATACCTTACTATATAGCTCCACCACAACCAAACGGAACAGACAACACAATACCGATATGGTCCCTGCCAAGCCCGAATCAGCCGTCGCCGGCGATGACTCTAGTCCTTTGAAGACTGATTTTTATCCCCACGTGGCCGAGACTGCCTAGGTACAGATCATAACTAGTAGCTTCGAAGGTTTTACCTGATTCGACCCCCGGGGGAGGGCTTATGAAGAGATACAAAATTTGCATCTTTGCCTTATCCGACATTCGAACCTACGCCTTCGGTATGGCAATCACAGTCAATAACCACTTTCTCGTCTGGGTCGCAGGCCCAGAAATTTAAAAAATAACAAATAATAAAAAAAATATATAATACAAATAAAATAACAAAAATATTATGACAGCTAGTCATAGTCATTTTATTAAAAAGTTTAAAAAGTATTTTAATATATTTAATTTATTACTTTTAGTTCATAGGATGCGAAAAAGTAATCAAAGAACCATTTCCTCTGAACGTAAAATGATCTAAAAATTCATTATTGTTAGCGACAACGGGACAACTATAAATAAATGTCTTTCTTGCTTTTCGATTAAATTATCTTAAAATTTCTAAAATACTTATAATAAAGTTCTAACTGAAACTGCATGCGGGCTGTATTCCCAATCTGAAAACAGATGATAGGCCAGTTTTTTTTTAAATAAAGAAAACAAAAAAAAAAAATTTTGTTGATGAAATAAAAAATATTTTACATTTGTCTTACTAGATATTTATCACAACATATATAAATAATAATTAAATCCAAAGAAAAAGTCAAATTTATGTTTATTTGCTATCAAAAGCTTGGTACCTACAAGGTTCGTTACACTTTTTAATTCAAATATATTGACAGCTAAATGATAAAATTATCGAAACATTTTCGTAAAATTTTATAAATAAATTATCGTCTACCACTGTTTCTTTATTTTTGCATTTTGGTGATAAAAAATTATTTGACTTTATTTTTGCTTGTTTACTTCGTTATATTTTATTTAATGTTTAAAAACAGCTCGTAGTCGTAAGGAAACAACGAACAGTATTCGAAAATTGATAACTTTTTATCATGAGGATGGAAATTCGATTCGGGATATCGCTAAATTAGTAAATTTATCCCATTCTACGATGCAGTGTGTGATAAAATGCTTTGAAGAAAAAATCGGATCTAAAATAAAGAAGAGATTGTCCCGCAAAGAAGACTCGACGTTACTCAACGTGAACAGATATTTATAGTTACAAAATCTGGGAAAAATTCCTGTTTGAGTGTAGTAAAGATTTTTATAGAATTTACTAAAAAGTTTTCTTTCTACTTCAGTTTAACTTAAACCTGTTCGAAGAGTACTCATCAGTTGGATTACATAGACGCTCAGCAAGAAAAAAAAAATTTTGGAAGTGCAAAAAATAGAAAGCTTAGGCTTTCCTTCTCAAAATTAATGGTAAGTAAGCTCGAAGCGTATTAGAATCATGTCTTGTTTGCGGTTTGCCGATGAAAGCAAATTATTTAACATTTTTAGTTCCGACAAGCGTATAATAGTATTAAAAAAATAGGATCCTTATCCCAATACCTTGATTGGTACAGTAAAGCATGGCGGTGGACTTGTTCTTGTGTGACGAGATGCTTGTCAGCACCAGGATTAAATAATTTAGTATTTATTCATGGCACAATGAACCATGTGCCATGAATAAACGATTATACAAATGGTTTTAAAATATATAAATGATTATTTATATATTTTTAAAAGATAATTTAAAAATTACCCGCCCAAAATTTGGATACAGGAAACATCTTTTATTCTTCATCAGGATAACGATTCTAAGCACATGGACTTTCAGAACTTGTGGACAGTTATAGACAACGTTCGCCTTGTCTATAACTGTCCAAAAGTTCCGAAAACACCTCCTCAGTCACCAGATTTAAACCCAACAGAATACATCTGAGGAGAATTAGAGGTTAGAGTACAAAGGCACGACATTAAAACAAAAACCGAATTAAAAACAGTAATGATGGAAAAATGGAGGAGCATTGAATGAGATATTTACAAACCCATGGTCACAGCTGTCATAAATACTGCAGTATATATTATAAAATACTAACAGACAGAAATACTACAATATTTACAAATATCTGCAGATTTCTTTAAAGCGTGCCAAGACTTTGAGGTAATTTTCCTGTTACCTTTTCATTATTGATTTTCCCCCAAAAAATAGTTTTAATATGTTCATAAAATAATTAATGTAGTTTTTCTAAGAGAAATTTATAAACATTATTAAAAAATTTTCATTCTAAAATATTAATTTTTATCAATGAATAAAACAATATTTCATTGAACTCGTAAGTGTATGAACACTTTTGTGATCCGCTGTATGTGAGTTCATTTTCATAACCATTTGAATAAACTGTTTTTTACCAAAAACGTTTGGAATAACTTTTTCGAAAACAAGTACATTTAGAAATATGATCAGTAATATACATGAAAGAAAATCAAATCGTTTCGCTAATATTTAGTAACTGTATAAGGTATTTCTCCCACCATCTTGGCTAGCTTTCGTGGTGTAATGGTCTGCACGCTCAGCGCGTAATTGAGAGGTCCGCGGTTCGGTTCCACGCGTTGCTAATTTTTCATCTTTCCTGCTTCCAAAAAAAAAAAAAAAAAAAAAAAAAAAAAAAAAAAAAAAAATGCCTAATGTCTCTACAGTGGCACCCGAACTAAAAGGGTGGTGGATGATGATTCTCCTCACCCAGGATTTGGCGATTGGGTCCCCTAAAAAACCCCAGTCGCCCTTTAAAAGGGAGAGTATATAAGGTGCTTTTCCCAACTTTTTGACGTGCCTTCGTGGTGTAGTGGTCTGCACGCTCAGCGTGTAATTGAGAGGTACGCGGTTCGATTCCCGTCGAAGGCGTTGCTAATTTTTCATCTTTCCTGCTTCCAAAAAGTACCTAATGTTTCTACAATTGATATTTGGAAATTAAACCGAAAAAACACAGAATGTCCAAAAACAGACATGAGTCATTGCAATCAAACTACCTGAAATTATATTCCACAAATAAAAACGGAATAAGAAATAATTGCCTGTTTTTGAAAGGATACTGTAATGAAATAATTTGACTAACAAATTCTCCTTTGGAGACGCAAATCTTTGTATGATATTCCTTCGTTGACACGGTTGGTATTTGGAGTTCAAATCGGTGCATATCCTGCGTACGTATATTATTGTAAATTTTATTTTAAATTGGAATGACATAAATTAATAATCTCAAATTCTTTGGAAGAATGATAATTTCAACGTACTACAGCCAGACACAGCCAACAGAAAACATTAGCAGATCAAAACCGAGCACATAACTATGATAATGAGCGCGTAAATTTTTCCAAAAGGACGCATCAAACCGACATGGTAGGGCTATGGTAAAATGGGCTTATTGCCTCCAACCGCTCGGTATAAAGAGCAGAAAATTCCGGGTAGAAAACGCAAGGACATAGGGACAAGGTCGTTAACATTGCCCATGTCGCGTACCACACGCGATGGACTTTGGGGAAAAAGAGTTCTCTAATTTATGTGAGGTATCATCCGCTGCCACATTTACGTGACCAAGGCATTAAGAGGTCGAGAGTGGCAAAAACTCGTCTATTTCGTCCAAATCCATCGGCCAATGCTCTGGCGCTGTCTTAATGATACCAGGTTTGCTTCCAATCTATTTCGGGTTGGGAGGGGGAATCTAGGGTAGAGAGGGAGAATGACTAGCGAAATACACCGTAGATTTATTTTTTAAAAAAGGAACGGGGTAATTTGTTAGGAACCTGACTCCCGTTCCTGTGTGGGTGACAGGAACGAGGAAGCAAATATTCCCGCCTTTTTAACTTCCGTTGTTTACGTCATCAGATATTTTTTAAAATGTGTATTTGATTAATCGGGTGAAAAGTGTGGCTGACACATGCACGTGATAAGTATGTATTTCTTTGGAATTGAATGGCCTATAAAATTACAAATAACCGTATTCCAGATGCACATAATACAGAGGATTTTCGCACAATTTTAGACGATTTTTTTTACTGCTTTTAAAAGTATAAATTATCGTCTGCTGCTTGATTGTTTCGTTTTCATTCAAAATGGCGCTTTTAAAGAAGCAATGGATGGAAGGTTATGCTTGTGCTCTTTCCTAAATAAATTATCGCACCTAGTTATTAAGAAACGCTGTGAAAGCCATTGGTTTTCGATATCTGAAGCTATGATAGGTAGTCAATAAGAAAGCAAAAAAAGTTTGAAGTTTGGCTTCAAGGAGATCTAAATATTTATCTAAAGGGAAAAAAAAAACAAAAAAAAACAGAACGTTTCTAATGATGCAAAGGTAAGATCTTTAATGCTAAAAGAAAATATACTTAGGATAGTCGCAAAATCCTTAAAATGCACCTCGTCAGCTGTAAAAAAATGGATTATTTCTGATTTGAATCGTAAAAAGGCAAAATTAACATAATGTTATCCCACCTTCTTGGCATGCCTTCGTGGTGTGGTGGTCTGCACGCTGGGCGCGTATTCCAGAGATCCGCGGTTCGATTCCCGGCGAAGGCGGTTGCTCATTTTTTCAGCTTGCGTGCTTGCAAAAAATTCCTAATGACTCTACAGTGGCGCCCGAACTAAAAGGGTGTTGAATGATGGTGCTCCACACCCAAGATTTGGCGACTGGGTCCCCTAAAAAAACCCCAGATGCCCTTTAAAAGGGGGAGTATATAAGGTATTTCACCCACCTTCTTGGCATGCTTTCGTGGTGTGGTGGTCTGCACGCTGGGCGCTATTCCAGAGGCCCGTGGTTCGATTCCCGTCGAAGGCGGTTGCTCATTTTTCATCTTGCCTGCTTCCAAAAAAAATCCTAACGGCTCTACAATGTGCATTGTCTTTCTCCAAGACATACCATCGAACACAGACCGCGCTGCAGAATTCTTTACGAGAAACATTTATCCGAACAAAATCTGTTACGTCTGTTAGTCCAAAACCTTAGCAGATGTAAAGCGATCTATAGCTGTGCCAGAAAGTAAGTACAAAGACTCGGAAAGGTTTAAAATAAATCTTTTCATTACACAGAAATTAGGACATAAATACATGTTCTTCTGATGACAAAATCAACTACAACTGGTGGCGATGCAACTAAAGTAAAGTCAAATTTCAATTTTAGACGTAGAATAGTAATCGAATTACACACAATTAAATTTAAAAATAGCTTTGGCTTAGAACTTTTAACCGGGGCATCAGATTCAAAAGTCGGCAGCGATAACGGAAAGATTAATAATTACACACTTATCAGGGCTGGAGAAACTAACGTAACGTGCTCGCCAAAGGCAGAAATACGCTCTGTCTTACAATGCAAAAGCCTGAGCTTAAAATACATTTTTTTTTTCCAGTGGCGGGCACTAGCCATTATAGGCGCTGGATACTACTAATATCGGAAGTGGTGGTCACTTCATTAGGGAAGCATCTAACAGGTAGGCTACCATCGCCTCCTATGAAGGGACAGAGAGCTTGAATCCATGCCTTGTCAGAGATTTGAGCCCGGCGCCTTCGGTACGGCAGTCAGAGTTACTAACCATTTTCCATCTGGGAGACAAAATCTTAAATACTACCATCTAACTAAATTTGCATTCTGGTGAGGAAACGGAAAGGGCTAGTCTTACAGTAGTAAGGATATAGTAAAGACTAAAATAATAAATAGCTGGTTAATTTAAATAATAATAACTGTACAACATCTTTCATGTCGTCTCATCTATCATCTAAAATATCATTACATTGTATTATTTTGCAGCGATATAGCCATTTGTTTCATGAGTAGAAAACAGGGGAAAAAAATTAAAGGTTTCCTAATTGCTTGAAAACTGAAAGAAACTGCTTGAACAATAAGATTCGGTTATATCTAGATTAACTGTTTCTGTTTATTAACAATCACATGAAATCTACAAGAAACATTTTTTGGAAAATAAAAATTGGTGATAACATCAAGTAAAAAGCAGGAAGAGAGATGTAACTGCGGGTTTCTTCTCCCAGTGAAAATGCCATTCAAAATTCTTGCCAAGGAACTGCCTCAGAGTCGGATCATAAAGAAGAGAATGGGAAGAACTCGATTTGACCGTATTCCATGGCATTCCGCCTTCCGCCCAGACTGTTTTTGTGGTGGGGAGTGTCGTTCAACTTCGCCCTTGAAAAAACGAAGAGGAGTATTGCCAACGGAGGGAAAGATAAATGATGATTATAAAGAGAAAAAAAATAAACAGAAAATATGTTTCCCCTACATACAGAGCAAAAGACCTCAATTTAGAGAAATAACTCAAGAATACAGTTACTTGCTTATTGACATCTAGCCAGAGATTTATTTCTCACATCAGTTTGGATCATACGAGCTCTTTGTACTTAGATCAGGGTTTCTTAAAACTGTGGGTCACGACCTCCAGTGGGGGTCGCAAAACATTTTAGCAGTTTTGATATTTCTTTAACTTATTATAATAATTTTACAACTACCAAGTATTTTTGCAGAATGTATCTGAGAATAGATAAAGGTAAGACAATATAGACAAGGAAAAAAACGAAAACGTTTCGACGCATTCTTTTTATAATATAAACGTTCATTTTCCTTGCTTTGCACGTGACGTTGTCATTTCGTCTATTACTTATTTAAAATTTTCACATTGTTCTATGTCTTAAAATTAGAAATTAAAGTTAATGACCTAAAACTGCAATAGTATATTACAGTACAAGTGAAAAAATTGACAGTTTGATTCACGCGCGTGTCGGATTTGCGCAATACTCCCACAAAATTTCTGTGAATATTATGGGAACTTGGAGGTCGCGATCGAAAAATGTTTAAGAAACTCTGACTTACATCGAAGCCGAATAAGGGTCCAAGGGTGAGAGAGCTTGCGAGTGAATTAATAAGAAATGCGCCAAATTCACTACGAAAATTTACATTAAAAAATAATTTATGCTGGTCAACTCTCAATTTTGAAAATATCAAGAAACATCATTTTAAATATCATATTTAAAACAATACAAAAGAGCCAAAATTCCGAGCACTTGCGCATTAACTTTGTTTTCCTGAAACAATTCTTTAACCACATCAAAAACATATTTAATTATTAAGGTTTCGTTTGTTTGTCTATTTCATTACGGCAGAGCAATGGAGAGCTATCTGCCTAAGAGGATTGATAACCTTCGTAGAGGGCTGTCTAAGCAAAACTGGCTCCTATACACGTTACACATGGGCAAAACCAACTGTTATTCATCCAACTGTTACAACGAAAGCAACCAACTGTTATTCATCCGATTGTTAATTCAGAGATTCTGTTAATTTGAAGATGTTCTCGCTTAGTGAATCAGAGATTAAATATTGATGAAATATTCTGAAATTACTTTATTGATCGATGAAGAGTTTACTGTAGATACAGATGTTCCGATTATTATGATGCGAGATTTCAGAGTAGACGTCAAACGAAATTAAAAGGTACTTTGTAGGGTTTATATTTATTTTAACTAACATTTATTTTAAGTTTAAACTATCTTTCCTGTCAATCCTTACTTTCCCCTGGAACTGCCAATGCCAGAATATGTAAATTTGAGTAGAACGCGCAAGCATTCAAATTATCAGCGGAAGTAGTATGATTTAAATAGAAGGAAACGAGTTCGGTGAGAGAGTTATTCTTACTTAGCGAGCGCGGAGGTAGAAATCGAGAATTGAAGAACCCCGCGTTGCGGCCTATGTGCTTGGCGGGAAGTAGTTGCAATTGTTCCAGTGAGCTTCGAGTCTGCTGAATTAGCAGCCGTATTGTAAAACGCGGGGAGTTAGTTATTTTAGAGAGCCTCGTAGTTAGAATATTGTCTTTACTTTCTTTTCAGGTTCTTATTTTTATTTTGACTGCCGAGTTGGCACCGTTTGTAAGCGTCAAGAGAACGCAATTGTAATTCATTACGTTGAATAAAAAGGGACTTAAATCCTTTACAAGACTCTGTGGTTTATACAAGCTTTCACAGTCACCCTTGGTTGCGTGCAAGTTGTAGGCGCGCAACGTTATATTGGCGCCCGAACACTTATCGAACTGAAATGGCCGAAAACTGGATGGAAGCCGCTGGACAACACCAAGAAATGACAACTCAGTTAGAAGGATTTGGATACCTGGTCCAGACTTTGAGAGCATCAATCAAGCCAAACGTCTATTTCGACGGAAAAAATTCGGTGTCCGTATTTTTAGAAGGTATAGAAAACCACTTTCAGCTCTACCCTGTGCCTGAAAGACAAAAAGTTGCCATCGCCACATCAGCACTAAGAGGACAGGCCGCGCTATGGTGGAAAAATATAGGCAAATTTCTTCTAGGTGAATTTGGAAGCCCGACGTATACTTTTGAAAATTTCAAAAAATCGTTAGTAAAGGCCTTCCCCATAGTGAAAGATCGCGCACGGCTGGAAGCCGAGCTATATAGTTTCTATCAACGGGATACAGCACAATTGACGGACTTTATTTTACGAAAAATCAAGCTAACGGATATGCTGTATGGCAAGAAACCCGATGCGGAGATTATTGAAATAATATTACCAAGATTGTTACCCGCTGTTCAAGACTACTTTGAAATTAGAAACCCAACCACATTGCAGGAACTTTTCGAATTGGCGGTGAAATTTCAAAATCGCAGAATAGCGGAAAGAGCGAGAGGGGAAACATATTCTCAAAGTACCAGAAGGAAGGAGGAAACCAGAAATGGAAATCGCTCATATGGGGGAAAGAACTATCAAGCTAACGCATCGAAACTCGAAGGTCAAGGCCCAAAAAGAAAATTTGAAAATAAGCATCCGCGTACCCAGAAGACACAGATTGAAAGGAAAGCTTTAAACGACTAGAGGGGCCTGTGAAAGGGAGGGTCCAGACCCCGGAAGTTTTAGAAAAACCCTCAAATAGACATCTAAATACAGTCATCGTAAAAAACTCACAGCTACCAATTATACAAGTCCTGGTTGGCGATGTACCAGTAGAAGCCCTCATCGATACAGGGGCAGAAGGAAATTTCATGAGTGAAAAGTTCTTCAAAAAGAATTTTTATAGGATACGACTATTCAAAACCAGAAATACGGAAATTATAGCGGCGCAAGGAAAAACATGTCACTGCATCGGGAAAGTATCATTAAACTTACAGATAAAAGAGGAAAATCTCAAAGTATTAATTTTTGTGGTGAAACACCTCCAACACTCTCTTATTTTAGGTATGGACTTTTTAAGGGCCGCGAGGGCCAAATTAAAGTTTCAAGATAGTTCCGTGGTGCTGGAGATGGACCAGAGGGTGGTGGAACCTGCGGAGACACCTGAATTGAACCTTAGCCATTTGAATGACCAGGAGAGTAAAGCAATACAGCAAGTGGTGAGTAATTTTTCTCATTTGTTTTCAGAAAAACCGGGAAACTGTCAGATCGTGACTCACAAGATTCAATTAAATGCCGAAAAACCTTGTAGGACTAAACCGTATCGCTATGATAAACAAAAAGACTTAATCATCGAAGAACATATTCAGGAGATGTTAAAGAATAAAATAATAACGCCCATAAATAGTGAATACGCGAGTCCAGTCGTACTATGTAGGAAAAAGAACGAGTTTCCTCCTTCGGATAAAAGGGCTTGGAGGTTTGCTATCGATTATAGAAAACTAAATAGCATAACTAAATTTCCAGTTTACCCTTTGCCGGTTATAGACGAGATCATTAGACAGATCAAATCGACGAGATATATGTCTACTTTGGACTTAACGTCTGGCTACTATCAAATAGCTATGAGACCCGAAGATATACATAAAACCGCGTTTATAACAAAATCGGGCACTTATGCATTTTTACGCATGCCTTTTGGGTTGTGTGGGGCCCCATCAACATTCCAGAGAGCTATGGACATTGTTCTAAAGCCTGTCCTAGGAAAATCAACCTTAATTTATCTAGATGATATAATTATAACGAGTAATACGTTGGAACAACACATTAATGACCTCGAACAAGTTTTTAAATTATTAAAAGAGGCCGGTCTTACAATTAACGCCTCAAAATGCAAGTTCGCAACTAAAGAACTTAAATATCTCGGTTATAAAATTTCGCAAAAGGGTATAGAAACGCAAGATTCAAAAATAAAAGCTATTAAGAATTTCCCACCGCCCAACACCGCAAAGAAACTTTCGTCTTTCCTTGGACTATGTTCTTACTATCGATCTTTCATAAAAGATTTCGCTAATATTGTTGAACCACTCTTAGTAATCAAAAGAAAAAAGAGTAAATTTACGTGGACAGCTGAAGCTAACACAGCTTTTGAAAGATTAAAAGAAGCGCTTATTAATGTCCCTGTTTTAAAATTCCCTGAGGGGGGACGAAAACCTGGAAATTGCGGCAGATGCATCAGATTATGCGGTGGGTGCGATTCTTATGAAAAATAACCATCCGATGGCATTTTTTAGTAAAACATTGAATCAAACACAAAGGAATTATACAGCTACAGAAAGAGAAACATTAGCCGTATTAATGGCTGTACACAAATTTCGAGTTTATTTCGGCAAATCGCCAGTAACAGTCTTTTCGGATCATGCGGCTGTTGGTAGACTTTACTCGGGAAAAAACCTAACGCCCAGGTTAATAAGATGGGCTTTAAAACTCCAAGAATATAATATCACAATAAAATATAAACCGGGTAAGGAAAACAATGTAGCTGACGCACTTTCTCGTATAAAACTGGACGATGAAGGTAATGAAATTAAATGCGCTGTGTTGACTTCAAAAATTTTAGATTCTAGAGATACAATTATCGCTGAACTGAAAGCTGATCCTGAATTTGGAAGTATCTATGCATATTTGAAAGACCCCGAAAGCTTTGAACATACAGATATCGATGCGATAAGAAATAGAGCAGAAAACTATGAAATAATAGATAATTTATTATTCTATACGAAAACAACAAACGAAAATCTTGAGTATAAGCCAGTCATCCCAGCCTCGCTTTGATTAAGCATTTTGAAGGAGTTGCACGAAAAAAAAACAGCGGGCCACCTCGGGGTCAGAAAGACTTTAAAAAGGGTACGCGAAGCGGTATATTTCCCGCAATTATACAAAATAGTAACGGCGTATGTCAGGTCCTGCAATCAATGTCAGTTAATAAATGATATTAATTACAGCCCGGCCGGGTATTTAAATAGCATTCGCGCTACATTTCCGAATGAAATTTTAGGCATAGATCTCCTTGGTCCCTTCCCCCAGAGCGAGTTAAATAAAAATCGTTTTCTTTTAGTAATAGTAGATCATTTTTCAAAATGGATAGAAATTGTTCCACTTAAACGCGCGTCAGCCAAAACAGTCGCAGATGCATTCTTACACAGATACATTTTAAAATACGGTGCACCGATAAAAGTCATTAGCGATAACGGAAAACAATTCATTAGTCAAATATTTGAAAACATATGCAATGGACTTGATATACGCCATATCAAAATGGTTCCGTATAGACCACAGGCTAACATAGCAGAAAGAGTTAATAAAAACATTGTAAAAATAATTCGCAGTTACGTTAGCACACATCACAAGCGCTGGGATGGCTACATAAATGAATTAGCTTATGCTTTAAGAACGGCGCATCATGATACTACGGGAAAAACTCCAGCAGAATTATTTTTAGGCAGAAAGTTAATTACGCCTTTAGATAAATTATTCTTTGTGCAACAAAGAGAGCAGGAATTTAGACAAAAGGACGTGCAAAAGCTAATTGATCAGGCGCTTAAAACTTCGGATACGGCAAGAAATAGACAAAAGTTATATTACGATAGAAAACGCCGTGAAGCAGATTTTAAAGTTGGGGATAAAGTATTGAAACGGAAATTTTCTTTATCAAGTGCCCCAGACAATTTTATGGCAAAGCTAGCTCCAAAGTTTGAAGGCCTCTATGTAATTCAGGAAATCAAAGGAGTAGTCTTATATCTTAAAAACGAGAGAGGGGAAATCTGTAAAGCAAGTCCCGACCAGGTGAAAAAATACTATTATCCAAATGATTTTGAAATCCTTAAAAGTTTCTTGCAGGACTCAAGTCTAAACGAAATAGAAGGGCCAGAGACTGCAACAACTATTCCACCACCCAAGAAACGGAGAACTGAAGAGAGACCTAGCACTTCTACAACCCGGACGTCGGTATCAAAAAGAAAAAAGGATTTTCAAACTCCGGCGTTTAAGAAAAACAAAAATACAGATGAACCGGGTAAAGAAACCGTGGTAAAGACGAAAACACCACCTACAAAAGATGGCAGGAGAAATTACACATCAAGGAGAACGCGCACACGGCCACAGAGTCAGGTGCCAGCAAGGCCGCCGTTCCGGAAACTGAAACGCCAACAGGAGGCACAGAAATACGAGGAACAGAAGAAATTCAAGAAGGACTCCAGACCGGAGGACGTCACGACCAGCCGTCCCAGGCAGAAACGCAAAGGCCAACAACCAGACGATTACTCCGTCAAGAGGCCAGCATGTAGAGGACGCAAAAGAAAAAACAACGGGGACGACACTCGGAGATCAACAAGGAGAAGATTGACATCCATGACACCTCTAACTTGGGATCAATTTTGTCAAAAACGGATGACGGAGTTTTAAGCATCGAAAACTCAAAGATAAGTTAAAACCTTCTATAAATTTTTTTTTCTCTTTTGTTCCGAAATGTTATGCATAAGTACGAACTTCTATGTTTTGACGAAAGTCAATATGTCTCGGTTGAGACTTAGTTTTGTTTTACTTTATTTAGCTAAGGCAAAAGTATTATTTTCTTTAAGTGTAAAAGCTAAAAACAAGCATTTTCTGTTGGTCGAAAGACTAATTCTGTTATGTTAAAGCCAAAATTTGGCCGAAGATAAAAATAACTTCGTATTCTTGTATTAATAAGAATTTTAGTTTCAGTGCCGCCAGCTTGGCGAAGAATGAGTAAAGTAAAAATTTATTTTCTCTTATTCATTTTATGGTAAATTGTAAAAAGCATATGTATTAAACTTTTGTAAATGTATGTAAATACTTGCATGTTATGTAAAAGTAGAATTTAGTCTAGAAGCATAAAATTGTAGATGCTAAAAGTGAATGCTTACAAGCAATGAAGTCAAAATTTAAGTATTAAACTGTAAAGTCATGCTTTAGAGCGAAAGCCTGCATGTTTAAAGATGAATGAGGGGGAAGTTAGAATGAATGTGTTTTGTAGGGTTCTCCACCTACATTTGAATTTTTAAGAATATTAAAGTAGCTCATTGAGTTGTAGAATGTCGAGTAAGGTGTGTCTATTTGGTTGTTGATTTCTAACAAATCATGGTGGTTAGGGGAAGTGTTGTAAGACTAAAACACGAATATTTCCGTTTGACACCACACATGGTGGAGAGCCAGGGTAAAGTTAAATTAATGCTTGAAAAATTGAATGAATGTGAAGTAAGCAATAACTAAGAAAAACGAATCGTTAAAAACAAAAATTTATTGTGTCAAGAAAGTGTAAATTATAATGTATGTAGAAAGATAGTGATACTTATTCCTTCCAGATGCTGGAAGGAAAGACCAAGATTGATTGATGAAGTCCAGGAAAAGTGGCTGTAAGAAGAAAGCTTTGTAACGAATAACAGAATTTTAATATATAATTGTTACATAAGATTTTTTTTGTGTAAACGAGGCTTTCGCCAGTTAGTTCAGAATTAGATAAACTTACAACAGGTCGTTTGTAGGACCTGCTTCCAAGTTTTCCAAATTCTGGCAGCGGCAAATGTAGGGTTTATATTTATTTTAACTAACATTTATTTTAAGTTTAAACTATCTTTCCTGTCAATCCTTACTTTCCCCTGGAACTGCCAATGCCAGAATATGTAAATTTGAGTAGAACGCGCAAGCATTCAAATTATCAGCGGAAGTAGTATGATTTAAATAGAAGGAAACGAGTTCGGTGAGAGAGTTATTCTTACTTAGCGAGCGCGGAGGTAGAAATCGAGAATTGAAGAACCCCGCGTTGCGGCCTATGTGCTTGGCGGGAAGTAGTTGCAATTGTTCGAGTGAGCTTCAAGTCTGCTGAATTAGCAGCCGTATTGTAAAACGCGGGGAGTTAGTTATTTTAGAGAGCCTCGTAGTTAGAATATTGTCTTTACTTTCTTTTCAGGTTCTTATTTTTATTTTGACTGCCGAGTTGGCACCGTTTGTAAGCGTCAAGAGAACGCAATTGTAATTCATTACGTTGAATAAAAAGGGACTTAAACCCTTTACAAGACTCTGTGGTTTATACAAGCTTTCACAGTCACCCTTGGTTGCGTGCAAGTTGTAGGCGCGCAACGTTATAACTTGATTTTATTAAACATCTTTTTAATCTCGATACGGTGCGAGGTAACTTGTACACTTGCCAATACATGTACCAATCCATGTACACTTGCCAATTCACCTATAGAATTAACAATTATTAAGAATATAACTGCAGACATCTTAAATCTGAAATCGTTTTTTGGAAATCATCTTAAATCTTTTCACTGAAAGTATCCACAAGCGACAACCCAAGACTGACTGGTGTTACTGTGTTATACGAAGTTGATGCTCTTTCTCTTTTCTCCATAGCAAACTAACTGTAGAGCGTCAGTAATTTTGAATCAGTTTTCTCATCGTATCGTTTACGTTCTTTTTGCAAACATTTCTTTTGTTTGCAGTACTTTGTCGCAGCGTTTATCTCGTTTATCATCGTTTATCTGCTTCTCTTTGCGGCGATTTTTCCTTTTTCGACCTCACTAATTAATTAATTCTGGCAAAATAAAATACAGCAAACACCATCCGAACACACTGACTGCTTACGCGCGACTGTCTACCGCAGAGATAGTCGACCCGGTTCCTACCGGCCACTAGTGGGCGATTTAAGCTTTAACGGCGGGCGGTAGACGCTTTTGCCCATTCCGATGATGAAAGACCCTCCTCCCGCGTACAGCTCTCTCTTGTTTCTATATATTTATAATGCTTTGCAACTTCTCTTAGGTCTTGTTCTGTAATTACAGCGCGCATAATGGGATTATTACATCTTAACAAAGCGTGAGCCTAAGAGAAATTTTTCCGAGAAACTAATTTTTCCTTTTTCTATGATTGAAGGGTTTCTATTCGAAACAGTTTCGCTAGAAACGATGTCCCGGCTAGCTACGAGGGACATAAATTTTCTGTCTCTTATAAATAAATATAAGCAACATATAAATAAATCGAAAAGTTTAAAAAATACGTATATATATATATATATTTACTAAAAAATATTGATTATATTATCTCCTAAGATTAATTTTAGTAGAATTATCTTAAAAGAGTGAATCCATACATAGTGAGTGCAGTCTCCACTCAATTACTTTGCATTTAAGCTAAATTAAGTTACTGCGAAACCGATTGGGGGGTAAGAAAACTTTTCCACTTACAAAGTGGGCTGTAGGTATAAAAAGGTTAACTACCCCTGGTCCACCAAACGTTCTTGCCACTCACACGTGGTCGCGAGTGTGCATGGAGCTTTGACGTCACCTAAATTTCGCTACCTTTGACGCGTTACTATATAAGGTATTTCTCCCACTTCCCTAGCGTGCCTTCGTGGTGTAACGGTTGCACACTGGGCCGGTATTCCAGAGGTCCGTGGTTCGATTTCCGGCGAAGGCGATTGCTTATTTTTCATCTTTTCTGCTTCCAGTTAACCTAATGACTCTACAACTATACGAATACCCTTTGACCAAATAATTTTTTTTTCGTTTGCTAATGTGCTCTTTCCTTTGTCTAATCATGTATTTAGATTGATTGTGATATTTGTAGTTTTGGAGAGACAAGCTTGTAGAGATATTAGGTTATTTTTAAAGCTGGAGTCATGAAAAATGAGCAACGCCCTCGCCGGGAATCGAACCACGGACCTCTGGAATACGTGCCCAGCGTGCTGACCACTACATTACGAAGGCATGATAAGATGGCGGGAGAAATACCGTACAAGCTTTCGCGCACATCTCAAACAACGTTTTAATTTTTGCTTTACCGTCAGACTTCTACGGAAGAACGTTATCCTACGTTAAAGTCAATCCTATATACACGCAGAAGTTGGCGACCTGCCGTACAGCATATCAATGCAGTTCAACCTCCGGAATTACAATTATCACAGATTTATTACCATTTGCTGAAAATAACATATTTTCCCGTAGAAGTTATTACAGCACAGGTAATTAATAATTTCCAGTAGAAGTCACTTCTAACGGATATTAATGGATTGTAGTGACATTTATGGGAATTTCAACAGAAAAATTTCGAGATTCATTGATTTCGGCAACAATGACATGCTAAATCCACTGATTCGGAATCACTGGCTTACTAACACGAACTTGACAGTAAAGACTTGGCGATATGCATGAGCAGTCAATGCTAACTGATACGCAGGTAAATGACAAGACGTTTCTCCTGCAGGCAATTTTCGCAGCCGATGCTCTTTCTTACGGATGTTGCCAAATTTCAAAATACAATAATAGAAAACCCACACTTTTGTCACAAGAAAGTATTTCTGCAAGCAGGATATTTCATTATATCGGATCTTTCCATTTTAAATCCCATATGAATTTTCCAACAAACTGAGATAAACTGTGACTGAAAAAAAAATTCGTGAACTTTAATACATACAGTAATGTGTCATTTGAAAAATTACTTACGTTTATTATGTATGATTTTGAACGTAATTTGTTATCTTGTTGCTGTTATTACCAATCTCATTTGCCTGACAATGATCAGCACAAGCCCACGACATTCTGTGGTACAAGGTTACAAATGTGCCTGTGCTCACAAACCGGTAGAGTGGTTAGCGTCGCTGACTGCCGTGCCGAAGGGGCCGGGTTCGAACCCCGGGAAGGCATGGATGTTTGTAAATGCATAGTGTCCGTGCTGCATGGAACCCTCTAAATACGCGGCGAGCCTAAAATCCTCTCGAGAGGTTGCGGGGTCCTCTCGGAGCTGTGACCCCCGAGGTGCTCTCCATTAAAATTGAGGCGGGATTTAGCTAAATCGCACTGTCACCTGTAAAGTGCACAAGGCTGTTGCCAACGACAGGCGTAAACTTGCGCTCATTGCCACGAGGATTTCAGTGGGCTTGGGCTGACTATAGGTCAGACAAGTGAGCAATGCTGACAACAATAAATGCGCCTGTCGTTTTCAACAGCCTTGAGCACCATTTAGGTAATATCCTGACTTTAGTTCAGTTCCGCTGAATGGCTAATTTTGCGAAAGGGCACCCGGGGAGGTGAACTCCGAGGATTTCCCATCCCTCTTCCCCTATGAGTGCAACATCAGATTGGTAGATTGCGAGCTCAGCGAAAGTGTAAAAAATCTTAGCCTTTTGGGCGGTCGTTAAAATCTGGCACTTTCTGTTTTTTTTTTTTTATATTCAAATTCTTTATATATATATTATTTTTTATATATTCTTTTTATATATAGACAAATTCTTTTTTTCCATTGTCCTATAATAAACAAAAGTTCGCCACAATTACAATTATACAAGTAACTGTAATCTTTTGGCAAAGTGTCAGTACGCCAATACTAACCCAAACATTTGAGGCGCTGGTATTTTTTTTTTCACTTTTAAATTTACTGAAATGAAATTATTAAATACAATGGCTTCACAGTCATTGCTATCCTTAAAATCTGAAAATTTCATTCGTGGTGTCGATTCTTCTTTCTTTGTATCAACACTAAGCGATTAATTGAAATATTAAAAACACTCTCTTCTCACTAAAATATTCAAATGAGCACATTTCATTCGATTCCTTTTTCCGCTTCTGATTAGGTTCGCTATAATTTCCTTTTCTCTTAATTATCGTATTTACTTGGGATTGAAATATATTAAACTTATATTGAATTTTAATTTAACACACCCTTCGCCATCAGAATTCTAAATAACATTTAAATATTTTAATTCTACTATTAAATTACCCCCTTCTCCCAAAAAATAAAGAACATTTCTTAATTTGACGACTTAGATTCCGACTTAAGTTCTTTCCTTTCCATATTCATTAAAACCATTTAAATTGACTTTAATTCCAAATATTCTTCCAATTTTGTTCTAAAGTTCCTGTATAATACTTTTTAATCATTTCTTGTTTATTTTTATCCAATAGATTGCGCTATAATGTATTCCTTGTTCATTATTAATTTATTTTTATTCATTTAGTCAAGTACGGTATAACAGCATGGAACGTTTTCGGTTTTTGAAAACAGAGAAGAATTTTCGGGAATGTATAAAGGTTTTTTTTTCATAACATTAGCTTGAATTAATGCACAGCATTCAAAATATAAAAAAAAGCATAATGATGTTCAATATGTAAGTAAATATTATTAGAATTATTAGTCGTAGGGTCTTTAAAATAAACTAAATAGCGATATTTTCAATATCTCCAGGAATGTTTTAGTCTAAAAGTCGTTAGACCAGAAGGGCTATTAATTTCGTTTTGGCATTTTGCGTTGATTCACTGTAAACGGCATTTCACTTTTCAGGTTGTTGCCACCAAATATTAGAGCCCTGCATTACATTTAAAGAAACTGAATAATGATGAATCTACATGAATGTATGTATGTATGTTTCTCGCACTGTGATAAAACAACGGTACCTAGAGCCATTCAATTTTGAATAACGTACGTCTCCACCCGAATATGGGCATCTGGAAGCCCTAATTTGGAATTTGTTTTATTATGTATTTCATATTTTTAAAGCATTTACGAGTTTTTGACTAAGAAACTCTACGATTTTAAAGCGAGCCATGGCAACACTGTACAAAAAAAGAAAAAAAAATATCTCCAGCGAGCGAGACTGTGTATCGGAAATTCTAAAGATATATTGATTTTAAAATTATTCTGCGATATTGCACTTGAACTGAATTTTATGGTTTAAGTGCGAAGAACATGATATTTAATAAATAAAGGTAACACACAAAACGTTAAAAAAAAGCCCCCTTGGGCGCAATATAAAATATAAAAGTTTTTCAGATTTGTTTTTTTCTTTTTAATTTTATTTAATTTCATAACATAACTGGAACAATCTTTGAAATATTCTAAAGTTTATATGCGAAGAGGATATGCACTGATGGATGATGAAATATTTATGATTTCATTGTTGGAGAAAATGCTTCCAGAAACTCAAAACAGCATTAAACGCAAACAGCAAAGCAAAGGTAGGCAGTGGGATTACAACTGCAACGTTTTGCATACAAAGCGGTGTCGTGTAACAGTGCAGGATCACATGACGAAACGATGAGTGGCCGGTACGTCACGGTAAATCAAACAAAAAAGAATTCGAAAGCGCCTATTTCCTTATCGCCTTCTATGAATTGCAGACCACACATTCCTCCTACGTAAATTTAAGGACAAACATTTGAAAAATCAGTAAGAAAACAGTAAAAAAAAGTTAACCGTTTCTAAATGTGGCTTTAAATCTGAAAGAAACTTACCCAATATTCAGCAGTGGAAGAGAAATTATTTCGCGAATTAATTTTAAAATGCTTTAAATCAAATTTCATGCCTTACTTTCTTATCTCAAAATAAATTTAGCCTTATTTCGAAATACTTATTTCAAATTTTTAAAATATTTGCTAGTTTTTTTTTGTTTTCTTCTAAATTTGAGAATTTTTTCGACTGATTTAAAATTTACCTATTTTTTCTTTCCCAATGGTGGGCTCTGGCCGTTTATTGACGTTGGTCACTACTAAGGTCGGAAGCGGGGTCTCTTAATTATGAACGCACCTAACAGGTGACGACCGTTGCCTCCTATGATAGGACGGATAAATTACATCAGTGCATTCTCTGGGATTCGAACCTGGGCCCTTCAGTACGGCAGTTTAAGTCACTACGGCATTTTACCGTCTGTACGGCTTTAATAATTCAAAATAGCCATTTTTTTCATTTTTAAATAAATATTAATTGGGACTCTCTTTTCAATCGTAAACTTACTTTGCAATAAGAGCCCTATTATCAATTTATTCAAAATTTATTTGGAAATAATTATTAGCCTAAATGGGGGTTAGCTCAGAAGGGCTGTTAGTCTCGTAACCGCTTTCGAAATCGCTTTCAAATTGTTGCCACCAAATATTATGTTTCTCGCACTGTGAAAAACCAACTGTACATAGAGTCATCAAATTTGAATAACGTTGTCGTCCACCCGAACATGGGCACACGGAAGCCCGAATTTGGAATTTTTTTTTTATTCTCTATTTCATATTTTGTAAAACTTTAACGAATTTTTTATTAAAAAACTCAATATTTCCAAAGCGAGCAGTGATAACACTGCAGGGAATAAAACAATTTTAATCTCCAGCGAACGAGATTGTCTATTGCAAATTCTTGAAGATATGCTGTTTTTAAATATTTTTAGCCCAGTGCGGCGTTAGTCCACATGCTCTCGACACGTGTATGTGTCTGTTAATAAAAAAACGCCTGTTTGGGCGTTATATAAAATCTGAAAGACTGCACATTTTTTCCAATGTTTTAGGATAATTTTTTATTTACATTATTTTATAAAAATAAATTTGCTCTTTAACCATTTGTTACTACCATATGAATGATTTAAAAAATTGTTCTGGACGGTTCAGAAAGGTCCCAGTAACGATACATCGTCAGCATCATGCTAAAGCAGGGGTTCTCAATCACTTTTTGTTGCATGCACCCCTTTTACCTCTGCTAAACGTTCATCACCCACACTTCTTATCCATAACTTGAAAAATGCGTACACATTTATTTAGAAAGCAAGATGTTACATGGCAGTGTTAAAGTCTTTTAACGAGTTCTATCGATTAAACGAGAAAAAGTATGGAAAATATTGGTAAATGCTAAAACTTGAATAAAAGTAGTTTTTTTTATTCATAAACTAAAACTATATACTGAACTGTTAAATAAAATAATAACCACATCCCCGCCAAAAGTATGAAATTTCCCCGGTTAAGGTGACTAACTGCATGTGTTACCTATGTTAAAATTATTTAACTACTTGAAATGAAACATGATTTAAGTTTTACTGAAAGAATAACAAACTCAAAGAAAATGAGTTTACAATTTAATAATTAGTTAAACAATTTTAATATAAGAATCTTCATATAATTACTCCTCTTTCCAATTTTTTAGACTATATTTTATATAAAAAACTGCCAATATAACTTCATAAAAGAGATAAATAATTATTTTAATAGTGAAGCACATAAATTTAAAATTATGTTAAGTGCCAGACTGTTATGAAATGCGCAGCTGTGGTAAGACAGCTTCCTCGCAAAGCGGGGGCCCAAAGCGCGAAATCGCACAGTTGGAGACATATGGCGACAAAATTGGCGATATGCCATAGATGGAGTGAGAACATTCTAGAATGAATTCTTACCGCTTTTCTCGAGAATTTTCTCGAAGGCAGGTCAAAATTTATATATATCCCGCCCGTAAGCGAAGTACAGTGTACCTTGTTAGTACTGAGAGTATCTTGAATTCAGTGACAGATTATGCTCAGTAGTAGTGTCTTCAGTTCAGAGATTACCTCGACAGCGATCGACCGAGTCGGGAACTGTACTTTAGTGCTTTGCCGTGAAGCCATTTTCACCGTTAAGGCGTGATACCCCGAGGGCTGTGTTGCTTATTGTTTCAGCGTGTTTGTCATAGTTTTTTGACGATCGTAACGCAACTTTGGAACTGTCTTGTGTAATACTGCGGAATAAATTGGGTTTTGCTTCTTAGCCCCTTCACATAAGATGACGTCCGGGAGACGTCATTCGTTTCATGTGCCACTGTTGACTTTGACGTCTCCGAGACGTCAAGAACTATCTTCGGCCAACGCCGCGCAGTATATTATTATTGTTACATGGCAATGTAAATTTTAAAATATAACGTTCTGCTTCTAAGCTTGCACATGAGTGTCCACAGTTGAGCCAAATTAAGTGGTATTCTTCGGACGCGTCGACGCGTATTTCATATGTATGACAAGGGCTTATCAAGTGCTGTCATCAATCATTCCAAATCCACGACCCCGTAGAACGCAACAATATGTAGGATTAATTTCCTACCTATTTTCAGTTATTGAATGTTTTAAGTTTTCTTCTTTACACATTTTAGCAAAAAAAAAAAAAAAAAAAAACTATTACTCAATCGAAAAGCATGAAATATATACACGTAAAAATATTCTTCATTCTTTCTTGTACTCACAAATCATTATGCAAACATACATTTACTACATTTAAAGCCTGAAAAATACATCTTATGACAAATACATATCTAAGATGTATTCGTCACGTGATGGTTTGTAGATGTTTTGTTTTTTACCGAGATATTTTTTACAATGATGATCTCCGATGCTTTTGAACCACTTTATTTTCGACGACGTTGTTTTTACCGCGATGCTTTTAAACTATTTTCCCCCCCCCCCGATGACGATGTTTTATACTGCGATGTTTTCTTGCTTTCTTTTCTCCCAAGATGTTTTCGCTTTGGCTTGTTTCCCCCACGATGTTTAAGTTCATGATGTTTTTCCTGTTATCAGTTATATAGCGCTTCTTAGACAATGTACGGAGGAAAAAGACAACCGGATTTCTTAGTCTCATGTTTTAATGTTTTTTTTTTTTTTTTTTTTAAATTCTAGATCTACATTAAATGATTTAATTTCACCAATTAGCAGTTCAAAAATCTTTCCATTCTTTCTGTTGCAAAATTTAAATGTTGAGAAATTTTTTACTTTGTGTTTTGAGACTAAACTTGCAACAAAACATAATAAGTAATTGTTTAACAAATCTTCGCTTTTAGTTAACAGCACCTCAGGCATGGAAACCGAAATTCTTTTACCCATTTTCAACTGTTATCAGTATCTCTAAAGGAATTTCGGATCACCTAATTTTAAGTGCTCGCATTTCGCAATGACACTGGAAGTCCAAAACATCTGCGTCTTATCTAGAACTGATATTTCAACTCATAGATATGACAATTAGTGTCTGCAGCCATCTTACTGACCGAACTGTCAGGAAAGTATTTTAATAGAAGAAAAAAAAAACTTTAATTGTTTCTCAATGATTAACTAAAAACTAATGTAAACATACTGACGTCGAATACACGAAATCAAATTAAAAATTTCCATTTGTATATTTTAAAGAAAGAAAACTAAGCTCTATCATTTGATCATTGCCACTAGAATGCTTTTTAGCAACAGGCTGTGATGAGCTAAATAATTCGATCGTGAAACTGTATACGCGCAAGATCAGTCTTTGGTGTTAAAACGAGAATCTCTACGAATTTGCGCACTTTCAAATCGGAATAGTCACTGTGAAAAAATTTCCAAGGTCAAGGTGAAGTTTACCTGCAAGTTCTTTAAATTGTTTCAGTTGAAATAAGCGTCCAGGTGGACAAAATTTCATCAAAACGTTACACAGCTGCCAATTAATAGCCGTCCTTTTTACTTTGCTTCTTCAAACTTGAAAAATAGGCAACGCATTCTTAGAGGAGGTCTAGCACTTCGCAAGGACATTTGCCGTTCGTGTTAAAAAGTTGGCGGCAACTTGTAACCGTATCTTCTTCGCGATGACAACAAATGACAATAAAGGAACCTCTTCTCGACCGGAAACGTTCTTCTCACGCAAACGATACCACTGATCCGAAACGTCTCACTTTGTATTTCTTTCTTTATCATTTTTTTTTTCTTCCGAAACCATCATCTGTGTCTGAAACTTTCCTTTTCAACCACTTGCGTTGGAAATTCTATTGCTTCTCTCCCTCGGCTAATTTTTATTTATTTATTTTATTTTATTTTCGGATCCGCAGACGATTCATTAGTGGAGATGTTTTTACACGCAGCTTAGAAAAAATAAAAGGAATAATGAGACTTCAAAGCGTGATAAGCAATTCCGGTGAATGAGAAGAAATAAAAAGAAAAAAAATCAAGGTCGTTTGTTTTTATAAATTTATTTATTATTTTTTCATTATCTTTAATCGAATAAGAAATTGCAAGATGACCGAAAGAATTAATGGATGTTTTAATTTAATTGGCCTGATAAGCCTTCATACGACTTTTTCTAAATACAAATCACAATCTTATTTCATTAATTGCTATTATTGCTTCATAAATCATTTAAAAACAAGTAATATAAAAAATTAAAAATTAATTATTTCCTTGCCAGCATTCGATCCATGGATCTTCCAACTGATAGCTGGACGAACTACGATTTACGCCAGTATAGCAAGCGGAGGAAGGTACAATATTTACTTATAAATGATTCTTATAAGTAATTATTCACTTATAAGTGATTCCCAAGCGAAAATACGTCTGTCTTTAAAGGGGTTACAAGCATGCCTTGTAAAAGTTAATTTACCACTATTTATTTTCCTGCACTACAGACGAGTTATCGTGCTCGCAATTTAGCTTAAACTAGTTGGTTGTGATAATCACTTACACTATGAGGGCACGCATGGGAAAATCAATATCCGCATAAATTCACGCCAATTTAAAGCATAAAACTATCCACTTATCACAACTGTGTTGTAAATTATTGGTCAGCTGAGCAATGCACATTCGCTTTTGTACTTAGATTTATTTTAAACCTTCTTTTTTGAATAATAAGTAATAAAGAAAACCTAACGTACTTTTCATTTAAGCACAAAGCCCGCCGCATAAAATACGACGCACAGACTAGCTTTACAGTGTAACTATTATAAAACAGAACAGAAACACGCCAAAATAAAGCATAAAATTAGCAAAGCAGCAGCAATCTTGTTTGGCGTAGATTTAGTCAAGAACTCTATCGATTTCGAGGTACAGGTCCCTATTCAGCAGGAGCAAAGAAATATGCAACGAATGGGGGGGGGGAACACTGTGACATTTATATTCCTACAGGAGTAAAGGAAGCGAGAAGGTAGCGCCATCTGTCTGCAGTAGTAACGAAAATTGAAGTTAATACAGCGTTTTTAAAATTCTGTAAAGTTTATCCTAAATTTTTAACAGTTAAATTTTAGTTAAAGCCATTTTCCTGTCGCTTCTAATTTCAGCTTACGAATTTCCTACCAGAACGTGTTTTCAGAATCGCGGTTAAATGCAAATGAAGGAAGAGTGAGTATTTAAAGTCGAAGTTCTACTGACTTCGTTAGAGAGCCAGAGATTCTGACCAGCGCGGGTTCGCCTTTTGGCTATACTCTCTCTATGCTATTTCTATGCTCGGCCGTGTTTCAGGACCTTGGTAGCTTCGACGTTTAGCTAGCGTTAAGAGAATTTTCATACTCCTGTAGAATTTTCATAGCTTCGGCTATATTTTTTAGTTAAGTTTTATTTCTTAGCATTCTCGAGTTCAAGCCCAAGTAGAGGCTTTTCTGTAAGTCCTGAAAGAGGACCGACTGTAAAATTTATTTTGAGCAATAAAGGATAATTAACCCTTTTTGGGTCTCTGTCTCCTGAACTAAAGCGCTTATTCGCTTACCAGTTCTCAAGGTTCCACACTTTTAGCTGTAAATTCTAGGTCGGAACATTACATTTCTTTAACGCTTTCAAAATTTTCTTCACAATTTCTGCCGCCGGTTGACGCTACCGTTTCGTTCGCTTTACTCCTGTTGCTTTCCCTTCGCTGCAGATTTCTTTGCTCCTGAGGAAGAGCGACTTGTACCTATTTGCCCGAAACTGATAGAATTCTTGATTAAATCTACACCAAACACAAGGTTGTTACTTTGAAAATCTTAAGCGTAACTTCTATTTATCTAATATATCTACCTTTTTCCTTCATGCGTGTTCTGTTTGATGTGAATGCGTTCCATACACATTTAAGGCCCACCAGCGGCCGAGCGATAATATCGCTGAATACTGGTAGCTTGACCAGGTTCGAATCGCGAGAAGTGTATGGACATTTCGATTGTTTTCTTCGTGCGTAACGTGGATACGAAGGAATTCTGTTTAAAAAGTCTTCCCAGAAGGTACTCCTTCTCTTAAGCAGATAGTCCTCGTGGTGTTTTACCATAATCAAACAAACTACACCAAAAATTATGCGCATTTATATTAACTAAAGGGAGATTTACTTCGAATCACAGATGCGCCAATGCATTAGAACATAAATAATAAGTACATAAAAATTCATATTTTTATTTCTGTAATTTACTTCTCTCCAGGCTTTAAACATAAATAGCAGTTTGTTTCTTAATATGTAGGTATTTTGTTTTTAATCCAATGGCAGGCACTTGCCTAAAGTGGTATCCATTTTATTGTGGGGAGGGGGTGTTCACCCAAATAGGAGGCCCCATTGCCTCCTATGAAAATAGGGACAGTCGCAATCACGTCTTGAACCTCAAGTACCGCAGTAGGCTCCACTATACCGTTTGGGCGGCACCAGTACACTTCCAACAAATCATAAATTCCGACATGAACTAAGTCATCCTGTAAGTATTGTTGGTTTTCAGACAGGGCGTGTTACAACATGTTTTAACATGGTTACACAAGGATTTTCACGGAATGTTTAGCTACCACTGAGCAAAGAGAATTAATGTCATAAAGATAAATTCTGTCTTTCAAGTACGCAGGAAAATTCCGTACTTATTAGGTTTTCATGAAAATGGCAGTCACTCCAAAGAACACGAGACGCGTCATGTTTTACGAGTTTAGCAAATACTGTAAAGAGAGTGATGTAAGTTTATGGTAAGGGTGGTTTGAATTTTCGCATATGCCAGTGATGGCTCTGTGAATTTCCACAAGGCGATCTTAACTTGAAAGATGCCAACAGCTGTGGGCGCCGTGTCTTTTTTGTTAGTTATGTCTTAAAAGCTGTAGATGAAAGTAATATATGTGCAAATTGTAGAGTCATTAGGATTTTTTGAGGCAGGAGTCATCAAAATTGAAGAATGTCCTTGCCGGGATTCGAACATGGACCTCTCGAATATGCGCCGAGTGTGCTAACCTTTACACCACGAAGGCATGTTGGAAGGAGAAGAAAATACACTCCCCCTTTTAAAGGACGACTGGGGATTAGGGGACGCAATTGCTAAATCCTGGTGGTGAAGAATCATCATCCACCACCGTTTTTAGTTGGGCGCCACTGTAGAGTCATTACGATTTTTTGAAGCAGGAATCACGAAAAATGAGCAATGCTCTCGCCGGGACTCGAACAGGGACCTCTCGAATACGCTCCGAGTGTGCCAACCAGGAAAAAAATACTTCATACACTCCCCCTTCTAAAGGGCAACTGGGGATTACGGAATTCAATTGCCTCATCCTGGTGGTGAAGAATCATCATCTACCTCCTTTTTTTTAGTTCGGGCGCCTCTGCAGAGCCATGAAAAATGAGCAATGCCCTCGCCGGGATGCTAACTGTTACCTACGAAGACATGCTGGAAGGAGGGATGAAATAGCTTATAAACTGCTGAAGAGCTGGCAGAAGAGGTGAATTTATCATCATCAATTGTTCATAGCCGTTTAAAGGAACTCCAGATTATATCTAAGCTTGGTGAGCCACTTCCACATGAATTAACACATGCTAGTCAAAGAAATCGTGTGAGCATTTGCACTGCTCTTCATTTCAACGTACAAATTAACCTTTTGTTAATCATCTGGTGATGAAAAACAACTAGTGGTTCTAAGCATGCAAAATTTCATTTACGGAAAAGAATACAGTCCCCATGAGGCAGTTGAAAGGATTTCTTTTCGGAAAAGTATTAAAACAACTTCTTACAACGTTAGAAGAATATTATTATTTCAGATGGGGAAACATACAGAACTACTTGTAAGTAGGTAGCTTACTTAGTTGTTTATTTTTTCAAACCCTACTTAAATATATGATATTAACTTACGGAACGACCTGGCATCTCGACGCATGGGTTGCCTTTTTGAATAATATTTCTTCTTCATTCTGCAATTTAAATTCTTTTAATTTCAACATAAAATTGTACGGAACATTATATGAGGGCATGATTTAACACGCTCCATCATTACGTGCAGATAACACGCAAACAACTTAGCGTCTGTTTTCAATGCTTTTGAACTCTTCCCAACATCGAAATAAAAAATGAAAGAGTGGGGACATCTACTGACCACCCAGAAGTCGGTTCGAATCTAAGACATAATATAAAACTCCTAATGGAAAACCAGATTCGAATCATTAAAATGAATAAATTTCTTTTTTTTTTTCTCTGTAAGTGTTGATGAAAATAGCCCGGTCCAATGACCTGCACGGGAAAAAAACAGATATCCACCAAACAAACGAGAAGGTCAAAGGCTAGAATGATGAGCATATGGTCACGATGGTAATTTGGAATATTTCTGTGAGAAAAGCGGTGCGAATGATACAAGAAGAGGACTAAACGCACCGCAACTAGTTAAAGAACGGGATAAACTATTTTTCGTGAGATGTGGGAGTAATTTGGAATTGAAATGCTCTTATCATTTGTGTTGGTTTTAACTTAAATTAGCAAGCAACATCGTAACCTCAACGCAATTTGATGTTATGGACAGATATATAAATTTGTTTCCTTCAACAGAGATGCATTTTCGCACTCGGCGATGAACATGTTTAATGGCAGTATGGAATTTTATGCGTGATACTTAAAAGTACATACCAAGAGACATTCTTACATGAAATTTTTAATTTACCACTAAAAAATGCTAGCAAAACTATTAAAACACAGGGGCATCTTAATATATTAGATATGTTTTAGCTAGTAAAGTTTAATGTAGCCTCCTGAAAACTAAAAAAACTCGTATCATTGACGTGCGCTTGAGAAAAAAAAATAGTATGATACACTTTGTATCAAATTACGACGAAGGGAAGAAAAAACTCTAGCGGAACGTCCAAGCATTATTCTACATATACTCAGATCTCAACAAGATATGAAACAGGGACAAAAATAATTTCATGCACTTTTTTAATCTTGCAAAACTTCGGAGAAAAGGTCAAGGCTGGTCTCATTTGCAAAGTCACTGGGTCAGTCCAGAAGAACTTTTTTTTTCTACACCCACCCACATCTCATGTTTATCAAAGCATATCAAGCGTGCTAGAAAACTCCAAATAAAACTTGGATATTCAAATTGCCATTTTTACATTTGTAAAGGAAAAACGCTTTAGAAGGAAGCCATTGCATTTGAAAAGTTTCGATTAATTTTACGTTTAATTAATTCAGACGTTTAATTAATGATCGGTGACATTCGAAAATCTTCATGAAAAATGCCAAACCAAGTTCTCAAGAACTAAGCAAAAATGGTATACAGTGTGTTCATTCGATGAATATTTTCAAGATTTGTTTTAGATCTTTTCTGGAAAGTTTTTTGTTGAAAATTGCTCATAGAAAACAAAAGTCGACGAGAGTAGCTTCTTGCGCTTGTGGGTCATCAATACATTCTTATAACAATAAATTACAGATAGGACATTCAGATTCTTGAAGTTCATGAATAGTGAGTGAAAGATTCGAAAATTCGAATCTTCACTCTTCTTTCTTCATTAGACGCCTTCATCATGCATCAAATTTACTCATCTCTTGCGAGAAACACGACGAATGTCGTGAAGGAGTACCAGTACACGAAGTTGCCAAAACCTCTGATGCGTTTATATTCCCTTCGCAATCACAGCTCCGCAGAAAGGCACGAGTACGCTTAATTATTTAACTCTAAATATGTTCATAATTCTTCGGTGGTATAACTAGTACCCTTGGTTCAATACTTTTGATAAAACAGACATAATTTGCAAATTATCTTCATTTTGTACATGAGAGTAGTTTGTAATCCATAGGAGCTAACGACAATGAGTTTTACATCTGCTCGCCAAAATGTGTTCGTAGTGTAGCTGAAAAGCATGTCCGGCTGGAAATGGGAAGATCTGGAGTTCGAATTGCGGCAAGGACATCGCTGATTTTGCCTCCAAAATAAATTAAATTGGCTATGTCCTGAATAGTTACGGTTAGATAACTTAAAGAATAAATTTATCATTACTATAAATAATGTTTACAGTATTTACGGAGCGGAGTCCATCTACAAAGCTTCATGATCAAGTTCGTACAAAGCCGCAAGTCGAAAAAACAATATTTTTATATCTTATCCTTCAATTATACAATCCCTGTAAATCTGCAAAACGTTTTGTACATTCATATACTATACTAGCTCGATTCTTTGTAAAACTTATATTCTTCGGATACTGCCTTCAAGTAGACTCTAGTTATGGATGTCTTTTCGATGAAATTAAAATAAACATCTTCGAAGTCAGATTTCATTTTAGGAAAGAGAAAGTAGTCATCAATTGTTGCATCTGATGAGTAAACAAGGATTGAAAATTGTGACACCTTTTTGGTGCTAGAAAATGCTTGATGAGAATGGTGTGATAGTGCATAATCGAGGGATAAAAATCAGTCATTGGATTGAGCTTATCCAGACCTAACGTGCTGAATTTTCTCAAATAGCCTTCATAAAATATAAAGTTTAAGGCTTACCCTTCAGGAAAACATTTTTTATAAATTATTTCTTCTTATTTAAAAACGGTCGCCAACATGCCCGATGCCCAAGTTTTCTGAAATGGTAATTTTTGTGGCCATGAGCTTAACCAACACAAGCAGATGGCTGAAGTTTCGCAGGATCACAAACAGATCACCAAATGAGAAAAAAAAAAAAAAAAAAAAAAAAACAGGATTACTATCAGCTTTTTGGATGAAAATGCCCTTGGAATCTCCAATCGATTAAATAACTAGATTGTATCCGCTATAGCTAAGGGAAGTTGTAGTAACCATTTTCATTACCAGAGAGCATTAAATCCAGAGGTAAGTGATGAATTCGCTTCGTTATCAATACACACATGTTTATTTACATTATGATCCAATGTATTTACATTATGATACAATGGTTACAAGTATTATTATTAGGCACACGCATTCTTCATTATTACGCTTAACACTTTCGATCTTCCATTAAACTAAAATTAAGTTATAGAATAACAACAGAAAAAAGACGATCGGAGCGACACCTAACGGCGCGAGCTATCAATTTATAACAGTAGTAAAAAGAAATGTCATAAACTTGTAAAATGGATATTATGCATATTTTTTCACGATACTAGTGTATCAGCGAACAAAATTAGAATCACTGATGGTTTAAACAAGCTGATAAGCACCATATCCAAGTGGACCAGTTCTGTCGGTAGAGTAAAATAAAGCATTTTTGATGACATCATATACCGTCCTTTCCAATCCATGACAGTTGATGTTCACTAGATGAAAGTAAGCAATTAGCCACTTAAACAATTCTGTCCGCTAACAGATGATATTACATGAAAGAAAGTTGAGATGTCATAATAATATATTTTGACAATTACCGTTAGGCAGATTTATAGAAATTTGTTAGAACATTAAACCTACGACTTGTATACGCACCGTGTTCTTTGTTTACGCTTTGTTCTCGACTTTCAAATCACAATCTCTTGCAGTACAAATAAAACCAATGTAACGCTGTATTCAAATTGTTCAAAATATTCATCATATTCAATTATTTTTCAAAAAATATTCCATTTCAAATAGACGCAAATGGTTTTCACAGCAGTTTAAATAAAATACCTTCCTTTGCTTACACCCTCCCATTATCTGAGTGCACGATCGTCACGGTCTCTCAGCTACTGTTCTGTCACACCTGATTTCTTTTCAAATAGAATTTTGATCCGGATTAAGAGCTGTGCACTACACGTCTCTTAACACATCGTCTTACCTCCCTCATACAACCTCCGCATTAAGCTTAACATTCCAAAATACCGTTTTGATCTAAGTGTTCAGACATCCCCCATAGCACATCTCCTCAAACAAAGAAATGATAAAGATGAGGATTTTCGAGCTTTCAGGTCATCTATCACTTGCGATCAATGATCTCGAAGACGTGTTTGGAGGGAATAACGGCAGGGATTACGAAAATCGGCCGTGAAGTGTTTCATTACATGCCAGCATGTACGCGAAAATGATATTCTAGGAAAAAGCCAAAGAAAACTGCTGGAAAGACAAGATATTGGATACTTAATTCAAATTTGGAGACGTTAACTATACGATCTAGAATAAGCCCCTGCAACCCTTTTGGGGGGGGCTGCCGGTAAAAATCGACCAAAATGTGTGTATTCAGAAGATGTTTCGGGTCATTTAAAACAGTCTTTCTTGGTGAACAACAATAAGATATATTTTGTTGAAAAAATAGTTAAAATACGCTTTAAACTAAATATTAAAATTATAATTGTTATAAAAATAAACATAACTGAATTTATTTTCGGTTCGATATCGATGGCTTCCCTGATGCTAAATTTGTGACGTCAGTTTAGTCAAGTCTGTCTTGCAGTTAGTCGCCTAAAGACAAATTCAAGCATGTGGAATTTTCGGTAATTAAGCTGTTCCGGCTATTTCTTAAAAAAAATAATGTGTGAAAATATATATAGGCATTTATAAGTTGAACCGAAGGAGGACAAAAGGGCAAAGCCAATTTTTTTGTTATTTTGGATTACGGATCGGCATCGGCAACTTTATGAATTTCTGCTTGAAATTACGTTATAATTTCTAAAAATGCATATTCGTCACTGCAACATTGTAATCAAACAAAACGTTATAGCCAAGAAAAAAAAAATCTTAAAGTTTTAAGATTTTATATTATGCCCAAAGTTTTGTGCGTTACCTTTATTTATTAAATATCACGTTCTTCGCGCTTAAACCATAAAATTCAATTCAACAGCAATATCGCAAAATAATTTAAAAAGAGCATAGCTTTAGAATTTCCGATACACAGTCTCGCGCGCTGGAGATAAAAATGTGTTTTTCCGTGTTGCCATTGCTCGCTTTGGCATCATCGGGGTTCTTAATCAAAAATTCATAAATGCTTTACAAAATATGAAACAGATAATAAAGCAAATTCCAAATTCCGGCTTCCAGATGCCCATATTCGGGTGGAGACGTACGTTATTCAAAATTAGATGGCTCTAGGTACCGTTATTTTATCACAATACCAGAAACATATATACATTTATGCAGATTCTTCATTGTTTAACTTCTTTAAATAATACAGGGCGATAATATTTGGTGGCAACACTTTGAAAAGTGTTTCAGACTTTTAAAGTTTTCGACGCAAAATGCCGTTTCGAGGTTAATATCTCATTCGGGACTAGAGATTAATATCTCATTCGGGACTCATCTCCCTTTTGGGCTAAGAAAGGAAAATAAAAAGCAACGAACTGAATTCGTTTCCATATGTAATGACTGCGCAAACAAAATACATACCAGTCAAGCTATATTCAAAGAGACTCATCAATAAACATTCCGCTTTTCGTGCGCTTTTTGAATTGTATGGTATTTAAGTATTTGAAATGAACTCTGACGAAGCAGCCAAACCATCCTAATACTTACCTAATTGCAAAAGAGAAAAGCTTGAGTTTGCTTCTTTACTTTCAGCAGAAACACGCAAGGGCTATTTCCTTCGAGGAAAGGTGGTTATGGAAATTGTTCTAAAGGAAACCAGTTTGTGTTTTATATTACAAATGAGGAAAACATTTTTCGGGGTATTGAATCTCAAATAGCAATTACTATGTTCAAAAAATTTTTCATGTTGTCATGTGCTGGGCACCTGACCAAAAAACAAAGCACTGGCTCCTTTCTTCTTTATTAATTTGTGCAGACAATCCGAGTTATTACAAAAAGACTTTTCTAATATGATTTAAAAACTCCACAATGCTCTCGTTCGGACGGAGGCGTGTTTATTATTTGTATAGTGCGTTTCATACTGAAAGGAAGAAAACGAAAGCATATCTGTGAACGCTGTAATTATTTTATTTTGAGAAATCAAATCTACAGTAAAACTTTAGATATCCAAGTTTCTACAGATACTCTTTGCATGCCCCTCCGGTGATGTGGCAAATATCTATGCGGTATAAGGTATTTCTCCGACCTTCTTAGCGTGCATTCGTGGTGTAGTGGTCTGCACTCTGGGTGCATATTCCAAAGGTCCGTGTTTCGATTTCCGGCGAAGGCGTTGCTCACTTTTCGCCTCTCTGCTTGAAAAAAAAAATATCTAATGGCTCTACACTGGCGCCAGAACTAAAAGAGGGTGGTGGATGATGATTCTCCCCACCCAGGGTTTGGCGGTTGTGTCACTTAAAAGCCCCATTCGCCCTTTAAAAGGGGGAGTATATAAGGTACTTCTCCCGCCTTCTTAGCGTGCCTTCGTGGTGTCCCGGTCTGCACGCTGGGCGCGTATTCCAGAGGTCCTTGGTTCGATTCCCGGTGAAGGCGTTGCTCATTTTTCACATCTCTCTTGCTTCGAAATAACCTACTGTCTCTACAGCGGTACTCCAGTTACTGCTACGCTCGTGATAGAATATTCTTTGTTTAATGATTCGAACACTTCTGTTTTCCATTGCTTTATTTGATGAAGGTCCTCGGGTAATGGAGGCATGGACACTTTGCCTTTAATAAAACGCCACTGGAAAAACTCACAAGGGGTTAGATCTGGGGATCTCGGGGGTCAACAAAGTAATGGCATATCGTTTGACTCAGCAAGGCCAACTCAGCGATGAGGTAAACTATCGTTCAGGTACAGGCGTACGTTCTATGTGGTGGAGCATGGTCTTGCCGCTGAATGAAGCCAGGAACCACTTCCTGCAGCTGAGGAAACAACCACTCTGACAGCCTATCCTGGTAAATAGAGGCGTTAATCGATTTTTTCACGTAAAAATAAAAGACCAAATACACAAGTGTTGAAAGTGGCGCAGATATTCACGCTCATGGTTCTATTGCACGTCCTTGATTTCCCGTGTCTCCAAATCGTAAATTATGGCGATTAATGGTTCCAGAAAAGTGAAAAGTGGCTTCATCCGTAAACGCAAGTCTGCTCGCCAAACCATCCACCTCCAGCTTATCTTAATTCTCACAGAAAGCTTTACACAACAGTTTGTGGGAAGGTTTCAACTCTTGCATCATCTGAAAGCTGTATAACCGGAATTGCCGCATCGTTACATGAGGCACACTGAGTTCCGTAATACATACCACACCGTTACGTGAGGCACCCCGAGTTCAGAACTCGCACGACGCGTTGATTTTGTGGGAGTTTGTAAAAACGTTTCACGAATTTTTTTCAACCACTTCGGTTTTGGCTGCTGTCCGTCCTGGGCTGGTTCTCTTGCACAAGCAGGCGTGCCCTGAAACTGCTTAACTCACCGTTCGATGTTCTGACGAGACGACGCGGTGGTTCTATACCAAATTTTGTCGACGATAAACGATGATATTACCATATCTGTACTATTCAACATGAAACACCCTGTACAGTTTAAGTTATCCCTTCTGATTTTATTCCTCGATGCCTAGAGATTTTGTTTATTTGATTACTGCAAAGCACGGCAGGACTACCTATCTGAGAAAAGGGATGCCTTCGTGAAACATTTTTAAGGCAAACTGGCTCGTATCCACGTTATACATACGGAAAACCGTGAAAACGCCCATGCATCCAGCCTGTTCGCTTGAAATCGAGTCTATTTCGAACTACCAGTGCTCAGCGACTTTTCCACTCGGCCGTTATGGGCTTAGACGTCTAGAAAGGTATATAGTATCTCCAATAATGTGTCGAAGCATTCTTGGCGAGGAAATATGTCATCGATACTGGCAAATCGTGGAAACACGTATTTTGATTTTTAGCAGGTATTGTTTCACAATCGCATTTAAAATGGCATGTATACTATAACTAACTTGTTGATTTTAACTATCCACAACTTTTCTTTGCCTCCATCTGAGCTCTGTCAAAGAATAAAGTAAGTGATTTCTCTCGAACCAATTCCCAGTCCTTATTTTAACGCTTTAAACTGACGATGACTAACACTAGTAAACTGATGATGAAAATTTCAAAAAAGATAATGCAAGATGAACAAACTTTGTTAAAATAAAGTTCCAAGGGGTAAAGGTTACCAAGATAGCACTGCCCAGTTCTTCGATTAGTACATATAAGATATAATGCAATATTTACGGTTCAACCACTTCCTTGATGAATTTAAATTCATATTTCTGTTAAGGTATAACAACATGTATTAATAGTAAGATTCGAAATCGCTTATTTTTCAGTAGCTCTCAGGATCGAAGTTGGATTTTCTCTTATATTAGGTAACAGTAAAACATATCCTCGTTGAGAATCTTTCTTTTCATGTCTTACCAATTGTAGATGACTCTCTATGCTCGTGCTAAACCAAAAAGGACAGAACACAATCGAACTAGAATCGTGGTTAATAACTTAAGGTTACAAACTTAACAATTGGAACATAGAATTTCAACCAATTTCGAAATAAAAAAGGGCTGATTACAAAATCACTCTCAAGGTACAAACACAAACATCCATTCTTCATCGAGACTCCCAAAGAAGACAAGACATGGACGGATCACAGCATGACGTCATAGTCGGCCTTCCGCGAAGTCCGGATCGTGCATGGCTGATTTTTCCAGTCGTGTGCAAAAACACCTGGTCGACTCTTGCCCTATAAATGACGAACGCCACCTGCCACGAGCACGCTTTTCAATTATTTATTAGTTTGATTACGTGCATCACTGCCTCTTCAACCCTTTTCTCTGCGTCCCGGCTCTCTCGTCTTCATGATGCCGCATCCAGCACTTCCCTGGATTCGTGGCCTCGCGATAGATTAAGACAAGTTTTCCAGTCTTTCCAGTTACCATTCCCTGCGAAACGGGGAACAAAAGAGGGCGTGGCAGGGCATTGTTTCGGCACCACAACTCGAAGGAGACTTTTTTGACTTAAAATAGCCCAAGGTGATGAGGTTTGGAGAGGAAGGCATTGAAAATTATCTTGCATTGGAAATCACAACACTTGTCTTCGATGGAAAAAAAAAAAAGCTCACGATTTCAGTTAATCCGTATCAATCAAAATGCGCATATTTCAATACTACGTCCTTGATACAAAATGACGAATGGTATCACACAAGGTTAAAAATACTTCTTAAAGCATTAAAATGATTAAACAAAAATTTGGTACAGAAAATAATGCAATGCTGTGTTTATTACAGAAGCTGCATTTTAATATTGTTTTACTAGTGTACTTAAAATGATCTTGCTAGGTTAGGTTAAGTTATGTGAACATGACAAAAAAACGAAAACTGTCTGCTTATGAGGAGAAGGCTTTCGTGGAGGACTTTCTAAAACAAATTAGTTCTTATTCATGTTATACACGGGAAAAACCAACAGTGCAGAATACCGAAACCAGCCATCCAGTAAGCTCGCTTGGACAATTCGCTTTCTAAAAGTTCAAAAGCGCAAAAATCCATGGTTGATATATCGGGAGATTTAGTAGGTATAGGGCTGCCTTGACAATGGTTTGTTGTTCCCTTTTTCCAGGAAATTAACACTGAATTTTGACATGTGGCTGCGTGCTTTGTCTTAATGCAGTTCTACTGAGTTACTGTGGGTAAAGAGAAGGTATGCCATACTTGAAAATTGGGTATAAAATATATTCTTGATAATACGTGGAGTTGATCTTAACCTTTTCCAGCACTCTCTTAATTTTTAATTTACCGTTATATGGAAAACCAGCAACAATCATAAATCTTTTTAAAAATTTTTCTTTAGATTCTTTGAACCACGTTTTAAGATATTTTTTCTCCCTTTTGGTGATAATAAATGGATCTCTTTTGATTGCAGTCATTTGAATACACCCAAGATTCACCTAGTTTTGACAACACTTTTCCATTTTTGCATTTTGTGATAAATGTTTTCGTTAAGAATTCTGCAGCGCGTTCTGCATTTGGCGATATGTCGTGGAGAAAGACGATGCACATTATGTGTTTTTGTCTTTTTAAAATTCAAATCAGCATTAATTCTTTTGCTTACAGGTAGGTAACTCTGAGCATTTTAATGATTTTGGAACTGTCCTTTGACTTGGCGGATTTTGTTTAACATTAAAGATCTTAACTTTGTAACATTCCGTTTTTTCCCTTGGGTATGGTATGTATTTGGAAAAATTTTTCTACTTAAAGGCAAACTTTGACAATTTTTCCTTTCTTGTTGACAATATTACCTAACGCAGCTTTAGATATCGAAAATCTATGGCCTTTCACAGCGGTTTTTAATAATTAGATGCGAATAATTTTCTTCGGAAGAAGCACAGACGTAGTCTTCCATCCATAGCTTCTTTAAAAGCGCCATTTTGCATGAAAACAAAACTGCCAAACGGCAGACGATAATTTAGACTTTCAAAAATATAGCTGCAGTTAAAAAATAAATAATAAAAAGTAATTTCCAAGTAGACAGTTTGTTTTTATAGCAAAGCAAAATCGTCTAAAAAAATATGTGGAATGTGCTTTTGTAGAATCCGAAGTTCCAAAAATACTTGAAGAGAATTCTCTGAATACAACACATTATGTAAAGGCTAACAACGATCATAAATATATATATATATATATATATATATATATATATACCGCTATACGCCAACCCATACTTATTAGTCATCTAATAAATCCAAATCCTTGCCTTTAAATAAAATCAAAATACAACCTAAACGATACTTGGGTCACAAAAAAATTAGAGCGTTCGCATATGCAATTCAGCGACCTAAATCAAAAGTTAGTGAAAACAAAACCTATCCGCAAAGCAAACGCTAGAGTTTGCGAAATCGAGATCGAAAAGAACGACATATTTCACCTCTTAACCGGCAGGTGGTGCTGAGCAAACAGGAAATTTCACGATGAGTGGTCGCTGTCAAGTTTAAGATAAGATTCTTTGCCAACCGGTGTGGAATTTTATTAAACCTTTCATTCTCAACGATGTGCCCAAGAAAGATTGTTGAATATTTCTGTGACGTTATTTCCTCTTTAGATAGCATTGCTACGCGTATCATAAAAATAATCATTTGATATGTATAGAATTGGATTAAGATTCTTTTCTTTTTCCAACTGTTCAACTGTGTTAAAAATACTCATATAAAAAATTATATTGCTTTAAGAATATCCTAATATTCATAGATAAGCAGTTAGTAAATTAGAAAACATCTCGATGTAAAACATCAAAAACAAACAAAATCTTAGACTGGCATGGATTTTTATACTCATTTTTTAAAATATGTATTTAATACTAAATATGACTTTCTTTTTTTTAAGATTTTAGCAGAGAACACCAGATGACTTCCTTGTACGGAATATGAAATTGTCCGCATTTTTGCTGCATTTCACTTAAACTTATTTCCTCGAATTTCATTAGAAATAGATTTCTCATTCAGTTAATTCAGTTCTCAATTCCCAGCAAGGCAAAAATACTTAAAACCTCAAAATATCGTTATTAAAAATTGAAAAATATAGAAAAATGTAAAACATATATACAGTTAAAACAATTTAAAGAACAAGTTTTACAATTAAATTTAGAGTTTCTACGCAAAAACAAACCATTCGGCCAGCGGGCAAGAAGGCACATTTTTCGGTACACAAAACTGAAAGTTTACTTTTGGTCTCACTCGACAAAAAGACACCGAAGGCGTAAAAACTGAATTTGTCGTGAACGCTGAGTCAATATACGGGATAATTTAATAACTTGAATGATAATTCGAGAATGGATTAAACATGATTTAATTCGCAATAATAAAAGAAGATGTTACTTTCTTTAGACTGGCAAAAAAATCCACTATTCTACTAAGTTTCAAATGTAAACAAATATGGCTGCTATGGTAAAAAAATTAGGCTCAGACGCACTGAAACAACTTTTAAATTGTTGATAATTGTACAACTATTGCATTCAGGTTAACTAAAGTCATAAATACCTTAACCGGAAGATAAGAACAAGATAATTCAACCATTTTTAAAACACAAAAAATGCACACTTTACCAACCTATAAGAATAAAAAACTGAGCTCACTGAGCCGAGTAACAGAGTGTAAATACATATACATATATTTATATATTTTTGGTGAGACCGAATGCAACCAAAAAGAGAGGTGCACATCTACATGTTACAGCAGTCCCACATACAAAATTTCAACGTTCTGAGACCAATCGTTTTTGCGTTATGCGAGATACCTACGTAGATGCGTACGTACGGACGCCACGAAAAAATCTCTTCTGAATCCATTTTAAATTAGCTTTATAATTCGCTTGGGGAAAAAGAGTCCTTTATTATGTCCTTACGTACAGATGTCACGGAAAAACATCGCTAAATTGCATTCGACAGCGATTAAAATGGATATTTTCGTTGAAGTATGGTACCCGGAATTTTTCCTGATTACAATACTTCCTTTACTTCGTACAAGGAAGTACAAAAACGGTAACAAAGTGGATATATACCCAGACTTTTCACGAAAAAAAAATCTCACCTGAATCCATTTTAATCAATTTTATAATTTGTTTTGGAAAATAAAGAGTCCTTTATTCTGTCAATTACGTACAGATGACGTACCTTTACTTCGTAGAAGGAAGTAAAAAAAGCGACAGCTACAATTTCATGGGGCTTAGATTATTTATATCACCTCGTAAGGACTTTGAGACCAACACGCTGCTTACTTTCGTTAACTCTTGAAATAATCCCTACCTCTACGTTTGTTTTGATTTAGAAAGATTCAGAAAAAGTATAAAAAACTGCATTGTTACTCAAACAATTTTTCTTCAAGTTATGTTAGAAAATGAATATCAAAGTTCCTTTTGGACACTAAAGGATTAGAGAAATGTGAAATTCGGAATATCTGACCAAGAAAATTTTTGATAAGTCTCACAACTAATAAAAAGGCCCTGAAAATAACAATTACTCTTTAAAAATCAAAAAGATATGCAGTAAATACCCCGCGATATTTTTACTTAAAAATATTGATGTTTATTTCTTAAACAAGTTCAAAAATGGAGCTGTTCCGAAATATCTAACATCTGTTCAAACTATCATTTAATAGGGTCAATGAAAATAATACTAATCATGATACTGCAGATGATAAAAACCTTACTATTCTCTGCCAGCAAAGTAGCTGTTATAAATATATTTCAAGACTACCAGGACGAGAATATTTTGACACTGTCAAAGTACTCTTAACGATAGCTCTCTTCGAGCTCTTAACTTTAAAAAACAGCAGGGGAGTGTCTTAAGTACGGATAAGTGGACCTAAAATGAAACAGCACATTTCTTAAGTGGTAACGACGCGCAAGTGTCTAGCCTACGCATTCACCCACATCTGTGGGAAGGTAGACATACCCATATTCTATAGCTCCATAGAAGTAATTAGCCCAAATGAACTCTACCCCAGAAGGGCTACTAATCTCAAAATGGCGTTTTGCGTTGAATCACTACAAACGGCTGAATCACTTTTCAAATTGTTGCCACCAAATGTTATCTAATAATGGATCTAATAATAAGGATCTAAATAATGGAGAATCTTCAAATTGTTGTCACCAAATGTTATCGCCCTGTATTATATTTATACTATCTAAATAATGAAGAATCTTCAAATTGTTGTTACCAAATATTATCACCCTGTATTATATTTAAAGACTCTAAATAATGAAGAATCTTCATGAACGTATATACTTTTCTTGCATTCTGGAAAAACAAGAGTACCTATCATTAGTATTATTTATGTGTTCCGCCCTAACGTACTACACGGAAGGTAGGAATGCCTCTGTGGAGGAGTTTCTAAGAGAAACTGGCTCGTTAACACGTTACACATGTGGAAAATCACGAAAACGCCCATGCAGACAGCCCGTTCGCGGGATTCGAACCCCGGACCGAACTACCAGTGTTCAGGGACTTTACCGCTCGGCCGGTGGAGAGCAGCAACGGTACCTAGGTTCATCAAGTTTTCAGTAACGTAATCTTCCACCTGAACATGCGCACCCGGATGCCGGAATTTGGAAATTGTTTTGTCTATTTCCTCCTTTGTAAAACTTTAACGAATTTGTGATTAAAAAACTCATCAATTTCAAAGCGATCAGTGGCAAAACTGTAGGGAATAAAACACTTCTATCTCCAGCGCGGGAGACTGTCTATCGGAAATTTTAAAAATATGATGTTTTTTAAATATATTTACCACAAATCCACTCGAAACGTGTATGTGCCTATCAATGAAAAAAATCTAATGTAGACACGACATGACTTCCTTGTACGGCCTATTAAATTATGCACATCTTTTGCTACATTTTATTTAAACTTTTATTTCTCCGAATTTCGTTAGAGATATATTTCTCATTCAACCAATTCTGCTTGTTCTCATTTCATGGGGGGGGGGGGGGGAAACACATAAAAACATCAAATAGATTAAAAAACGTAAAAAATGTTTACAATTAAAATTGGAGTTTAAATTAATTAAAATTAGGCAGAAAGACAGATTTTTCGGTGCACAAAAAATTTGACCCCCCTCGGCAAAAATGATACTGAAATTGGTGCAGAAACTTATTTAATTCACTATACTACTAAGTTTCAAATGCGAACAAATGGAGGCGTCGTTAGACTTCGTGGAACTTAAATAACTTTTAAATTGTTGATAATTCTATAACTATAGCATTAAAATTAACTAAAGGCAAAAAAAACCTTAACCGGAACATAAGAACACTATAACTCAATCACTTTTAAAGCAAAGAAAATTTTAACAACATATAAGAATAAAACAACTTAACTCACCGATATATACATATATTTATATACTTTTGCTGGGGTCGATTGGAACTAAAAGAAAGGTGCACAATTACATATTACAGCAGTCCCATATACAAAATTTCAACGTTCTGAAGCTACTCGTTTTTGAGTGATGCGAGATACATACGTACATACGTACGTACAGACGTCACGAAAAAGTCTCTTGTAAATTCATTTTACAATCCGTTTAGCGATGAAGAGTCCTTTATTTTGTCCATACGTACAGATGTGATGCAAAAACATCGTTCAAATGGAATCGAGAGAGGTCAAAATGCATATTTTCGTTAATATACGTTACGCGAAATTTTTCAAGATTACAATACCTCCTTTACTTCCGTACGAGGAAGTAAAAATTCCCAGTTGGGCGTAATATAAAATCTGAAAGTTTTCAGAATTTTTTTTTGTATAATTATTTAATTTATCTATTTATATTTATTTAAGAAGACAAATAATTCTCAAGGCAAGTAGGTGATTAATACATAAAAAAAAAAAAGGTGTAATGTGGTAACACTGTCACCAAGTAATGGTTAAGAATTTTTGGAGAAACTTCTCTAAAGTTATAAAATAGATGCACCGTGTATATAATAAATATACCTAAGTAGTAATTAGTATGCATAATATAAAATACATTTATATTCATAACATCAGATTAATATGCTAAAAACCATTCATAAGTACACTGCAGAGTCACTACGAAAGTATGATTAATTAAAGGTGTTAGAATTAAAGAGAATTATTGATTTACATTCTCTTTCACTCTTATATTCTTTCAGCTGCTAAGAAATTTTAACGCGTACTCCAACTCCGCCAGCTTTAGGAATTCCAACTCATTTTCTGTGTGAGAAATCCGGGTGCACATTTCTCAACTTCATTAGTGAAAAGTACAGAGAAAACTTCCAGTGCTGATTGAAGTTAATGAGGCGTAGTATATTAGTTTCTCCTCTTAGACAGACAGCGAAAATGACGGTTTTAGAGAAAGATAAATACGTTTGCATGGCAGTAGGTTCCGCTTCTCTTGTGGCAAAATAGACTTCTGAACTTTTTTACCGTCTCTCTACTTCCCGCGGCTAGTTGCCTCTAATTTTAAGGAAGACTAATATTTAGAGATAAGTTCAAGAGATTGCGTGCAGTTAAGAGAATATATATTATTAGAGGAGATAAAAAAATAAGAGTTCCATTCGAAATGAGGCATTTGGGCTTAAACATCACCTCTTACAAAAACAGAAAGAAGTAAGATTAGCAGGTTTTATTTATAAACACATTTATGTTATGTTATGTTATGTAGAAGTGAGGGGGCCACCTAATATTTACCCTAAGTAAGCAGGTATTAGCCCCACACACTAACTAGAAAACTAACAACATTCTGGCATCATTCCTCGAGTCGTGATGGAAACTGTGACTCCAAAGAGCACTATAAGTGCTGCCAAACCGGCGGCGGCATCAACGGTACTCCTACCTTTGATGCCGCCGCCGGTGGCAGTATTTATAGTGTTCACTGGAGTCACAATTTCCATCACGACTCGAATGATGCCAGAATGTTAAATTAGCTCAAGTAAAAGGGATTAAATTACATGATATACATTGCGAAATACATAGTTGTGCAGATGCATATTTTGAAGATGTTATCTATTGTAGTGGGTACAGGCAATATGTTGCAGGACATTATACATTGCATTAGAAACAGGCGGGATGTTCCCACGTTACAAATCACTTTTGTAAACATGACCTGTTTACTATCAGAATTAATTAAGAACTATAAAATTGTTTACAAAGCTTACATTTAAGTACTGTCATTTTTTTTATGGCGGGCACTAGTCATATTAGGCTTTAGACTCGGCATATTAGGCAGAAAACTGGTCACTTTATTATGCAGGAACGTAACAGACAGCCGTTGTTACCTTCTATGAAGGGATAGACAATTTTACATACATACCTTCTCCCGGATTCGAACTCGGGCCCTTCAGTTACGGCACTAACCACTTCCCCATCTTGGAAACTATAATGAATGCAGACTTGAAGAAAGCTTTTCTGCGCACCATTTTGCTGTATTTGTTAGGGCAATTGGGGTTTAAACTTCCGAAACCGCAAAAAGAATTGTAAGTCACCCTATATGCAAGATGTGCGCAAACTAATGTTTAGTTAATACTGCCAAGTGTTAACTACGTCTTCATATATTAGTATTTTATATTACCCCATCCCAAAAAATACCTTAAAGAAGAACTCCGTAAGCGATATTTATTCATAAAAACAAATAAGCTTGCAAATTCACATGAAAGATGGGTACATTTTATTTCAAATTGCTTCATATCGACACTGCTCGATTTAATATAATTTCAATTACTTCTCCTTCATTATTGCAAAAAACTAACATTCTTTTTTTTTCAGCTAATGGCATACACTTTTAAGAGTTTTATTTATAATGACGCTTTTGGAAAATCCCTACGTGACCTACGACTGTCCAAACGCCAAATTTTGGTAATACGTAGTTACTCCAGTTAAAGACACTAAGTAGTAAGATGCATCAGACACAATGTTTTCTTAAAGTACTAAATCAGGTACTTCTTAGGCCTTTCTGCTAAAAAAAAATTCCTCAGCAACAGACAAAATTTTTTTAAGCTTGTAAGGATTATGTTAATTTATCTAACAGTTAAATTCTGAGTTAAAGTTACTTTCCTATCGCTTTTTAATTTCAAGCTTACAACTTCCGGCCAGAACGTAGTTTCAGAATCGCGGTTCAATGCAAATGAGGAGATTATTTAACTCGGAAGTTCTACTGACTTCGTTAGAGAGAACCAGTGATTCTGACTAGCGCGCGTTCGCCTTTTTAGGCTACGCTCGGCCGTACTTTAGGCCTTTGATAGCTTAGCCGTTCTTTAGCGTTAAGGGGTCAACTATGTTAGAATCTTGATAGCTTCGGCTATATCTTTTTAATTAAGATTAGTCAAGTTTTTTACTTAAGATTAATTTCTTAGCTCCCGAGTTCAAGCCCGAATGGAAGCGTTATTGTAAAACTCCAAAAAGGAGTTCTATGAAATTAATTTGGAATAATAAAGGTTATTTATGCTCCCAAGTTTTAGTTTCTGTCTCACGAACTCAAGCGATTATTCACTTACCAGTTAAGATTCTTCAACTTTAACTTAAAAGTACACAAGTTAGAATCTTAACAAGCTTTCAGGTTTGGAAATAAAACATTCAGTATTAAAGAACAGATCGTACGCTCAATCAATTTTAAAGTTACATCAATGAAAATGGTCAGAATTGACAGTCATTGACGTCTTTGAAAGTTTGATTTGAAGACACTGCTTTTATGATTACGGAATCTCTAAGGAATTCTCATGAAAAAAAAAAAAAAAAAAAAAAAGAGACTGAATACTTTTACAGTCGAAGTTTTCTTTTTTAAGAGTTAAGACAAAACAACCCATAAATCATAAAATATCGAAGTTGACATACCGGTTTTTGATAATTGATTTTCTTTCTCAACCTTCTTTCCAACATTTTTTGTTCTCACTTTGTGTATATTTTCAGCATATGTTATTCAAATAACGCATAATGATACTATTTTAAGGAACGTCTTTACCGTTATTTTTTTCCTCTTAATATGTACGTTTTTGAGCGTTGAGTTTTCCATAGATTTCAAAAACAGGATTTCGATGCTTCTCGCCAAAGTGTTCGATACTTTCTGATTATACAAATACAAAGTTTCAATGTTAAATAATAACTTAAAATGCGGTCTTTTTGTAGCTGATGTGAAAAACTTATATCTGACTGTCATATAAATGTTTTGCAGTATAAGAAAGATATGAAAAAACGCTTTAATTGTTTAGCTATATTAATCCGATAAATCAACTAGTATGTTTAACGAATTTATACAATTCATCAAAGGCAGTGATATATACTACGTATTAATATATTAAATTGTATTTCGAAATGAATTATCAGTAATATGAAGATTTGTATGAGGATCATAGCTGAAGAAGTATCCGCCGGCTGTAGAAACGTAAATATCGGTCATATAGAAATTGTTTTCGGAAAAACGTTTTAGTTTCTTATAAAATACTTCTTTTATTATGACCACAACAGCAAGCTGAAAATATAGCTATACAAACGTTTGACAACAATCCACAAAATCGCCAATGAGAGGGTGATTTTTCGTAAGAGTACAGTGTTCTTTATATAAGAAAAAATGCTAATAAATAATTTGGAAAAAAAAAGTACCTGCACGTGGTTACAGGAGAAAACAATGCGTCATAAACATCGCGGACGAAAACGTCGGGGAGAAAACATCGCAACGCAAAAACGTTGTTATAGAAAACATCGTGGTAAAAAAGAAAGCATGAAGAAACCATCGCAGTTCTAAAACATCACGATACAAAATATCGTTGGCGAAAATAAAGTTGTTAAAAACATCGCAGTTTCAAAACATACTCGTCAAAAATGTGGTGGTAAAAGTAAAGCATCTACAAATCATCGTACGACAATAATATCGCAGATGTGTGATTTTAAGCTTTAAACGTTGCAATTGCACATTCGCATTATGAAGGAATCGGGAATATTTTTACTTTTATATTTCATATTTTTGAAATAACTAATAAAACTTTTCAGAAAAAGGAAAACACTTAAGCATTCAGAAGTTCAAAATAAGTAGTAAATTAATGGAAAAATTACCAATAAAACTTAAAATTTTATTAATGTACTTTAAAATTTTTTTAATTTGTATTGAAATTTTAGTGACAAAATTACCAATCAAACTTTATAAAAAATATTAGTAAATTAATAAATGACATTTATAACTATATAACTATATAATTCTGCAAAAATGTATAAGTTCATTCAAGAACGTGAAATATAAGAGCAAAAATATTCCTCATTCCTTCTTGCGTTCAAAAATCATAATGCGAATGCGCATTTACAATTTTCAAAGCTTGAAAATCACACATCTGTGATATTATTGTCAGGTGATGATTTGTAGGTACTTTATTTTTTACCACGACATTTTAGACGACGATTTTTTAAATTGTGAAGTTTTGGAACCGCTTCATTTTCGAAGACGAGTTTTGTACCACGATGTTTTAAAACTATGCTGTTTTCTCCTTGCTTTCTTTTTTCCCAGGATGTTTTCTAAGATGAAGTTTTTGGCCTTGCGTTGTTCTGCCCGCGACGTTTTCGTCTACGATGTTTTTGCCACGATATTTTCCGCGGACACCGCTGTACGTATGTGTTTATCAAAGCCAGAGAATAATAAGACCAACAAGGATGAAAGTTCTACGCACAAAATTTTCCAGGCAGAGTCTGTGTGCATCTGGAAATGATTCTTTCCCCCTCAAAAAAAAAAAAAAAAAAAAAAAAAAAAGTTTATATTTTTTATTTATTGTTGAAGGCCATTAACCAAAAACGAATGTATATTAAGCATTTTCATTTAGTAATGGAAATTCGTAGTTTAATAAAGACAAAAGATTCTTTGATCTTGATAGCGTGTGAAAATACTTACTTTATATAAAAAAGAGAGAAATTATTATTATTATTTTTCAAAATGCAGCATAGCTCTTTTCTTTTAGAATCAGCATCAAACTAAAAATGAAATGTGCCTTTAAAGCATGTAATATTTTTATATTTTTTAATTGGATGCTGCGTAAAAAACTATTTAAAAATAAAACTAGTGAGTTTACTAATGCTTGATTATTTTTCCGACTGTTTTTAATAAGTTTTGTTAAACACTAGCATTTAAACAAATGAAACTGTGCTATATAATATGAGCCGTTTCCTTTCAAAGTGGTGTAAGACAATTTTTGAAAAAAAATTTGTTAATGATAATAAATGAATGCCACCTTCTATGAGCTTTTTATCTATAAAGAGTTCCCCCACCTCTAGAATATCCTTTAAAATTCTTATCATTTTGTCAAAATAAATTTACGTAATTAATGATATTACAAATATAATTACTTTGGTGTACTTTACTACGAAAATGGTGTAAGTTCACTAGCATCTTTATATCACCACCCATCATAGCCGCAAAATTCAACCATATGATGGATCTATTACATTACATTACTCCAACACATCGTGACTATTTTCAAAAACTTTCTCATAATGATAAAAATTAAAAATGGCACATATTAATATAAAATTGTAATTTAAGTAATTTAAATGGAGATATATTGAAAGAAAGGCTTTTTATTTTGTTTTATCGACATATTTAATAAAACTTTTATAAAAAAATTGGTTGTATTCAATTTAAATCCCATATTTAATATTTCATAAATGTATGATTTTCACATTGTGTTGACTTTCAAAGCGGTGTAGGTCCATTTGAGGTCATCAAAAGTATAAATTTCTTTTAAGTAATGCTTTAAAAATAATTACGTTGTGAATTTAATACAACATCTTAAATATCTCCATATAAGATGAAATGGACTTACACAACTTTCAACGAAAACGGCTCATCTATATATAAAGAAGAAAGTCTGCGTGTTTGTTCGCGATTAACTCAGTCACTACTATAGCTATCCTCACCAAACTTTCTGCAGTTCTTTTCTGGGTCCTGGAAAAGGTCGACGTTGGCATTCTTTCAAATCAAAGATATTAATTGAAAACTCTGAAAACGCTATTTTTTGCCCTCGTTATTCTGAGTAGCAACAGTATCACAATCTGGAGATAAAAATCTGCTTTATTTCGAGAAGTGTTGCCACTGCTCGTTTTCAAATCGTAGAATTTGTTAATAAAAATCGTAAAATTTGTTAATAAAAAATTCCTAAGTTTTACAAGGAAATAAAAATTGCCAAACATTAAATACATTATTCCGAATTCCAAAAATTCGTCGGAAGCCATATCCACTATTCTCATCTTCGTAACGACTTAATCAGCCGGATATTCATTAAAAATTCTGAAAACACTTATTTTCGAACTCATTTTTCCTAGTGGCAACAGTCTCGCGCGTTGGAGATAAAAATGTATTATTTCGAAAAGTGTTGCTACTGTTCGCTTTCAAATTGTAGAGTCTGTTAATCAAAAATTTGGAAGTTTTACAAAATCTCTGTATATAAAGAAGAACGCCTGTTTTTGTGTTTTTTTGCTCGCGTTATTGATCTCTGATCAATTTTTTGCTACATATAATGGAAGAAAATTGAATATAAGTGAAATATTGGACGGAATTTGAGCTTTTACGACCATTTGATTAGAAGAGACGAAAATCGTTCAAAACTGCATGCCATTGTTTCTGATATAATGAGAAAGATTTAGTTTTTTTTATATCAAAATTTTTTATGTGGGTTCCATAACGTATCAGAGTGAAAAACGTATCGTATTTTTTTCATCGTTATTAGAGAAGGACTACAGCGGTATCGTTCTCTCTGCTGTTAGATGCATTACTCTCAATCTAATTTAACTGGCATCGGGCACTTCCGCTAATATAATATACACAACACAAGGCACTCTCATTGTGACAGAAAAATATCACCCATCATTCGGAGGTTGTATTTTATGTAAAACTATATCCATGTGCAAAATGCGAAAGCTATTTGTGCTTGATGACCGTTCAGTACAAAAGATTTTTGTTTTTCTGTACAAATAATCAGTAATTATTCAAGCAAATGCCCCAAAATAAAAAAATTAAAAATTTAAAAAAAAAAAAAAAAAAAAAAAAAAAAAAAACTTTATTTAAAATATCCAGATTTCATTTTCACACTTCATGTGAAAATAACATACATAAAAATCAGGAAGTATGTGTTGCATAATGTGAAGCAACCTACATAGTTTGTATCTGCGATGACCTTGCCATCCGCGTCAATGAACGGACGCCCAGCTGTTTGATAGGCAATAAATGCAAATGGACGTCGGTTCGGCAACGATGCCTTCGCCCGAATATAAATGAGTGTAAATTACAGGCAGGCATCTCCACGCCAACGAAAGGTAATGATGACACGTACGCTGGCCGAAAGAATCAATTAACCTCGCTTTGTCATTTTCCTCGTGCGATAACTGAATACCAAGAGAGAGAACGCTAAGTGTATTGGAAGAAAACCGATAGTTCTGCCAAAAGCTAACGACAACAACTACGCGTAATGGAAGAAATATGAGAAACTGAAACTAAAGAAGAACCACTTGTAGGTTATTCGATTTCAGTTGTTCCACTTTACGATTCAGAATTACTCTTTATAAAATAGGCGCCAAAACTAACAAACTCGTGTTGTAGTTCATCAACAGGAAATCACGGTCATACAAAAATACATAAACCAATTTAAATTTAGCTCACGACTGAAATAACTTCGAGAACTGTAAAAACACAAACGCTTTATTCCTCTCGATAACCCAATTAAAATTTTTTAGCCCAAAGGGCGTTCGCCCAGAAGGGCTATTTAATTTCAAAACGGCATTTTGCGTCGATTTACTTTTCAAACTTTAAAGAAGCTAAATAATGAAGCATCTGCACGAATGCATAAATGTTTCTGGCATTGCGAAGAAACAACGGTACCTAGAGTCGTCCGATTTTAAATAACGTACGTCTCCACCCGAATATGGGCATCTGGAAGCACAAATTTGAAATCTGGAATTTGTTTTATTATCGATTTCATATTTTGTAAGCCTTTAACGATTTTTTTGATTAAAAAACGTTTTCGAAGCGAGCCATAACAGCTCTATACAAAAAAAAAAAAAAAAAAAGAAAAAAAAAAGAGAAAAAAAAAAAAAAAGAAAAAAAGAAAAAAGCATTTTTATCTCCAGCGCGAAAGACTGTGAGACTGTGTATCAGAAATTCTAAAGATATGCTGTTTTTAAATATTTTGTGATATTGTTGTTAAATTGAAGTTTATGTGGTTTAAGTGCGAAGAACATAATATTTAATTGAAAAAGTAACACATAAAATGTTAAAAAACGCCCTTGACGTCGTAATATAAAATATGAAAGTTTTCTGAATTTTTTTTCAGTTATTAGTTATCAATGCAACATGCACGATATTCCATTGATAAAAGTAAGCAGTAAATAAGAGTACAAATATAAATTTTAATTAAATTAAATAAAATTTTATGCAAGTCAATCCAAACGTTACCTCGGTACACGGCTATTCGCTTTGGGTGTTACCTGTGGTGGCTAAACTCTTTTAAGTCTTAAATAATCATGGAAATACATATTCAAATTTCTTATTGTCAAATAAATATATAACGATAGAATAATGTAATTTATTTTTAAACCGTTGTCCGCAGAGGTCTGGGTTAGCCAGGGTCCACAAAACATTTTGCAAACTTAAATTTTATTCGTTACTTGTTCTCATTAAAAAAAAAAAAAAAACTGATGTGGACAAAACATGACTTCTTTGTATAGACTATTAAATATACACATTTCTTGCTGTACTTCGTTTTAACGTATTTCCTCGAATTATTGTAACTTAATAAAGCGAGCACTCATTGCAATTTTAGTCATACAGGAGACAAATTTGTTGCATTTTAAGTTTTTTCTAAACAGTATAAAACTTTTCCAATTATAAGTATGGGAACCGGGAGACAACCTTAAAAGTCCGATTTCGTTACTTGCCCAAAAATAATATTATTTTAAATTTGACATTGCCAAAACATGAATTGTTTCATCATTTAAAACACTGCATTTCAGCTGCACGGGAAGTTAAAAATGACATCAAAAAATGCAAATTTTGAAATTAAATACCCCGGTCAGTTTAGTCATTTAGAGCATTCCTGTAACTGGAAGAATATGACCACGACCAACGATTGCGAAAATAAAGGCCGGGTAAGGACTTTTAAGCCGGGTAAGGGGTAAGTATACAGATATATATATATATATATATATACATATATTAGTGTTGCCGATTCCAATAAAAAATGCGAGGTGCACAACCAGCAGTCCCATATAGAAAATTTCAAAGGTCTACGAGTAATAGGTTTTCATTTATATGAGATAGATACATACATATTGTACGTACGTACATACAGACGTCACAAAAAAAATCCTTTTTGAACCCATTTTAAATCTTACAAACCGTTCTGGAAAAAAAAAGAGTCCTTTATTCTGTCCGCACATATAGATGTCACGCAAAAAAAAATCATCCAAATGACTTCGGGAATGGTCAAAATGGATATTTCTTTTGAAATATGATAATCGAAATTATTCGCGATTATAATATTTCCTTTTTTATTTAATACAATAATAATTAATAATAATATTTTTTTATTTAATAAAAAAAACCACGATGATTAATATTAATTACGAACCCGACAGAAAGCGTATTCTCTAAAAGGGGTTTTCGAACTCCTACCGGTGGGGATTGTTTTTATAAAAAGATCATCTCTAATCGCCTGCTTCGAGTTCGGAGGTAAATTCTGCTGCAAGTTATCAGGGGTTAATTATAATGCTGTCTTTGTTCTTGCCGGATTTCCACCGTTGGATAGATTTATTTTGCATACATAGGTTACAAGGGCAGCTAATTTTCAGCAATAATTGCTCCAATTGGGCAGCCAATAATTGATCCAATTTTCATTTTGATCGTTTACTGCCCTTGTCTGCTCTCTGTCATCCATCTGTAAGACAACCAATACAAATTTCGGATAGTATGGATATTGATGAAAACTAATTCTCAACTGTACGCTATACGTATGGCAGCAGAGCTGAAGACAGATTTGCTTATGTCAGCAAATCTGTCTTCAGTTCTTCATTCTGATTTGCTTATGTCATCTATGAAAATGGTGCTGAAATTGAGCACTGCCAATTTCATATTACAAATGAATATGCTGTTTACATTTCTGAAATTCTCAATATTAGTTTTACAGTTAAGTGGATACTTACCCAATACAAACATGCTTCCAGCTACTTTAATCTCCATTGATTCTCCCTCTGTCCCGGAGTCCCTAAAAAGACTTCATCGTGCAATGATATTATTGTTATTATACAGAAATCTCTCGGGAATCTACTAGAGAAAGGTATTACTGTGTGTTTTACATTTGTTCGTGAGCACACGGAGATGTATGGAAACGAAAGAGCTGACTGCCTTGTCAAGAATGCAAACTAGAAAAGCCATTAATATTAATGTCAATATTCCAAAACTGTATTTTAGAAAAATATTCAAAGCTAAAATGATTGAACAATGGTGTTGGTGTATTTAATTATGGCAAAGCACACTAGGGCTATCTGCCTAAGGGGAGGGATGCCTTCGTGGAGGACTTTCTAAGTTTGAAGAATGGAATTATGATTATATTACCTTTGATCAGGAAGATATTGCAAAAACGTCCTTTCCGACTGTCTTTGAAAACTTAAAAATAAGGATTTATTGCTAAATTTTAACGTTATGCAATATTTGTCTGGGTATGGCAAACTTAATGTTTATCTTGAATGGTTCAAACTGACGTCCTTCAGTTTGCGCTGTTGTGATCTCGGCATTCAGCAAAGTGTTTTCCACATACATTTTAATTGCCTTTTGCTTTATTACGCAGGAAATATATTGTTGCGTGCGTACGGGTTCGTTATGAATTGAATACAGAAATCCGATGAAAAGTGAGTAAAATTTATTATTATCAGGACAAATAAAACAAAAATGCTTACAGTTCTTCAGATATTCGTACAATACTTCAATATCTCACAGTAGTTATCTTCTAAATTATTAAAAACGTTCAACAAAACTTAATTTAAAACAGAGAAACGTAGAGAACGTTAATCCGATTTCACCGCGAATTCGCTACAGTAAACAACAACAATTTTCTAAACAAAACACATAAAACAACTCCGAATTGAGAGAGTTTCCTCCTTTCATAAGCTTTTTAAATCACGCAAGAGTACATTCTGGTATTTTCTCGAAAAGCAAAAAACGTACAATTACGAGATATCTATTTATTAAACGCGCGTGCTCCTGTATTTTTCATTTTCCGGTGTAGCTTTCTCTTCAAATCAGTCGCGTGCAGCATTGCACGAGGAAATTAAACAATTTAATAACAATTCTATTTTAAAATAGCTAATTCAATACAAAAACCGTAACAATATTGAAATGAAAACTGAAATTAATTGGAACTAATTGGGCACCGTTGCCATTTGTTTCTCTGCCTTACTTACTACAGACTTTATTGCTATTTACTTTACGTTTATTGTTATTTATTTATCAAGTCTTTTTTGACTCTTATTTTAACTACTGGAAATGACTTTCTTTAATTTTTTCTTTATTTTTTTAAATCATATTTGCTTGATTTGTTCGTGTTATTAAAATTTAATGTGTTTCCCTTACTTCCATTTTGTAACCTTCACGTGTTTGAGGTGCATGAGGAATTTTTTTTTCTTTTAATTAAAAAAAATTGACGTAGACATTATATGACTACTTTGTACGGCCTACTCAGTTATACACATTTTTTGCTGCATTTTATTTAAACTTATCTCCTCGAATTTCATTACAGATATATTTCTCATTCAGTTATTTCAGTTATCACTTCGCGGCAAGGCTCAAATACATAAAAACTCAAAACATCTTCATTAAAAATCGTGAAATACAGAAAAACATAAAACACCAAATACAGTAAAAAGCGTTAACTAATTTTTTATAATTAAAATCAGAGTTTCTACGCAAAAACAAGTAATTGAGCCAACGGGCAAGAAGACATTTTTTTCGGTGCACAAAACTGAAAGTTTACTTTTGGTCCCCCTCGGAAAAAAGATACAGAAGTTGGTGCAGAAACTGACTTAATTCACTGTCCTACTGTGAATTTCAAATGTAAACAAATGGCGGCTTCGTTACTCTTATTAGCGCTTAAATAAGTTTTAAATTGTTTACAATTGCACAACTATTGCATGCAGGTTAACTAAAAGGCATAAAACTCTTAACCGAAACATAACAACAACATAATTCAATCACATTTAAAGAAAAATGCATAATTTACTATCATATAAGAGATATTTTACTCTTATATGATAGTAAATTATGCATTTTTCATTATATGAGCTCACCTACCCAGGTAACAGAGCTGGTGTATATATATTTGTATAATTGTGGCGCGGCCGATTGGAATCAAAAAGGGAGGCACACAACTACATGTTATAGCAGTCCCATATGCAAAATTCCAACGTTCTGAGGCTACTCGTTTTTGAGTTATGCGAGATACATACGTACGCACGTAGAGACGTCACGTAACAATCTCTTCTGAATCCGTTTTAAATCCATTTTATAACCCGTTTTGGGAAAAAGAGTCCTTTATTCTGTCCGCATGTACAAATATCGCGCATAAGAATCGTTCAGCTGGATTAGAGAACGATCTATATTTTCGTTGAAATATGACACCCGAAATTTTTCCCGATTACAGTGCTTTTAAAAAAAGAACTAACGTTTAAGAATTGATGGATTAGCGTACACTTAAATATTTCTATAGACGATACTTTTTAATTATATATTATGCGAAGAATCAAAAAACGAATTCCTCAAAAGTCGGTCCAATACATTTAGTTTAAAGTTAGAAATATTTTCTTTTAATCAAGTTATGAAGAAATGCTAAAATGTGTAGAAAGCAACAGAATTAAAGTTTATCATCATCAATACATCTGGAAACCTAAAAGTAACAAAAACTACAATCTTATCTAAAAGGGAAGATCTGATAAAAAATTAATGCTCGTAGAAATTTACAATACATTGACTCCACCCTTATTGTCAGGGGCGTGGCGATGATTCCGTTATAAAGTCAAGCATTTACAAATCATAAATTAATATTTATGAAAGTATTAAATCAAAAAAATTGACATATATACCCTATAAATTATTACTCTGCCTTCAGCATCATTTAAACTGATATTTATTGAATCAAAGGGCGTTAAAATAGTCTATAAGTGTATATTTCAAAATGCAATTAAAATATATTTCTGTATACATTAAGCAGTCTTTTATTTTGGAAGAGAAGCACGCCAATGTTAAATTTGAAATAAGGTAAAAAACATTTTTTTTGGGGGGGGTTTGTTTTTAAACAAGAGAGATCTGTATCTTGCCGTCTTCGAAATCAAAATTCAAAATCTATGCCAATGTAAAATTGCCTTTTTTGTCTAATTTGAATATAAATTATTTCTTTATATTATTTTTTTGCGTCAACAAATTGAAAATTTAAAAAATAAATAAATAAGTCACCAGACAACTAGGTATAAAGTTGCAAATGGTAAACAGTATATCAGCTTTAAATACTTCGCATCAATATATGTTAGATAAAAAAAATTAAATACGTTTCAATTTAAAGCTTGTAAGGTCATCAGGTTGTATCTATATTAGGAAGGTGAAAAACGTGCAGTGCCCTCGCCGCGATTCGAACTCCGGATCTCCGAAGACGCATCGAACGTCCTTCTAATTACATCCCGAAGGTATGCTGAAAAAAGGAAGAAAATACTTTATAAGCCTTTAAATACTGCACATTTGTGAAGACGGATTTGTCTGTCTCTTACATTTTTGCTCTCACAACCAATGGCTCTAATATTCAATGCATAAAAACTGGAATGTAGATTCCTCTGATGCTAGGGAAAGTGCTTTTCAAATTGGCCATAAATTCTACAGTTAAGTTTCAATAACCATAAAGTAGTTATTTTATAAAAATAAGATAATATGAGTTACAAAATAAAAGACACTGACGGCATATAGAAACTCCACTATGTGATATAATCACAAAAGAGCTAATAGAAATCTCTAAACAATATCAGAATATTTTCATGCATGTCAAATCTGGATTTCTTCTAGGATTCGAATGCAAGACCTCTTCACCCGCGAACAGAATTTTACCCTTGTTATACCAAATCTTAACAAAAGTTCCTTTGAAGAGGCTCGAGTCCTTTCCACCGGTCACAGCTAATGGACAGAACACATGGGATTGCATGTTACATTCCGACCAAAACTTCAGTGGTCAAACAACAAATCACTATAATCTAGTAATCATTACATAGCATATAGACAAGGAAAAATCACTGACTTTCATGATTAAGTCACAGAGATTATGCTTAGAAGCACTGGACCCCTATGGAAGTCCATCAAAAAATTAAGAAATAAAATTTTAATTTCAGATTTTATATTATGCCCAAAGTGGCAACTTTTTTTCTTTTATACACACATACACGTTACGAGAGCATTTGGGCTAAAAATATTTAAAAACAGCATATCTTCAGAATTTCTGATAGAAAAACATTTTTGTGTCGCGCGCTGGACACAAAAATGTTTTATATCGAATAGTGTTGCCACTGCTCGCTTTGAAATCGATGAGTTTTCTTAATCAAAAATTCGTTAAAGTATTACAAAATTTGGGCTTTCAGCTGTCCATATTCGGGTGGAGGACTACGTTATCCAAAATTCGACGTCTCTAGGTACCGTTATTTTTTCACAATGACAGTAACACGCATACATCCACGCAGGTTCTTCATTATTTAATTTCTTTAAATCTAATACAGGAAAATTATATTATTTGGTGGAAACAATTTGAAAAGTTTAGTGATTTCGACGACTTTAAAAAGTTTAGTGATTTGGATTTAGTTCGACGCGTTTAGTGATTCGGCGCAAAATGCCGTTTCGAGACTAACAGCCCATGGGCTAAACTGATACGTAATTAAATAATAAATTAAAATAACAGAGCAAATTTACTCTCATGCATGTGTAATACAATTGATTAACGGTGGTTTGTGATCAAGTTAAAATATTTTGCACGATTCTCAAGTATTTGAGCAGTTATACTTAGCCCTATTCCTCATACTACTAAGATACAACGTAAAAAAACTGAAGCGGTCACCGCATGACTTCCTTATACGGCCTATTAAATTATGCACATTTTTTTTGCTGCAAGATCATTTAAACTTATTACCTCGAATTATTCTAACTTAATTAATCAATTAAATTTGACACTTCCAAAACGTGACTCTTTCCGTCATTTAAAATACTTCTGTAATTGGAAGTATATCTTTACGACCAACGATTGTGAAAATAAAGGTCGGATAAGGACTTTTAATTAGGGACTAAAGGGATTGGTATATACATACATATATATGTATATATTTATACAAACACATATACTTTTGGCACTGCCGATTGCAATAAAAAGGGGAGGTCAACAACTAGATGCTATAGCAATCCGATACACGAAATTTCAACTTCCTACAGCTAATCGTTTTTTATTCATGCGACATACATATTTACGTAAAGACGTCAGGAAAAACCTTTGAATCCATTTTAAATCATTTTGCAATCCGTTTTGGAAAAAACAAACAATCCTATATCTATCCTTGGATAAAGATACCACACGAAAAAATCGTCCGAATGGATTCGGGAACGATCAAAATGGGTATTTCCGTTGAAATAAAATACCCGAAATTTTTACGATTATAATATTTACTTTACTTCGCACAAGAAAGTAAAAACAGATAAAAAATAATTAGTCAAAATAAAAGAGGGTTGAAAAGAAAAGTCTCAAAAACAACTATTTTGAGTCAAATTCTCTTCACAGCAGAAAAGTGAATTTTTAAATTTACGTGATGTTCAGAACAATAGTTCCACACTTCGTACACAAATTTCTGTTATGTACTTATATATTCCAATTTATTAACCACTCTACTTCTCATAACTATATGTATGCAAAGGATGCAGTGTCAGTAGCAGTGTGGAATTTCATTTGTCTGATTAAATATTCAAGAAAGGAGTTATGAACTTCTTTCTTGAATAGAGGGTAGTATTTTCTAGTACCTTTATAATTCCCAATTTATTTCGAAACATTTATACAAATTATTCAAAAATACAAATTTTAAAACTAAATCATAAAAAATAGGCGAATTTTATTTGGAGTGAAACTAAATTTCGAAATGTGAAAGGAAGAATCAAATACGTTTAATAAAAAAAAGAGATATTAATAAACATATACCAAATTCAATTAACATAGAGGAGCTAAAATATTTTGAAAGCTAATTTTTTTTTAAAATCTACACGTGAGGTTTTTACAAAACTTGCCACATAGGCATAATTTGAGTCGTAGAACCGAAATATGGAAATAAATTGTATGTTGTTTTAGAAAAAATCCGGTTTTGTGTCAAAATACCTATGGTAGAACAAAGTTATACATAAATCTAATATATATTCTAAGTTGCGCTTTCGAAACATGGGAAACGCAAGTTAAATTTGGATAATCGGTCCAGTAGAACGAGAGATATAGAACTGTCCTTTTTTTTAGTCCAAAGGTTTTTAGTCAAGGATTTCAAAGCGAGCATTGGCAACACTCTACAGGAAAAAAAAAAAAAACCCTTTTGTCTCCAGCGCGCGGAACTGTGTATTGGAAATTCTAAAGATATGCTCATTTTAAAATTATTTTGCAACACTGCTGTTGAACTTAATTTTATGGTTTAAGTGCAAAGAACATGATATTTAATGAATAAAGGTAACACACAAAATGTTAAAAAAACGCACCTTTGGACGTAATTTAAAATCTGAAACTTTTCAGATATCTTTTTCTTCCCCCCTTTCCTTTCCCCCTTTTTTGTGCAAGTGTACATTTAAGCAGGTGCTAATGTGTGACTAAGCCCGCAAAGTCTATTTATCTTGGTCATCAGGGACTTCTATCACGCAAGGTTTATATTCACATTACTCACAAAGACAATTACGACAATGTGCATGCAAATGTCTATTCCTTCAGGAGTCGAGGTCCGGACCGAATAATCCATCCTTCGCAGTTTTAACTATATAAGAAGTTAGAACTAAATTTTTGTGACGGCCACACTTCAGAATCTAATTAAGTAAATTAATGTTTATTGCAATTTTCCTAGACTATTGAATTAACTAAAAAATGGATTAAATAACAATTACTGTACTCGTAGCCATTTGATTTCTTCAGTCAAATTCTGCCTTCGCAAAACTCAAGGCGACTTGTTTTCCCAGAAATACCTCGGCCCTGTTAACAATTTTGAACTTATTGTCACTTTCACAGCTAGTCAATCGACCGTAAAAACAAGGTCGCTGCAGTTACTAGGTACAGGTGTAAAAATATAACAGCAGTGACTAACAACAAAAATGTAAATAATAAAACAAAAAATTTAACGTCCATAAAAATTGATGTCAATTCTTTCTTTTTTGCTAAGCAATAACTTAGCAAAATTCCTAAAACTTTTGATTTAAATAAACTATTAAAACGTACACAGACTTAATAGTTTGTTTAATTAACATTTCTAGTAATCTTTCACGTTAGCATAGACATTCCAGGAAGTAAGAAAATCGAACAATGTAAATCGGGGGAGGGGCTTCAAAAAAAAAAAAAAAAAAGAAAAAAAATGGAATGTTTTTTCCTAAAGAAAATAATCATATTTTTAATTTTATTCGTAATTAATTGAGTGAATTTTACTTTTGTCTAACCCATTATTGTAGTTGTTCTATCCTGCTCTATTTTTTTTTTTCTAATTTACATCGCCCATCCCAGGAGAATTTTAATTTGCATATTTTATTTTTTTTTCATAAAAATTAAATAGAATAAAAGAACTACAGCGCAGATAAGCTATTAAAATAGCCAATTACAGTTTCTGTGGTTGTTTCACAATCCGCTAATTATTGCTAATTCCTTTGCCATTTTAATGGCTAATAGTCTACGTTAATAATAATAATTAAAAAAAGAATTGCCGATTTTGGAGGTCAGCGAATTGTAGTTGCCAAGAAAAATTCATAACAATATCTGCATATTACCTATATAAAAAGATGCATTGCCTTAGATATATTGCATCAAAATAAATAAAAATCAATGATGCACGTACTCAGTTCCTATGGATATCTTTACTGCAATGAAAGCCGACCAGCCAGTATAGTGGTTAGCGTCGCTGACTGCCGTGCCAAAGGGCTTGGATTCGAATCCCGGAGAAGACATGGATGTTTGTAAATGTATAGTGTCCATGCGGCATGGGGGCACTCTAAATATGCGGCGATTGTAATTCATTATGTTGTTGTAATTTGATGATAGAAAGTTGATGGTAGAGGAAGAGGGGTGGGAGACCCTCGGACCCATCCCTCGGGGTGCTCTCCATCAAAATTGGAGGCGGAACTGAGTTAAATCTGTACTTAGTTACCTGTACGGTGCTCAAGGTTCTTGCCAACGACAGGCGTAAATTTGGGCTCCTTGCCAAGAAAAATTTCGTGGACTTGTGCTGACTATAGGTCAGACAAGTGAGCATTAGCAACAGCAACACACAATGAAAACCACAATTCATAACCAATAAAGACATGCTCTTAAAATTTAGTGGCCAAATAAGGCAAAAGCCTACCATGAACTAGGCTCCAATTATGCATCCGAAGAGGTACCACATGGCGATGCAATAATTACGCAATCTTTCGGTTCTTATGAACTTCGAATAAGAACAGCTCTGAGCATATACACACTGCAAACATACGGGGGGAATAAAAGGCACCGTTTTATATCTCCCGTTCTAATAGGCCGATTGACGGGAATTTAACTTGGGTTTTTCATGTCTCGAAAGCACGACTTAAGATATTTATATATTAGACTTATATATAAACATTGATATTTTGACACAAGCTTGAACATTTTCTGAAAGGACATACAGATTCTTATAATAGGGGGAAAAATAAAATAATTTTATATTGCATGTAGCTGCAAATAAGTTATGTGAAACTTAACATGTGTTTTAGTGCTTCCAGTCATACAAAACAGTTAGATTTTTCATCTTCTGAGAGAACGTCAAAATTTTCTTTAATTAAGTTTTAGTAGCAGTCAGTCACATATATACATATTAGTATTCATTCATATTAATTCATCAAGGTATTCATTTCAAACCACTAAAGACAAAAATAGGACACAAATTTACAAGAGAAGAGAAAAAGTAAAAAATGTGTCTTTTATCGATCATATAGGGAATATGAGACAAAATAATGACGAATATAATTAACGGGACTATTATTTAAAAAGCTATGACTTACTGGTGCATTTGATCGCAGTCGATCACTGCGGGATTTACCAGCTGATCCAAACGGTGCCGTTCTGTTACTCCAGCGCTGCCGTAATTGAGAACCAATTCATTGCATTGACCATCTGGTTCACCAGTTGGTCGGCGCCCGCGTATTTTCGGCTGTTTCTCCTAAATTCTTACGGAATAGGGGATTGGGGTAGCGTTTCTTAATACAGCACCCATCGCTTATTAAATAACTTCTGCTCCAAATGCATTTGAGTTTTTACGCGGCTGAGTTTAATAGACGGCGATTTGTGCATTTGCACACTGTGATATCAGTTTTAAACTTTTCAAGTAAAATAATAACTAAGAACTAATCCATTAATTAATACTAACGTAATAATTAAAAATTAATACTAGAATTAAAGTATTTGCGCAAATTTTTAATTCATTTTAAATTTTTTTATAAAAATATTTGGTACTTTTCCGTTTTGCGAGCGCAAATCTCGCGAAGCAGACTTTATTGGAGACAACACACAGTACACACATAAAAAATGTTAACAAATGTTAGTTCTAACAAATTTTTATTTTGAAGGCATAAACATTTTAACATCGTTTAAAATTTTGTAAAAAAACCCCCAATAAATAAAGACAATAAATTTGTAAAAAGACATTAATTTAAGAATTGGCTATGCTTTTATGGTACTACATCCTGATTCGCCATTTCATATCACGTGACCCCAAGTGATCTCATCTCACGTAAACTACGCACCAAAAATCTAATTCTCTCAGTAATTATCTACATCAGTTTCAAGTTAAATCTTGATTTGGATTACAGGTTTAAATGCAAGAATTATTTCAATTCGTAACAACAGCTTACTCGGAAATTATGTGAAACCGCAGTGCTTTACTTTGCTAGTGCATTTTCATTACAATGGATGAATTTAACCCTTGGCTTTGCCTTTTCTATATTTTCGTCTTCCGGTGAGCGGTGTGATTGCATCCTAATTGACTTAATTACTGCGAATGGCCTTAGGGCATAAAATTGAACTATCTGGTTAAAATTCTATGTAATTGTATGCCAATATCGAAAGAAACTATCAATCTGATAAGAAATGGCTGCGACTTGTTTTGAAAATGAAGCGTAAAAGGTTACCAGCGAGGAAATTCCGTTTGGCATCGGTTGTACTATTTTTGGCGACTTTATCGCTTGCGCCGGCAAAAGGGAAAAGTACCAAATAATTTTATAATTATGTTCTCGATGAAATTCTGTTTTTCACAAACAACTATTCCACAGAGGCTGTTCGCCTATTTTTAAACGATTTTATATTGTATTTACAGAAATATTTTGCCTAAAATGTTTGTGTTTGAAATGTCCCATCTGATACCCCTCATTACCTTATTCTTCACTACTTTTCTACACCACGATTTCCAAGCAATCAAAACCTTTTTTAGTAACCGAAAGAGGTATTTTACCCCATTCCTCTTGAACAGCTTTCCAAAGTCCAAGGAGGATTGTAGGTCGACGTTTGGTCAATTCGCTTTTTAAAAGTCCAAAAGCCAAAACTCCGTGGATGATACATGAGGAGATTTAGTAGGGATATGAGTGAAGGGTATGGCCCTGATACACGGTTCTTGTACCACTTTTTCAAGGACATTAACGGCGGAATTTGAAATGCGGGTTTTGCCTTGATGCAGTTCTATTGATCGATGGCTCTGTGGGTCAAGAGAATGTATTCCATATTTGAAAAATGGATATAAAATATGTCCCTGATAATTTGTTGAGTTGGCCTTAACAATTTTCTGCACTCTCTTTAATTTTTATTTGCCGTTATATCAAAAAATCAGCAACAATCATAAACCCTTTAAAAAAACTTTCTTTAGATTCTTTGAATCATGTTCTAGGATTTTTCTTGTCTTTTATCATAATATATGGATCTCTTTTTATTGCGGTCATTTAAATACACCCAAGGTTCATCTACTGCAGGGTTTCTTAAACTGTGGGTCGCAACCTGCAGCAGGGGTTTCTTTAATAACTAAATACGAATAATTTTCTTCGGAAAGAGCATAAACATAGCCTTCCGTCCATTGCTTCTTTAAAAGCGTCATTTTGCATGAAAACAAAATTGTCGAGTAGCAGACGATAAGTTACACTTTCATAAATATAGTTAAAGTTTAAAAAAAATTTCGAGATGGTGATTTTTTTAATAGTTAAGTTGTCTAAAAATGCGCGGACAATATCTGTATTTGTAATTGTTTTATATTGTTCTACAACACTTTTTGAACGGTATTCTCCATTTCGTAAAATTGCTGACATCGTTTTTGATTGGCACATTTCAATTCAAAAATTTCTCTTTGAATTTTCCAGATATTCGATTATGTTATCGCTTTTCTTGTATCACTTAACACAAAGCTCCATACGCAGTCAATTTTTAGACACATTGTCTCATTCTAAAACATGAACCATCATAACTTCTTTCAGTAATGTCTGAAATATTAGCTATAGTTTTCTATTCCTTTGAGGCTAATTCTACATAAAAGCCATATTTTTTAAAACAGTTTTTCAACTGATTTCAAGAGATTAACGCCTTGCATCGTCTGATTGACTATAATATGCGTGGCTAGTAGCGGAGATATCGACTTACCTTCTTCGAAGTGCTTGCATTTTCATAAAACTCAGTTCTGATCACCATTTATTGAACATCTTTTCTGTAATGACATTAGAAAGGTCTTAGAATACCCCAAAGTTAAAGATTAAATGTTAGAAGTTGTATATGCAGAAACGTTTTCAGAAAGAGATCAGAGGTATGTGTATTTCAGAGTTATCTAATTAGTAAAGCTATTTTTCATTTTCCAACTCGCTGTTCCATTTCAAAAGAAAATCAATAAAAAATACAGAATGTTCACGAACTTCCTGAAGAAATTTAACAGTTTGTTGTTTGGGAAAGGAACAACTTATACGTTTCACACTGGTCACACTCTCACAAGCAAGGTTCAAAGCTTTTGTGACAAGTGACTATGTTGCACAATCTCGACATGTGGCAAAATGACCCTTGGCTGACGTTTCTCCAATTGTAAGTAATTCTAATCAATCGATGTATGGAAGTAAACTCTGGTTGTTATAGTTTGCTCATTGAAGAAAAATGGTCTTACAATCTTGCTATGCAGAATTCCGCACCAAACATTCACTTTTGGGCTGCCCCGTTTTAACTTCCTTGTGTGGCATGAAGATTTTCGGATCTCCAAATCCTCGCATTATGTATATATTAAACCAAAACATACGTCTGGGAAAAAACTTTATTAATATTGTTGCATTCTACGGGTTCGTGGATTTAGAATGACTGATGACAACAAGTGATAAAGAATGGAAACGCAGTTTATTTTCCAGTATTACTCAGGACAATTGCAAAGGCACGTTACAATCATCGAAAACTATGACAAACACAACGAAACAATCAGTAACACAGGCTATCGGGCTATAACGGTGAAGTCAGCTTCGCGGCAAAGCACTAGAGTACAGCTCCCTACTCGGTTCGGTCGTTCTCGGAGCTTAACACATTCAAGATAAAACTTGATAACCTTAACGATACACACTCGCGACGTACCAACTCGCGATACACTGACGAGACACCTCGACACTAGACTGACGATCAACTCGATAGACTGCGAGACACTCGACTGCTACCCCGCGTACAGATACGGTTTATATCGCTTTTGGCCTGTTTTCAAGAACATTCTGGGCCAAACCGGTAAGAATTCGTTCCAGAATATTCTCCATCGTTCTATGGCATATCGCCGGTTTTATCGCCAAACAGGCGATTTACAAACTTTGAAGAGACTGGACTGGTCTAAAAAATAAACTGACAAGAAGTGACAACCGAGAAACATAACCGAGAAGTATTGCAAGATCACCAGATTTCTCCGTTTGTGATATTTGTCTGTGGGCGGGGCTATTTTAAAAGTCAGGTCTACACGACTCAGTCAAGGACTCTGGATGAATTGATCAAGACGAAATTAGTGGTATCCCAGCTGAGATATTGCAGTGATTAATGGGGAACCTCAACAGCAGAATTGTAAGAATGCATAAGTACAGGCAAACACCATCCACAGGACGTTAAGTTTCAGACTCTGATCATTTGGATTACTGTCTTTTAAAAGCCAGGTTGTAGTGATTCAGTCGCTATCAATAAAACGTTTTTTGCTGGATTTCTTCCTTTTTTTATAGGGTTTTGTAAATGTTTTCGTTTTCTGTGTCCCCCTTTATAAGCAGATGACCTGGCTTCTATCACTCTACAAGGAGAATGAGTTCAGGTTCAGCAAATAAGCTCCACGAAGGGAAAGAAAAGCGCTGCCAATCCTTATATTTATTAGCATGTTGGAAAGTGAACTATATTCAGAATCAAAATTTAATTTATAAGAGTACAAAAGCCAAAACTTCAATAATTCATTCTGAATCTTCAATAATTCATTTGTTTTTGTAAAGTAGTAATGTGTATTTGTAACATGTGGAAATGAATGGATCTCTCTCCAAACTGAGTAATTCTCAGTAAACTGAAAAACTCAATAGCTCATAGGAACAAAGAAAATCATAAAGTCACCGCAACGGCATGACCAGTAAAATATTTTCAGTAATTTTATATACTTTTGCACAAACTGGTACACAACGGAATTCCACTTAAGTTCAATCGCTTCCCTAAATGTTTTACTGCATTAATTTACATTTCAATTCACCAGTTTCTCCAAACATTTTACTGAAACTCAAAACCATTTACACATATTAGTTCCGTCCTGAAACACAAGGACACTTTCTTTTATTTCGTTATTTCTTCAAATGATGTCATTTCAGATTTTGTTTAGATATAGCTGAATATCTATTTGTATAAAAAAAAGTCTTATAAATATGCAGTGTGAATTCTGCTTGTTGAAATAAAACTATTGTCTCTGAATCTTCAATTTTGAATACGGAAACATGACAGTTTAGGAATTTTTATGTATAATACATTTAAATCGATTACAAAATCTCTATTTTTCACTTTAAAATGCCCCAATTGTCTTAGCTGAAAGAATATTTTCAGTCACATAAAGACAGCTTTCTTAGTATGTACATTCTGATTGGATGTAAAATGTTTTTCGGCAGTTTATTTGTAAATAAATTAAATATAACATGAAGGTAAAATTTTCTCATAAACATGTTTTGTTTAGAAAATAAAAAATTTCACAATTTTTGTCATCTCTATCATATTTTACTTTGTACATAATCTCAGTGACTTTTTGAGGAAAATAAGAAAACATATAAAATAGTTTTAAATAAAATTATTTTAGGTCTATATACTTGGTCATCTTTGGCATCTTTGGTCTATATACTTGACATCTTTGGTCTTGGAGAAATAAACAATCAAAGATTTTAAATTAAAAAAAATTTAAATGGATTACGGCGTCACCCCTAGTAGTATCTGCTGATGAGAGGAGTACCCCGTGGAAGAACTTTTTAAGGGAAACTGGCTCCTACCCAGGATGCACTGGGAAAAACCAGGAAATCGCTAATTCAGCCAGGCTGTTTGCCGGAAATCGAATTTCGGACCGAACTACCAGTGTTCAGCAACTTTACCGTTCGGTCTCTGGTGAGCCTTTTAAATCAAAGTTGCTGCAAAGAAATAAGTAAATTCAGTGTAATCATTTTTATATATGTCATTTCTAAATTACCGCTTCTACTGCTCTTTGAAATTATGTCCTAATATAATTCGTATATAGAGCTCCACGATTTTATTTTTAGTGAAATAATGACCAACCGTACTCCTGCAACTTAAATTTACTATTTACTTCTGAACGCATTTAATTAAAGCCATATAATATAATAAGGTTTCCGTACATTTTATTTCTTACTTTTTAGTTCTAAAGAATGCCGGAAATTAATAAAGAAAATAACTGTCTATGAATGCAGAAAAATTGTTCATTTTCTAACTTAGGGTAAAATTTTATTCAATTAATTTAAATTTATTTAAATTCCTTCTCTCTTCTGTTAAAACCACAGATAATAATATACGAGATAACAGATATAATACGAGATACAGATATAATATACGAGGGCTATCTGCCTAAGGTAAGCTGGCTCGTAAACGACGTTAAACATGAGGAAAGCTACGAAAGCGCCCATTCAGCCAGCTCATTTGCCTGAAATCGAACGTGGGTCAGACTACCAGTGTTCAACGATATTTACCGCTCAGCCGGCTGGCAAGCCCTTGTGATCTACACATCTCATTCTTATCTACCACTACATATCATCGAATGATTTGCGAAAAACGGGGTAAAATTCGACAATTTAAGCCAGAAATTCTGAAATATCTTCATTCAGAAGATTATATCACAATCTATCCGATGCAGTAAACTTAAAAATTTCGCCCTAATTAGCTTCATCGACAGTAATTAGTGAAAAAAAAGATTTATGAGAAAAATTCAATATAAATGGATTCTTAGAATCATATAAACTGTAATTTAAAAAAGAGTCTTTTTTTTTTCTTTCTTTTGTGTACTTGATTTTTGAGCTCGATAGATTTACATCTTACACAGTCCCTAGATTTCTAGTTCATAGCATTATTCGAAATTCCTCAACTGAGTTAAGAACCTTATATAAAATCGCATATATATATATATATATATATATATATATCGCATTTTGCATATAACCTATTCCCAACCTTATCTATCTATATCCTCATCCAGGCTATACTTTTTATTCAACGCAAAACCTAAATATATAGATGCAAAATCTAAATTAATCTACATATTATATAAAATAATGTCGAATTCTAAATTTCCTCGACACTCTTCTTAAAAATCTCTATTTTTTAAGCTTTTAAATAATAATAAGAATAACAAAATTTTAAAATCGAAGTTAATTTTAAATGGTTTAAAAAAATCAAGTTTAATATATTCTAATAACATATCACAAATATTGAAACGTTAATAAGCATGATATTCTGTATTTTTAAAAGTCCCATACCTATTTCAGACTCTACATCTCAGCGTGGTATTTACGCAAATGAATATCTTCGTTGTGAATTTAATCAAGTGAACTGCGTAGACATTTTTGTGATGCCTACACATTTCCTATCGGTTTGATCTGTTTAATCATAAAGCAATCGTTAGCTAAGTATACTTATAGCCTTAACCTATGCAATCCAATCTATCCAGATCAGGTAGAATCTATCTTTCATTTCAAAAGCCTCGGCATTGTTTAAAAATTAAAATAAATAACTTACATGTAATTGAACTTGAAAATCCAAACGTACGCAAGTCTGGTAAACGACCTACCACAAATCTAAAGCTTTAAAAGTGGCGTTTGGCGTTCCATCTGTAACAGAAGACAGAAAAAAGCAAGAACAGGTACGACAGAATTCATTGCAATTCAGCGCTAGTGCCAAACATTATAAAATGTTTTCGTTCAGATTCAATTTCAGTCGCAGAGGAGGAAACGAAAAATTGCAAATAGAAACTAAATTGTGTTTTGCTGGAACCGGAATGAAGTGAGAAACGAGATAGTGCAGGTTATGTTTCGAGAAATGCGATTCCATCGCGCCATTTTTCATTTACCATCATTTTATCGTATTCTGTTGTCCTCGGCTGGAAAGAAAATGGTGCACGGTTGAATAAGAAATGGCCTCCATTGATAAAAATCACGACCTTAAAACAAAACCATCTTCAACATCCTGGTTTTAGATTACAATGGTAAAGGCGTTGTTTCTGATACGTATCTGTTCGAATAAGAATGCTTATCGAAGCAAAGAGGTGTTCGCGAAGGCAAAGAGGAGGATTCGAATTACAATTTGTCGTTACATTTCAACAAGGGGTTACGAGCTATCATTAGACTCGATGTTTTGTAGATAGTTGTTTATGGGCGAATGAACCAGACGGGTTCTGATTACCAGCAAATGCGCGCCATTTACAATTTTGTGCTGCCCACTACATCCATTATCAGCACCTTTCTTTTGGAATTGAAGAGGTCGAATTCGTAGTGGTGAAGAAAAATGTTTGAATTGCAGGAAAATTAGAAGATATATATTTACCGTCGTACACATTATTTTCATGTGAATTTAAGGGAAAAGTTATTTCTTTTACGTCTATTTATTATTTTCAGAAATTATTTAAATAACCGGTATATCTTTTGTTATAAAACACGACACACCAAACAGTTTTTCTTTAGAAAGACATATACGCCACTTTGATACTTTCAACTAGAAAATGTACCTTCATTATTATTCATTTCGAAAGAGATAATACTTTTCTAAGCTTAAGAAATACATTCTTAGAACAATCATTTATGTACACACAGAAAGAAATAGAATAGCACATTTTAAAAATTGTTTTAATTGACAACACTTGACTTTGAAAACAACAAAACTGTTCTAGAAGATATAAACAATCAATTTAATTTAACAGTGATCAAATAGGCAACTTTTGACGAATGTATCTTCTAATAAGTAATTTTAAAGAGAAACTGACTCATATAGTCGTGTTACGTATGAGAAAAACCACAAAAACACTCACACAGTCAGCCGGGATTTAAAATCCAAGTCGAACTACTAGTTTCCAGTGGTCTTACCGTTCCTCAGCTTCTCTCTGCCACCATATGAAGTTTGGTACATAAGAGCGATAACCAGCTGGACAACACTGCCGCTTATTACTAATCCATTTTGCGAAATCCCCACATTCGTTCTATTGTTTTCATATATAAATCAGTCTTGGAACTCAAACTGACATTGGGGGGGGGGAGAACTATCCTTACCTCTTATCCCCCTCAAAAAAGAAAGACAGAAAAATATTAAATAAGGAATAAAAATCTCGTCTTCTTAAAAGAATCCTGACTAGCTTCTAGGGTTTCCAAAAGAATCAAATTCATGGAAGGAATTTTCAGCGATGTAGGGTAATCAGTAAGTACCGAAATTCGTTTGGCGCGTACTGTCTTAGAATAAGAAACATCTAATGACAGTAATAAACTACTCACTTTGAACACACCTGAAAATTATTTAATGAAAAAATACAATGAACGCTCTCTATGACGACCACTTATTGGCCTTAGGTTATTCCGTTTTTCTACCTAGATGGTCGCCTTGCAGAAGTTATGTTCGCTATTTGACTGTTGTTCGCTGTTATTTGACTTCTCGGTGGTGGTCCCCTCGAGAAGTTTCACTGCATGCTTCCTTAATTTATTAAAACTAAATTTTTCCTGTACGAACTTCTTTAGCTTAATAAACGAAATTTGACATCATGGGAGAAAGTTCCATGATCAATTAAAAGATGTGATCCATTAGTTGACGAACGGTAAGACCGCTGGACACTAGTAGTTCGACCCGTATTCAAGTCCTAGACGGCTGCGTTAGCGCTTTCGTGTTTTTTCGCATATGTAACACGACTATAAGCTAATTTCTCTTAAAAATTAAAAATTACTTTAGGAAAGCATGCGTCCGTATTGTCATAGTTCAATAAAAATTTCGTTATACACGTATTTTATATTGCTGCGTGCGTATGGTTTCGTAATGGATTGAATGCACACAGAATGGATGGCAGCATGATACAATTTATTTTCACAAAAGAAATACTTTACAATTCTGGTTTGGTTTATTTGAATATGCCAAAGCACACGAGAGCAATCTGCCTAAGGGAAGGGATGCCTTCGCGAAGGACTTTCTGAGGAAACTGGCTCTTATACACGTTACACATGGGGAAAGCCACAAAAACACTAATGCAGCCAGTCCGTTCGCGGGATTCGAACCTCTTGCAGCTCTGGAACTTTCTACAGAAGTACTCGTCTACAAAATTCTTCTCAGAATAACATGGCACAATCAGTAGTTACCGCTTCAAATTACTAAGAACGTTAAACACAACGCAACACAAAGCGTATCTAAAAAGCGAAGTTCGCACGGAGATCTATCAGTTCCCGGAAGTTACTCTGAACAACTGAAAACTCTGCCCTCTCAGGTCTAATATAGTTTTCCTCCGCCTGCCGATAAATATCTAGTACTTTCTTTTCTCGAAATTACTGGAAGGCACATACGGTTGAAGTTACATATAAGGGCCGTATACGGTTACAGTTACACATACGGATCAATTACAGTACAAATTACAGTTAGATAGGGACCGAACCGCAAACGAAGAGCCAAAAACGAAGTGGGTAAAATACTCATCGTTTAATAAATAAAGAAGAATAAATTCCTTCAGAATTTCGTGGGAATGATTGGCGCACCTTTGCAAGACCTTCGCCAACTTTCACGGTTCGATGGTAGCCAACCTTTACGGTCGACTGGATAATAAATAAACAAGTATGTTTTTCTCCCCTCAAAAAATTATTAGTCCAAAGGGAAAATTTTCCCTGAAGGACTATTAATTTCGTTTTGGCACTTTGCGTCGAAAACTTTAAAAGGCTGTATCACTTTTCAAATCGTTGCCACCATATATTATCGCCCTGTCTTATATTTAAAGAAATTAAATCTAAATAAAATAAAAGAATAATAATTAAATAAAAGAATCTGCATAGATGTATGTATGTTTCTCGCATTGTGATAAAACAACGGTACCTAGAGCCATCAAAATTTGAATAACGTTTTCTTCCATAGAATATGGGTATGTGAAAGCCCTAATTTGAATTAGAAATTTGTTTTATTATCTGTTTCAAATTTTGTAACACTTCAACGAATTTTTGATTAAAAAACTAAACGATTGTAAAGCGAGCAATGGCAACACTATACGAATAAAAATAAAAAAAAAAAAAAAATAAAAAAAAAAAAAACATTTTTATCTCCAGCGCGCGAGACTCTCTATCGAAAATTCCAAAGACAGGCTCATTTTAAAATTAATTTGCGATATTGCTGTTGAACTGAATTTTATAGTTTGCGTACGTAGACTATGATATTTAATAAATAAAGATAACACAGAAAACATTAAAAGAACGCCCCTTTGGACGCAGTTTAAAATCCGAAACCTTTCAGATTTTATAATTTTTGATGTATCAAAAAGTGAGGAAAATCCTGTATCATTCTCTCAAAAAGAGAGGCATTTTAGCTCGCTTTCGAATGGCCACGAAATAAATGGGAGCATTACAATAAGGAAGTACTCCCCCCCCCAAAAAAAAAAATGATGATGCGATATTTTTAAAGAAATATAAAACGGTTAAAAAGCATTAAATCTATTAAGAATATTTTTACGTAGCACTAAATTCAATAAGTTAAGAAAAGAGGCTTAAATGCGATTAAAAAAAAAAAAAAAAAAACTGGCAAAATGTTTCACACTGGAAATTTTTTTTACCCATCATGGTTGCCATCTTCTATTCTAATTACATTTTTCAGTTTTCCGAGTAGAATCGATTCTCATTACCTCGATTCTACCGTCTTTTAAGGAAAACATCATTAAAATTTAATCCCCAAAACATTACTTTCATTCATTATGCAGCCATCCGAATCTATCCTCCCAAGAGTCTGTTTTAGTGGTAAATTAATTTTCTCTCCCACCTAAGAATTCGCTACCTGTCTTAGCGCTTCTTTTCCCTCCACACTTTCTTCTGCCGAAATGGCTTCATAATTCCGCGTCGGAGTTATAAATATTTACTCAGCAAAAGCACTCGCTATCACATACACTGAAGCTTTTAACATGTTTCTTCCCTGCAGAGTTTACACCTCGCTGAATATCGTGACCTTGAAAGCTTATCCGACCACGCGCGTGACAAAAATTATGACTAAAAAAGTAAAAGTGAAACAAACACTCGGCTATTTACTCGGCCTTGTGACTGATTTCGAATTGTGTTGAATACTTAGGGTATTTTTGGTCTATACTTTCCCCTTTTCTTTTAAAGTAAAACGCCTTCTGTGATCATATTTTGTCACATAAATGTTGATCCTATTGCCAATAATTTCTCCTCGCCATTTTTGCGGTACCTGTTACTCCCTTCACGACAGTCACACAAAACATATTTTTAAGTACATTTAACACCTACAGTGAGATGTTCATATTTTATTTTGTCTTGATTTTACTTTGAACGAGGTTCTTTCGAAGCCTCTCCTCTTTTTATACTTTTTAGAGATATTTGGACTCACGCAGTTAGTCTAAGAATGCTAGACCACTTCGGCGATTAGCAACAAGGACAACAAATACATTTCAAATAGTCTAATGTAGAGCGAAATAGTTTGGCACAAAGATGTAACAAATTGAATCATAATAATAAAGTCTGAAAATATTCTTACGTCCTATGGGTTCCCGGATTTGGTGTGACTGATGCCAATACTTGATGAAGAATCAAAACACAATTTATTCGTCATTATTAAAAAAGACAGTTTTAAACATACGTTATAGTCGTCGAAAAACGATGACAAACATGCTAAAACAATCAGCAACACAGCCTTTAAGCTATAACGATGAAGACAGCTTCACGGCAAAGCACTAAAATACAGCTCGCGACTTGGTCAATCGTTCTCAAGATAACCTCTGAACCCTACAGCTCTGCTACTGAAATCAAGATACTCTCGATACTCCTCTACTCCGCGTACAGACAGGATATCTATAGCTTTTGACCTGTCTGTTCTGGAATGTACTCGCTTTGTCTGTGGTTTGTCGCTAAATGGGCGATTTGCGCCAAATCTGGAAAACCTTGCCATTTTCTAGAAACCCTGATCCCGCTTTGCGGGGAAGCTATCTTACCGCAGCTGGGAATTTTGTAACAATATCATAAACTGTAAATAAGATAGTGAGGATGATAAAGATACATTTACCACTCGGATACTTACGGACCTTCCTCAGAACTGTGGTATTAAACTGAGCAAGTTATATTGAGCAAAATTTTCATAAATTAGCTAACGATGCTCGAAGATTCAAAGCTTTCAAGTACTTGAGGAAAAAAGTTAGCACGACTTTTTTCTTCAAGTACTTGAAAAAAAAAAAGATTTGGAAAACGATTTATTATTTGATATGATTTTACGGCAAAGCAAGCGAAAGACTTCTGCTTAATAGACAGGCCTTCGTCCAGATTTTCTAAATGAAACGGGTTTGTGCTTACATTCACATGTACAAAACCGCGAAAACCCATGCAACCTGTCTTCCACCGTTTAAGCCACTCATGCGCAATGGGCTTTTCTCAAAAGTAAACTTATACTTTCATAGCAATTGAAGATTAAAATATTGAGTAGTCTAGGCCATTGCCGGGCCAAGTTTGGAAAAATTATCTTTACAAAACAAAAATATTAGCACTTCCTTATACAATATTGCCATTTTATTTTCTGCAGAAGGCAGATACTTTAATTAATCAAAACTGATTATGAGATATGACACAAAGGGGCTCGTATGTTGAACAAATGTTTTGCATTTCGAAAGCCAAGTAAATGTTTTCCTCGTGTTCTGTTCCTAGCAACTGAAGAGAACGAGGAAATCACACGTAGAAACACCCCATGAGTTAATCCCATGTTAATACGTCAAAGGGTTAATTACATAATGTATTTTATAAGTAATTTCCTCGTGTTTTGCGTCATGGAGCAGAATTATAAAATATAACATTTTCACATTATGCTTCATAGAAAAAACAAAATCACAGTTTTTTTAACCTAACATTCTCTCCCCAGCAGATTTAAAATACGTTTGAATATTTAACGTAATTTGAATTTTTTCAATTAATGTTGTCAATAAAAAATTAAAACACGAATTTTAAATAAATTTTTTATTAATTTTTTTTTTACCTAAGTTGTACCGTTTTTCCTCATACAAATACCGCTGAAATTAGGATGCTATTTAAGATAATGGCGTCTTAGAATGCTGAATTTTCCTAATTACTAATTATTCCAAAATGGTTATCTTCCCTATTAATTTAGTAATGAAATTGTTTTTAATAAATCGACTAGTAAGTGCTAGATGCATTTTAACGCTTGATTTCACTTATTTGTTTTCATAATCCGGGTCTTTCTCTGCATTGGTGTGTTTGAAATTAACAGGTGCATCTTAAATCAACAACGTCTTAAATTCCAAGAAATACAGATCTTTCAGCATGATTATCATGATTTTGAAGAAAGATTTAATAATCTTTTCACTCACTTGTAAATTTAAGACATTATTAATCGTTAACTCCACATTCTATCAAAATGAAATGGCCTATAAGACATTACACTAGTATACAGTAGCCATGCTTGAAACTTAGAAAAGGAAGAGTAAGATATTTTCCATTTAACAATATCTAGTCGTAAATTGTGCGCCAAAGCGCTAAATTATACGATAACCTGTATATTCCCCCTCGTGAATACTGAAATCACTAGAATAAGCAGTTTTTTTTTCGGGAGGGTGTAAAAGTTAGTATTCCTGCCTCCTTTCTTAAATTCAGCTTCGATTACACGATTTGGCTTTTGCCGAATGACGAAGAGTCACGATTAAATTCTTCCAAGACAAAAGTATCAACAATACTGAAAAGACTCCATTTGAGAAACCATAAAATAAAACTGTATTTTTCTACTACCAAAACATAGAAATGGCGCTGCAAAGAAAGATCATGATGCGAAAAGAAAAGTTTATAGTTGGCTCAAAAGTTCGTGTCTTTCTCTTCTGACAGCTATTTGCTACGAAACACTGTAATATTTTGTTTTTGTTTTTAACCGTATGGCGATCTCTAGCTGTTTACAGACGTTGTCCACTACTAAGGCCAGAAGCGGTGGTCTCTTTGTTGTGGAAGTACCTAATTAGGTGGACCACTGTTGCCTCCTATGAAGGGACGGATAAATTTCATTCATGCCTTCTTCGGGATTCGAACTCAGGACCTTCGGTACGGCAGTCAGATGTACTAACCAATTTCCCGCCTAAGCGGCACACCGACTGGAACAACTACATGCGTTTTTATATATTTGTATTTTTCTGCAACCGTAAAATATTGGAATAAACATACTTATGCTACAAAAGGCAAATTCGGCAATATAGTTTGTTATTAATATGCATTATACAAGCAACTTGTTAAATAAATTTTGGCAACTACAGTTCAACAAAGCACAGAAAAAGCGACGCGTCTCTGTTACTTAGGCTGAGTACCCTGAAAGTGAGTTTACACTTGATTTATAATTCTCCCTCAGTTACATGCATCCGAATTCAAGGTCAAGGATGAACAATTATTACGTGCCTCGGGCTTCCTTTCACGGTTTCAGTCAATCGAAATTTTGTACCAATAAAAACTACTAAAACTGTTTCCTCAACATAGCAACAGTCGTTCAGCCAGAAATACACTTATCAGAAATGTATGAGCTTAAGAAAATTTATACTTTGATAAAATTGTGGGATGCATCTGCTAATTTACGTGACAGGATAAAAATTACACGACATGCAATAAAACCATACCTCAGAAATCCAAACAAGAATAGAAGACAGAGCCATTATAAGAGCTCAGTCCCAGAAAGAAGTTCATGGTAATAGTTCCTTATGATAATGCACGAATTTCTAAAAGCATAAGATAATTAATTGGCTCCTAAACAATAAGCAATCGAAGTTTGAAAGAGAAATAAGACACATGGTAACAGAACCTCACTTGAAAATGTGATAAAAAATTAACATGAAATGGGTTGGATTATTTCACTCTAGCAAATCACACTTGCGATGAGCCTGCTTGCCTAAGGAAGTTGATGCCTTTATGGAGGACTGTGTTTAAAAAAAATGGCTCCCATTCACGTTACACATAGGAAAAATCATGAAAACGCCCAGGCAGACAAGGATTTAAACTTCAGCCTAAATACCAGAGTTCGGCGGTCTTATACATTATGATTTTAGCATTTCGTTTTCTATATTTCTTCTGGTAGAACTCTCGTTACAGCTTATAAGAACTAAATGCGGAAATGCATATTTTTCTTCGCTCGTTTGTTTCATTCAATATTGTTGCATGAGTACGGATTCGTTATATATTGATAAAATTTATTTTTCAAAAGAAACAATTCAGAGTTTTGGAACTTTACACAAAAATAGTTATAAAACTCTTCACAGTATCATACAGTACAGTCAGTAGTTACACTTCAAAACTACTCAGAACGTTAAACACATGCAATGCAAAGCGCATCCAAAGAGCGAAGCTAACCCGGAGATATCTCATTTCTCCGAACTCACGCTGAGCTAGCAACAGAGAGACTAATGCTCTCTCCGGTCTTATATAGTTCCCCCCCCGGCTGGTGAGATGTTTCTAGTACTTTCTGCTTCTCGAAATTACAGGAAGGCAAATGAGTGCCGGATACGGTTCAGCTAATATAGGAATCAATTACAGTTATTCAATTACAATAATCATTATAGTTATACAGGGCCGGACAAAATGTCGCCAAACTTGGCGACCATTTGACAATTTGTTGCCAAATTTGGCAATAAATGTCCAAATTCTGAAAGTCTCATTTAATTAAAACATAATTTCCATACAGAGCTAGCAATAATTTAATCCACGATGATACAACCACAGACATTATGCGATTTCTTATTAAATTATTTCCCATCTGAGACGTCCAAATTGAACTAAACAAATGAGAACCGGTAGGTTGTAGTTTATTTCTTATGTGTAACATTCATGCACAAATTAGACATCTGACTTAGAATATCAAAATATTAAGTGCAAAATTCGTGTGGCAATGAGCCCCACCTGCGGCCGAGCTGCAAACTCGTTGAACTCTGGTAATTCGTGCCGGGGTACAAATCCTTGCGAACGGGGTTGGCTGCATGCGCGTTATTGGACTTTTTTCCATGCGTAACGTGTATACGAGCCAGTTTTCCTTAGAAAGTAATCCAGGAAGGCATCCCTCCCCTTAGACGGATAGCCTAAATAAACCAAATCAAATATATATCAAAGATTAAGCAAACTAATTAAAACAAACAGAAATCAGGTGATTACGTAGAAATGGATACTCAATTCCCGTCACATACACATGAACCACCTGATCGATATCAAACATAAAATTATTGAAGTCATTAAAACCGATAAATTTTAGCGCAAGAAGAAAACTATGAACTACAGCACAAGAAAGAGCCAGTTAGCACTCAACGTCAAACATAAAAATATGTTATCAAATAAGATTAAAGTCAATTAATAAAAAAAACGGAAATAATACATCAGCAAATGATACTAAACGGACAACTGTCAGATCATCTTTCAAACTGTAAGGGTGTCAAAAAATTTAACCATCTATTTTCCCTCCTACCACCTAAAGAGATGAAAGCTTCTTGCAAAGCGGTCACCAACCTGAAGCAGGCAAAAGAATAAAAGAGTGGTAAGGAGGGTGGTAATTCATAAGGTAACAACTTAACAAAGCAAGCTATTGTTCAGGCGTTGTTTTAATTGGTGGTATTTATTTTCTGCTTGTGGGCTAACTTTGCAGGAAACGAATATCCGAGAAAAGGGCACTCTCCTAAATGGTTGAGGTCGTCTCTCAAAATAAAGCACGCCAGTCAATTTCGTGGCTTCTTCATGTGGAACGGTACAAAACAAAATGGTTCGGAGAGTGGATGCTTTTGATGGACGTAGCGAACGTAACCACGTTACGCGCACTGAGCCCTTGTTGCTATTTGGAGTAGCAGTTGGATTTATTTGCCTTTAATGTGCCGTCAGTTGCACTCTTCGGCTTGCAGAAACAAAAGATTTTCCCACATCAGGTTCGATGGAAGATTGCATCGATTTAAGGCAAAGCAAAAGAATGGACTGCGAATAGTGCTAGTGTAAATCTGCACTATATAACACCAGACAGAGTGATCAGGTAAATCAATCATGCATACTATAAGCAAAATATACCCACTAAAAATAAATATATAAAAATAATAAATAAATAATAAATAAATAAATCTGAACGGTTTCAGATTTTAAATTACGTCCAAAGGTCTGTTTTTTTAACGTTTTGTGTGTTATCTTTATTTATTAAATATCAGTTTCTGTTCTTCGCACTTAAACCATAAAATTGAGTTTGACAGCAATATCGCAAAATAATTTTAAAATGAGCTTATCTTTAGAATTTCCGATATAGAGACTCTTGCGTTGGAGATAAAAATGTTTTTTCTTTGCAACGTTGCCATTGCTCGCTTTGAAATCCTTGAGTTTGTTAATCAAAATTTCGTTAAAGTTTTACAAAATATGAAATCGATCATAAACCAAATACCAAATTTCAATTTTGGGCTTTCAGATGCCCATATTCGGGTGGAAACGTACGTGATTCAAAATTGGATGGCTCTAAGTACCGTTGTTTCATCACAATGTGAGAAACATACATACATTTATGCATATTCTTCATTACTTAATTTCTTTAAATATCACACAGGGCGATAATATTGGGTGGCAACAATTTGAAAAGTGAATCGGACATTTATAGTGAACCAACACAAAATCTCAAAACAAAAATCCTTCAAGGCAATTTGTCCATTTGTATTAATAAAACAGAAAATCCGAAAGCTTTCAGATTTTATATTACGCCCGAAAGGGTGTTTTTTTTTTTTAACGTTTTCAGTGTTACCTTTATTGATTAAATATCATGTTCTTCGCTTTTAAACCATAAAATTCAACAGCAATATCGCAAAATAATTTAAAAAGAGCAAATCTTTAGAATTCCGATACATAGTCTCGGGCGCTGGAGATAAAAATGTCTTTTTTTCGGCACAGTATTGCCACTGCTCGCTTTGAAATCGTTGAGTTTCTTAATCAAAAATTCGTAAAAGCTTTACAAAATGTGAAACAGATAGTAAAACAAATTCAAAATTCGGCCTTCCAAGTGACACATACATCCATTCATTATTTAGTTTCTTTAAATACAATACCGGACGATAATATTTGGCGGCAACAATTTAAAAAGAGATTCGCCATTCACAGTGAAACGCCTCAAAATGCCGTTGTGAGACAAATAGCCTATCTGTGCTACCGTCCCTTTGGCTACAGATTTTATATGATGCCTAGACGGGCGTTTTTTTCATTTGCAGATACATATACGCTTCGCTTGCGTTTGGGCTTGAAATACTTAAAAACAGCATATTTTTAGAATTTCCGAAAGACAGTCTCGCTCGCTGGAGATAAAAGTGTTTTATTCCCTACATTGTTGCCACTGCTCGCTTTGAAACTGTTGAGCTTTTTAATCAAAAATTGGTTAAAGTTTTACAAAATCTAAAATAGACAACAAAACAAATTCTAAATTCGGGCTTCCAGGTAGCCATGTTCGGGTGGAGGACTATGCTATTCAAAATTTGATGACTCTAGGTGAGTGAGTGAGTGGCGGAGGACGTTGGCACTGTTATTTTACCATAGTTGTTAATAAGTACAGCATCACGTCCACCATTATCCAGAGCATCCGTTGGGGTTTGCTGCCATCCAGCTGCCCGGGCACCAGCACTTATTGAAATGAAAGGGAAACACAAGAACATGGCCAAACAGGATCGTTTGCGATAATTAAAATACAATAACACTTCTAAGAGAAATACGCTCGTACTCGTGACGCATTCTACACAGCCAGCCCGTTCGCAGAAACTCGAACCCGATTCAAAGCATTAACTATTGATCATTTCAGCTGGTGTTCAACTCACTACAGAATCAGCAGAATGTACCGGTTTGTTGGAAGTTCTCGTGAATTTTCTTATGATACTTAATGTAAATTTTTTAGTCACGCAGCTTTACTGAAAAAACTCAACACAAAGGCTACAGGGAGACACGTGTTAAAGACATATAAGGCTAATTTCACAGAGGATTCTCGGAATTTCACGAAAGCACCGATTCCATAAATATTTAAATAGAAATTTAATTGAACACACTTACATACCTATATAAATACATGCATAGCTATATAAATACAACACATATATTGACAGACACAACTATAAAAGTATTCTGCAGTATTTCTCGTACAATGTGTGTGATGTACCTACGAGGTATCTCCCTTGCTATCTAGCACAAACTAGATCCATTTGCTATCTAGTTTGTGCCCCTATGCTGTCTAACATAGGGGCACAAACATACATATGTACATACATATATAAAACAACCGGATTGGAGCCACACATGCTAAAATATAAACGTAAAGAAAAATTTTACTTAAATAAAATCTTATTTATTTACCTTGTGGGGTTCCAACCTTTTACCTAACAGCTAAATGTGTAGGAACTTCGTGAACGGTAAGCGAATATTCGCTTTAGTTTCAGAAACAGATACGTAACACTCAAGAAGGGTTCATTACCCTTTATTTCTCAAAATAAGAACTTAACAGTCGGCTCCTTTCTCACAGCGTACACCAGAGACTCCACTTGGGCTTGAACTCAAGAGAAATAAGAAATAAAACTTAACTAATACTTAATTAAAAAGATATAGCCAGCCTAAGCTATCAAAATTCTAAGTAGTTGGCCCCTAAATACCAATTAGACTGGCAAAGCTATCAAGAGCCTGAAATACGGCCGAGCGTAGCAATAGCTTAAAGAGAGAGAGTAGCCAAAAGGCAAACGCGCGCTAGTCAGAATCTCTGTTCCTCTAACGAAGTCGGTAGAACTTCGACTTAAATATCGCTGCTTACTTATTTGCATTAACCGCGATTCTAAAGACACATTCTGGTTGGAAATTGTAAGCTGAAATTAGGAATGATAGGAAAGTAGCTTTAACTAAAGATAATTCTTAAAAACTTAGGATAAACCTTACAACCTGAGAAAATCTTTCTTACGAAACTTACTTATCTTATTTGCGAAACTGACTGACTTATCTTTTTTTTACAAAACTCTTCTAAGATTCATACAGCCATTTGGAGATTTTAAATTTAATAATTTAAAATTTATATTTAAAATATTATTTTTAAAATAATATAAATTTAATAATTTAAAATCTCCAAAGCCATAAAATCCCATAATTTTTTTAAATTTATTCCAAAATTTTTTCAATTTATTCCAAAATTTTTGTCCGGAAAAAACAAGGAAATATACATTACAAATCATATTTACAGTGAGTAATCGATTCATTTTAATACTCGATAGAAAATTGTTTAATTCGGGAGGTGTCTACAAATTATGCACGGTTTAGACTTACAATCTAAAACATTTATTTTATCGAATCGTTATTAATCAATTTATGGATATTTTGACTAAGAGTTTTCAAAAATAATCCAAAAAAACTTTGATCCGATTACATCGCTTTAGGAAATAATCCTTTTTTTAGAAGACGAAAGACGAACACTCCATTTCTCCAGCTCCAGTTTTTCCAAAAATAGCTCGCGGCGTGCTTTTGAGACGATGTTTAAACCCATGTCGGAAACTCTACAAATTATTCTATACGATGGATAACATTTGCATAATTTTAACAATAACATTCGCATACGTTTTTCAGGCCGGTTATTTCAAAACTTACAAAAACGAAAAAGGAAGTCAGCTTAGCCGAGCAAAAATGAGTCATTTATCTATCTTTCAGATAAGATACGGAAAACATATCGTTAGGAGTCCACAGGTTTGATAACAAATGATAAGAACTGTACTATTTGCGTTATACTTACCAATAACTAAAACTAAACACAGGTATAAACATCACAGGGGTTGAAAGTAACATTATTTTGCAACAAAAATATTTCTGTAAAACGTGATGGGTGTGCAGCATAATTATGCATCAATTACTCCGCAGCCGAACCGAGTGATTAGCGTCGCTGACTGCCGTGCCGAAGGGCCCGGGCTCGAATTCCAGAGATGGCATAGATGTTTGTAAATGTATAGTGACCGTGCGGTATGGTGGAGCTTTGAATATGCGACGAGCCGAAAGTCCTCTCGTGTGGTGATCCATTTTCTTTATGAGGAGGACGGGAGACCCTCGGACCCGTTCTACCCCTCCCCGAGGTGCTCCTCATCAAAATTGGGGGGGGGGGCGGTGGAACTGAGCTAAATCGCACTGTCACCTGTTTAAGGTGCTCAACGTTGTTGCCAACGGCAGGCGTATCTTGCGCTCCCTGCTACGAGGTATTTAGTGGGCTTGAGCTGATGTTACGGTCAGAGAAGTGAGAATAAGTAACAATAACATCAATCATTTACTCTATATTTAAAAATGTTTATGTTTAACTATGTTTAAAAATGTTATATCTTTCATCCTTTTTAATTTCTTTTAGATGGAGAAGTAATAGATTTAACAAGAAAACACTGGCATAGACGAACAATTTACTGCAGTAGGCCAATTAAGATATATTATCAGTTATATAAGCAGCTTAAATAATGTATACCCATATTAAATGAAAAAAAAGCAGTTTAACAACAACAATGAAACAAAAATACCGCTATGATGGCGAAGGGTTGGCGACTGAACAAAAGCAGTTTTAGGTATTTACATATCAACGCAACCACCTTGGCACAATTTGACGAGTTTTTTACAGTTGAAAAGGTAAAAGCTATACTTATCGGATGCAAGCTGGTGGTTTTCGCGCCTTTTTTTTAAAAAAAGACAACTTATATTCTTCTTCAAATCTTTCTGTAGTTCTTCTCCCAAAGTACGCAGTGATCTCTTTTCCTTTATATACATATAAAGTTTCCCTTAGAAAGTTCTCCACGAAGGCATCCCTCCCTCTCAGGCAGTCAACGTAATTAAATAAATCAAATCAAACTATCTCATTCTTTGTTTATTGAGATAACTAACCTAAGAGTTATATTTATACTATTTTATCCAATGATGAGCTGATGATGAAAGTATATTACCTTGCTGAAAGTATCAAGTTGCCATCTTTAAAAAAAATTCTGTTTAGAGTCTGACTGCTTTGGGAACATAAACTATTACCAAACTCTTAACAGTTTTCAGGTAACTTAATTATCACTGGGTCTGAAATTAACTACAGAGTACTGAAAATATTTCAACCAAACATTCTTATTTAACAGGACTTAGAACATAAACGCAGTTCTTGTACTCACAGGATTAGCCACCGTTAGTGATAATGCACCTTAAAGTAACAGTCAAATTCAAAATTATGTGAAGGATCCTGGCAGTCAAGGACTACACAATTTACTTTAAGTCTAAGTTGCTCAGAACATCTCACAGATATAGAAATTTAAATGACGGCAGCTATAACGAAAAGCCGAATAATTACATTCTTATGATATTTGGGAAAACTAAGTAACGTGGCCTCAAAAGGCAGAAACACGCTCTGTCATATAATCCGAAAACTTCAGCTTAAATACTATCTAACTAACTAACATTTCTGGTAAAGAAACGGAAAGCAGAAATTATAGTAAAAGCTGAAAATTTAATAATTAATACAAAATAATAATAACTTTAGAGCTGTTTCGAACGTATCGTGCTATAACGGAAAAGAACCGCCAGACGTTTTTAGCTGTCATTACGAAAATTAGAATTATATGAAATCCATAACCTGAGAGAAAACCACGCCAATACGTGCTCTTTACGTTGTGTGCAGCTATATAGCGTAGTTTATATTTGGGGGGGGGGCTCAGTTAAAATATATATATAAACATATAATATAATAATAAAATATATAATATATAAATTCTAAATATATAAATTTTAATATGAAAAATATATAAAATATATACATTATATATATATATATATATATATATATCAGTTGAAACCTTTAATAAGTATACTCATAAAAGCGACATCTTTCACATAAATATGAAAATTATTTTAGAAACATTTCCTTTTCATTAAGATTTTTGTTTTCAGAATTAAGTTCAAATGGAAACTTTTTAAAGGCAGCTTTTAATTATGTTAAGTTCAAATTTAAAACATAAAAAGAGAATGCAATTTTTTCCTCGGCCGTGTTAAATAAAAATGCCGTAAACAAAATCCATATAAAATTTAATGGGTTGCAAAAATTAGTTAACATTTGATTCAGTTCTTAATCATTAATTATTGCTTTTTGGATTATGGCGATACGCATAACCGTTGCCTTTGTGGGGTTTTTTTAAGGAAACTGACTCATATCCATTTGCACATGAGGAAAACTACGAAAATACCTATGCAGCCAAAAAGCCGTTCGCCAGGATTTGAATCCCGAACTAAACTACCAGTGTTCAGCGCGCTCCTCCGCTGGTGTGGCTATCTAGAAAGAAACATTAAGTTCGTTTATTGCGAACGACGGAAAAATTACTATCAAACCTCTACGTAAAATAAAGCTCTGCAGAAATACAAAAAGGGAAATAAAAATACGTGGGAAAACTACACTGATAGTAGACGACATAATAACTTGAAAATAATCTCTATTCACGACAGCACATGTAATTCTTTAATACTATATACCTTTTTTTCTAATACTGTTTATTCTTCCGTCATTTACGGTGCAGACATTTGTGCATTTGTTTATGACATTTGTTTATGTTATGTGCCTAAATGAACTTACTCTCCAGATTAAACTACTTGAAAATGCAAGCACATTTTAGTAGTACTTTATTATTGATTGTAATATAAATTATTGCCCTTTCGTTCTTTAAGTGATCTCGATTTCATCGTGACTGCGAGTTAACCACGATATCATTTCTGGTATTACAACGCTAAACGGGAGTTAATTGCATTAACCATTTGCACTCGGATGGCTCTTCTAAAAGAACATATGCACAAAACCACTACTGATGCTTCGCTACGGTTATAGAAAAATCATCTGTTTGCAATGAGAACTGAATCCGGTTAGAAATAATCCTTCACTGACGACTGTATTATCGAAAACTAGAATTATTATTACAGAAATTATAGAATTAGAATAAATTAGAATTTATAACAGAACATTAGAACAAATCCAACATTATTACAGAAAATAAGAATTAAAAAAAAGGAAAAACCTTTTATATTACGCCCAAAGAGGCTTTTTTTTAACGTTTTGTGTCTTACTTTTATTTATTAAATACCATGTTCTTCGCACTTAAACCATAAAATTCAATTCAGCTCCAATATCACAAAATAATTTAAAAAGAAAATATTTTTAGAATTTTCGATACACACTCTCGCACGTTGGAGATAAAAATGATTTTTTCCCCGATCAGTGTTGCCATTATTGCTAGCTTTGAAATCGTTGAGTCTGTTAATCAAAAATTCGTTAAAGTTTTACAAAACATGAAATAGATAATAAAACAAATTCTAGATTACCGCTTCCAGATGCCCATATTCGGGTGGGGGATTATGTTATTCAAAACTTGATGTGTCTAGGTACCTTTGTTTTATCATAATGCGAGAAACATACATACATTCATGCAGATGCTTCATTATTTAAATTCTTTAAATATAATGCAGGGCTCTAACATTTGGTGGCAACAGATTGAAAAGTGATATATCGTTTATAGCGATTCCACGCAAAACGCCTGAACGAAATTCTGGGCAAACGACTTTGGGCTAAAAACAAAAAAATGTACAAAATTATTTACAGAAAATTCAAATAAATCGGACAGAAATTATTTCCGAAAATTAGAATAAATCAGACAGAAATCATAGGAGAAAATTAGAATAAATCAGACAGAAATTATTACAGAAAATTAGAATAAATTAGAACAGAAACAGACGAGAAAAAAAAAATAGAGCGTTACAGAAAACTAGAGTAAATCAGAACAAAAAATTTATTACAGAAAACGAGAATAATTACAGAACATTATAATTATTACAGAAATTTAGAATAAATCAGAACAAGCGTATTATTAGCTTAAAAATGTCTCAGGATTCACTGAAACTCTTGGAGTGCGAATCGTTAAAGGTCATCAGAAGCTGATACACTTGTAATGTAACAGAGCAGATTTTTCGATTGACGAAACAAAACTACAAAATTAATTTCAGAACGAAGTTACAGAATTATTTGCAGAAAATTAATCCGAAATTACAGGTTATTTAACGAAATTACAGAATTTTTAATAGAAAATTAGAATAAATAAGAAATTAATACAGAAAATTAGAATAAATCAGAACAGAAAATTATTAAAGCGAGTTAGAATAAATGTATTACGGAAAATTAGAATAAATCGGAACAAAAATATTATTAGCGTTAGAAATGTCTCAGAACTCACTAACACTAACACTCGTGGTTTGCGAAGTATTAAAGGAGAAAAGGGCTGATATACTCGTAATGCAGCAAACAACACTTTTCACCTCCCACTGTCAGCACAATGACACCCAAACGTATTTTGCAATTATCATTTGAATGCTCACATCTTACATGATTCATTCTTCTTTCACCTTTTTTTAAAATGCATTTTCAATTTTCTTTCTTTGAGAACGTTAAAGCCTGTAAATACTGTTTATGATCTGCATTTCTTGCATGTAAAAAAAGATCACAATTAAATGAAAATAATATTAAATTGTTACACTTAATTAAAACATAATACTTTTAAATTGTTTTAAAAGATAATAATATTAAAAGGAAGCTCACACTCACTTTTGTGCTCAATAAATAAAAATGATTTATATTTTCATATGCCGTTTACGAAAATTTCACAAAAACTACATTGAACTCAACAGATGATACTATTTAATAAGGATATCACAAATTCAAATATTATACACTGATAAAATTTAATGTTTTAGTTGCTCAAGCTTCTTAAAACAAAACCTCAATCGAACTAGTTCTCTAGTTCGATTGAGGTTCTTAGATTCTCCTGTCTTTCAGTACGTATCTTTAGTACCCAAATTTAGGATAAAATACAGACCAAAAACAGAAGTATTTCGGGGAATATATTTACTAAAAAATCTGATGTGTTCACCACATGACTTCCTCGTACGGAATATGAAATTATACGCTACTTTTCTTGCAATTCATTTTAAACTTATTGCATTGAATTAAATCTACTTCGTCGAAAGCCCATAAACCACAATAGAAAAAATGCACTCTTTAAAATTCACTATATTTGTTTACCATAGCGACCCTCTGGCCCTAGGTTCACTTAACAGCGTTACATTTCCTTCATTTTTTAACTCAGAGTGCACAAAATTTATATCATCTGAAGAATTATCTAATCGTTGCCACATATTCTATTCAAATACTATAATAAATCTAAAACCACCTATAAAAGAAATTAAGCAAACAACCACCATAAAAAAGAAACAGTTTTTCACAGAAGATTCAGTATTTCTCATTCAATTAATTCAGTTCTCACTTCACGACAAGGCAAAAATACAAAAAAACTCAAAATATCTCTATTAAAAATTACTTATTATTAAAAATTAAATTACTAATTATTAAAAATTAAATTACTAATTATTAAAAATTAAGTAAATCTTAAACACTTATTTCCTCGAAAAAATTTCAGAAAGGATTAAGCATGATTTAAATCGCAATAACAAATGAAGGCGTTTATCTTTGTTGTTGCGAAGCTAAGTTTCTCTAGATTGGCAACAAATCCACTATCCTGCTGTTTCAAATGTAAACAAACATGGCCGCCATGGCAAAAGTAATTAGGCTTAGCCCGCAATTAAACAACTTTTAAATTCTTGATAACTCTACAAATATTGCATGCAGAAGTATAAAAAACTTAAGAACAACATAATTGAATCATTTTTAAAGCAAAAAATGAACAGTTTACAAACATATCAGAGTAAAGTAACTGAGATCACTGAGCCGGGTAACAGAGTGGATATATATATACATAAATTTATATACTTGTGGTTCGGCCGATTACAACCAAAATACGAGGTGCACATCTACATATTATAGCAGTCCTATATACAAAATTTCAACGTTCTGAGACTACTCGTTTTTGAGTTATGCGAGATACATAAATACGTACGCACAGACGCCACGAAAAATTCTCTTTAGAACTCATTTTAAATCAGTTTTATAGTTTTTTTTGGGGGGTGGGGAAGAGTCCTTTTTTCTGTCCTTACTTGCAGATCTCACGCAAAAACATCGTTTAATTGCATTGGATAACGGTCAAAATCGATATTTTCGTTGAAATATGATACCCGAAATCTTTCGCGATTACAATACTTCCTTTTTACTTCATACGAGGAAGTAAAAACAAGGCATAGTTCGTTTATCAAAGCGTTCATTTCCGTAAACAGTTATGCATTTCCCATGAACTGATTATTTTTAGTTTATAAATGAAACCCATCTGTATACAAAACATACATACTATATTCAGCTTTTTCCATATCGATTTTGCTAATTCAAAATGTTCACATCCTTTCTTAATATGGTTCATATGATGCGTTCTTTGACTAGTCCGCGTGATAGTAAATGTTTCATTTCATTAAATATCTTTTATTAATTAATATTACATCACATTCCGCTTTCGCTTTGAGACAGAAATTCCATAATAAGGTTTTAAATGTCCACACAATGCTACAACAAACAAGCGTAAAGTAATGTTTATCGGGTACATAAATAAAGCTCATCGTGTGTGTTTGTGATTATGGCAAAAGCCTCGAGGGCTATCTGCCTAAGGTGAGGGATGGCTTTGTGGAGGACTTTCTAAGGAAAACTGGCTCGTATACACGTTACACATGGGGGAAACCACGAAAACGCCCAAGCAGCCAGCCCGTCCGCGGGATTCGAACCTCGGACCGAACTACCAGTGTTCAGCGACTTTTCCGCTCGGCCGCTGGTAGGCTAAAGCTCATCGAAGCTGCTGGATACTTCACTGCTGTTCAAAGAATAAATTATGCCCACAGTTTTACCCACTTTCAGTCCATTCCGGTTTAAGAACGAAATTCCTTCCAATTTTTTTTATACCGAAAGTCGACTGGACCGTCGAAAGAACATATGATCATATTCTGTATCAGCTTATGCACAGTTATCTTCCCGTTAATCGGCCTGGTATAAAAAATAAAAAGTCAAGTTCGTTAACTCAGGAACGATTTTTGCTACTAAAAACCCTCTACGTAAAATAAAACCGTACATGGAAAATACAAACAGGAAAGGAAAGTTCATTTGATAACACAAGTGAAAACAAATGATGTCACAGTGTTTGGATATCGTGTTTGTAGAAAAACATATTAGGCATTATACTTCAGATGTCTTTACACATTTCCATTCTCATTATTTTGCCCCAAAATAAAAAATCTGACATAAAAAAATAAAAAAAATCTGAAAGGTTTCAGATTTCAATGGCCGCCCAAAAGGGTTCGTTAAGATTTTTTACGCTCTCACTGTGTTACACTCACACCTTTACTAACCCATTATTTTTGTCTTTTCAGCGTTATTATTCCACATCATTTTCTTCTCACTTACGCCATACCAAATTCAACAGGAAAATTAGGAAAATTTTAAACGCACCATAGCAGTTATATGTTTCGAATTCCCGATGCGACGTTAAGTCTTGGAAAACCTTTTTCAGTTTTTTCTCAGTTCGTTATATAAATGCCCAGTTTACTTACTAATGGCTTTACAAAACTTTTTTTTATCATTAACATTGTGCGTGTTTACTTTATTTAACTAAATATCACGTTTTCCGCTTACGCCGCATGAAATTCGATTCGACAGCAAAATCACAAAATATTTAAAAACAGCTTATCTTTGGAATTTCCGATAGGCAGCCTCGCACACTGGAGATAAAAATGTTTTATTCCGTAATGGTGCCACTGCTTGCTTTTCAAATCGTTTAGTTTGTCAATCGAAAATTCGTTTAGACATTACAACAAATTCGAAATTCAAAATTCGGGCTTTCAGGTGCCCATGTTACGGTGGAGGACCACGTTATTCATTATTTGATGGCTCTTGTTTTTTCACTATGCGAGAAACATACATACATTTATGCAGATTCTTCATTATTTAATTTCTTCAAATATAATACAGGACGATAATATTTGGTGGCAACAATTTGAAGTGTTTCGATGCAAATCGTCGTTTGTTTAGAGATTAATATCGCATTCAAACTAAAAATTCTTTTAACATTAATTTTATTATGTTGCTTACAAATACTGTTCTCCTTTATGTGAATGCTTCAATTAAAAAATAAAATTCGTCTTAAATTAAAAAAAGTTACACTCTGGTTTAAAGGATGCGTTTGGTGTCAGATTAATTTTGCATAATTTAATTGCATGCGTTCCAAAAATGTGTAAACATGCACAGTTAAAAAACAGTTCAATCCGACTTTTCTACGCAAGTTTAAATTTAATGACGTTTTTCGGTTCTCTTGTAAATATCGCTTTTTAGTTCGATTTGTAACTCAGCTTCTTCATTTTTAATTAAGTCCTCTACAATTTTCGTCCATCGTCATTTTAGTCTTCTGTTATTTAAAATGAGTCTTTTTCGGTTTGAATATTTATTTAATTTATGTTACCAAATAAACTCATTAAAGATGCTTGAAAGTAAAGTAAATTGTCAACAGAACTTTTCTGTTAAATATAATATGGGTTATTTTTCTCTAGAGCAGCGGTTTTCAATCTTTTAACTAACACGTACAATCCATAACTAAAGTTGACCGCTACTACATTTTACAATGTTTATTTTTCAGTTTCTCAATAGAAACGTTTTGCCATTTGCACAACCTATTGGTTATTTCTATTAAATCTGCACACATAAAACATATTAGATTAAAAATTGATTATCATTTTTACTATCATAATTTAAGTTATAATACTTTAATTCTAAAATTTAGTGTAAAATTCGGGCCTGTTTAAGAGAGATCTGTGCCTTCATGTCTGGTTGTCATTTCACTTAGTTTCAACCGTAAATTAGGATCCAGTTTTCATTTTGTTCTGTATTTATTTTTCAAATATAACATGGAAGAAAATGCTTGTTCACACAAATAGGTTGTGTAAAAAAGGCAATAAAAATTTAATAGCTTTATTTGAAATGCCTATAAATTTGTTTTTTCGGTTCAGCTAAAAGTAAACAAGTGCGTTATTTTTTAAATCTGCAGTCACAATTCAATCACAGGAAATGTCTATCCATTGTTCTTTCTCTTCACGAGATTTTTGAATTTAGTAGTTAAAAATACTTCGTTTCTTTTGCGTATACCTATTTTTCTCTTACGTACTACCGGTTGAGAATCGCTTCTCTACAGCGTTTTATAACAACCTTCAGATTGCTCGCGATTATGAATTAATAGTGGGCGTTGTTCCTTTTATTACTACAATTAACTGTAGTTATTTCTTGCGCTTAAAAAAATACAAACTTTATAAGCCTTTTTGTGAGAATTTAAAAATAAATGACAACCTTGAAAACTCGAACGTCAAAATAAATAAATAAATAAACACGCAAAATAAATGCACGAAATCGTGACAAGAGATTAGCAATGAAAATAATCATTAAAACTCACCTTTTTAAAGCTCCGCTCCTTCCGTTCTTTCCGTTTCCGATGATACTTTTTGCGGAAACAGAAGATCGTGACGGCAGGCTGTCTGGTGTTTCGACGGTGTCTTCATCTTTTGATGGCAATTTGATAGCACTGCCATTGACGTGGTGCTTCACACCACCGTTGGCTGTGGCACCGTTAACGGTGCCGTTGTTGAGGCCATTCGAAGCCCCCACCATGATGGATTTGGGCTTCTGAGCAACAGTCCCCCCTTCATTTTCTTCATTTACAACATAAGGGGTCATTTTTAATACCTTTATAATTCGAGTAAATTCTTTTAGTTTTAAAATAATATTACTCCGTAATGCAGCTGTAGCATTTATTCCACAATCCACTAAGGTTGTTGTTTAAAATCCACTGGACAAGTGTCAGTGCTGAAATTAAAATCCTGGTTTATAGTTCCTTTATCAGAGACAAAACAGATAAAACTTTATCACATTTCTTTATAATTAAAAATACCATCAAAATTAAAACAGCTCACTGACAGTAGAATGAATATCTTTTATATTGTTGTTTATATATTTAATTACACGTAAGATGTTATCGTTTGGCAGATTAGAATCTTTCGGTAACTGAAAAACATACAATTCTATTGCATTTGGTATCTTCTTTTGGGTAAATATATTTTTCCTCTGAATAGGTTTGAGAAAGTTGCTCATTCAATTTTGCACAGAAAATATTCCTTGGCTTTATATAAAAAATAATAAACAGACTAGAAATTATGACATTAAAGAGCCGACTTTCAAACTTATTTTTTAAATTTTAATGTTTTACTCCCTGTTTGGCACAATAAAATAGTTTTGAAAAACCTGTCAGGTGAAGATCGAGGTCACACGCCAGTTGACATTCAAAGACCGTAACAGCATTCCACTTTGATGTGTCAAATGTCAAAAAATATGCAACACGTGTTTATGTTTGACAGTATTCTCTGGTAATTGAAACGCTTTCAGTATCTTAGTAAACGAAACTTGATATTTCTTAAAACTATAAAAACATCTTTTTTCTACACACGGAGAAACTTAGTTGCAATCAGTAATAAACATTTGCCATAATATTAAAATAAATACACTTTAAAAGTTTTAAAAAGTAAAATAGAATGTAATGTCACTCAAAAATAGAATCTTTCTTCAATATCTCTTTCTCACTTTACTGCACGTTTAGGACTAGAATATGTAACACAGTTTTCTTACAAATGATGCGAAGAAAAGATAAACCAGACAAAAATACTCTGAATTTTTAACTTTAAGAATACTATAATTTGTACAAAATGGCACTTTAATTACACTTCTAATATTTTTAACACTGCATTTTAGAATCAAAAAGGCCTTTTACTTTTAACCTTACCTGTCACTTTGAAATTAAAAGAGTGGCAATACCACTATTAGAACATTTTCCAGTATCCATACGATAAACATTCACACTATTCACATAAAATTGTAATTATTCCCGGCGTTTTTACCGTTCTTCATCACATATTAAAAAGTGATGTGGTTTTTAACGAAAATGCCGGTGCAATGAACAGTTTATTCTTTCGAATATTAAAAAACAACTGCACCGGACTACTACATTTTTTTTCACTACCGCTGTTTTCGTTCACGCGGCGCTCGTATCCATTTTCCTTTTTTAAAAAAAAAAAAAATTATTGCGATGTAACAAGAATCTTCGCACTAGTCGCAATGAGCTCAGAAGTCGTCTGCAAAATCAGTCCGGCGAAAGCGTTCCAGCCATTTTGAGCGCGCGCATCGTGAGGTTCGTTCACGTTGCCAATGTTGTCGGTTCGAGGGCGCTGCTGTCGCGGACCGGCTAGGCTCACTCTACGATCAAATGGGTGTGTTAGCAAGTCGTATACTTACTCAAGCTACGTAAGGTAGAAAGACATTCACTGCAACGCCTTAATTTTTTTTTTTTTTTTTTTCCATTTTTCATTTATTCGTAAACATCACGCGAGCGTTTACGCTTACCTTTCCACGTGTTTGATTTCCATTGCCTCGCAAATTTATTCCCAGGTGGTTACACGTTGATTTAATGGCAGACGGTATTCTAAAATTAGGGATAAAAAATTTGAAAAATTTGTGCGAAAAGAATTCTGAACTTGACCTACTAAACTGAATATTGCTTAAACTGTTTTTGATCGATACAAGTTAGCACAAATATTTCAGAATTATTTCTTACAAACTTCCTCACTCTGAATTGTAAATAGCTTTATTGTCCCAAAAGGGACGTTATCCCCGATTGGGATATTAATCTCGAAATGGCATTTTCCGTCGAAACACTTAAATGCGTTGTATCACCTTTCAAACTGTTGCCACTAAATATTATTGCCATTTACTATATTTAAAGATTTGAAATAATAAAGAATCTGCATGAAGGTATGTGCGTTTCTCGCATTGTGAAAAAATGGCGTTACCTAGAGCAATCAAATTTTGAATAACGTAATCCTCCACCCGAACATGGGCACCTGTGAGCCCGAATTTTCAGTTTCGTATTTGTTTTATTGTCTATCTCATATTTTGCAAAACCTTAACGAAGTTTTGCCTAACAAACTCAACAATTTCAAAGCTAGCAGTGGCCAAGACCGCAGGGCATAAAACAATTTTATTTCAAGTGCGCGAGACTGCCTATCGGATATTTCTAAGGATATGCCGTTTTTAAATACTTTGCGATTTTGCTGTGGAATCGAATTTAATGTGGCGTAAGCGCTGAGAACGTGATATTTAATAAATAAAGTAAACACACAAAATGTTTAAAATAAAAAGAGAAAAAATTGTAAAGCCATCTTGATATTATGAACAGAGAAAAGCCTAACAAAAAACAGAAAAATGTATTCCAATATTAAACGCTACATCGAAAATTCTAAACGTTTGTTGTTGAATTGTATATGGCGTTAAGTGAGAATAAATCTATGCTTAATAATAAAGCTAGAAAGAAGAAAAAGAGGGTGATTAATAACAATGAGTGTCACAGCAGACTGCAAGCTCAGCAAAAAAGTAATAAAGCTTAACAAACCCTTTTGGGTAATCGTTAAAATCTGAAGCCTTTCGGATTTTTTTTAAAAAATTGATTCTATTATTTACTTTTTTTTCTTTTTTCTATAAATAAAATTTATAAAAATGCGATTTCTTGCAGTATTCTATGCAACGAATCCTGTATAATATTAAATCACTATAAAGAGGAAGATGCACTTTTAAATGAGAAAATTGATAGGAATTAATCAAAAATCTTTAGTTTTATGAAATGATGATGTGTTACTAGAACCTTCCTTATTACGGTCAAGACTACTACATTCATTTAACTGTATTAACCGAGAATATGCAGAATATAGTTTCCGAAAAATATAGTTTCCGAAACTTAGTTTTGAGCAGTTGTTGTACATATTCAATTTTCCCATCCCCATTTTTTTTCTTTTCTACAATACGTCCACCGGAAGCCAAGTAGTAAGATCGCTGAACGTTAGTTCAATCCTTATTCATAACCCACTGAGCGCTGAACTCTGGTAGTTTTGTCCGAGACTCGAATCCAGACGAACAGGCTAGCTGCATGGGTGTTTTCATGGTTTTCTCCATGTGTAAAGTGTACACGATCCGGTTTCCCTTCGAAAGTCCTCCAAGATGGCATCCTTCCCCTTAGGCAGATAGCCCTAGTGTGCTTTGCCTTAATCTTAGTAAACCAAACCGTATTCACATCGTGGCAAACATGCTGGTTAGAATTTCTGTGGTTCTTCTGTGTATAAAGTGAATAAGGTAGTTTTCCTTGAAAAATGTTACATGAATGCATTTTGAGAGCACTTTAAAGCAAGAGAGATAGACCTTGCACGTTTTGTCGTAATCCAAAACCTTTTGGAAGCCAAAAATCGTTCCCAATATGAGTGAACTGCTTGATATTTTTCACACATGTAACGTGAGTTACAAGCCTGTTTACCTCAGAAAGTCCTTCATGAAGGCTTACTTCTTTTTGGTAAATATTCATCTACTCGACTAAACACACAAGCAGGTAGTGAACTCTAACTGAGCTACTCTTACAAATCCTAAACAAAAGATTCAGTGGCATCTAGATACATAGCAACATCCTAAAGAATAAAGTCTTTTTTTAATAAGTATGTTCAAACGTCTCCAAGTAGCATTAATTAATGATGAAATAATATCATAAATTTCTTTTTTCCCTGCTATTTTGAATAGCGAGTTTTAAGAATACAATTTTATGTTCGATTTGTGGAAATCTCTTGAATTTCTGAAGATCATTTAAGCTGTAAGTATATCATAACTGTTTACTTTTAAAAGGATTTTTAGCATCAAACCGAAACTTGAAGATCAAATTGCAGTCTTTAATTAAATTTTTATGATTATATATATATATATTAATTTAAATAGTAAATTCTTTTTGAAGTTGAAAACCTTTTTGGTACTTATGTATAAGCGCAACTACTTTGGCGCAGGTTGGCGATTTTTTACAGAAGAAATGGGATGATAACTTCAAACTGCAAAAGGTTATTTATTTCATATGTGCATGTTGCTAACATTACTTACAAAGAGGTTTTTGTTTCTTTTTTTCCGGTAGAAATTTCGTAGCGATTCTTAAAGCGATCGCTTTAAGAATAGATTCAAAGTGATTGTTTACTTCAATAGCCTGGTCTTGACGCCATATGAATTCCGTTAAATAGGATTCCAGGTGATGATGATCTGTGGCCGGTGCCTCTTTTTAGGCCATTTTGAGGATACCCCCATTGTTTCTACGTTTTGCGTATGTACGCCAGTACAGGTATCAATAAAGCTATATATATGATTAACCGTTTTGTGCATAACTCTAGTTTATCCTATATCGTGAGTTTCATATCCGGGCCATTCATCATATTCATGTCCGAAAAGATAATATTTCCTTTCTTAACATTTTCATTTATTTTCTACATTAATACAGTTACACTTATTAAAAACTCTAACCAAAAAGGTTTCTTTAGCATTCCGGTAGATTCCTCCTAGAATCCACTACGGCGGTAAAAACGTCCAGTATTCTGTTTTCTCTTCATTAATAGCCTTAATAAGAATAATTAATTCACTGCGAGAAAGTCTTAATTTATGGTAACCTATTTTCCTTTCCCTTTCATTGCGCTCGAGCGGGGAAAAAGCTACATTTCATTCATTCAAAATATTTATAGATCAAGTCTTTCAATGGTTATCAAATATAAATATAATAGACATTAGAATCTAGACTAGATCAGGAAACCCTAGTAGGGGCTGCTGCCGTATACCAGTCAACTTTGGTGGGGACGCAACTTTATTGGCAATCATTTTTATTATCACCCCAACATTAATTAGGCTTTTCATCTATTTCCAACGATTCGTTTTTTTCCACCAAACATTTTTTCTTCTTTAGTCTCTCTATTAAAATCGCAGATCTCCCGCATTATGCCGGTCTATCACTGTCTTGTCGGCCATTTCTAACTCTTTGAATCAAAGTTTATCGTTCTTTAATCCTTTACTCCAGCAGTGTATAAATTAGATTGCTGTAGTAAATGGTGGATAACTGTTCTCAAATCAGTTACCGGCCCAGAAAATGCCGGAGATATCGGTGTTGGTGTATTTAATTATGGTAAAGCACACTAGGGCTATCTGCCTAAGGGAAGAGATGCCTTCATGAAGGACTTTCTAAGGGAAACTGTCTCGTATACACGCCGGAGAGATCGGAAATCATGACTTTGTTAAAGAAGTTTTCGACATGGAGTAGTCTTTACTTCATCTATCATTTATTCCCTAGGCTCATCTTAAAATCCGGTCGATATAGAAGAGCCTGTACTAAGTAAATAAACTCGGAAAAGACCATGAAAGTAAAAGAAATATTCTTGTAGCTCCTAGGTGACAGCAATTTACATAAATCTTGAGACAGCAATATGCAGTTATATAGCACACACATAAAATATCAATCCAGTGAAAACTTGTAAAATGTAAAGAAAGTAATAAATAATACATACGAGTTCCCATTTCTAATTGGCGTCCTCAATGAGGATAGACAGCATGTCCAAATTCGTGAAAATATTAGCTTAAATCTTGCACTAAATATGCGGCACTAATATAATGTAGAAGGTTAAACAATGAAGCAGCTAAAGTATTTACAAGTGCAGAAAATTTATTCGTGAGTTCTGATAGCTTGTAGATATAAAAGCGTTTTTGCAACAGAAAAATCAAAAGAATTAAAAATACCAAGGTGTTACATACTCCGAGACATTTCTTCAGGGCATCGGTACCCTGAAATCATGTAACAGAACAGCCAAGCTTCTGAACCACACAATGAAAAATTTAATAGCGCCAAAAATTAAATTTTAATTCAAACCATTTTTTTATATTTTTGTACGTAAATTATTTAATTGATCATTAATGCGGAACAGTTCCTACATGGCTAAAAGACATGTGATGCAAATCAGATCAGAAATGCATTAGATCACTGTAAAGAAACTTAAACAAATTAAACTTGGAAATAATAAAAAGGTCACAAAATAAACGAAACAATTAACGAAATAATTTTAAAAATCAAATGATAATAATCGGATTTTTCTTAATGTACTGAATTCATTCTTTCTTTATTTTTTCTTTCTTTTATACTTTTATACTAATTCTATATATATGATCAGGAAAATTTTAAAAAGAAAACAACAGTAAAATAAGCTATATTGTAAACACATTTTTTGCTGTTTTACACCAGCCCTCTTAAATTTACTGCAGCTTCATGAATTTAATGGATCTTATTCCATTTATTGGCCCAAAGGGTGTTAGCCCAGAAGGGTTATTAATTTCAGTTTGGTATTTTGCGGTGGTTCACGATAATTGCCGGTTCACTTTTCAAAATGTTGCCACCAACTATTACAACCCTGTATTATATTGAAGGAAATTAAATAATGAAGAATCTGCATAAATGTATGTATGTTTCTCGCATTCTGATAAAACAACGGTACCTAGAGCCATCCAGTTTTGAATAACGTACGTTTCCACCCGAATATGGGCATCTGGAAGCCCAAATTTGGAATTTGTTTTTTACCTATTTCATATTTTATAAAACTTTAACGTATTTTTGATTAACAAACTCAACGATTTCAAAGCGAGGAATGGCAACATTCTAAGAAGAAAAAAACATTTTTACCCCCAGCGCGTGCGTAATGTAAAATCTGAAAGTTTTCAGTTCTTTTTTATTTCCATCGGACCTGTAGGACCATCGCCCCATCGGACCATCGCCCCATCGGACCTGTAGGAAGGGTGGTGTATTTAATTATGGCAAAGCACACTAGCGCTACCTGCCTAAGGGGACGGATGCCTTCGTGGAGGACTTTCTAAGGGAAACTGGCTCTTTGTAGGAAGGGAGATACAGAACTATCCTTCTTTTTATTTGTGCATATATATCTGAATTTCAAAACCTGAGTGCAATGAATGTTAAATGGATTAATCATAACACTACCATAAAGAGAAATAAGAAAATTGTTTTATGAGTAAACATTTGAATAGTAACGCTTCAATACACCACCAACTACCCCCCCCCCCCAATTTTTCAGTTTTTGATGTGAGAAGGAAGCATATGTGAATATGTTTTTATGTTTGGGACTACTGCAGTTACAGTAGAACATTGATACATCTGTAAGCTGAAAGTGAAAAAGGATATAAGAAATACTTTGGGATAAAATTGGCAGCAGGGGGAAATAAACAATTAGTCTAATACTGGACATGATCCTACCAGCGGCCGAGTGGACAAAAAACTCTGGTAATTTAACCAAGGTTCACATTCTGGTGAAAGGCATAGCTAGATGGCCTTTTCGTGGTTTTCTTTATTTGTAACGTACGACTCATTTTTCTTTAAACAGACCATCACGAATATCCTTAGGCAAATATTCCTAGTATTGTTAGCCGTAATCTAAAAAATTCAAGTAAAGGGAAACCCATATTCAACTTTACGAATCTTTTCATAAGTCACGCCAAAAATATACTGAAGGCTCTAAACAGATAGGCATAGGCATGTACCTAGATATTACTTATTAGCCCAAAGAGCATTAACCCAGAAGGACTATTAATTCCTTTTTGACATTTTGCATTGATTCACTACAAATGTCGGCTCACTTTTCAAATTGTTGCCACCAAATATTACAGCCCTTCATTAGATTTGAAAAAAATTAAATAATGAATCATCTGCATATATGTATGTATGTTTTTCGCATTGTGATAAAACAACGGTACCTAGAGCCATCCAGTTTTGAATAACGTAATCTTCCATCGAATATGGTCATCTGGAAGCCCTAATTTGGAATTTGGAATCTGTTTTATTATCGATTTCATACTTTGTAATACTTTAACGAATTTTTTACTAACAAACTCAACAACTTTAAAGCGAGCAATGGCAACACCTGTACAGGGAAAAAAACTTTTTATCTCCAGTGTGCGAGACTATGTATCGGAAATTCTAAAGGTATACTCATTTTAGAATTATTTTGCGATATTGCCTTTGAATTGAATTTTATGGTTTAAGTGCGAAGAACATGATATTTAATAAATAAAGGTAACGCACAAAAGGTTAAAAAAACGCCCCTTTGGGCGTATTGCAAAAATCTGAAAGTATTCAGATTATTTTCCTTTCTTTTTTAATTAAAGATTAATGCTGAAAATTATTTCAGTGATAAGAAATGTTGAAATATAAATTAAAATCAATGACTTGCACACTTTAATTGTATTATAAAGAAGCATTTCGTTTTAAACTAACCCGTTTCCGTTCAGTGGCATATTAGCCCAAAGCGGCGTTAGCCCAAAACGGGCAAAGGACTGTCGATGAAATGGCATTTTGCGTCGCTTTACTATAAACGCCGTATCTCTTTTCAAATTTTTGCCACCAAATATTATCGTCCTCTACTTTATTTAAAGAAATTAAATAATGAAGACTCTGCATGAATGAATATATGTTTCTCGTACTGTGAAAAAATGGCGGTGCTTAGAGCCATCCAATTTTGAGTAACGTAATCCTCTACTCGAACATGGGCACCTGATAGGTCGAACTTCGAATTTGTTTTATTAATTGATTTCATGTTTTGCAAAACTTTAACGAATTTTTGGTAAACAAACTCAACAATTTCAAAGCGAACAATGGCAAAACTTTACGGGAAAAAAAAAAAATTATCTTCAGTGCGCGAGATTGTCTATTGGAAATTCTAAAGACATACTTATAAGGTATTTCTCCCGCCTTCTTAGCATGCCTTCGTGGTGTAGTGGTCAGCGCACTCGGCGCGTATTCGAGAGGTCCGTGGCCAGTTCGAGGCCTCTGTTCTAGCTTACCTTTTTTGGGGAAAAGAAAATAGAGATCTTAAGAGTATGCAAAGCATATAAACTATGTAAAATTTCTGCCATTCAAATCGAGCCAAGCTCTTATTAAATCGGAACTCAAAGCGAATCAAGTTGTGGATGCTTCATCATGAATTTTTTTCCTACTTCAGGCTGAATACACTTATTTTGAGAAGCTGTTCTATTATGAATTTTTTCTATTCAAATTAGGCTGAATGTATTTGCATATATTATGAACTTCGTCTCTTTCTAATGAATTGCATGCACTTGCCAATCTAGAGAATCTATCACAGATTCTGCATCATGAAATTGTTTACAATTAGTCAGTTACATGCAGTTATAAATTTAATGGCGAATGCTTCAGTGTGAACTTCGTATACTCTTAACGGGCCAGCTGCAGTCGTTTCTAAGTATAGTGTTCCATCAAGAATTTGCTTCTAATGGACGAATCCATCATGGATTCTCCATCATGAAATTGATGACGCTTAGTCAACTTCCTGCAGTTATATAATTTTAATGGCGAATACTTCATTGTGAAATTTGTATACTTCTAATGGGCTAGCTGCATTCGTTTCTAAGTATAGTGTTCTATCAAGAAATTTGTGTCTGCTTCTAATGGACTGCATGCACTTGCGAATTTAGCGATAGATACCCCATCGTGAGCTTTGTCTGCTTTTAACGGAGCTGAAGCCGCCCAAACGGTATAACGGTTAGGGGAGGTAAACCGCTGAGTTGGCTTCCGACCCAGGTATAGATATAGCCATGCAGAATTGATTACCAACTCTTCGGGAGTCAACCACTAGCTACCAGGCCGCAGCCCTGAGCAGCCCCGGCTGAGCAGACGATATTTATAAAATGCAAAAAGAGATATACATATGCATACAAGGCACTTGAAGAAGGGTACAACAATGCACAAAGAAATATATACATGTGCATACAAGGCACTTGAAGAAGAGTACAATCAAAATATATGTATATACATATAAATGCAAACTCATGTACAGATATATACACACCTACATACATAGATATTCCGAAACAAATAAAAGTATACATACGCCTACTGCGGCACCGAAGGGACGGGGATCGAATACCGGAGAAGGCTTGGATGTTTTTAAATGTATAGTGTCTTTGCGGCATGGGGGCACCCTAAATATATGGCGAGCCGAAAAGTCCTCTCGTGTGGTTTGGTGGTAGGGAAGAGGGGTGGGAGGCCTTCGGACCACCCACTCCCGAGGTGCTCATCCTGAAAATTGGGGTTGAAGTAGATCTCCAATCTCCTTGAGGCTTTGGTAACCATTCTTCCATGAAATTCATGGACAAGACAACAACAATGGGGTTGCATACAGTAATAAATCTAGTTGTGAATGCCCGTCGTCAACTTAGTCAATTCTTAATGGACTGCATGCATTTGTAAGTCTAGTAGTGCTACAATCCCTCATTTAAATATAACTTGCTGTAAGCTCACGAAGGTTTCATATATCTACGAGTAAAACTGTTCAAATGCATTCTGTAAGTAAGACTACCAATGTAGCTAGACGTACATTCCATTGGTCTCGGGCTCGATTCCTGGATAAGGAATGGATGTACATGATCTATAAAATGTCTTCGTCTAAGGCTGTAGCTGTATACTGTTACTGATTGTGTACTGTCCAGTATATTATGGATTTATCTCATAAAAATCGTCTAAAGAAACGGGGAAAAGGAAGAGAAATACATCTTAATTTCGATCGAAAGCAAGCCAGAGAAAGTATATTCTCTGGCTTGCTTTCGATCAAAATTAAGATGGATTTAGACTTAGTAATTTCATCACCACAGACGCCGAAGAACTTTGACTAATGTGATAGCGCAAGTTCTGCTCTTTGCTATGATTATATCGCCTGATATAGGAATAAATTACAACAACATGATTAAATCTTCTTTTAAAATTTCAGAATTTTCCATGTTCTTCTAGATTCACGGTTGAGTCGAAGGTTGACTTTCTTATTAGATGTAATCTTTAAAAGAAACGAGTACTGAAGGAAATAATATAATTAGAGGAGCACCAGAAAAGAAAGTGGGCGAGAAAAAAAATAGAAACAACGGTTAAACTACTTCATAACACCTAATTCTCTGGTGATAGCACATAATCAAACAAAGCAGACAAGCTTCAAACTGGAACTGTCATCATTGTAAAACAATAACCGCTTGGAAGCGAAAAGCAAAAATATGTTTAAGTGCTTTGCGTCTAAACGGCAAACAGAGCGCACTCAAAAGCATCGGAATTATAGGACCAGTCTTCTTGGAAAACAGCAATCCATCTTACGTAATTAACTATTCTTAGGCTTGTCGGATTTTGGCAGTTCAATAGACCATTCTAAATCTGCTCTCACGGCCTACTACCTCAAAAAGACAAATGCTTTTTTAAGCCATCAGGAAATGTATCTTAAACTCAGGAGGATTAACATATTGATTAAGGGAGTGTACCAGATTTATTTAAATTGGGGCAAAACCTTAGAATTTTCCAGACAGAGTATTCAAAGAGATACATTGAATACCGTTTTTCCAAGACATGTCTGACACGCTGCATTGTTTTCTTCCCTAAAATTTGCCAGTTTTAACCTATCCATCATAATTTATCCGGAATAAGTATTGTAATTTCCAAAAATGTTTTGTTTTTACAAATATCAACATGCTTCATTTTCTGAAGAATTTAGAAAACTCCGACATTTTATTTACAGTGTAGAAAATTGTTGATGCCGTCATTTTGATGCATTGGGTTAATTTGTATTTTGCTATATTCCTTTACCTGAATCAATTGATGTATTGTTTTTAATTTTGAGACGTCGCTCTGGTACAACAGTACGTGACAGCATCATACAATTTATCTGTGTTTGTTTTATCCTTTTTAATGCCCATTTACTAAGATACCGTGATAGCGATAATTTGCCTATATGAATGACAGCGAGCCAAAAAAAAAAAAAAAAAAAAAAAAAAAAAAAATATCTGAAAGGTTTCAGATTTTAAATTACGTTTAAAGGGGCGCTTTTTAAAAGTTTTGTGCATTAGCTTTATTTATTAAATATCACGTTATTTGCACTTAAACCATAAAATTCAGTTCAACAGCAATGACGCAAAATAATTTTTAAGAATTTCAGACACACTTTGACGCGCTGGAGATAAAAAGGTTCCCCCCCCCCTGTAGAATGTTGCCATTGATCGCTTTTAAATCATTGAGTTTGTTCATCAAAAATTCGTTAAAATTTTACAAAATAAAATTTTACAAAATTTTACAAAATAAATATGAAATCGATAATAAAACAAATTCCAAATTTCAAATTTGGGCTTTCAGATACCCATATTCGCAGTAGGATTACGCTAATCAAAATTTGGATGGCTCTAGGTACCGTTGTTTTATCACAATGCGAGAAACATAGCTACATTTATGCAGATTCTTCACTATTTTAATTTCTTCAAATATAATACAGGGCGACAGTATTTGGTGGCAACGATTTGAAAAGTGATACACCGTTTATAGAGTTTCGACGCAAAATCGCAAAACAAAAACAATAGTTCTTCAGGGACAAAGCCCCTTTGGACTTTAAAAAAAAAAAAAAAAAAACTACATAGAAGCAGAGCTAATAAATTGATCGAAAGTCCATTCTTTATGTAAATGTGTAGATAATTCAAAAAGTCCATTTTTTATGTAAATGTGTAGATAATTCAAAAAGTCCATTTTTTATGTAACTGTGTAGATAAATCAAGAAATTTTCCCATCAGGAAATACAAAATGGTAGCTATGTTTTCGTCGAGATTCGAACTGCCCATCTTACTTCCCTAGCTAGATGTGTCACCAGTTACACCGCAAGGAACTCAATGGATAATTCGATAATATCTCAATTCTGACCCGCTTAAAGAGCTACTAGGGAAAGCTACAAGATACAGACGATCAATCAGGATCATGACGAGGTACTGTTCATGAGATTTCAGGATCAGGATTTCAGGATGTTGTGAGATTTTTGAGGCTGTTGAGCCAAAAACACGGAAAATCAGTTACACTCTCGCCGGGATTCGAAACACGGATATTTCAGTGCTACTTGACACCATAACCACCTCCAGAACATGAACAATCAAGGATTACGATAATTCCTTATATTCTCTCATACTTAAAGACAGACTTGAGAGGGGTACGAGACCTAGTCGACTAGATCTAAGTGGTGACAAATTATCGTCCAGAACATTTTAATTCTACCACCAACGTAGAAAATAATTTTACATTTCTTCGCGGACAAGAATTTTGAGAAATCATCTATGCTGTTGTCAGAACTTGAGCGATAGATCTCTCATTTGTACACTTTGTGGACGTGACACCAGACAATAAAATGCACAGGGGAATGAGATAATTCCTTGTAAAGGAACTCTGTTTTTATGAAAATTCAAATAACAATTGGTCTTTTTTATTCTATATTGAATTGTAAGACTATTAACAGCAAGAACAATTTATAGTATATTTTACTAAAGTTATTATCGACATTTTTCATTAAAATGAAAGGCCATGGATACAAAAGAGAAAATTTTATGTTTAATTTCGATTCATTTGGGCTCCACTGCAACTGAAAACTCTACACTGTTAATGAGGATCATTGTTTCCGCACTACAGCCTAAGATTAAGAAAAAACATATTGTAGACACCACACGACATGGCTTGGTTTAGTTTATTATGACAAAGCATACTAAGGGCTATCTGCCTAAGTGCCTTCGTGCAGTACTTTCTAAGGGAAAATGGCTCGTATACATTTACACTTGGGGATGCATGCAGCCAGCCCATGCAGCCAGCCCGTTCACATGGATTCGCACCTAGGTCGGAACTAGCAGTGTTCAGTGATTTTACCACGTGGCCGCTGGTGAGCCCTTTTCAGAACAACAATAAGCTGATATTAAATATTGTTAGATTAACTACATATATAAACTGTCACTATATATGTAGACAGAATTTATTATTTCTCTTTCTTTCAGTGCCAAAGAGGCGTTAGACCCAAAGGGCTATTAGTCTCAAAACGGCATGTAGTTGCCACCATTGCATGGTCTCGCTCAAACTTCAAATACCAACTAAAACAACTTGCTTCAAAATCTTGTCAAGATTTGTGGAACAATGCTCCAGAGGGAAGACGCACATATAACTTGAGCCCCAATGTAAGCTTCGCATCTCTGTACCCGAATCTTTCATTAAATTATTATATAACAGGACACGGACCCTTCCCCACATATTTCTGCGTAAGAAATATGGCGAACTCCGATATCTGCATATATGGGGAACAGAGAACTCTTGGTCATTACACTTTCTCATGCCCCTTAACTGAGGATATTCACATAAAATCCCCATGAACTGATCTCCTGTTTAAACAAGTTTTTTTTTTTTTTAAATCTTCCAAAGGTTTTTAATTAAAGATAAACATCAGTATCCAAAGTCTCAAAAAATTATGCAACGACTCTCTTCCTACGGTTTGGATTTCTGTCAAGTGTAAGTCCGCGTACTACATAAATTTAGTGAACTTTTACATGCTGTGATTATGGACGAAATGACTCCACTTGTAAACTTTATAAACTGCAGTAAACCTTTATACCTGGACCTTTATCTCTTATTACCCATGGAACTCACGTCTTTAGCATTATTAATACAATTCATTATAACATTGTGTTGCCAATACTAATTATAATATTGTGTTGCCAGTACTAATTATAATTATCTCATTATGTTTATCTGCTTACTAATTATGTTTATCTTCTATTTTTGTTGCACAAAAATAGATGTTCAGTTTAATTTGTGAATTTCAAGTTGTATTCAGACTATTTTGTAATCTCCTTAGGTCCTACATCATTAATTTTAATAAATACTGGATGCGGAGCGCAGGGTCATGGGCAACTACAGGCCAACTACTGCTATCATATTTTCTTGTAAAAGGTAATAATTTTTCAAAAATTAGAATAAAAACTTTTAAAAAAATGATATGCAAATGTGTAATAACAATTTTATGTAATAATACTTATCTTATAAACTTGATTAAACAATTTTGAGTAAATTAAAATAACAACAAACGCAAAATCAAAAATTCGTAAACACAAATGACGTCCACAACGTCTACATTAGTTCACAATAATGGCCGTTACAATGTTAGTAGTACCACCTCACGGAAACGTTCAAAACTATTATACCCGTAAACAGTATGTATCCAATTGGTTACACTATGCAGTAAGCTAAAATTTGCATTTTGATTTGATTTACATGACTAAATATGAGTGGGTTGCCAAATGGCAACTACATGCATTTAAGGGTTGATTTTGCGTCGTTATTTATCGTGTCAAAAGTCAAGTGTTTCCAGGTAACTATAAATCTATGAAAATTCAAGGCAAGCTATTTAATAAGTATTAATTATTGAACTTACCACCAACCAAATACTTGGTTGATAGTAAGTTCAACCAAGTATTTGATTGGTGGAAGGATGAGAGAGATTTTTTACTATTCGAGTGTGTTTTATTTGTGACGTCATGAAACTAAAAAAAACCGCAATAACATAATTGATAATAAAAAGTTGCAAAACCGAAAGTTATAAGAATGCTTTTAAAATGTATTGTGATTTTACAGGAGTTTTGGTTTCTTAATTCGAACTTGTAGATTATTTTTCAGAAACAACATTGACAGTTTTATATAATAACACCAAAATAATTGATTACAGAATAAATAAATCATAACAACAACATAAATGTGAAAAAGTGGCCGAGGTCGGGATAAACGACGTTCGGTGTAGTCGTTGTCACCGACAAAAGATTTAAGATCCAATAGATTGCAAGTTCCATAGCAGTTCCTTTTAATCATAGCTGTAGGAGTTCAATTCATTTAAAAAAACAACTTATTACTTTCTTTGGTATCGGATTTCTGATTTGGCAAGTTTTAACTGTGATTCTCCAGTTAGAAATCAACTTGCCAAGTTAGAAATCTGTAGAAAATAAAGCGGTTTAAAAATCGTAGAAAACAAACCAGTTCAAAAATTTCGCAGTTTTAAAATACTGTCGTTGAAACTATCGTGACAAAAAATAAAATGCCTACAGATTACCGCATGATGATAACATCACAGACATATGTTTTCATATTTTACGTTTGAAATGCACCTTCGCACTATTAATTTAACTTTATAAAAAAGATTTCTGCTTATCCAAGTGACCTTCTTGATTTTTCGATAAAATTTATTAGTTAATAAAAAAGTATGAAATACAGAGCTAAAAATATTCCGCTTTGCTCCTTGCGCTCACAAATCATCATGCGAACATACATTTAAAACATTTAAAATTCTTTTCTGCGTTGTTATCCTCATGTCATGATTTGTAGGTGCTTTATTTTTTATCAGTTAATCCAAAAGTATGAAATATAGAGCTAAAAATATTCTGCATTGCTCCTTGCGCTCACAAATCATCATGCGAACATACATTTAAAACATTTAACTGTAAAAATTATTTTCCGCGATGTTATCATCATTTGTTCGTATTTTATTTTTATCATAACATTTTCCATAACGATGTTTTAAAACTTCGAAGTTTTTGGATTGGATTGGATTATTTAATTATGGCAAAGCACACGAGAGCTATCTGCCGAAAGGGAGAGATGCCTTCGTGGAGGACTTTCTAAGGGAAACTGGCTCGTATACTCGTTACACATGGGGAAACCCACGAAAACGCCCATGCATCTAGCCCGTTCGCGGGTTTCGAACCTCGGACCGAACTACCAGTGTTTAGCGTCTTTACCGCTCGGCCGCTGGTGAGCCCGAAGCTTATGAAACACTTTATTTTCTAATGCGGTGTTTTATACCAGTGGTGTCAAACTCAAACTGCTTGTGGGCCGAATGCCTGATCTAAAAGCAGCGGACCTACAATATTGATTGCTAAATACCAAGTTTCCAGTCTCACATTTATAATTAAGTATTCCGGTCTTGCTAATAGAACTCAAACCTAATTACAAGTAAGGTCAAAAGATAAAATTCACCAAGAATCAGTGCAGAATTATTTGGCGAATAGAATCTCAGTGAAACGCTATTTCTGGTTGAAACTGCCAACACACCCTCAGTTAGGTTTTCATTATTTAAATTCACTTAATTTGCATTTCTGCTGGAGCCGACAGAAACTAGAAATGAAGGAAAGAATTAGCATAAGAAAATAGGTGTTAATTTAAACGAATCTCATGAAAGTTTAATATCTTTTTAGAAGGTACAAGATCTCTGAATAAGAAATCAGCTTTTTTATTTGAAAGCGATATCTGAGACTGAATTAGGCGATTACTGTAGGCGATTGTCGTGCGGGATTTGCATCTATGACGTGATAATATGCTAGGAATAGTATCATGGAACCAATTGTGTCCATTTAGGTAAAATATTTAGGCCTTTCAAGGTGCAGAATAACGACACAAATTCAAAATGATATCCCGCCGGTACGGTCAGTCACCCTAGACTAGTTATGGAATCAGTCAAGTGAAGACAAGAAGTAAAATTCTTGCATAATATCTCGGACAATAGCAAAATCTATGGTAGCGATTCCTTTTTCCGTCCTGTCATCCCTTCCAGCAGCCCCAAAATAGCCAGGTTTTGACGACAAGAAGTGAAATTCTTTTATGATTTCCTCCCAAAAGACTAAATTGATCACGACAGTCTCCTCTGTATGTACTTCATCTTTTCCAACATACCCCTCCCTTCGTCAAACAAGGTCCGTGGAACAGAACGGTAGTACAACAATTCCATTGTTTCCTGACGATCCTATCGGATGTCAATCTAGGTCACTGCGACGATTTGGATCCGGTGGAGCGAGAACGAGCTCTGCATTCTTCCAAGGACATCAAAATGAATCCATTAAAATAGAGGAGGACCATGGGAGGAAAAAATTAACCCTATCCTCGGCCATCGAAGGAAAAAATTTTGGAATAATCCTGACCACCCAACCGATAAAGAACATCTAAGTTATACTGATAAAAGACCATTTTACTGTTGCAAATACGCGCTTATGGATGGCATTGGTCATCGTTTACTACAGTGGATGCTCAGAAACAGAAGAATCTTGATTATGCGAAATACCATGGATTGATTCCAATTACGATGACTAGGATAAAAACAAAGCTGTAGCCATTCGTGCGTAAAATTTTATCATATTTATATGGCATAGTAAAACGTTTAGTTCCTCTTGTGCATACATTACCGAATTTAATAATACGTATGATAAAAGAAAAACTACTATGGTGCTTAATTTAATACTGGTTTTCCCAAAGACAGAAATTACCTGCCTTAAAGTTGGGTGATAAATTTTACGCCCTAGGAAAATTTTTACTTCAAAAGGGCCGTTAGTCCGGAATTAGATATTAGTCCCGAAACGGCGTTTTGTGTCGAAACATTTAAATGCGTTGTATCATTTTTTAAATTATTGCCACCAAATACTACTATCGCCCTGCATTACAATTAAACGTTAACGAAAACAAACGATACAAAACGTTAACGAAAAAAAGTTTCGTAAAACCATCTATAGAGACATTAGATATTTCTTGGAAGCAGGCAAGATGAAAAATTAGCAACGCCTTCGCCGGGAATCGAACCGCGGACATCTCAGTTACGCGCTGAGCGTGCAGGCCACTACACCACGAAGGCTCGTTAAGAAGGCGGGAGCAATACCGTATATATTCCCCCTTTTAAAGGGCGATTGGGGGTTTCTAGGGGACCCAATCGCCAAATCCTGGGTGAGGAGAATCATCATCCAACACCCTTTTAGTTCGTGTGCTACTGTAGAGACATTAAGTATTTCGTGGTAGCAGGTAAGATGAAAAATTAGCAACGCCTTCGCCGGGAATCGAACCGCGGGCACTCAATTACTCGATGAGCGAGCAGAGCACTACACCACGAAGGCTCGTTAAGAAGGTGGGAGAAATACCTTATACATCTTGATAAGAAAACTGAACATTGATATGATGAACTGAGAAGACTGTGAGGGACGGAAATATGTATGCCAAAATTTAATGTTGCATCGGGAATTCTAAACGTATACTGTTATGCTGCTTTTAATTTTTTTTTTTTAAATTTTGCTGTTGAATTGTATAGGGCGTAAGTACGAAGAAAAAGATGCTTAATAATAAAGCTAAAAAGACAAAAAAAAAAAAAGTGGGTTAGTAGAAGTAAGTGTGACAGCAGACGCTAAAATTGACATCTCCACGAAAGTGTAAAAACCTCAACAAATCGTTCGGGCGAACGTTAAAATCTGAAACCTTTCATCTTTATTATTATTCCCACCTCATCTCAGTTTGATTGATTCCAACGGTATTAAAAACCTCCTGCTAAAGAACAGTGAATGCATTGTTGAATTCATGTGACACAATATGGGTGAGAGAAGAAAAATTTAGTTTTTATATGAATGAAGCAAAATTTGCAGCAACCTTGACTAAATTATATTTATTAACTATAATAATTATTTATGCAAAATCATTTATATTCATTTTAAAAAATACTCAATTTTCCCCCCTCACGTTTTTAGATCCACCTACTGTAGGGAGCCTAAAAAAATAACAAAAGAAAAAATAAATAAATGAAATAAGTCTGAAAATTTCAGATTACCATTTACGGCTCCGAAAGTGTTATTAATTTTTTTTAAATAAAAAAATTAAGAAATTAAAAATTTTTAAATATTGTATAGCGTATGGCGTTAGAAACTCTCATATTAATTTTTAAAAAATTACAATAAAAAAAGTAAAATTTTTAAAGAAAAAAATTTAGCAAATTATAAAAATGTAAAATATTAAAAAATAAAACAAAATAAATGATCCTACAACAATTATATTAACCTATGATATTAGAAACCTATTTCATCTGCGGGGTTCTACCCTTTTCTTATCTAACAACTTAAATGTGGAGGAACCTAGTGCAGAGCTAAGGGAATAATCGCTTACGTTCAGTAACGGAAACGTAAAGCTCAAGAAGGATTAATTACCCTTTATTGCTTAAAATAAAGAATAACAATCGGTCCCTTTCTCAGGGTGTACAAGAAAGCCTTCACTTGAGCTTAAACTCAAAAGTGTAAAAATAAAAACTTAACTGAAGAGATGTAGCCGAAGCTAACATAAATCTAACTAGTTGGCTCCTAAATATCGAATTAGCTAGCGAAACAATCAAGACCCCGTAATACGGCTGAGCGTAGTAACAGCTTAGAGAGACGTGGCCAAAAGGCAAACGCGCGCTAGTCAGAAACTCTGATGCTCTCCCTCGAAGTCAGTGGAACTTCGACTTAAATACTTCTTCTTCTCATTTGCATTTAACGCGATTCTAAAAACACATTCTGGTAGGAAATTGTAAGCTGAAATTAGGAGAGATAGGAAAGGAGTTTTAGCTTGAAAATACAGTAAGACCTCGCTTAACGCTGTTTCGTTTAGCGCTGTTTCGGTTTAGCGCTCTTTTATTTCAACCCGGGGATTCTCCGAAATTGTGCGCAGCGCTAGGTTTCCAAATAACATATCCGAAACAGTGTAGTTGTGTTTCTTGCTTGGTGGACGCATTTTTATCATTTGAAACATTTGTTGACATTATTGTAAGTTTAAATTTGTATAATACTATAACGATTAATACAGTGACAAATATTATGATCTTTAGTTTTTATCATGGTTGATAATAAAAAAACAAGAAAAGAAAGTAACCAGAAAAAGCATTTCACTGGAAACTCAAATGCAAGTGATTAGAAGATTAGAGTCTGGTGAACGTCAATCTCAAATTAGTGCTGCATTGATTTTGGCAACTTCAACAATAAGGACAATTCTTAAGAATAAAGAAAAAATACTGTCATCGGCAACTGCAACTACGTCAAGCTCTGCAACTAGAATTACCCGTTCTAGAAATAACATTATAGACGAAATGGAAAAACGACTGTCTATATGGATTGACGACGAAATTGAACGCAATATGCTATTAAGCCAATCTATCATAATGCCTTCTTGACAAAAAGGCAGAAAATTGGAAACACAGAATAGACTGAATGATCTGACTGAGAATTTTATTTGTTTTTAAAAGTATATGCGTTTATATTGTTTTTATTTTTGTAAGAAATAAATGTTTGATTTTATTTTTATTAAAAAAACATTATTAAATTTAATGCCTAACCATTTTTTATCCGTCTTCCCCTAACCCCATTATTTACATGTTAAGATAGCCTCGCTTGGAGCTGTTTCGCATTACGCTCTACTTCGATGGAACGTATCCCCCGCGTTAAGCGGGGTCTTATTGTAGCTGTTAAAACTTAGGATAAACCTTACATACCAATTACGCAAAAGCCGCATCTTCTCAGAAAATTTACCAAACACAGTTAAATGGATTAAAAACTACATTAATTATTACCTTATTATAAAAATATAAATTATTACGAACTGAGTTTATTGTTTTTCAGTCGCTTAGCGTGTTAATTAATATCTTAGAAATTAAATTTGAAAGAAAATATAAAAAATCTTATTCTTTAGCGAACTTTAGCACGCCTGAACTTTACTATTTGCAAGTGTGAGTGGAAAATAAATTAAACCTTTTTTTTTTTTTTTCACAGTGTTTCAAACTTTAAATAACCCAATTTCCTACTCATTTGTAGATTGATTAAATTAAAGATCATATGATTTGTCGAATGGCAACACTCTGGAACTCGCAATTAGTGTTGTTGATGAAAGATATATTAAAAGTCTGTTCTTTCGCTCAGTAATAATATTTGTGAAGCGCGGAACGTCCAGCTTCTTCTTGTCCGGTAGTTTCTAAAGCCCGATCGTGCCTACGAATTGCATTTCGCCAGGATTGTATTTTATATATGAAATATATTCGAGGTGTTCAAAAAGAAGTGAAGTGTGAATGCCATTCTACTATGTAATGAGGAAGGGAAGAAAAGAGGAAAAAGATTAAGAAGTGCGGATTTGGTGGCGTATCATGCACTGCTAACGAGTACATAACCTAGTACACTATTTTGTACACAGGCGAAAAAAAAGGGGGGGGGGACAGTTCTGTATCTCCTGTTCTACTGGGTGGATTGACGAAATTTAACTTCAGTTTTTCATGTTTCAAAAGCGCGACTTAGGAAAGCGTATTAGATTTATATATATCAGTGTTCGAATATAGTTATTTTGACGCTTCAGTTCTTCAAATTCAACTTGCGTTATTCATGTTTCAAAAGTGCGACCTAGGATATGTATTAGATTTATTATTGTTCTAATATAGGTATTTTGACACAAAATCTGACCTTTTTCTGAAATGACATGCCAATTGTTTTCCATATTTTTTATCTAAACTATAAATAAATACTATTTTTAGTCGCTTAGTTTGTTAATTAATATTGGAAAACTTAAATTGATTAAATTTGAAAAAAAAATAACAATAATTACGAACTACAATAAATAAATAATAACAATAATTTTAATAATAAATTAAAGAAAACAATCTGCTACCGCTCAAATTGTCACTTGGCAAAACTAAAAGAGTATATCGAGAGAAGGCTGATAAAACTGGAGCAGAAGAAATTAAAATAACTTCCGGTCATTATAAAAGATCAATTTAAAGTCATATTTATTACTTATAAATAATTAGTTTACATATATTGATGCCTTAATTCTAGTGTTATGATGTATATTTGTTACTTCACTCTTGGAATGTTTGTTGTTTAAATATTTTATTGTTTAATTTATAGTTACTTGAATATAATATACTCGAATAGTTACTTGAATATAATAGGTATATGGATTTAGAAGAGATATTTTTCATGACTTCTATACGTACGTATTTAATTTCTTGTTTATTTTATTTCAATTTTTATTTGTAAATTTTAATTGCACATTTTGTTCCAGATGATAGACTATAATCTAAAATTTACACACTTTTATTATTATTATTATTATGTAAGATTGATTTACGATATATCTTGGACCTTAATGATAACGCTCGTTTCTTTTGAGAAGGAATCTGTTTAATTGTACTATTAAAAATCTGTTTGTACTGTTGGAAATCTGTTTAATTGTACTTCGTTTAATTTATTTTACATACATTTGAAACTTTTATGTAATCTCACTTAATATACAAAAATATGCCATATTTCTGTACTTGTTTAAAAATAAATAGTGTTACTGTAATATTTATTTTTAGTAAATTAATATTAGATGTTTTATTATTCTTAAAACTGTTAATTACTATTTAATTAACACTATTAAAAAGAAAAAAAAAAAAGGAAGTTTCACACAATGTCTAATACAAATAATTTCGAAATTTGAAAGAATAATACTTCTTTGTCCTCAAATTTTTCCAGAATGTAAGAAATTTCTGTTAGATGATGACAGAACTATGTACACTGCAGGGGGGAAGGACAGTTCTATATCTCCCGTTCTACTGGCCGATTAAAAAATTCAAATTGCGTTTTCCATGCATCGGAAGCGCGACTTAAGATACATATTAGATTTATATATAGCATTGTTCTAAAGACGATATTTTGACACAAAATTGGACTTCTTCTAAAATAACATACCAGTTTTTTCCACTTTCCGATTCTACGACTCAAATTAACCAAACTGCCAAGTTTTGTAAAACTCACACGAGTGGTTTTAAAAAAAAATTAACTCTCAAAATTTTAGCTCCTCCATGTCAATTCAGTTTGGTATATATTTATTAATCTCTCTTTTTTTTATTAAACTTATTTAATTCTTACTTTCACATTTCGAAATTCAGGTTCATTCCAAATAAAATTCACCCATTTTTTATGATTTATTTTTTAAATTTGTATTTTTAAATATTTTTTACAAATGTTTCAAAAACAAATTTGAGTTATAATCTATAAAATTTTTACCATCATCTTAAAGTAGACGTACTTCTAAGCATACCTGCAAAAAATTATGCAGTTTTTTATTCAAAATTTCCGAAGATATATGTGAATTTACATATTGACGCGTTTTGAAATTTGGCATATTTGTTGAAAACGATAAAACACCAAATATGGTTTAGGCACTTTGTTAAAATTATTTGAAAATAGTAACGTGTGACTTTTTTCCGCCCCAGCACAATGGAAGGGAAAGGAAAATAGATTGCTATATATTTAGAAGTTCGTTAAGTGAATTATTCTTGGCGCAAACTGAAAAGATTGCAGCAAGATAAATTTTTGAATTTCTCCGTAATTTTCGCACCAAATTTTACAAAATTTAATACTTAGGCATAATTTGAGTCGTAGAATAGAAATATGGAAATAAATTGGTGTGTTATTCCAGAAAAAGTTCGATTTTGAGTCAAAATACCTGTGTTAGAACAATTCTATATATAAATCTAATATATATCCTAAGTCACGCTTTCGAGACATGAAAAACGCAATTTGAATTTTGTCAATCGGCCGAGCAGAATAGGAGATGCAGCTGTCCCCTTCCCCCCCCCCCCGCAGTGTACATCGAAAATACCTTTTTCTTACTTCACTCGTTTTACTAGAGCAGAAACGTTAATTTTCATATCCTCATTCATGACGCCTTTACCATATATTATGTCCGCTATTTCCATTTATATCAAATCTCTTTCTAAACAAACTTCTTATAAAATGGCTAAAATCTGCATCCTATTTTCTTTCTTTCTTTTCTGTTTTTCACACCCACTGGAAGGATTTACCTGTGGTGTTGAGTATATGATTGATTTTTTCTTCTTACTGTAATGGCGTGTATTTTACTTTGAAATAGTTCCGGTATCAACGTGGTCTTTTGGGGCTAGCAAGAAACAGCACCTCCGGAAATCATTTTCGGAGACAGTCGTTTGGTCGTCACGGCTCACGACTCAACTTATATCATTCATATACGTGACTTTATGTTTTTATTAATTTATTTTTTATTATTTATTTACTTATATCGACTTAATTTGGTTGCCAACATGCTACAGTTCAAAAGGGCGTCGGCGGCTAAATTTTTCTACTATTAAACTGATGTATTAGTCCAAAGGGGCTTTGTCCCTGAAGGACTATTGTTTTCGTTTTGCGATTTTGCGTTGAAACACTATAAACGGCGAATCACTTTTCAAACTGTTGCCACCAAATGTTAGTCCTGCATTATATTTGAAGAAATAAACAATGAAAAATTTACATAAATGTATGTATCTTTCTCGCATTGTGATAAAACAACGGTACATAGAATTTCGAATTTTGAATGACGTAAGCCTCCTACGAATATGGGCATGTGGAAGACCAAATTTGAAATTTGGAATTTGTTTTATTATCGATTTCGTATTTTGTAAAACTTAACGAATTTTTGATTAACAAACTTAACGATTTCAAAACGAGCAATGACAACTCTCTACGGGAGGGGGGGGGGACTTTTTATCTCTAGCGCGCGGAACTGTGTATCGGAAATTCTAAAGGATATGCTCATTTTAAAATTATTTTGCGATATTGCTATTGAACTGAATTTTGTGAATTAAGTGCAAAGAACATGATATTTAATTAATAAAAGTAACACACAAAACGTTAAAAAACGCTCCTTTGGACGTAATTTAAAATCTGAAACCTTTCATTTTTTTTTAATTTTATTCCTAGCAGAATTTTTTAAGAAACATTCAAAGATTAATAAATAGTCGAGTTTGTTCTGTGAAATGCCCCGAAATTATTATGCTACAGCTGAAAAAAATTGAAATTTTTTTAGCCCAAATAAATTTTTTAGTCCCAAAACAGGATTTTGCGTCGTCCATTATAAACGGCGAATCACTTTTCGAATTTTTGCCGCCAAATATTATCGTAATGTATTTAGAAGTCAAACAACAAAAATCAGCGTTCTATTTGCAAATTTTCACAGGACTAGTTTTGATGGTTTTACCGACCCATCATCCTCAGCTGCACTTTGGCATCCATTCGCGCTTTGGTAGCTGAGGATGATGGTTCGATAAAACCATCGAAACTGGTCCTGTGAAAAGTTGCAAAGAGAACGCTGATTTTTTTGTTGTTTAACTTCTAAATTAATGTTTGTTCAGCGTGGAATTTTAACCTAAATTAAAGTCTTATGATGTTTTATTAGAAATAATTTTCAGTAAATTCTTTTTTAAGTACATTAATTTTATTTTTATATTGAACCTGTCATCTGAACTACGACCTCTTTTATGGCCTTTACTCTATTCATCAGTGGCCAACTGGATAAAAAACAGTGAACGTTAGTAGATCGGAATAGGTTTGAATTCTCATGAATGGATTGAATGCATGGGTGTTTTGATAGTTATCTCCGTATATTGCGTAAATACGTTTCTTATATTACGTAAATTCATTTTATGAAATTCTTTATGGCATCCGTACTTTTAAACAGTATATGTGTGCTTTAATTAAATAGTTAAATAAATAAACAGTTTTTCACTTTTAAAAGAAGGTACCTGATGATTCTAAATAAGTATAATACTTATGTTCTTTAATTATAACGTAACCACTTTTGAAACGACATGTGCTTTATCAACAGTTTTTCTCATCAATGCAAGTCACAAAACTTTATTAAAAAGTATCATAGTGATAAAAAATTTATTAATATAAGGTATTTCTCCGGCCTTCTTAGCATGCCTTCGTGGTGTAGTGATCAGCATATTCGGTGCGTATTCGAGAGGTCCGAGGTTCAAGTCCCGGTGAGGCACTGCTCATTTTCCATATCTCCTGCTTTGAAATAATCTAATGTCTCTACACATGTTTCTAGATTCATGAAAGATAGTGGATTTTCGCCAGTGCTGCCACAACTATATTCTTTTCTTTTTTTCATGATGAAAAAGCTTGTCTTGAGGGTTTCTGACTCCGCATTTCATATAACAGAGAAGATACAGATGACGCATAATGTTCTATAACAAAAGTTTTAGTAGTAAACTTTTTAAAACCGTTCCTTAAATATTTAATACTATATTCTGGTGAAATTAGTAGCATTTCTGCTGCAAAACCGTTTCAAATGCTGCAAAATCCTCTGAAGACACTTCATCAAACACAAGAGTTCCTCACAGTTCACGTTCTCGTAGACCATCCACTTCAACTTATAGATGGAGGTTATTTTGAAGCAGAAGACGTAAAAAACATACAATGTCTTTGCCGGGACTCGAACTTGGACCTCTGGAATACGCGCGCAGTATGCTACCGTAACACCATGAAGGCGTGAGGAAAGGAGGGTTCGCCAATCCTGGTGGTGAAGAATCATCATTGACCACCTTTTTAGCTTCGGCGCCACTGTACAGGCATAGGTTATTTTGAAGCAGGAGATGTGAAAAATGTGCATTGCCCTGCCGGGACTCGAACCTGGACCTCTCGAATGCGCGCCGGGTGTGCTATCATTACACCACGAAGACAAGCAGAAAGGAAGGCGAAAATGCCGTATAAACTAAGGAGCGATACATCAATAAAGTCAGACATTTGTGCTTAGCGACCATCGTTTAACAGTTAGCAGTGTTATTGAACAAGCTTTTATCCCATAAGCATCCTGTCAAGCAAATTTGAAAGATCATTTTGATGCCGGTGCATTACTTCTCGACTTGTTTTAAAAATAAATATTTCCAAAAGTAATTATTCAAGTGGCCCTATGAGCGACTTCAGATCCCACGGGTCTGTAAATTAGTACTGTCTTAAAATCATTCATTCTTAAAACGCATTCTTACCGATGATTCATGTATGAAAAAGTATAGAGATCTATACTTTTCATACAGGAGTAACTCAACAGTCAAGTGAATGGTACTTGAATGTTGAAGTTAAATCAAAAAGCCACGTCAAAGTCGTTTTATATCTCACGTTCTACTGGGCCGATTGAATTAATTCAAATTGCGTTTTTCATCTCTTGAACGCGCGACTTAGAATATGTATTAGATTTATATATAGCATTGTTCTGATATAAGTATTTTGACACAAAAATCCAACTTTTTCTGAAATGACATGCCAATGTTTTTCCGTATTTCGATTCTACTATTCATATTATGCCTCAATACTAATTTTTTTTTTTTTTTAAATTTGGTGCGAAATTTACGAAAAAATTCAAAAATTTGTCTTGGCACATTTTTCAGTTTGCTTAACGAACTTCTTAATATATGGCAACCTATTTTCCTTTCCCTTTTTACATTGTGCATGACCGCATTACCATTTGATGTTATTATCGCTTTCAACAAATATGCCAAGTTTCAGAATGCGTCAATATGTAAATTCACGTATACCTTCGGAAATTTGAATGAAAACACTCTCATTTTTTGCAGGTGGGCTTAGAAATACGTCTACTTGAAGATGATGGTAAAAATTTTATAGATTATAATTCAATAGTTTTTTTTCGAAATTAAAAAAAAATATATTTTAAAATAAAAATTTTAAAAATAAATCATAAAAAGATGGATGAATTTTATTTAGAATGAACCTAAATTTCTAAATGTGAAAGGAAGAATCAAATAAGTTCTATAAAAAAGAAAGATTAAGAAATATATACCAAATTCAATTAACATTTTGAGAGTTAATTTTGTTAAAGCCACTCGTGGGATTTTTACAAAACTTGCCAGTTTAGCACAATTTGAGTCGTAGAATCGAAATATGGGAAAAAATTGGCATATTATTTTGGCATATTATTTCAGTCCAATTTTGTATCAAGATACCTATATTAGAACAATGCTATATATAAAGCTAATACATATCCCAGGGTTCATAGCCACATTTTAGTTAAAAAAATAAGCACCTATAAGCACATTTTAAGGAAAAAATAAGCACCTGTCTAATTACATTATACACAGCTGCATAACCTTAAAAGAAAAATTAGACTTGTAATTTAAAATATGAGCAATGCAATATTTATTAAGAGAATGAGCATTACCTCAACAATGGAAAACAATTAACTTTTTTTTTTAAAAATCGAAATGACAGTTCAATTTACAGAATTAGTTTATAATGAGAGAAAAAAAAACTATGCAGAACTAAACTATATTACAAGATTTAATGATGATATTTCAGTTGAAAATATAGAAAATAAATAATAATAAGCCATATTAATTGTATTCGTTTGGCACCTAATAATAAATACAATTTATTTTTCCACTCATATTAATATTTAAATAATTTAACTTAAATCAAAATTCTGAACATTTTCTAAATTTTCATTGCATAACAGTTTTTCCTTGACATATATTCCAAGCAAAGTAATTTAAGTAAAAGGAGGCATATTTCTAAAATCAGAAGACGGGAAATTGCTTCATTCAGTCATCCTTTAACAGAAAAAGCTTAACTAACCCGCATACTCAGAAATTCCGGATAGTAACTGGAAAAAGAGGAGTGGGGGAGATTGCAGCCGTTCTTTAGATTTAAATTTAGGCTAAATAAATGATTTTGACATTTCGATATGTGCATCATATAAAAATAGACCAACTAAACTGAGAAATATTCTGCTTAGAAAGCACAGTAAAACTCGATTAAGTGTTCATAAACACATCTCAGACTGAACATCAAAATTAATTATCAATGCAAAATACAGCAAACGTTATTGCGCAATACGTGCGGCGTAATTCTTCCATATGTGATATTACGCAATCGGAATCAACACCTGCCGGTATTTGGAGAATAAAGAACTAAATAAAGGAAAAGAAAAAAAACTTTAATTTTCAACAGACTATTAAGTTTCCGGAATAGAATCAATCTTCGTTTGGGTTGGGTAGACCACAAAAACTTTTAGTCCTATTCAATCCAGATTGGACAGTGACAAAAAAAGTCCGCTGCTTCAATATTAGAGATTTTGTGGAGAAACTCCCAACCTCCGTACTGTATAATGTATTGGCAAAGAAAATGAAATTATTTTGACTATTCGATTACTTTCCTTTTATTTAAGCCATTCCGAATATTATTCCTTAGAAAGCTAATCTGTGTAAAAACACACCCATTTTTGGAAGTTTATCTATACTTCAGCAGTTACTGCAACTATATTATTATAAATATTCATACATATGCTCATAATATAAGCATAACGATCATAATAAACACGAATATGAACAGACCACGCGGAACGAGAATGCAAATTATTAAAATCTTGATAGAAATTCAAACGTGTGTAGTATTTCGGTGGGAGGAAAAGAATACCGAATGTACCGGAATTTTCTACCGTTTTCGCAATTCTTTGGCCAATAGAACGACGTGCACCTGTCTGCACTCTCGCGCGCACCATAGGTTACGTTAATGCAGAGGAAGGGGGAAAAAGCAATTTCCGGGAGTATGATTCACCATCTGACGTTGCGTATAAGGAAGAAAAGTTGTTTATTTAGTTTCGGCTTTGGTACGGGGAAAAAATGCGCGTTTATTAAAAAAAAAGGATTAAAAAAAAGCATTAAAAGCAAAAAATAAGCACTAAAAACAAAACAAAAAAAAAAAAAAAAAAAAAAAATAAGGGCTTTAAAGAAAAAGTAAGCACCTATAAGGGCCTTTATATTTTATTTTCAAATATAAGGACTTATAAGCACTTGTAAGGACCGCTACGAACCCTGAATCCTAAGACGCGCTTTCGAGACATGAAAAACGCAAGTTTAATTTCGTCAATCGGCCCAGTAGAAACGGGAGGTACAAGAACTGCACTCCCCTTTTTTTTCCTACAGTGTACATCGTGAACTTCTACCAAGTGGGCAAACTATTAACAAAGAAAAATATTACTGTTTTCGATTATTTGCATGAAGCTATTCTTAGAAAACAACCTGAATTGTTGTGAAATAACACATGAATTTTATAGCACGATAATGCAGCTACTCATAACACTATTTTAATTCCTCATGTTTTGACTAAAAATTCTACAAATCCAAATCTTTAAGCATGAAAATAAAAACCTTTTATGTCATCATGTGGCTTTATTTCATTTCCCAGTTTAAAACTGCCGCTTTGTGGTTATTGTTTCGAGTCTATAGATGCAAATAAAAGAAAATTCACTGCGAGTCCTGAAGAGTTTTTCAGAAATGCCTTTGAAAATGTTGGAAGATTGAAAAAAAAAAATGTTGACATATGTGCATTGCAGTTGGAGACGATTACTTTCAAATGGCTGTAATAAATATCGCCCTTTAAATTGAAACTTTGTGTTTTATAAATCATTCCTGTTATCTTTTGATTATAGCAATATTCTCCGGCGTTGGGTTCTAACATTTTTCTCATTGCTGTTTTCACTAGTCAGGTCACCAAAACCCATGAAGAAGGCAGCGGAAGATTTAATAGATATGCAGTCAAATCGAAAAATATTTATTTTGCATTCTTTTTTCTAAAACCTAAACCATTATTAGTAATGTGTAGCTTGAGAGCTTATCAATCATCGTACAAAGGTAATATCGAATTATGAGAGTAGTTTAGATAACTTCCAGAATTACATTTTTTATGTCACATTTCCATTCCCAGACGGTATAGTGGTTAGGGAAGCCTGACTGCGATACCGAAGGGCCTGGGCTCGAATCCCGGAGAATGCATGGTTGTAACTGTCCGTTCCATCATAGGAGGCAATGGTGGCCCACCTATTAGGTGCCTCCATAATAAAGAGACCACCACATCTGGCCTTAGTGTATAGATTAAGGGACTGTGTTACAAAATTGTAACTGTTCACAATCTGCCATTGGAAAAAAAGTGTCACATATCCAAAATCTTTTATCACTATTAATCTTTTTGGAAAACCTTTCCGAACTCCCATCCATTCTATTAAAATTTTACCTCTTCTTGATTTGTGAAAAGAAAAAATAAATTCTGTCACAGTTTGATAAATAGAACCATACTTCAGTTAGTTGTAACTGCATGGGTCATCAAAATTTAAAAATAATGAGAAAAAAATACTCACTAAGTTAATGTTGCAACTAATGCTCAATTCTTTAATTATTTATATTAATTATACAATTAAACACAAAATTGCAGTTCCGCGTATACGTTGCCTGAAATATGCAAAGTAGGTGAATGAATGTGGTTTCTGAGCATGATCAGTATTTAATAGTTATGGCTTTAAGGGCATCACTTAAGTGAAGGTCAAAAGTGGCGAATGACTGGTAGAATTGATGGAGGTCAAACACAAATGGAGCTCGTCGCAGATTTGAATATCGCTCAAGGTGTCATGTCAAGAGTTTGGAGCCGCTTTTTAAACACTGGATCAGATGAAAGACAGCCTGGTGAAGGGCGAAGCAACAACTGCATCAGAAGACCGCTGACAGTTTTCTATCTTTGTCGTCTCGAAAAAATCCTGAAAGCGACAAGATATTTAGTTTTACACATTCAGGCTACCACAGGAACTCCAATTAGCCATTCTACTGCTGAAAAACCGAAGGCTTAACGAGGTTGGACTGTATGAGAGAAGAGCAATGGTTTGTGTCCCACTCACTCCAACTTTCAGAAGTACTGTCGTCATGTTCAATGGAGTCAAGACGACTAGGCCCGAGTATTGTTTACTGATGAGTTCAGATATTGTCTGAACATTTATTCTAGATATGTTTTGATCTGGAAATAGGAAAGAATACCCAACTTGCCTGCGCTTCTCCGTGAAATACCCAGTTTCTGCGACCGCGGTTTAATGGTTTTGGGAGGAATCATGACAAATGTCCGCACCAAGCTGCATTATCAAACATACCCAAGCTGCATAATCAAACTTACCAAACTTACCCAAGCTGCCAAACATACCCAAGCTGCATAATCAAAAATCTTTTAAGGAGGTTCTGTAACCGCTCGGAGACATGTGGACGAGATATTGGAACTCCAAGTTAGACTATTTAGAGATGGTCTTGGTCTAAAGTTTTTGCTAATGGATAACAGTATCATCTAATATATATGGTGACAGAATACTTGCAAATAGAAGATGTCACTAGAATGGATTGGCCACCTTATTCATCTGATTTGAACTCGACTGCGTATGTGCGGGATGCCTTAAGGCGAAAACGTCCTCACCGGATCCTCCAGAAGCTGAAAAGGAAACTTTTAGAATAGGGACATGCAATTTCCCAAGACTTGATCAAAACTTCGGTAGAGTTTATGAAATCAAGATGTGAGGTATGTATATCTGTCCTAGATGACTATATACGATAATAAAAACAAAGATTTTCCACAAGAGGTGACTTAATTTTTCCAGTTTCCAGAAATTTGATTTTAGTTTCAATATTTTGCGAATAATCAACTGAGAAACATTGTAATTTATGTTAATAACTTTTCATTAAGAATCAGTTAAGTTTTATTTCTGTCATTATTTTTAAATTTTGATGACCAGTGTATATTTTCTATTTATCGCTACCTAAACGTATCTCAATGTTCCTCTAATAAATTTTCTGAACTCGGTGCTTTTTAGTAGCATATCTACGCAACAGTTGAACATCATTTCAGGATTTTGGGGAATTATATGGAGCCAGCAATAAGAAACTTGTGATAAAAATGCTATAGACTACGGAATAAAAAGTCCGATTACTTCCTTGAACGGAATATTAAATTATACTCATTTTTCCCGCATTGTATTTTAACTTATTTCCTCTAATTTCATTAGAGATGCATTTCTAATTCAATTAACTCAGTTCTCACTTCGCGACAAGGCAAGGCTACATAAGAACTCAAAATATATATATTAAAAATTGAAAGATATAGGAAAACATGAAACACCAAATACAGTTAAAACAATTAAACAACAATTTTTAAAATTAAAATTACAGTTTCTACGTAAAAACAAACAATTCGGCCAGGGGGCAAGAGGGCAGATATTTCAGTACACAAAATTGAAAATTTACTTTTCGTCTTACTCGACAAACAATTACAATAACTAAACAGGACGACGGAGATGATTTCCTAATTAGCTAAACGGATAGTGCAAGCCCTTATCTTTCTATCTCGTTCTGAATGACACTTCTGTGCAACTTCTATCTTCCATAATAATCTTCGTAGTTTTTCTTCATGTACTAGAACTACAGATCCCTTCAAAAGCTGGCATTACCCCTCTGAATTTACTTTACGTTTCTAATTTGAAATAAGTATTCCCTTTTTCATCTTTTCTAAAATCCTTCTAATAATCTTAGCCGGTATTTATATATATATATATTTTTTATTTAAAGAAAAAGAAATCCTCGTGCACCACAAAGTATCGCACGAGACTTACAAATCGTAAGTGAAAAAGGCAGAATAGTAAGTAATATCATCAGTTTTCAACAATACAATGAAATCATAACAAGGAAAAAAAAAACACAAGTAAATACAAAAGTATAAAAATGTATAAAGAAATCATTAACAGTGTTTAAAATAAAAGTCAACAAACAAAATATTGAAAGCTCGGTAGGCCGAAATCGAGGATACAAAATCATAACATTTCGGCGGCCAATGAATTCCAATGAATTTCAATCTACATTTCAAAAGATTTCTTGCTTTATCAAGCAGTGGGCAATCAAAAAGCAGGTGGAAAACACTCTGCTCAACGCTAAGATTGCAATTACACAAATTGGAAGATATCAGCTTAAATCGTTCAAGATAAACATTAAACTTACCATGTCCAGACAAAAATTGCGTAACTTTAAAATTGAGCAACAAGTCCTTACTTTTCAGTCTTTCAAAAATAGTTGGGAAGAATGCTTTTGTAACAGATCCCTTATCAGAAGAGATATAATCACAGTTCCACCGCTCAATCGTTTTAGCTTTGAATGTTTTTTTAAAGAAGATTTTGGAATATTTACATCAACGTTAATATCATTTTTAGTTGCATTCTTAGCAAGCCAATCAGCTCTCTCGTTTCCATAATTACCCGAATGACCACGGACAAATGTAAAAAACACTGAAATACCCCTCTTCTCCAGATCTCCGAGAGACTGCTGTATATTGACAATAATATCATTACATTTTTAAGAGTATTAAAGTATTTAAGTATTTTTAAGAGATTCCAGGGAAGAGAGTGAATCCGTACAGATTAAGTAGCTGGAACCACTTCCATTCTGGCTAATTATCCACTTGATTGCAAAATTAATACACAGAAGTTCAGAAATATATACAGTACATTCCTGAACTTCTGTGTATTAATTTTGCAATCAAGTGGATAATTAGCCAGAATGGAAGTGGTTCCAGCTACTTAATCTGTACGGATTCACTCTCTTCCCTGGAATCTCTTAAAAATACCTCTTTATGTATTTATATTGCCTTGTTAAATTTTCTCTAGATGAATCGGGTTCAAAAAATTTGCCAGTAGGTAAAGATTTCAATCTTCGTCCAACTTGAAAATGAGCTGGTGTCAGCGGTTCTGATTCTCCGACATAAGTTAGCGAACGGTGAATTTAAATATTGCCTCAACTTCAATTAAAACATTTTCCAGCTCTTCGAGTTTAAATGAAGCCTTCATGAGTATTTTCGTCAAACGTGACTTAATAAACCTAATAAGACTTTTCCAGAAACCGCCCCACCAGGCCGCCTCTTCCACATTGAATTCCCACTCTATACCTTTATTACCAAAATAATTTTGAACTTTTGTGCCCTTGATGGTATTCCATAGTTTTTGTAAATCCTTGTCTGCTCGTTTGAAGGTTTTTTCATTGTCTGAATATATCATTCGACATATTGCTCTTCTTGAAAAAATCTTCTAAAGGACAGAAGAAAATTTTTTGCTGTTTGGCTAAACACTAGATGCACAGCTCTTGTTACAGCGCAGGTATACAAAGCAATATAAGCCTTCTCAGTTTCATCCTTCAAGTCCTACAATTTAGAAGGTATTTGTCTCTGTTATTGTTTTGGATGGTAAGGGAGGTATATTCTGAGCTCCTTAGCTTTAAATCTGTAGCAAATCACACACTTGTTAATATTACTCTTTACACGCTGTCGACCCTTTGGCATTCAAAATATTTCTCTAACTTGAGTTAAAGTTTTAGCTACACCAGCATGTCCTTGAGTTTCGTGACAATCTTTAATGATATGATACGTCAAATGAGACTTTTCAGGTAATATTGCTGGGTATGTTTGATTATAGCGACATAAACCTAAGATAGGTGACGGGATTTGAAAATTGAAACTGTGTATAAATATTAATATTTATTTTTTGTAAAAGAACTATAAGCTGCTATCAATGGAATGATAGATGCTAAGCAAGAAATAAATTCCTTACTTAGCATCTATTATTCCATTGATAGCGGAAACGCAATAGCGGCGACGTGAGTGCAACGTTCTAACATAAACGCTATAAGTGTGGACTCCGTGAATGGATAGTTCGAAACCTTATGTAGTAAATGACCTTCCTTTTATTTTGAAGGTCAAGTGCGCTAAATTTCGTCAAAATCGGAATGAAATCGTAAATTTGCATGAATTACACATAAACAAACAAAAGGACACCTCTCTTTATATATATAGAGAGAGAGAGAGACAGATAACTGATTTTGATGAATCCAGTCAGTGTCTTTTCATGGGTGCAACTAGTAATTAATAGCAGCTGCAATGAATCCGCGATTATTGCTCTTAAATCACTCAAGTTTGTTAATATGAGAATTAACTAATTAATATGAGAATAAATTTGAAAGACAAATTAAATATCTTTCGCTTAAATATATTGCGTGGGAGATAAAAGTATTTTAATTCGAGCACTGGAAACGCATTTCTTTTAAAACGCTGAGTTTGTTTATTAAATTAGAAAGACAAATATATTACGAGTGGCAACACACTTTTTTTATCACCAAGTTTTAAGATTATATTTGAAAGATAAATTCATTCTTTTGATTTTTTCGGATATTGCAAATGGATGGCGGATTGCAAATGACAAATTTTTCACTTTGAAAGAAAATTATTTGTTTTACGTATATACTTTTAGAAATTATTATATTCTTTGCGCTTTGAGCTGTGTTGCTTCACAAAATTATCTGCTGCATTTCCTTTGCTTTATATGAACTTTATTTTCCTTTACGAATGACAACACAAAGTGTTACTAATGACCTATAACACATATCCTTGCGACGTTATAGTATAGACAGTTATCAATCTTATACAATGCCCAATAAAATGTGTGCTGTTATGTGAGGAGAAACACGTTCCAAAATTCGTTGTTAAATGTTTATAATTGCCATATAACGAAAATATACCAAATTACTAATTCACTGAGTTAGAAGTTGAAACGGAATTAAAGAATGGACAGTTACAATCAAGAGTCTTTTCATAACAAGAAATCTCATTATCTATTTTAGATCTTGAAAATGGTCATCATGGAAACAGAGCCAATGGTAATTAACTTGGGAGAGTTTGACTTTTCCAAATTTGTTAAGATTTTTCCATTCAAATCTATAGAATCTACTAAAAACAGTTGACGAAGTTTTTTACATTATCTTCAACAAAAGTCAATAGATGGAATAACAGACAGGACGCATCCTAATAAACACTTGAAAAGGGACAGTAAAACAAAAAGGAAAACAAGCCTAATGACAATTTTTTGGCTCTTGGAATTCGTTCTTTAAGCAAGCTGACATCGAAAATGGGAGTGATGTTTAACCTTTGTCAGTTCTGACTGCGTATCCACCTGCACTATTGTTCACGGAACGCGGAAAATGCAACAAATCTTTTGACAGAAAACTGCTCATTAGTGACGCGAATTCTCGCGGACAATATGTTTAATGATTGACTGCGAGCTGCGTAAAATAAGCTAAAGAGCACGGCCAAATCATTTTCCTGAAGAAACAATGGAAAACCATTAGCTCTGTTCTGAAACTTGTGGAAGAAAAGTTTGACACAAAAGCAGAAACAATGTAACATATGATTCAGAGTGTGAAAATGTGGTTCCACCGTGTTAGCAATATTTACTGTGCATCATTTAGAACTCTACTAAATGTTTTTGAAGAACAATGTGAATCTCTGTGTTTGTTAAAAGCACCGAAAAGACTGTACCTGTAAAATGCGAAAGCGGAACATTATCGAATGCATACCTCTCGTAATCGAAATTCATTTACTTTGCACATTCTTTTCCTGTTCAGTTGAATTTACTCAAAAAATATACCATACTAAGTTAGCTCTAAGGCTAGGAGTTGAAATAGAGGAGCTACAAATTAACCAAAAATTTCAGTCTGGTTCTTTATGCTACCAAATTCACTGTCCCCCTTTTGACATGATATTACGAAAGCTGGTTCCCATAATCATAGGTTCAGGTTCAAAACCGGCAAAAGGTCTTTGTGCTCATATTCAGTTTAATTCCTGATTTAAAATGTCTTTTTCACTGTCTACTTCACCACAAAATCATTAATGTTTTAAAACCTTCATCGAAACGATGATTTCTTACAATCGCTTTATAATTTTCATCACTGTTCAAAATTTGCTATATCAATGACTGAACTTCGTAAGTAAGATTTATGTTATAAAGCAGATTATGCCGTAATTCGAATCAAAATTTAGCAAAGTAACAAGGGTTCGTTCTTTTCCTTTACAGATACATACAAGCTTCGAGAGCATTTGGGATAACGCCACTTCGGACTAAGAATATTTAAAAACAGTATATCTTTACAATTTGCGATAGACAGTGTCGCGCGCTGGAGATAATTGTTGAGCTTTTTAAACAAAAATTTATTAAAGTTTTACACAACAGGAAGTAGACAATAAAACAAATTCCGGCTTCCATGTGCCATGTTGGGGTGGAGGACTATGTTATTCAGAATTTGGTGAGTCTAGGTTTTTTTTTTCACATTGCGAGAAACATACTTACATCCATGCAAATTCTTCAAATGTAATACAAGGCGATACTATTTGGTGGCAAGAATTTGAAAAGTAATTCAACGCAAAATGTCGTTTCGAGATAATAGACCTTCAGGGCTAACTCCGCTTTGGGCTAATAACTTTTTAATATATTTTGTTTGGTTTAATTTATTTTTTTCCCTCAAAATATATATTTTTGGTCATAGTAACAGGAATACAAAACATTATTTTTCAACATCGATATTTGTTACTCTGGCTGTTGTATGTACTGCTGTTATTTGTATACGAAAAAAGAATAAAGGTTCAATTGATACCGAAATGGAGGATAATCTATCCGACATTTTAATAGAACAATTATTACCAGTGTTACCTAGACTTACATACATCTCCATTTCAGACGTCTCTACTTTTAAATACAAGTAAATCCCCGTTCACATGAATGTCAAAGGACCGAAAAATCAAGATTCGTACTAAAAGAATTAACCGGAGACTCAAATTTTATTTTTGGAATAGTTTTTTCTACATACTAATTATTTACAATATGTAGGTATATTAGATCTAGAGTATATTAAGCTCTTAAGAGAAAAAAATTACAGTACTACATTAGTTACTGTATTGTAACTTAAAAAAAATGTACTCACTGACCATTTGCTGGCGAAAAATTACTATGTATTGTGCTATATTCTGTATATTGGTGAAGATTTTCTGCATATACAGGGTAAATGGGTATAATATGCCTGGTAACTTCACGGCCAGCTGTACTCATGGCTTCCGTAAAACTAGCGGTTAATTAGGATGTTGCGGCAAAACCTTCTAAAGTGTCCAAGGCGTGTAACACTCCCTAGCAGATGGGTGGAAAGGATACTATCTTACTCGATGAACGGAAAAAATGCCCACAGGAAAAAAAAGCCCACAGGAAAAATGCTCACAGAATAATGCTCACAGGTATAAATTCTCACAGGAAAAAAGCCCACACAGAAATATGCCCACATAGAAAAAAGCTCACATGGGAAAATGCTCACTTAGAAATATGCTCACGTGGATAAAAGCTCACATAGATATATGCTCACATGGAAATAAGCCCACTGATAAATAAAATACGTAGAAATGAACGCAGATGAACTAAAGGAATAAAAGCCTTAAAGTTCAAATAAGTTTCAAATGTAAACAAATATGCCTGCCATGCTAAACAAAAATTAGGCTTAGCCGCACTTAAAAAACTTTTAAACTGTTGATAATTCAACAATTATTGCATGCAGATTAAGTAAAGGCATGAAAACCTTAACCGGAAGATAAGAACAAAATAATTAAATCGCCATTAAAGCAAAAAATGTGCAATTTACCAATATATAAGAATAAAACCTGAGCTCACGGAGCCGAGTAACAGAGTGGATATATATATATATATATATATATATATATATATTTACTATTTCGGTGTTGCCGATTGCAACCAAAAAGGGTGATGCACAACTGCATGTTATAGAAGTCTTAGACACAAAATTTCAACATTCTGAGACTACTCGTTTTTGTGTTATGCGAGATACATAAATACATACGTAACGTACATACGTACAAACGCCACGAAAAAATCTCTCCTGAATCCATTTTAAATCAGTCTTATATAATTCGTTTGAAGAGAAAGAGTCCTTTATTATGTCCTTACGTACAGATTTCAAGCAAAAAAATTCGTTAAATTGTATTTAATAGCAAGTCAAAATGGATGTTTTCGTTGAAATGTGATACCCGGAATTTTTCGTGATTACAATAGTTCCTCTACTTCGTACAAGGAAGTAATAATACAGACTGATCTAAAAGAAAGATGCAGTTGACGATTACAGCAATTTTGTCGTTTGTGTAAGCAAGCATTCCTATGATGTTTCATTACAATATTTAAAATACTCCCTGAGAGTAAAAACATTTTATTTATTTTTAAATTAATTTCGGAATTTCTGATGATCATCCTCGAAATTCTACTTTCTGAAATTCTACTTTTCTTGTTGAGCAAGACTTAACATAAATGCAACTAAATATTCCCAAACAGTGGCGACTGCGTAACTAGATGATGATTTAGGCTTATTTAATTACGGTAAGGCACTCCAAAGGGGAGGATGCCTTCGCGGATAACTTTCTAAGGGAAACTTGCTCGTATAGCCGTTGTACACCAGGAAAACCTTGAAAACGCACGTGCAAGCAACCTGTTCGCCGGAATTCGAATCATGGATCGAGCTGCCGATGTTCAGCGACTTTACTGTTCGGCCACATAATTGGATTAAAATCAGAAGAATGATAAAGATATGAAAAAGTAATACTGAAATGTGCCTGCTGTCGAGACTATTTAATATATTTTCTACATTATTACTGATGTTTTAAAAAAATCTATTAAAATAAATTTTTTAATAATTATTTCATTTTTTCATTCATTCATATCGGTATTGCAGAGATATCGCGCGAAGTGAGATGTGTCCTGCTCAATGACATATACGCCGCGTGGGCACATGGCAGTAGAAACCGGATAAAGTAAAGGGGCGTCGGAGGTAAGTTTCAGTGATGTTCTATTCGATGTCTTTTTCTCTTGCCTGCAGCAGACCTCGGCAATCTATTATGATCTGCGGGTCACCGAGGGACCCCTTTCATAATTTCAAGTGACTAACTTGAGTTCCGATAATAAATTATAATATATAAAAATCAATTATAAAACAGAAATATGAAACGGACACTTGAAGAATACATAAAAAAATAAACCGAAAATAAATTATAACAGTCAACTTTTTGTTTGATTATAAAGTTGCAATAACAAACATGCATTTTCAAAACCTGTAACATAATTTCAAGAAAAGCGATAAATTTGGCAACGCCAGTTCGTATTCCATAATTCTAAAAAACTGGCTGAAAACATTTTCAGACATGAAATTAATTTTACGTAAGGACAGGAGCAGATTAATTACCAAAAATTCAGATATTTGTATTCGTCTTTAGGCGACTAACTACAAGACTATATCCTCAGGGGTGCCAACTTCAGGGAAGCCATTGATATCAAAGAGGAAAACAAAGCTTATTTAGTTATGTTTATTTTTATAATAATTAGAATTATGATTTTAATTTTTATATTTAAAATTTAAAGCCTATTGTAATGATTTTCTCAATAAAATTGATCTTGCTATTAACTAAAAAGAGACTATTTTAAAGTGAAAAAGCACTGACCCGAAACGCTTTCTTAATATACATACTGTTGCGTGCCTACGGGTTCGTAATGGATTTGTAGAAACATTAAGTATTTTTTGGAAACAGGAGAATGAAAATTAAGCAACGGCTTCGCCGGGAATCGAACCACGGACCTCTGGAAGACGCGCCCAGCGTGCAGACCACTACACTACGAAGGCATGCTAAGAAGGTGGGAGAAATACCTTATAGACTAAATGCACAAGTCGATAAAAAGTTAATAAAATTAATTTTTATCCCAAGAAATAAAACAAAATGCTGAAATTTCCTCAGAGATATTGGTACAATATCATAATATCTCACAGTAGTTATATTTTAAACTACTATAATGTTAAATAGAACTCAATTCAAAGCAGAGAAAGCTATTCCGATCTCACCGCGAATTCGCTACGATGAACAACAAGCACTAAGTAAACAACTACCGAGCCGAGATGATTTCCTCCAGCATTTATAAGCTTTTTAAATCATGCACGAGACCCTTCTGGTAATTTCTATTTCCTCGATGTTTCTGGATAGCAAAAGAGTGCAATTACGAGATATCTATTTATTAAACGTTAAATGCGCGTGCTCCTGTATTTTAACTTTTCCGGCGTAGTTTTCTCTTCAAGTAAGTCTCGTGCTGCGTTGCACGGGATATAAAACAATTTTAATAGCTAACTAAATACAAAAACCGTACCAATATTTTGATTGATTTTGACCAGCAGCCGAAGCCTGATCAACGGCATGATTTAAATTTTAATTTAGAGTATATCTTAAATTTAGCGGCGGTAGTTTGCTCTGTCTTCTTGCGTTGTTTCCAATCATCTGTCTACTGAGTTCGGAAAGCATTCCATAGCATTTAAAGAATTTAACGTATTTAAAGACACATTAATCAATATAGAAATTTAAAGGGCATTTTAGAGAGTTATGAGCGAATAATATTTATTTGAGTTTTGTCTCTTGCACGTAGAACTGAATATATGACAAAGAGCTTTACGGTGATAAATTTGTACTCTTAGATGACCCTCTAAGTAAGAAGGAAGAAATGCAGACGCTAAAACTACAAATACAAAAATTCATTTAAACTTTTTTTCGATTTTTCTTAATATTATTAATGTCTCGCTATACGAGAAATAAACAACCACAGAAATCCTTTAGTAACACTTCTTTTGTATTCTTGAGCCTAAGTTTGTATCCATTCACTTCCGTTTTTCTTATAACATCTCAACCTCTTTTATTACAGTTCATTTATTACATCCATGCTTCATCGATACTCACAACTTTTATTCGGCTGAGGAATTTTATTCTTTGATCTCAATTTGAGGTCAATGAGCTATATAATGTTTTCTGGTTCCTCCATTTGATTATGTAAAAGACGAAGAATGTTATTCAAACATTCCGTGTGTGCTTTTGTACTACATGTTCAGCAAGTAAGTGAAAGGTTCGAGCTTCAAATCCCCAAGCAGTATGCAGTTCCCTCCCACGCCACGTTTCGTATTCCAAAATGTTTAATGGTCTCTGCAATGGTGCTTGAAATTATTTGTCTCCATCTTACTTGGATCGACAGTGTTTCTAGCATCTCCTTAATAACACTTTTAAGTGGGGAAGAAAGTAAGAAATTCACCCTTGAGTACTTTCGTGATGAAAGTGGCTAACACCTCCACTAGCAGTTGGAAGATCCATGGCCCCAATCCTGTCGCATGTTTCCTTTTTTTGAAAGATCTAATAGTCATTACAAATTTTAGATGGTAGATATTTATTTGAAAATAAAGAACTATTCCTGAAACAACTGTAATTGAAATAATTTTGAAATGCATAATTATGCATCTGTTTCAGATATTTGTTTGTTAATTTCCTTCTAAGTATGTTTCCATGCTTCACACGCACGTAGTGGTTTTTCCATTGACGATTTTTTAAGTGCGGAATACAGATTAACGTCGGTCTAAATATAACGGCAGATATAGTGCTAAATAACATTTACTGAATCAAAGAATTTGGCTTGATTCTTTTACAACAAATTCAGAATCGATTTCATTCTTATGAATTGGAGAAAAATTTACTTGCCAAATTATTTATTCAATTATTTAATTATTAAGTCATCTTTATAAAAGCCTCGGAAGACAGACATACAGAACGCCGTAAATCGGTTCTCTTTACTCAGGAATCGCTTATATTTTGTTCTTTTAATGTTTCCAGGTGCACCAATGGAAATGAAACGTGATTTTACGTAACTCAGAAATTCCGCCATTTTTTTGCATTCATCGCGTGCGGATAAGATGCGTTGGTATGTTTGATGATGTCATATGCATTCTGAGAGTGACTTTGGAACTCGGCATTTGAAAGACATTCTCCCGTTTAAATGGGAAAAAAAAAAACTTTGTTGCTAGAGTAGACATGTGCATAAGGAAAAGCCTTATTCTTCCTGATACTCATCACATAATTATTATTATCCACAGCTGAGAATACATTATATAAATTTTTTTAAAAAGTAATGTTTTCTCAAATGAACTATCTGATAAATAAAGTACGAAATACAACGTACGGAAGTATCTGTGAAAGTATGTCATCTGGTAAAGTGAAAATAAAATAAGATTTAAAAAAAGGTTTCAGATTTTAAATTACGTCCAAAGGAGCGTTTTTTCTACTTTTATTTATTAAATATCATGTTCTTCGTACTAGAACCATAAAATTCAGTTCAACAGCAATGTAGCAAATAATTTTAAAATGAGCATATCTTTAGAATTTCCGATACACAGTTCGGCCCGCTGGAGATAAAAAGTTTTTTTTTTAAATTTTTTCCCGTAAAGTGTTGTCATTGCTCGCTTTTAAATCGTTCAGTTTGTCAATCAAAAATTCTTTAAAGTTTTACAAAATATGAATAAAACAAATTCCAGATTTCAAATTTGGGCTTTCAGGTGCAAATATTCGCAGTAGGATTACGTCATTCAAAATTTGGATGGCTCTAGGTACCGTTGTTTTATAACAATGCGAGAAAGGTACGTACTTTTATACAGATTCTTCAGTAATTAATTTCTTCATACAGGGCGATAGTGTTTTGATGATATGTGTTTCGTCGTGTTTTGATTATATGCGTTTCGTCGTGTTTTGATGATATGTGTGACTGTATGTCATATTTTCGTTGTGTGTTTTATGTGTGTTTTCCTTCCTTATTTTATTTTATCATTTTTACTAATACAGTTTTTTGATTTAGTTATTTTTGGTTTTCTTCTTTCCTGTTGTGTCGTTAATCCAACCATTTAAAAAAAAATAAAATTATATAGTTGTATGGCAACCTTGCTGGAAGTATAATTATTATTTTCTTTAGTTGCTTATACTAACATTTTTAGTTACTCGGAATACCGGGCTTGGTTTCTTGGAGCTTTGAATTTTAAGTTAAATTCTAAAGTTGCTTCGTGTATAATATCTTGGATTAATTGTTCTTTTTTATTAAGCTGGCGTTTTAACTTTTCTTGGAGGACTCTCCGGGCTGCCTTCGCTTGTGATGTGAATGAGACGGCCCTTTTTGGACCATAAGATCACTTTGTGATCAGGCGGGTTGGGGCATTCTAGCAAAAACAAAAACAGGGCGATAGTATTTGGTGGCAACGATTTGAAAAGTGATACAGCCTTTTAAAGTTTTCAACGCAAAATTGCAGAATGAAAGCAATAGTCCTTTAGGGATAAAGCCCCTTTGGACTAGTTACCTTTTATTATTTGCTAATTGATTCTGAATAAATCTTGCTTTTTAGCTTTAAATTATTCCTTTAAAAATTATGCAAGTTTGTTAAAAATATTTGAAATGTTAAAACGTAATTGTCTTTTAAGTTACACTTCGTTAATTCTAGTGTCCTACGCATATTAAACCACCTTAACACTTTACATGGAATTATATCATTCCATCATGAATTCTGTGGTAGTGTAACTGATAGCATGTCCATCTAGCAGTTGAAATTCGAAATCCAGCGAATAGCGGATTTTTCTCACTTTCTGATTACTTAAAGACCTGATATCTGTACAGGTCCTGAAACTAAACACTGTCCTGATTTTCGGTGAACGTTTTCAGTTTCCCAACGATTCTATACTCTGGAAATGACAATTTTAGAAACACCTATCGTTTCCGCTACAACGGATAACGTTCGACTTGCCTATAACGACGATGGTCATCCAGGCTACTGATTCAGATAAGTCATCTTGCTAAAACATCGTATTCATTGTTACAAAACTTTTAATGGCTGTCAATTGTTTTTAATCTCTTCCTACAGAAGAAAAGTTTTCCTCCCTTTTCGACTCACAGACGAAATTTGTATATTCCTAACTTTGTAAAGGTTATAATTAGTCCAAAGGGGCTGATTGCCCAAAGGTACTATTAATTTTGTTTTGGCATTTTGCTTTGAAATGTCGTTTCACTCTTCAAATTGTTGTCACAAAATATTACAGCCCTGTATTGTATATAAAGAAATTAAATAATGAAGAATCTGCATAAATATATGCCTGTTTCTCGCATTCTGATAAAAACAACGGTACCTAGAGCCATCAAATTTTGAATAACGTACGTTCCCACCCGAATATAGGCACCCGGAAACAAAAATTTGGAATTTCTTTTATTATCATTTTCATATTTTGTAAAACTTTGTAAAACGAATTTTTTATTAAAAAACTCAACGATTTCTAAGCGAGCAATGGCAACACAACAAAAAGAAAAAGAAAGAAAAAAAAAAAAAAATCTATCTCTAGTGCGCGAGACTGTGTATCGGAAATTCTAAACATATGCTCATTTTAAAATTATTTTGCAATATTGCTGTTGAACTGAATGTTGTGGTTTATGTGCGAAGAACATGACAGTTAATAAAAAAAGGTAACGCACAAACGTAAACAAAACAAATTTTTGTTTGTTGGCGTAATGTAAAATTTGAAAGCTTTCATTTTTTTTATTTTAATCTCTTCTATTTCATTTTTGTTAAAAAAATTGTCAATTATGTGGCTACTTCATACCGAACTCACAATACCCCCTAATTGTTTTGAGCAGCATAGACAATATGTGCCAAGCAGTAGAATCCATCACATCAGTGACTTACATAAGGATTCCACCTTATTTCTTACCAATATTATTAAATTTGTTACATTTTAAGCATCCGAAGATATTTCAAGTAGTATCAATAAGTTACAAATTAGACTAATAAATAGTAGCAAGATGAAGCCCCTTAAATACAAAATCCCCAAAAATTGTTTCAAAACCAAAATATGGGGTCCGATTACTTCCCTGATGACTTGAATAAAAGTCCAAAATGTATTCTTTACTTCCTCAACCAATATTTGTTTTTTAATCCAAAGAGGCAATCAGCCCTGAAGGACTATTAATTTCGTTTTGCATTTTGGGTTGAAAACTGTAAACGGCGAATCACTTTTCGAATTGTTGCCACCCAATATTATCACCCTGTATTATATTTAAAGAAATTAAATAATGAAGAATCTGTATGAGTGTATGTATGTTTCCGCATTGTGAGAAAACAACGGTACCTAGAGCCATCAAAATTTGAATAGCGTAATGTTCCACAGAATATGAGCATGTGGAAGACCTAATTTGAATTTGAAATTTGTTTTATGATCGATTTCATATCTTTTAACACTTCAACGAATTTTTGATTAAAAAACTAAACGATTTCAAAGCGAGCAAAAGCAACACTGTACGAAAAAAAAAAAAAAAAAAAAAATTATCTCTAGCGCGCGAGACTGTGTATCGGAAATTCTAAAGATATGCTCATTTTAAAATTATTTTGCGATATTGCTGTTGAACTGAATTTCATGTTTTTGAGTACGTAGAACATGATATTTAATAAATAAAGGTAACACACGAAACGCCCTTTTGGACGTAATTTAACGACTGTTAAACGCGATTTTGGACGTAATTTAAAATATGAAACCTTTCAGATTTTTTTTAAAAAATTTATTTATTAAGGGCTCCATTCAGAACTACACGGAAAGGGGCGGTTGTCCTTGAAGGTCGTTTCAAGGGAAATTGGTTCGTATCCATGTTACATGTTCGAAAAGCCACGGAACACCCAGGCAATCTACCGTTTGCCTGACTCGAACTACCTGCAACATGAAAAAGCTTTACTGCTTGAATGGACATTGTGTATAAGGAAAAGCCTCATTCTTCCTGATACTGATCACTTTTATCGCTCAGCCGCTGATATCAATATGTTACAAACATTTTTTTTTTTTTTATGGTGCATTCTTATGTACTCCAGGATAGTGGTTAGAATCTCCAGAAGAATGCTAGGTGCAATGCCATATAACGAACTGCGATCTCTTTTTATTTAGCGAAGTTCAGGGGGTAATCACACATTTTTGTAACGATTTTGCAAAGATTTATATATAAACAAACCTTAGAATTTTATTTTCTAATATTTTCAATCTGATAACTCTTTTGTTGAACTATCATTACGTCGTGATTTCTAAGATTAAAGTCCTTTTCTTAAAACCATCAAGGTTGATTTTATTCCACTCCTCCTTCATACTCTTTCAGAGTCCATCTAATGTTTTAGGATGCCGCTTATGAAGAGCTTGTTTTAAAAGTACAAATGCCCAGTAATCCATAGGAAATACATCAGGGCACTTGGGTGGGATGCATTTAAAGATGATAAGCTTCAAGTCCGGTTTCATTTCTCATTTCTTCAAAAAATACAGCAGTATCTTTAGAGGTATTGCTTGGAGCCTTATGCTGATGGAACTTAACACAGTGAAGATTGTTTGGATAAAGAGATGAAATTTCTTCCTTAAAATTAAATGTTAAAACATATTTCTGATAGTAGTTCGAAATAATTTTGATATTTTTTTCTGTTTTCCTTATTTTAAGTTTTCCGTTATAAGAGAATCTAGTTATAACCGTAAAATCTTTAGAACAACTTTCCTTTTTTCCTATGAACCAACATGTTAAGTCTTTTTCTCCACTTTTTAGATGGTAAACCGATCTTTTTCAATTGCAATCGGTTAAGTATATCCAAGCTTAATTTATTGTAACTATATATTTCCATTTTTCATCTGCTAAGTAATTTTCATACAGCGATCTACACGTAGTCTTACGCTAAGAAACCTGTTTCGGCGTTCGGCGATCATCATGGTTTTTTATTTTTATTATTATTATTAGTTTAAATCAGATTTCATAATTTTATTCGCAGTTTCTACAGAGATATTTAAAGATTTTGCAATAGCTCTTTGGGGGCCTGGATTTTCCTTTAAAACATGAGATGCGACTTTAGATTTAATCGAGTATGCATTATTTGCCTGTAGATGCAAACTTTAACTTTCCTTTCCTACCATGTTAATTACGTCTCTGATTTTACGTGTAGAAATATTAAACCATGCTTTTCCCATCTTTTTTTAACAATTGAATAAGAGTATTCCTCTTCGGATAGCGTAAAAATATAGCCTTCGATCCATTGTTTATTTTTAGCGATATTTTAAAGAAAAGAATATCTTTAATGCTGCAGACGATAATTAAAACTTATTCCAATTGGATGCCAGTCACGTTTGTATTTTGAAATTAATATTTAAATTATTAAAAATCAGAATAGCTACAAAACTGTGTGAACAACCGCTATGTACGGACGTCGTGGTCAAAGAACTCAATTTTAACGAAAAATCATTCTCTGAGAAAGATGAATCCATAGCATTCCTGTAAGAAATTATCGTGACTTTCGTGGACTGAAAAGGTATCCAGAGGCCAAAGCTACTGGGAATTAAAACGTTCAGAGCCGCTCATTGCATATGTGAACACTTTCTGGCATCACAATGTTTTTTTTTAATACGTGCAACCAGAACGACTGCATGCGTATCTTCCTTTTACATGGTGGTTAAGTATCTGCGAAGAGCCAAGTCAAAAATAATTTCTCTTTGTTTACAAATGTTTGGCATTACTTCTATTGAGATTGCTATCTTCTCTTGATTCACGCAATGAGCCACAAGAAAGAGCTGAAGTTTCTTTTCGCTGTTAATCCCGAATTCTCCGCAGAGATAAGAAACTCGTCTCAATGTTGAAATTCTCGTTATGACCTCGACCGAAGAAGATTTTTCTATCTATTATTTCCGCTTCACTGAGAATAATAAGCCGACGTCAGCGTTTAATTGCCACGGATATGGAAAAAAGCAATTTAAGAGCTTTTCAAGTTAATTGGGTAGTAAGTTTTAGGCTTAATTTGCTTGATATTAGCTCCGTTACTGTTATTCATTAATATTCTTAATACTTCTGGATATTTGCTGGAAATTTTAACAAATGAATGTATTACAATTATGAACTATTGAGAACAATGTAGTACATCCTCTGTCAGAAAAGTTCCAGGACTTTTTTTTTTTTTTTTTTTTTAATTTCTGAGTTTGCAGTACTAAAAAGGAACAAATGTTGTTTTTATGTTACCGGGTATTTATTCTTACTCGACATGACCTTGGCTATGTTTCCGCGCAAACTTACTAGAGGGCAAGGCTGTGCTTAGCAACACACTGTTCGGATTGTTGTCGCATTTGTTGAGGTGACACAATCGATGCCGATTCTGAGCAAAGAGTGAACATTAAGTTCCAGGAAGCACCCACAGTGAAACGTGGAACATGATAAGCAAGCACATGCAGGCGAGGAACTTTGAAAAAGTCGTGTTTTCAGAGGCACGAAAGGTTTCTTGAAGGCAGAGTTTCAATGCAAGACGACCCCAGAGCTAGTCGCCCCTCTATAGCACATACCGATGCAAACGTGGAGTGTGTAAGGCAGTTATTGCAAGAAGACCGTCGTGTAACTCTGCTTATGATATTAGAACTGAATTTAAATCGTGATGTGTGTCATAAGAGTTTACGCGAAGATTTAGGGAAACGGAAGCTTAATGCAAGAATCGACCCTCCCTCACTAACAAATGTTTGCAAAAAGAGGAAAGAGGAAGAATTTCTGCTCAACTATTGGATAGAGCCAGACGTGTCCCACGTTTGCGTCAAATATTATTGTGATTTTATTCTTGGTTCTGAGAGTGAAAAGGTGAATGAAGGGAAAGTTTCATCAAGATTATTGCAGATATCCAACGGGCTGTGACAAATGAGCTTGCAAGCATCGCAGTTGAAGAATTCCCTGCTTGTTTCCAAGACCTCTAGGAATGTTGGCAGTTGTGTATAGACAGCCAAGGGGACTACTTTGATAGCAGCTAGGATCATTACTTGGTAATTGCAATTTTCTATTTTTCATCACCTTTGTCCTGGATCGTTTCTAACAAAGGATGTTTATTAAATCCAGAGAAATTTCAACAACATCAAATCTGTAAATTGCAGTCCTGCGTCAGAAAGTTCAAGTTTTACAAAAGTAAATCTTTCAGTCTTATCATGTCGGCTCACTTTCCCTCCCCCCTCCTTAGAACTAGCCTATCTGATGAGAAAAACGTGGATATGTGAATTATTTTAGAAATAAACCGCGTATAAAATTTATCCAAGGAAATTCGTTTTTTGATAAAAAATCAAAATAGGGTTTTTACTGAAGAGTACTAAATGACATCACATATATGGATCTGGGATTCACCCATGCAGTCCAATCGGTTAAATATTTTAATATGCTCATTCCTTGACTGTTTAAGACAAACTGTTCACTGAAAACTCAAGTAATTGATTCCATGATACACATGGTGTTCTGTTTGCAACACAAAGTGTTCCGTCTACCTCTGCAAGCAGAACACCATTTACATTGAGGTAAGAAATATTCTGAATCCAGTGAGATGATTCCAGATTCATTGTATAAGTAATGTTTCAAACAAAAACTATGTTATTCAAAATTTGAATATAGGTATCGTTATTTTTTCACAGCGCGAGCAACATACACACATTCATGTAGATTCTTCATTATTTAATATCTTTATATATAATAAAGGGCGATAATATTTGATGGCAACAATTTGAAAAGTGTTCGACGCAAAATGCCTTTTCGAGACTAATAGCTTTTCTGGGCTAAAAATCTGAAAGGTTTTAGATTTTGCATCGCGACAGAGGGTTTTTTACGCTCTCACTGATCTTGCAGTTTATGAATCTGTTCTTAGACTCATTCCTGTATATTGTTTCATTATTATAATTCTCTTCTCCCACACAATGAAAAATTATAACTCCACGTGTTCAACGGACATCGTGCCATCCATTTACCTTGTTGAATATTCAGTTTCCTTAATATGACGACCTACACAACTTTTTGTCTTTTAAACTTTACTTATGAAGCGCTTGCGATACATAAAATTCTACAGCAAAATCACAATTTTTTTTAATAATCTAATATTAAATTTGTTTTAATATTAGAATTCCTTAAAATTCTTGATAAAGTGTTGTTATAATTTTGTTTTATATTCTATATATTATTTAAAAAAAATAATGAATGCTTAAAACATTTGACGGCAGCATCATTTTATTTGAAAAGTGTATAAATAAGACGACCATACACTGAGCATGAAGAGTAACATCCCCTCTGGTGCTAATAAAATTAAGTAGCAGCATCTGTGGTTTCGGCCCCCCCCTTTTTTTTTTTTTTTTTTTTTTTTTTCAGTTTTATTGAAAAGAAAAATATTTGATATATTAGATGGAAACGGTAGATATATTAGATGGAAACGGTTATATAGATCAACTATAGAAAATAATCTGATAATTTCGAAAAAGCATAAAATATGATCCCAGAAATGAGTAATCATAAATTGAGTAAAAAGAAAAAAGTAGCTATTTGCCATTGTTTATTATGAAATACCAAAATATGAAAGATATACAGTAAATAATGATGCCAGTTTGCAAAATAAATATGGGTACAAAAATTAAAGCCAGGAAATAAAATGCAATTGACACTGACAATAAGCGCATGGTTGCTGTGGGCTTATTACTGGATAAGCATTTACCGTTCGGAATTTAGCCCTAAGAATTTTTTTTTTTTTTTTTTTAAATTAGCGTAGTCGAAACGGCGAGAGTAAGTCGCCAGGTTCGTCTGTAGTACTCGTGGCGCCATCTAAGGAGCATTTGTTTGCTTGACTTGACCATCTAAGGAGACTTGAATACGTTTCTTGAAGAGAAATGAAGATCCATTTGGAAACGAATTTTAACAAGTACCAACCTGTAATAATCACATCGCAAAATAGGATGCAAAAAAATGCAATACTAAGTAAACCTACTCATATTCTAATTCTAAGAGGCCAATTTTCTTCTTATATTATATTCAGAGTCTATTCAGCTTAGCTGAGTCTCTAAATTGCATGTTCACCAGTTTCAGTTGTGGTGTTCGTAGTCATTTTACGACGTTCTCGATGGATAGGTCGTAGTCTCTCCGTACCCCATTGTCTGACACCGGTTATGTCATGCAAACTTCAATTTCATATTTCTATAATTACTCACGTTTATTGTAAATATCTATGGACTTGGTGCTTTTTACCAAAGATTTTCATAGTACTGTACATAATGTAAAGTTTATTCATCCAAGAACTTAAACCCTCATCGTATTTTGTGCTGAACTATCACCGTGGTCAAGAGACCAATTGGAACTCTTCACTCTATTACGTGATCTCAAAACATTGCTTATCGCTCAAATAAGTACTGGTCTTAGTAGTTGCTCAAATAGTTAAAGTACTGGTTTTACTAGTTGCAGACCAGATACAAGAAATTATCTACGATCTGGGTCGTGGTCTGTAATTCTTGATGGACTGAAAACATCCACGCTTTTCCATCAAGTCTCACTACAGTGGCCCAGGCCGGGCTTGCATACGTTAAGGCTGGTCTTAAAGTGTGAGGAAGAGCTTTCATTTTATCCTACTGCTAAGTTTAAATCTTTGTCCAGGGATATATAGACATGAGAGCTGTACTTGCATTCTTTATGACAAGGTTGGCATGTATAACTAGACGGTATAGTAATTAGGAGAGGCACCGAAGGCTGGGGTTTGAATTCCGGGGAAGGCATGGATAAATGTATAATGTCTTTGCGGCATGGGGGCACTCTAAATATATGGCGAACCGAAAGTCCTCTCATGTGGATTGGTAACTGGTAATTGGGGGGAGTCCTTTGCCCCCCCCCCCGTGTGCTCTCCCTCTAAATTGGGGTAGAAATAGGAATCCAACTTTCTTGGTACTCTGGCAACCATTCTTCCATGAAATTCATGGAGAAGACAACAACAACAAGTTCAAAAATATGTTTGTCTTATTTTATCATTATTTCTAGAGATAATACAACAATATCCGCGTATAAGATATTGTTGTAACAGATGTGAAATTAAAAAAAAATGCAGAATTCAATGCAGGTAATACTATGCATGTAAAAATTCTGCTGGGAAAGCAGGTAAAAATTCTACTAGGGCACATAAAAGTCTAAATCTTATATATTTTTATCCTTATCTATCGTGTCAAAAATCAAGTGCTTCCAGGTAAGTATTTGATTGAGGTCTAGAAAAATTCAAGGTAAGCTATTTAATAATTTACCTACTTATTTTACCACGAAACATTGGAACCACAAGTGAGAAAAATTCCCAGGCGAAAGTCGAATTCTAGTATTCCATTAAAGTTATCTGATTCACAAATAAATCGAAATATTTTTTTTGGTGTGTGTTATAAATGAAAAACTATTTAAAAACGTTTTATTTGTATACAAAATGTTTTGACATAAAAGGCAGTAATAAAATAAGCAGTAATAAAATTCATTCTTTAAGTCTTGTTTTATATTATGTATTTTAAATATATAATTGGAGTTTGCATGATATCTCTAGGTAATTAATTTTATTCTTCAGAGTATAAATAAGATGTCAAAAAGGAAATCCTCAATTCTGTTAGTGTATTAAACTCAAATCAAGCAAACTGGAAGATGGAGTTGTTGGCGAAGTTTTAACATCAGAAAGTTACGAGAAAATTCTTACATTTAAAACAAGTCTACAAAGATGATGTGGGTAAGCTTGAGAAATATTATTATGGATGTCCTGTTCTTGATGATTTTTGATAAAGAATTAAAGGTGACCATACGTCCCGAATTTCTCCGGACTGTTCTAAATTTTCAGTCCCTGTTCATATTTTTTATGACTCGTTTTTTGTTTCGGATAAACAGTAGTATGAGAACGTAAAAGTTTAAATGCATAAAGTGGTGTAGATTGCAAATTGAGAATAAAAGCTTAATTTAAGATACCTGCACCATTACCGGCCCCATAAATAGGTGATTCCCCTATCTAGCGTTTACCTTACAAAAATTGTAGTGGGGAGCTTTATTTTTCTTTCGTGTATTTCTCTCCCTCCCCCCACATAAGTGAAATTTTTGCTCACAGTTGCAGTTCAGATTTTTATTTACAGACAAATATGAAGTAAGAAGTTACCTTAAACAGTTTGTAGAATTCCTCACTTTTTTGGTCTAAAGTTAATGTCGAAGAACTTAGTGAACTGATTTTGTCAACAACTGATCGCTAAGTTCAAACAACTAAGACGTAAACTGCAGAAAGGTTACAGCCGAAAACATTGCAGACGAAAACGTCGCGGAGAAAACAACGCAAGGCGAAAACGTCGTGCTACAAAACATCGTGGGAGAAAACATCGCAAAGAGAAAACATCGCAGTTCTAAAACATCGTGGTACAAAACATCGTCGTCGAAATTAAAGCGGTTCAAAAACTTCGCAGTTTGAAAACATCGTCGTCGAAAATATCGTGGTAAAAAATAAAGTATCTACAAATCATCGCATGACGATAACATCGCAGACATGCTTTAATAACTGTAAATGGATATTCCCATAATGACTTGTGAGCGGAAGATGGAAAGAAGGCTAACTTTTACTTTCATATGTTTTATTAATTAATAAATTTTTGCTGAGAAAATAAAAAGGAAACTTAAGCATAGAAAATTAATGCAACTTATAGCACTTAATAGAATTTTAAACCGGCATAGTTAACTAACAAAGGCCATTAATAAATCATTTTTATGAAGTTTTTACTGGTAATTTTTCGTGAAAAGTATAATCTATAAAACGCATTTAATTTTCTATGCTTAAGTTTCCTTCTTACTTTTTCAGCAAAAAATTTATTAGTTAATAAAAAGTGTGAAAGTAAAAATTATCTTTCACACTATCTTTATACCTTATTATTAAATCTTTATACCTTGCGCTCACAAATCATTATGGGAATATCTATTTACAATTATTAAAACCTGAAAAAAAGCATGTCTGCGATGTTATCGTCATGCGATGATTTGTAGATACTTTATTTTTTACCACGATATTTTCGACGACGATGTTTTCAAACTGCGAAGTTTTTGAACCGCTTTAATTTCGACGACGATGTTTTGTACCACGATGTTTTAGAACTGCCATGTTTTCTCTTTGCGATGTTTTCTCCCACGATGTTTTGTAGCACGACGTTTTCGCCTTGCGTTGTTTTCTCCGCGATGGTTTCGTCCGCGATGTTTTTGCCGCGATGTTATCGGCGGACACCCTGCAGAAATGTTAACTACTCTTCATTTCACTCAAAACAAGAAGAGCAGTTGGCCCCTTTCTTCGGGCTTACAACAAAGCTTCCACTCGGGCTTGAACTCAAAATAAGAAACACGAACTAAATTAGAACTAAGTAACTTAGCAGAAACTAACGTAACACAAATCTAACGTAGTTGGCCCTTAATTTAACCCAACCGGGAATATCGAAAGGCACGTAATTATACGGCCGAGCTTCTAGAGAGAGAGAGACTTAGGCCCCACCAGCGGCAGAGCGGTAAAGTCGCTGAACACTGGTAGTTCGGTCCGAGGTTCGAATCCCGCAAACGGGCTGGCTGCATGGGCGTTTTCGTGGTTTTCCCCATGTGTAACGTGTATACGAGCCAGTTTCCCTTAGAAAGTCCTCCACGAAGGCATCCCTCCTCTTAGGCAGATAGCCCTCGAGGCTTTGCCCTAATTACACACACACAGTAGAGAGACTTAGCCGGAAGGCAAACACTCGCTACTCAGGATTCTCAGCTCTCTCTCACGAAGTAAGCCGAAACTTCTTCAAATACTAACTCATTCAACGCTATTCTAAAAACTCATTCTGATAGGAAGTTCTAAGTGGGAAACAAGAGTTGATAGGAAAGGTGATAAATCTTTACATTATGGTAACTTGGCGATTTTTTGGCGAAACTTTGGCAACCAACCCTGCTACAGCAACATGCTAGTTTTTTTTTTTTTTTTTTTTTTACTCAACATTTTCCCCAACAATCTGCTAGCCGAATTACGCTTATGCTAGAACTTTTATGGAACAAAAGTGCTTACTCATGACGAAGATTAGGTGCGAAATTGGAAGAAAGTGTAGAATCGCCTACTGCTTGCCGCGTTTTTAAGAATTGCATATACACGGTATCCATGTACACGTCGACCTATTTTCACTTCAAAAAAATCCCAGAATTGCACAAAAATGGCATTGCGCACACTCTTGACTTTATGCACGTACACATCGACCTATTTTCACTTAAAAAGTCAAAGAAAATTGACAAAAATCCAATTCTTCTTACTCTTGTAGAAAGTGCCAAACAAATAAGTGGGCGATCCTGCTCTTTAGCAGCGAAATTGTTTCTAAGTGCTTATTAGCTAAAATCCCCATTTGAATTTTCCGGAAAATGTCACATTACATGTCTCATGATCTCTCATTTCTCTGAGACAAAATAATCTGTGATTCGAACTGTGTACTTCTCGGATTATTGCTAAAGTCCTAGCTAGTAACCTTTAACGCCTTACCAAACTGTCGCCAAACTACCTGTTACCATATTCTAAAGATTAGCCGGAAAGATTATCTAAATTTAAAATATCTGTTATAAAATTAAAATATACCTTACAAGTTACTAGTTTCAATTATTTTGTCTAAATTTTTTTTCCTTTATGTATTATTCATGTGTATGTATTGTATGGTGTATTGTCTGTTTTTTTTTTAATTTAAACATATGTTTACAGTACATATATACAGTTTAGTCACTCTGTAATAACATAACATCATAGACCATAGTCTAAATATTTTAATTGAATTATAGGCTTTTAAATTATTTTATATGTTTTTAAGATAATTTTATCAATTCAACGATCATTTGTGAGCCGAGGATTTTATTTTACTTGTAGTAGTTGTATTTTATTGTACTTGTATTTTATTTTACTTGATGATGTAGTTATTTTGTTCTGCTCTAACCGGAGCTTTAAGTGGCAAAGTTAAAATTAATATTGCTGTCAGATTATAATTATTTTCTATTGCATTTTTAACTATAGAATACCTTATTACGTGCGACCTTGGTGTGACCTTCTGCAGGTTCTTTTCCTTTTGGGAATTCCCCAATGAACCTTTGAGGTGCTTAGTTATTTATGTTGTTTTATGGTTTGAAGCGAGTTTTATTATGTGACAGAAACAGCCTCTCTGTGAGTGTTTTTGTCTGTGATTGTTTGATTGCGTAAGTGTTTGTTTGTGTTTTGTGTCATTTTCTTATCTTTAGTTCTTCTACTAACCCCTCTTTATTTTTGGTTGGTTATTTTATGTTTTCTGTGATGTTTTATCAGCGTGGTTTGGAGGAGGGTTGACCTATTTTTAATCATATGATCCCGCTGGGACAAGGCGGATTGGGTCTCCCTCGAATAGTTCACGAATAGTTCACAAGTTACTAGTAATCCTTACAAGTTGGTGAACCTTACAGGGTGTTGATCTTACTGAGGATAATCTTTCAAAATTGAAACAAGCATATTTTACTGTTTATCGCCTTCATAATTGTTCGACAAATAAATATTTCCTTGAAAGCCGCCTGTATCATACCTCTGACTAAAAGATTAATCCGATTCGTTTGAAGTAAATTTACTCAAACAAAAAATAGGGAATTATCAAATCTTCTGGAATTAGAAACTTAGGAAAAGCTTGGTGAACTACAATCCACCATTCTTCAACTTAACAAGAACACTCGTGTCAGTTTCCATGGCAATGCACTGTTTGATGTCCCGGATGCACGAAACAAGTCTCACGCATTTCTCATTTTGGTTTCTTGAGATGAAACTGACGTCGATATAATCTGCTAAAGTGAGTTTATTTTCATATTTCTGTGGACTTTTTCCCATATTTTATTTAAATTATTTCTGTTCAATGATAAATTAAGTAATAGTTCGTTTATTTGTTTTCTTACATTTTGTGGGAAGAAAATGCGAGAAATTTAAGCTTTGCTCTCAATGATTTTGTGATAAATTTGCATTAATTTTCTTATCTATATTTTAAATTGGAAATATAAATATTTGCTTTTTATTATTAAAAACTATGTTCAGCAACTAAATAAAACTATAAGCTATTAATAAATACAAATGAGATAGGAAAATTTGCAGAAACCCCATAATTAGGAAACATAAAATTCTTTATTTAATTTAAATTTAACAAAAACTTAAATTAATTTTGCTCATTTTAAAATTAATTTGCGATATTGCTGTTGAACTGAATTTGATAGCTTGAGCACGAAGAACATGATATTTAATAAATAAAGGTAACACACAAAACCAAAACGTAAAAAAAAAAAAAAAAAAAAAAAAAAAAAAAAAAAAAAAAAAGCCTCTTTGGACGCAATTTAAAATTTGAAACCTTTCAGTTTTTTTTTTTTTTTTTTTTTTTTTTTTTTTTTTTTTTTCCCCCATAAAGCATGGCGATAACATCCTTTCATTTGTGCTGCTATTCAATTTTTTTTTTATCCGCTACATTATTTCTTTAAAATGTATAGAGATTATTTATCAACACAAAAAACATATATTTGGCAGCAATATCTTTTTTGTGTTGCCATATATTTTTAATAACCCCTATATTATTTCGTTAAAAATATCACATAGGATAAACATTTAATGGCAACATTTTGAAAGTGATAGAGACTTAAAACTGACATAGTTTGTAGTTTGTTTTATTTGAGACAATACTGATATTCACTTGTTACAAACGCTGAAAATGTTTGTTTTCAATAGAAATGTAAATATTTTCCGATTATTAATAGTACTTTTTTCTGCAATAGTACTTTTTTCTGCTTTAAATAGAATTCCATATAATTTCATAGTTAAACTCCTTGGGGTACCGCATGCTATCCCCGAAGCCATGTTGCATGGCCCGCGAATATATTTCAATTATGCATTTGTTCTGAATACGTTTCTTTTAGCTTTAGAGACATAAAAGATTGAGCTTATGAGCAAGACTGCTGATAAATGAAAAAAATTAATAAATTTTTTTTCCAAAGGCAACAGTTTTCATTGACATTTACATCATTTATATCATTAATAAAAGCCGCCTATGATTTCGAAACTTTTGTGCCTTTCATTTAGAAGTTTTTGCTCTGTAACCTCACTTGAGACATGTAAAGAAAGAAAGAAAGTAATAAAAGTCTCAAAAGCCTTCATATTTTGTATTACTACCAAACGAGCGTTTTTTTTTTTATTTATTTATTTACAGACACATAGACGTTTCGAGAGCATTTGGGCTAATGCCATATTACGCTAAAATATTTGAAAGCAGCATATCTGTAGAATTTCCGATAGACAGTCTCGCGCGGTGGAGATAAAAATATTTTATTCCTTACAGTGTCGCCACTGTTCGCTTTGATATTGTTCAGTTTTTTTAATCAAAAATTCCTTAAAGTTGTACAAAATATGAAATAGACAACAAAACAAACTCCAAAATCCAAATTCGGGCTTCCAGGTGCCCCTGTTCGAGTGGAAGACTATGTTATTCAAAATTTAACGACTCCAGGTACCGCTGTTTTTTCACAGTGGTAGAAACATTAACACATTGATGCAGATTCTTCATTATTTAGTTTCTTTAAATATAATACATGACGATAATATTTGATGGCAACACTTTGAAAAGTGAACTAACGCAAAAAGTGACACGATTCAAAATGCCGTTTTGAGAACTAATAGCCCTTTGAGTCTAACACCCCTTTGGGCTAACAAACTTGAAATTAGAAATGCAATTGAAATAGAAAGTACAATTTATCATTATTCAAATAAATTTTCAACTAAACCATGCTCGAGGAAATTAAAATTTTAAAATTTAAATGTCAATTATACAATTTACCAACTTGAATACCATTTATTTATAATGAAGGACACTGTAACTACCAGTCCCGATACCTGATATTTTGTAGAAAATTTTTGAAGCGCACAAATTAAATAACATGCATTGGCGACCGAAAGGTCTGGTACATATTGCTGGAATCAGGGTTTGAAACCAAAAATCTGAAAGCAGATGATTCATGATCCCAGCGGGAGTCGTATAGCGTACTTTTGCAACAAAATAATCTTCTGTGACTTTTTAACTAGAGTTTAAAATACATCTCCCCAATTTTGAAGATCACGACGCAATTGCTGGCATTCTCAACCTTTGAAGTCCAAAAAGACGTTTGGTGAGCATTATATTATTAAGAAAATATTGTTGAAATGTGTTGAATTTTTTAGTGGCTATTTTGCATTGTAAAGTTAGTTTAGTGTTATTCGAATACAGTAAACCATACGAGGACTGTTTACCTAGGGTAAGAGATACCTCCGAGGGAATGGCTCGTTATACATTGTAGAACATTCACGTTAAACATAATGGAAACCACAGAACCCAATCTCGCAGACAACCCGTTCGACTTACTCGAAACTCAGGTCAAACTACTAGTATTCCGTGATCTTATTATTTCAAACATTGGTGCAACTAATACATTGTAAGGTAAATGGTGTATCTGGAAGCACTCGGAAGGTCTAGACTTGGAATGCTGGCTAAGTAATTGTTGATTCTTCATGTTTAGTGCTTAGAAATTATGCTTAACGATTCTACAACATCGAAAAAAAAAAAAAAAAAAAAACCGATTAGCATAGGTTAAAACTTTAACATTCAAAACAGGTAAAATCCATCCATTTCTGAAACACTGGAGAGCACGTTTCATTTCTGAAATTGCCAGTGAAAGCATTTTACTGGTAATACATTCTGAAATACTTGGTGCTGTGAGAATAACAGCTGTTATGACTAGTGCTACTTGCTACCTCCAGTACAGATTTATTAAAAAAAATTAAATTAAATATGAAAATTATCTCAAAACGCAAATAACATTATTCCGATAGTGTCAGTATTTTTCTTTTTCGGTGAAAGGTAAGTATTTTAAGGCTTCCGTGACTGTTTCGTAAAAGTAGTGAGTTATGTTTCTATATTTGCATTCAAAATATTCATCAATTTTTAAAATTGGGGTGTAAGAAAAATATCGTTGGTGGATGCAGATTTTATTTTAAAATCAGTGATTCGACACTCTTGCCTTTTTGAAATGTAACTAAATGAAAAACAAGTATCTCAAACAGAAAGAGAAATTAAAATTTTTTTTGCAGAATTTACTAATAGGTTTTAAAAAACATCTATGTTAATCAAAGTTGTTTTTATACGCTCAACTTTAACCTGCCATCCTTTCTCATTTTCTCAATAGAATTCTACTTTCGTAACTTTCCAACAAAGAGGGGAAGAAGATGTACAACAGTTATCAAGAGAAACCTATACCTCACTTCACCTGGGAAGACTGGAAATCTTACAACAAGAATTTAGAGACTGTAACCGAAAAGACAAACATTACTGGAAATAATGTGCGCCAAGAAGCTGCGCAGCTCCGAAATGCTGTTACCAATACTATGTCTTGGAAACTTAAGGTGAACCAACGTTCGTTTCTTTTCTTCTCGATGTGATTTTCCTTAAATGTCTACTTTTTAGTGATTTATATTAATGCACATATTTTTAGAAAGCTGAGAGATTAAACGTATTCTCCCGAGTAAATTATTAATTGGTTCTCTACAAATAAAAATAACAGGATTTTCGGGGGCCACGAATAAAAGATTTACCAAAGTTAATTTTAAGTCTCGTTCAATATCTTTAATATCCAGCACTGACGTGGCTTCCAACTTAAGGAACTAAACTTTTTCTCGCAAAATTTGAATTTCCATCCCAACAGAACTACCAAACCCCATCAGGTCTCTCAAAGGGACTACTTAAAAGGATCACCGATTAGGCCATGTTTCTCACAAATGGGGTGAAAAACTACCCAGTAATATATCAATTAAATTAAACAAGACAAAAAGTTTTAAGAAAATAAATTTTAAACATATTTAATTGTTTTATGGAAAAAGAATTAAATCTTTACACTAGTAAATATAAACTTATTTGAAAATAATAGAAAATTATATTTATGTAAGGAGGATTATAGTCCAACATTTATTTCACTAATTTAACAAATTAAATTAATTCACAACATAAAAATTCATTTGATTCCTTTAAGTTACATCTCCTTTAAGTAACCATTTAATTTATATTTATTATCATTTTAATTATTTAAAACAATAGAATTGCTAAATAATTTGTTTTTATGTATTCAAATAATATGTAAATTTTTATAGAAAATAAATATATTTAAACACACTCGTGCTGTGCTCAAAAAATGAGAAATAAGCTCTAAAAGAAAATGTACGAATGTAAAAAGGGGAAATCCAAACATACAATTTACGTATGAAAGTAGAGGTTGCATCGCCGAATGCAAATAGGCAACCAAATTAGCATAAAACTCAATCCCGCAGTCACACCACAATGTCTTAAAAAGAGGCAAGCCGGACTTATACGTCAGTTCGCAAGCACTAATTGTTCCATGTAATCTGAGATAGCCTAAGCGAAAAGCATGAGAAGAAGACACCATTTACACTACGAAATGCGTTGGATGGCTGTCGGGATGTTGCGAGCTGCTGCAGGACAACCCACTGTTGCGAGAGAACCGAATGTGCCCCGTAGTGTCATCAAAAGGCTGTGGAATCGTTACTAAAGGGATCAAAACCCCTGTAGAATATGTGGGGTCTAGACGCCAGAGGATTACCACAACGGCAAACGATCGCTTCCTGCTGCTATGCGTAAGACGCCGTAGATTACTAACAACGCGACAACTGGGGTCAAATCTCTCTGCTACAGCAAAACGGCCCATATTCCGCATACCGTGCCGGGTCGATTGCATGAAAGTGAACTATACGCCGGATGGTCTATGTTTTGTGTTCCTTTATCCCCATCGCATGAGAGCGCGGTTGAATCGGGCCCATTAACATTGCAGTCGGACACCACAGCGCAGTGGAGAGACGTACTCTTTACAAATGAGTCTTAATTTAACATCCAGAACGATTCTCGAAGGGCAATGATATGGAGAGAGCCAAGGACACATTATCGAGCGCAAACATCGTCGAAAGAGACCGTTACAGAGGAGAAGGCTTACTTGTATGGGCTGAGATAGCAACGAAAGGTCGCACCAACCTCTACGTAATTTCCCGAGGTTTCCTTCACAGTCGTTTGATAGCGCGACAAAATTCTACATCCTCTTGTGCGTACTTTTATCGCTTCAATGGGTATCGGCGAGATATTTATGGACGATAACGGCCAGCCGTATATAGCTTGAGCGATGCGGAATTATATAGAGAGTGAAACCATTTCGCATCTGCCGTTGCCTGCTAGATCAATGGACCTGAATCCCATACAGCATGTATAGGACATGTTGGGATGACGGATAGTAGGTCGCAGTCTGCCGTCAGGCACCTTCCACGAGCTTTGACATGCATTAATACAGGTATGGGCTCTACTACTACAACAAGCGATCACTATACTATTGCCAGCTTGCCTCGCCGTTGTCAAGCATGCATTTCAGCTAGAGAGTATGATACCCGTTATTAGCGTGATACACATTGCACAATGTTTCCATAGCACATTCTTCCGACCCATTTAGTCTCTCGGGATGCGATGGTCGCAATACATGTGTCTTTGCTTTATTGTTTGCTATGTGGTATAGTAATGCCCCACCAACCTGTTGGATCAATTTCACAATTATCTATTAAATGTTTTTTGTTTTATACCGTGTTCAGCCTTTGCTGCTTATTTTTTTAGCAGGAGTGTATGTATCATCGGCTATGTTTTTAATTGTATTGCCCTTCTTAGAGTATAAGCTTATTTACACCCCTAAATGCCTGCATGTGAGAAACGAAATTTTCTTTTTAACAATTAATACTTTACAATTAATTTTTAACAACTTTTTAACAATTAATTTAGAAGGATCTTTACGAAAGTATTCGTATTACTAGACAGGTATATATATGGAGTAAGCAATCTGCCGTAAGTCAAGAGACCATGTATATTCCGGTATAAAAGCCTTATTACGTAGTAAAATGCATGGACAACTATTATGCTGCAATCCAAATACGTCATCTGTGAGGTGCATAAAATTGCATGTTTCAGAGCAAGCCTGCGAATTTTGCTATGATACTGAGATAGCCAATTTGTAACAATGACCTCAAGGTATCATTTACCCGAAAAATTGCGATGGAGAGCTATTGGGAGAGTAGAGGCAGGACAAAGTTAGCAGCAGTGGCCAGATGGCTAAATGTGAGTCTGTCTGTGGTTCAAAGACATTGGCAACAATTTCTAACCTCAGATTCGGAATCGAGGAGGATCAACGGCCAACCTCTACGACGAGCGAGTGTCAACTCCAACCCTGCGTAGAAGGCTGCACGAAAGAGGTCTGTACGCGAGGCGACCTGCCATTTACGTCTGAGGTTTTGACGTTTGAGGTGGGCATGTCAATATATTGGCTGGACAGCTGACCAATGGAGGGCTGTTCTCTACGGATGAGTCCAGGTTTAGCTAACAAAGCGATAGAAGGCGTTATTTGATTAGAAGAGAACGGGGAACCTGTTATCATCCGTCAAACATCCGTGAAAGAGATGCATACGAAGGAGGCAATGCTTGTGTTTGGGGTGGTATCTCTTTGGGTAGATGCACAGACCTCTATGTCCTTCTACTTGGAATCATAAATGCCCTCAGGTTTATTGAGGCTCAGGCCTTCCTTGATGCTTATGTGCGCCCTTCTGCCGGAGCAATAGGTGATAATTTCCTGCTACAAGACTACAACGCTAGACCACACAGGGCTCGCATCGTGGATGAATATATTTAGCACCAAACAATTCAGCACATGGAGTGGCCAGCTCGATCATCGGATCTGTAGCTTATTGAGCATGTTTGAGATGCTTTAGGAAGACGTATAGCTGTTCTCAGTCCTCCTCTTCAGACCCTTACAAATGCTTTGTAAGAGCAGTGGCTTTCACTTCCTGCGGAACTGATAAGCTGCGTAACTGACAGCATCGCACATCACTGTATGTATTATTTTACTTCTAGGGGAGATCGTACTCCACATTCAAGGTAATTTTCTTTATGAAAATTACACATCCGATTTCTTTTCGTTTTATACATGTGCTAATTTCTATAACACCGTAATTGTCTGGTAATTTCTTTTCATGTTTTATACCTAACTATGGGTTGTACACTGTGGGTCAATTTCATTAAACTCTATATGTAACTTTTTGAGTAATCGTCATTTTTGTGGTTTTTCTTTAGTTAATGATAACCAGTCAGCATACTTGGCATTTAAAAATCTGTACAGATTTTGGCATATCAAATGTAACACAATTATAATTTAAAGATTGTTACCAACTAGCAAATCATAAAAGGATATCACTAAATAACATTAAAGAGAAAAACATCAATCTCGAATTATTCTCATTTATTTTTTTAACCGGCCCCTCAAGTCAAACTCAGAAAAGTGGCAAAAATTCCAGTTTTTAAAGTTAAATAATCTCCGTTAATTTTTGTTGCCCAGGAATCAGAAGTTTTTTTGTTTTATTTTTTATAATGAATACAAACGTTTACTAAATACAGCTATAGAAATTGAGAAATCGTATAAAATAGATTTCGGTATATTTTACAAAATTGCTTTTATGCTATAAATGCAAAACGTATGTATTTGTGTCATTTAAACTATATTTCCAATTAAAAGTACAGTAATACCCCGGTATACATCATTAATTCCTTTCAGATCCTAGGACGTATACCAAATGATTTTTTCTGATAAGAAAAAAGGAAGATAACTGATCAATTCTTATAACAAAATCCTCTTGTTATTACTATAACACTGTTTAATATTAAAATACCAAAGCAGTGAGAGAAACATATCCTGATGTATATGATACTGTAAATAAATGTTTTTATGCTGTGCAGAACAAAAGCAATTTTTAACATGTTTTAAAGCTTCTGATCTTTATTTGGTAATTGATTTTACCGCAATATCAGCCGATTTAATAGCGTCTTTGTTTCTCACAACTATAAATATTACAATGAAATAATAAATATTATTATCTCACTATTGAATACCGTATGCAGTCGTTCTCGGCACACGGTATTCAATAGGCAAGACTCGGGGTACTCAGATCACCTTCATGTTTTTCAGCAAACTCATTTTTCGCATCCACGGTGATCCAAAAACTTTTCTTCGTTGCTTGACTTTTCTTATTAACTCTCCTCAAATTAATTTTAATGAATTTACAAAACTTTCGCAAAAATACGCAAAACCGCTTGAAAATTCAGAATTACAGCGAGGATAGTTTATAGAATAGTAGCAGACAGGCGCACTGACCCTTGTGGGCCATCGTAGCATTGTCTCGAAAGAGGTAAGCAAGTTTAGTGCACGCTGTCGTGACTCATCGAACTTGAGCGTATTCCAAAGAAATATCGTACACGGAACAAAAAATTTCGCTTCCAAACAGAACGTATAACAAGTTAGACGCATTTCAAACCTGACGGATAGCGAGGTATCACTGTATATGTACAACAGATGCAACCAGCAAATGTGAAAATGAAAGCCGCATGATGATTTTACGATATATGTAGGTATTACGGTATTAGGAATTTACGATGTATGATACGGTATACGTAGTACATGCGTACAAGCATGAAGAAATAAACAAATTCATATTTTTTGTTGTTTTTTAGGACAGCAATCAAAAGCTAGCCGATCGTATCAACGACGTAGATCAGTGGTTTCGGAACCTGGACAGAACTCTTCGTGAAGTGGCTGAAGCAATGGACAGACTGGCCGAAGCTAAAGTGGAAGTCGAAAGGACAATAGCTGCAAATCTACCATACCACGAAGCCGCGAAGGAATGTCTGAATCTTCGAGATCGCAGGCGAGAAGTAGATCTTGTCGAGGACGAAGCTTATTACGAAATTAAAAAAGTATGCCTCTCTATTAAGTTCACAAAATCATACCTACTCGAATATCATGAATTCAAAGTTCTTTAATTTTCATGACCAATGTGCAGGAGGTGTTGCTGCGTGACCTTATTTTTCTGGTGCGCCATCTTTATTAGATTGATAAAAAAAAATAATAATAAAAAAAAAAAAAAAAACAATTGCTGTTGAAGAACGATGTTCGAAGTTATTAATGACGATGTCAGCCAACAGATGGCATCATGAGCAGAGGTCACTGCTTATTACTGCTGTTAGGCCCGAATTTAGGCCAGGCAGGGGCTGGGATTTTCGAAAAGGGAAGCACTACCCTTTGGAAAGGAATTTCAAGAGCGGACATGCTTTCATGGTGGGATTATATTTCGGGGTGGGAACGCCTTTAGCCCTCCTTTTTTTTTAACCCTTAAAGTATTTAGTTTTATTTTGTGAATATGAAAAAACTTGTTTTATTCATGTTTTAATATTCATCCACATTTTCTATGCTTTCTCTTGCTTAATTTATAAAATACATTAAAAATAACTTAATTCAAATAAATGTATACGTATTTTTCTAGTTTGGGAAAGGAGAGAGGGTGATAATTGTCTAGCAATAGTGAAAGAGTTGCATGTTGCAAAAACGTTTGAGATCTACTTCTCTAGGGCCTTAATATGATACCGCGTGCCATTAAGTCAAGCCTTTGTGAAATTCATGTCTTTGACGGCGAGCGAACTTGGTGCAATACTAACGTGCTTTTATACAGATACATCGGGGACACCCAGCCTCCATCTCCAGAAACAAAGAACATCAATTCTTAAAAGTAAAACAGGATATAAATACACATATAAATATATCGATATGAATGAATGTTGAAGAAGCTAGTTGTCATTTTATATTCTTATTCTGTGCATTATTTAATACATAGCTTTAATATAAGGAAAAAGAACTATTTAATTGTAAATTTTAATAGTTAAAAAAATTCTCAGTGAAAGAAATGGAAATTACCATTATATTTCGTAAGCAGTCTGTACTCTTCTTGTGAGCTTTTCGCGATTTCTAAACCTGTATCATAGCATAATTAGCTAGAGGTCCATCGGTAATTAGAGGTATCATAGCATAATTAGTTAAATCGTTTCAAAGGATGCGTCTATATCTAATCGATGGGCCAAATTTATCGAAATAACTATTCTTTAAAATGAATCGTATCTTTCTAGCCAACTCTTGTTTCATAGGAAGTGGATCTTATCCATAAAATTAACAATTCCCTCCGAGAATGTGCTCGTCATGACTGGGACCACCTCATTGAATTAAAAGAGCAACGTGACAAACTGGAGGCTGATCTAAATGACAAGGATCTAGCAATGAAGATCGATCGGTTCCAATTATCTCTGACTCCTACTTCCACGAATATCATCAGCTTAAAACCGTGGCCTGCGGATACCTGTTCTGCAGGAGAATGTCCTGTGAGTTTAGAGACTTGGCTGAAAAATTGCGAAGACAAGAGGAGGGAAGCGGAAGATGTAGTGGACAAGGCTACACGTGCTACCAATGATTCTTGGAATCTTATTCGAAAGTCCATGAATGATATACGCCATCAACGGGATGCGACTCAGTTTGCAATCAGGAAGCGTCGTCATGAGACACTGCAGGTAAATTATAAAATTTTAGACATACTGTTTCTTTTACCTTCGATTTCTGTACTGAAACTATGAATACGACTAAATATCAAAATAAACAAACACTAACTGCAGCATCTTAATAGAAGCCCACTATTAAGATGCTGCAGTTAGTGTTTGTTTATGCTGCAGTTCATGCTGCAGTTATGCTGCAGTTTGATGCTGCAGTTCATGCTTTTTACAGACAAATTCCTTTAAAACTCTTTACCAAAACACATCTACCTATAAAATTGACTATGTAGTTTAAATTTGTTTTAATATATTCACAGCAACAAGTTTTAGTTTCATAAACGTTCTAAACTGAAACACGATCAGCTTTTTTTTTTTTTTTTTTTTTTTTTTTTTTTTTTTTTTTTGGCAGGCATAAGATTAAAGAAAAGAGCAGTTTCATCAACATTAGAAATATCTCTTAATACATATCCATCTATTTTGATGCATAAATTCTTGAACCACTCTTCAAACGACTGAGCAGGAATGCTTTTTGGTTCTCCATATATGACATATATATGACATGAGATTCCATCCGCAGCTTAAATTTATGCCAGCCATCCAGTTGGAAAGAAGAGGCTTCCTTCACATTCAGTCGAAATACTCTGTCTTTTGATTTCTCAATTAGCATGGGACCATTCATTGGAATATTGGATGCACGGCATTGAATGGAAAAATTTGCTAACCCTACTCCTATCGAACAAGAACTGGGTATTTCCTAATTATGGGTGCATTAGCAAATTAAAAGTTTAATAATTTTTAACGATAGTTTAATGAGTTGCTTATAAGCACTAAACTATCATTAGAGTATATTCTCTAATGATAGTTTGATCAAACGTGATACGCTAATCGCTATATTATAATAAGCAACAACAAATAAACACATTAAAGTAAAATACTATAAAATAAATTCATTTTATTGGAAAAGAAAAGTCAGAAATGTTAAGTGTCTCCTTTGCTTCACAGTAGTATTTTGCAGGTACATTTTTGTGCAAAAATTCCAGTTCTAGATAATCATTTGAAGAACATATTGAAATATGTTTTATCCGAAAACATTCTACATTATTTTATTTTCGGTAACGTACTTGTATTATAGTATTTTTCACATCAGTAAAATTCGTATTGATTACATATGCCTTGTATTTTTTAATAAGTAATACTTGTTTAACTAAATTCAATATGAAAATATGTATTTGAATGGAATTTTATGTTTTCAGCGAGACAGTGCATCCAGCAGGTGAGAAAGCCACAAAGAAACTTCATCTTCACAGAGACCTTAAAATTATTACTTTAGACCTTAAAATTTAAACTTAATTTTTATAGTTGTGCATGTAAAATATTGCATTTATTCAGAAAGTTAGCAAACTTTAAGGTGTGCTTTATGAGTGGAAGAAGGTATTACGAAGGTGCGTTCAAGGTGATTTATTTCAATAGAAACTTCTAGCAGAATAATACCTGATCTCGTATTACTACTTTCATCTAAAAATGCTTAGCTTAAAACTTTTAGATATAAAGCCCAGACTTCAGATCACTTTTCCAAAGAATATACTATTTACACCAAATAGAAACTACACTTCTGTAAATTTATCTTTAATCAGTATATATTAGTTAATTAAAGTATGAGAGTACGTATAGTTTCTTAATTTCTCAAAATATTTTCTGTATTTATAGCATAATCGATTTTCCCTTCCAGGCTCGAGATATTTTAGCTGCTCAAAGAAAGGATTTGAAGGATGAGATTGAAAGGCTAGATAAAGAAATGTTAACCATCGAACAAACAATTGACAACTCTCGGGGTAATGTGAAGTTGGTCCAAACGCGAATGGAGAACAGGAAATTCAGGCCACGAATTGAATTGTGCAGAGATAATGCCACAGTGGGACTGGAGGAAGAACTAAGGCATGTTGTTGAATCAAGAGAGTACTTGGCTCAGAAACTACGTGACATCAAGTAGGGCATTATTACCGTTTATTTCAAAATCTTCATCAAGTACATTAATACAGTGAAGCACAATTTATGTCTTTCAAGGGACCTTTCGACAAACAATGTATAAATGAGACAGATGTGAAAACGAAATTTTAATTTATGATGTGAAACATAGTATATATTAGCTGCACAATTTTGATACTATTAACCAACTATTGATATTACATAATTTTATTATCAAACTTTCAATTTGTTTAAAATATTAACTATGTTTAAACAAATTTAAAATTAGTATTTTAAATAAATATTTAATTAATATTAGTATTTTAAGGAAACAACAACAATAATAATAATAATGTCATGCCTTCATCTGAATCACCATCTTGATTAAGTAAAATTTTTTTTCCCAATAACATAAGTAAAATTTAACTTTTTTTTAAAGAAAAAGTCTCAAATTGTCTTTTGATTCTGAATCTTAAACAAAGCGCTATTAATTGAATTCAGTTCGTGACATATTTTCTCGCTTGTATAAGTACACACAAAGAAATTTCTAAAGGTTTCAGCGCAATAGATAGCATTTTGAAGAGAAGGTGGGCTTATATTTCATTTTCTTCTCCATCCCCGCAGCTTAAATGTTCATCTGGTAAAATGTTTTCAGCCAGTTCTTCACTTTTATTGAAATATGAATTCATTACGTTGGCATTACAGTTTACGATCGTAATATGTAATCCGAGTCGTTTCCAATCTTCTTCATTCATAATTTGGAGTTTCATCGTCATTTTTGTCTTCAACGTTTCCACTTTACTCTGGGCTCGAAAACCTTCTTTAAATGAAGCAATTTTTAATTGTTTGCGTTTTTACTTGAGTCCAGCTAAGTGAAATCATATTCATAGTTTCAGGAATATTTAAATTTTTCTGTTTATTTTCTTTAGTTATATTTTGAACGCCTATTTGGATCAACCTTTGCCTTGTAGAACATTTTAAAATTCTTAATGATACTCAGATTTAAAGGTTGTACTACACTGGTTGCAGTTTCCGAAAAGAAAACAACTTTCCATTTTGCAAAAAATCTGTCCTTTTAGGATGGGCGGCTTTAATGGATCACCTTTCAAGGTGATCCATAAAAAGTAAAATTTTGCTGTTTTGTCTATTTCCTTGAGCCATTCCGTAAAAATGTCCGTAGTCATCCATGCTTTTTTTATTTATATTCTAATGGCAGAGTTTTAGCATGTTTAATGCACCTTGGTTTTTGCGACTTTGCTATAATTAAAGGAATAATTTTTTCAGTACCATCAGCATTTGAACAAAGTAAAACAACGAGACATGCTTCACTTTGCTTAGCTCCATAACACTGTTCACCTTTGAAAGTTTTTTTTTTTTTTTTTTTTTTTTTTGGCAGGCATAAGATTAAAGAAAAGAGCAGTTTCATCAACATTAGAAATATCTCTTAATACATATCCATCTATTTTGATGCATAAATTCTTGAACCACTCTTCAAACGACTGAGCAGGAATGCTTTTTGGTTCTCCATATATGACATATATATGACATGAGATTCCATCCGCAGCTTAAATTTATGCCAGCCATCCAGTTGGAAAGAAGAGGCTTCCTTCACATTCAGTCGAAATACTCTGTCTTTTGATTTCTCAATTAGCATGGGACCATTCATTGGAATATTGGATGCACGGCACTGAATGGAAAAATTTGCTAACCCTACCCCTATCGAACAAGAACTGGGTATTTCCTAATTATGGGTGCATTAGCAAATTAAAAGTTTAATAATTTTTAACGATAGTTTAATGAGTTGCTTATAAGCACCATTGATATAGAATTGATAGCTAAAAGAGGTAAGTGTGGTGAAACCGTGCGGACAGAACTCTGCAAATGCTTAAGATTTGAATTTTATCTTTTAACGAGAGTGCCTTTCGCTTTCGTGACATTTTGTATCAGTGAATTCTACTCTATCTAGTTTATTTGCACAGCGTCCTGTTCAGAAGAAAAAATCGTATCTATATTTCCTTCCAAGTATACTCTCTATTCATGTACTGGTTTTTAAGTCCTATATCAGGTTTTAGTGTCTCCATGCCTTTGCTTTCTTCTCTTATTCCCATTTCTGCAGAAAATACTTGAAAGGTGGGACAGAGAAATGTAAAACCAATGCAGTAAGTCAAACAAAAGCGACAAATAACCGAAGTTATGCGACTTATATAAATATTTTCTATTAAAATAAGATAGGACTGAATAGGGACTACGATGAAAAGACGTATATAAATAAATGTAAAAGATGTATTAAAAAAAAGCGTATAAACGATGTTCCACTGTATTTACAAAATTCTTTCATGTATTATACATGTGAGACATTAAATGAAAAAGAACTTTATTCTCCCATATAAAAGTTAAATACAAAAATAACAACATCACAGCGTGGCTGTTGTGGTAGCTTCAAAAAGTTCCGAAGCTGGTGCTATATTTTTTTTTAATTGAAAGAAACATTAATTACAGCTACCGAAAACAATTTAGTTGTACTTTTTGTGCTCGAAATTCTTAGAAAGAGAAATAAGGAAAAAACAGGACTAAAATACAGTGGGCTCCTGGATTTTAGGAATTGTTAAGTACTGTGATTAAAATTCGAAAGTTCATAAAGGGAATTTCCTTAAAAATAATTCCTTAACTCACTTGGACCAAAGGCATGGCCAGTGAAAATACATGCTTCGTAAACTGGATGCTTAATAAAAAGGCGGGTTCCCAGTAGTAACAAAATATAAGCTTCCCCCCCCCCCAAAAAAATGCACATTGTATGTACAAAAATACTGTCTATATCTCTAAAATACAATATGACCATCTGACATCTAATTTATCTAACGTATAGGTGACGATGGGGATAGATTGTAAGCACATAAATAATTTTACAAAAGGGTCTTATAATAAGAGTATGGTTCCTTGAATAATGCTGCAAGCTGAGGAGTTATTTGAGTGCACGGGATTTTATCTATTTTTTTTAAGGCTAAAAAATTTTACTAGCGTAATAAATTAAATTTGTGTCATTTCAGTTATAGAGTAATATTCCATATAATAGTAAAAATGTATCAAAACTAATTTTAAAATTAGCATGCTTTGCCATAATCAAATAAACAAAACCAAACCTCTTTTGCTTTGTATGTAAATGAGTAGGCATTTAGCTATTAGCCATTAATGCTTTACATTTTCTTTAGGAACATGCTCAACAGAGTTCAGCAACATCTTCATGAAGTTGAAGATGACCTCCAACGTAAAGAGCGTTCTTTAGCGATAGAGACCACGTGCTTGGAGATACACGAGCGCCCTTCTAAGTCACCGTACCAGATGGACATAGCGTGGTTAGCTCCGATGAATACTACTGCTACATCTCAGTATGCCGATCAATGTATCAAACGGGGAAATAATCAAAGAATTATAGATCATCATGTAGAAGTATGCACGCCGAAGCTAGAAAAAGCATATTCTGACAGGTGCAAGGTGACTGAACAAAATAAAGCAGAGTATGACTTAGTGGACTAGATAACATCTTAATCACATGCAAGTTATTAGTTTGAACATCGAAATTATAGCATTTGGAATAAAAATAGCACACTAGTTAATTTAAATAACTAATTTATTTGTTTGTGCATTGACTTTCATTTTTCACTCATTGCTATAATTCCAACAACCTACTTCAGTAGCACTTCTAAAAAATAAATAATCAAAGCTATAGCCTGAATACTACAGCAACACCAAAAATTTAATATTACAAATGCAAGTCATGAATTGAATGCAGTTATAAAATATGGATATTAATTAGAAAAGATTTTTATTCATTTTTACCTTTTGCCAAACTATATATAGGTAAGGTAAGTAATGATTTTGGTCTGAAAATTCGATAGAGAGTTTTCAGTGAATAAGCACGAATTAGGGACCGCATAAGATGTTTTCATTATTTTTACATTCTTGTCTATGTTTCTGTAAGCGTATGAAAATTTTTTCTTTGTCGATAACTCTTACATAAAATTTAAAAAATTTCTGTTTTCCTGATTTAAGCTTTCTGCTGCTAACTAAAGAGTTGATTAGCTCTGGGGAAAACTTCGGCAATCAGGAAATGGTACTTTGATTGAAGCTCATAACAGTTGTTCAGACAGCTGGAAATGGTACTTTATTTGAAGTTCATAACAGTTTTTAATAAAAAAACTGCATTAAAATCTATCCAAAAATTTTTAGTTTTCAATACTCAGCATCAGTGGGAATGCCATATTAGATTCTGGATAAAATTGATAAACCGAAAGCAGAGCTTAAATTGCGACGGAGCCCACAGGGGCCCGGCTCCAGTACTTCTTTGTTTTTGGGATAAATCATAGTTCCAAGCGGAGCGCACCGAAGCCCTAAATGAGAAGCACTTCTTTTGTGTGACTGAACAACAATTTCAGTAGAAATTTGATCTCGAAAATTTTATTTTTTGCAATAAAATTATATTAAAAGTCGCTTATTAAATTTTAGTTTAGGATCTCTCTTTAGATTTTATTTACTTTTAATAATTTAATTACTTTAATTATTTAAATAAATAGTAATTAATTAATTTTTATTTAATTGATTGGTAAATATTAAATATTAATTAAATAATTATTAATAACTTTGATAAAAACTATTTAATTTTTAAACTATTATTCATTTTAATAATCATTTTATTTATTTACTTTTGTTCCTCTTTGCTGACGGTCATCCACAGGGCTCCGGCACTTCTGATTTTCAAAATTAAGCCTTGACTGGAAGTGATATTTTACTTGAAACTTCGAATAGATTTTTGTGAAAAAATAGATTATGAAATAATCCAAAACCTTTCATATCTGGTATTTAAAACTCATACATGCACAACATATTAAATTTGGACTGTATATGATAAACTGGAAATTATTCTTAGCTTGGAATCTTTATCATATTTTCATAGAAAAATATGGTGTTTAATCTAAAATAATGCAGCACATATTAAAGCTATATTATATCTAGGCTTGATATTTATTATTTCAAGCTACAGAAGAGAATGATTTTGATAACAATATTTCACTTTCAGAATTTCAAAACTCTTGTAATGCATTCATGTTACCAAAAGTGCACTTGTTATTCTCTTGCACTGTTGATGGTGATCTGAGGCACAAGAACAAATAGCAAATTCGAAAACACCAGATGCTTCACTTCTCTGATCATGGAATACATGGTAATCAGTTATTCATTTGTAATTCTAAAAACTAATGAGCACTGTTTAGCGATACTTAAATATCACAAGGATGTACATGAAGATCAAAATTAATTTAGATTTGTTGATATAATAGAATTAACACAGAAGAAAATTAAATTATACCATCCATTTCAACGTATTTATTTTAAATATATTACAAATACTTTCTAATTTAAATGCTATTTAATTGCCGAATAAAATACAATTTTAATAATAAAAAATAAAGGGGCAAAAATATTGGTATATATAGGAAAAAAAATGAAAAAGGTTTTGCACATGGATAATTATGCCTAATAAAATACAACCGAAAATTTTACATTACAGACCTTTCTCTTAATTGGAACAACAAATTAAATTTTTATTCTCCAAATGATCAACCAGAAATGATACTCTACTTACAGTTTGTTGCTATTTATATCATGGCATTGGCAAGAGGTTGTGCTGGTCACATCAGATTTTTTAATATGTGAATATGAAAGAAGAAAACTGCAGGAGTTTAAATATTGATTATAAAAAATACTTATTTAACATAAAACAAAAATTAATTAATTACACAATGCAGACAAATGAGAAGCTACTAATTTATAACACAGGCATAAATATAATTAAAATTGCAAAATAATGAGATTTAGATAGTAAAACAAAAATTTTATTACAAATAACAACTTTAAAAACAAATAATATATTTCTGGTTATAAATTTTATACCTTATTTAGAAACACAATTCTTTTAGTACTTATCTTATGCACTGACCTTGGCAATAGAAAACAGTGATGACACAATTCAGGTTTAAGAATATGTTATTTTTTACCAAATGTAACCATCCCATGTAAATGAATTTACTATGTGGAATGATAAATCGGCAATCATTAAATTTGTATACAACATAAGCTTTTATATAATTCCTAACACACACACATATATATATATAAGATTAAAAAATATGTAAATCAGCTTCATAATTTAATTTAGTAGTAGCCTCTTAATTCCATTGTTTTAATTTGGTTATTTCCTATTTATTCTTAAAAAATTAATAACGTTTCTGGACTGTGTAGTTTCTAGATCAATCAATGTACATAGCTTACATAATGCTGATTCGGAACCTCAACTTAAAATTTTTAGAACTGAAACTTTCTAACCTAAACCTCTTTTGGTCAGCTTCCACATCTGATAAATGTGTACTTCGCTTTTACCTATGTTGCTGCTTTGATAATATTGAGATAGAACGAATCAATGTAAATTTTCTGGAAACAGGCATGATTACAGTGCCAGGTAAATTGTGGCCACAAATCTCAATTTAAACAAAAGCGGAATTTAATCCACCTTGACTGTCAAGTTTCTTAGTTTTTATGAATTCAACACTTTAGCATTCTATGCAATCAGAATTCTTCCTCTTCAATATGGCACTACGTTCTATGAATTCTGTGGTGCTATGTCATCAAGAATGCTATGCTTTTTTTCTCTTTTTTATTACATATATATATATGTGATAGAAACAAAGTCAGAAGTAAATTATCAGCAGGAATTTTGATGGCATAGAAGTGTTGATCCATAATGAATAGGAAATTGGAGGCGAAGGCAGATTAAATCTTTAAGATTACATTTTAGGTAAATTTGCAGTAAGAAAGAAAGAACAGATGGACTGCAGTTCAGCTAAGCCAAAGTGCAGAAAGCAAGTGCATTATGTTCAGGGTGAAATCTTAATCCACACTGAGTTAGTTTTGGTTCTTAATGCATTTTGATTGGATAGTTAATATTGCTGTAAAATTACTATTGGCTTCTTGAATTTTAGTTCCATTTACATTACCGGAATTATGTAAAAGTCATATGACACAGATTAATCTAGAAATGACACAGTGCAGAAAGAGGTTACTATTTTTAGACTAGAGAAGGAAAATTAATTTACCCTGCTAATTTAATCTTTTACATATATATATATTAGGAACTCACATAAATTTGTATGTATCATACTATTTAAGACAATTCTGTCAATAATTTATTTAAAATAATAACATAATACTTCAACAGAACTTATATATTATATATATATATCATATTTAATACAATTATGTGAGCAATTTATTTAAAATAACATACACACATAAACATACTGGAATATTATATTTATTATTTTATTTACTGTAATTTTGTTAGCTATTTATTAAAAACCATCATACATAAACAAAACACACCGGAAAATTTATTTAAAAAATTTTTTCTAGTAGTCACAGTTTAGTAATTACAGCTAATAAATGCCTCAAACATCAACTGCAGCTTATTTTCCAATGACGAAGGGGTAATAATAGTATGCATAATGGATATTTTAACAAGGAAAAAACATGATATTGAACAATGCAAGTATGAAAAACAGTTTATTTCTCCCCAATGCAAAAATGCATAGAATCCACTTTCTTGCCAAGGCCATTGCAAAAGTACCATTCTTTCTTTATAATAACATACCTATTATTTTTTATTAATCTAAACATTCATATTACAAATTTCATTATATATTTCGAATTATATAACAGCTTCTTTCAGCTTTTCAGTTATAAATATTAGAAATAATTATTATTATTTCTAAATATCTTTATGTATTTAATTTAGAAGAGAAATTCAAAAGTTGCATAATTAGACTTGCTTAATCTATTGAAACATACAATTTTAAGTGAAAATAATGTCTCATACCTAAAAACAAAATGAGCTGTAAAGACATAAAAAAATTATAACATCCCTAAAGATAAGCTGAAAGGCCACTGGCAGGGAATTCTACTGATAGTGAATATATAAAAAGATATCTATTTGAAACAACAACAAACTTAACACTTTACTAAAATAATACCACTATAGAACAATACTAGAATTATTTATCAATTTGTTTATGATGCAGTTCATAGTTTTTACTATAGCAGAGGACTGAATACTTTTATAAATGCTTTTGGTTTATAAAAATAAAGGTGTATATATATATATATATACACCTTTATTAAGTTTAGAAATAAATATATCACAAAGTACATTAAATAAATCTAGTAATAAAATAGCACTGACTTTATACTTAATTTTATTTATTTCTAGTTAATTTTTTTAACTGGTAAATAATACTGGAAAAACACTTACATACATAAAGTCTTAATTCAAAATTTGATAGCAAGTTTTTCTGACTTAGGCTCAAGAGCTCTTCACTATCAAAGGTAATTTCGTAAAATGAGGTATCCAAAACTAATGACTATCTCTGCATAATTTATATTTAATAATGAGATTCAAATGATATAATCTTCAATAACTTGCAGAAGGAGTACAGAATTCACACTTTATACGTAATATGTGATGAGATTCGAAATTCAGATTCCTAAAAATAACTACAAATCAGGGCTGACCAATTTCACTTCATAATATGGCAAGAAATTTTTTTTTCTCATTCACAAAAACAACAAAGTTCAGACCAATTACCATATTAGTTAATTCCTATAACTATGAAATATTCTGTTATCTGGACTGGATTCAGAAATGTATGTAGATATGCATGTATATATGCAAGTACGTATGTATGAGTGTGCATGTACATACAAATACTCATGCATACATACATACATTCCTGAATATGGTCCTGATAACAAAACAGTACAAACTCTTTATATGGTGCCAGCACCTTTATCTACTTTGGTGAACACTGACATGCCTGCAGTGCTACAAACTTCATAATGGGGTATAATAATAAAATTATTTAATCCATGAGTGTACAGATGAAAGGAAAAAAAAAAAAAAAATGAACTTTAGATATACATGTTTAAAAACATAACAGTTTTGGTCATACAGAACTGTAGCTAGGGTGTAGCACCTGGGGGACAACTGAAAATTTTGTGCTTCATCCTGTTTACCAAGAATGGAAAACATTTCATTTTAAAAATTCCCAACATCAATTTGGCACCCCCTGGATGTTGCAAACAAGAACAGATGTCCCTCTCTAGCTATGCCTCTGTAGTCAAAACACAAAATAAAGAAACACTCTCCTCTATTAAATTTCTGGTTTAATTCTAGTATACGGTACACATGGGATTTGATGACTTTTGGCAACATTATGATGAGTAGTAAATGTGGAATTTATGATGAGCAGTAAATGAGTCACTTTGATGTTGATGACAATTTTCAAAATCTTGCCAAGGCCGTAACGTATACTAGGATTTTATCAAACTTCTCTTTATGGTAAGACTAAGAAAATTATAAAAAATTATGGATATATAGATTTAGTCTATACAGAAGAAAATATTATAATACTAACGATATTTCAGTCGTTTTATATGCAATTTTTCGGCACCACAATTCCTTACATTCGAGAACATGACATTAACTCTGATTTTATATTACAAATTTTATGCATTTTAAAAGAAAATAAGTTTATGAAGTGAACACTAATATTTGAATAAAAAGGGATTCTCTAACAAATGACATTTTTCTATAATATAATTACAAAAAACTTAACTTATAAGAATAAAATGAATGCAGGCAAGTTTTGAATGCAAAAAACTGTTAATCAAATATTAAAGAACCATTAATTAAGAATTCCATTTAAGACAAATTCAACACTCAGAAACAATCAATTCTTAAAAATCTACATGATTATATATTTTACTTCAAGAAACCCACTAGCAGCATCTCATAACAATATTAAACTCTTGAAATTATATTCAGTAAATTTTGCTCAGTTTTAATAACTAAGTAACTTTTTTGAAGGTTTCAGCTGCCAGATTTCTTTAAAATACATTGAAGGTAATAAACCCTCTGCATTCCCAGAGCATAATATAACACCATTATCTGATATATAAAACTTAAATCCATCTTTAATTGCTTTAATTGCATCAACTACAATTACAATTTCGCAACTGTTTCGTATTCCACTAATAACTCCTTCCTCTCCTGGAAATTTGTCAGTAAAATGAATATGATTTCTCTTCATTCGGCTAAGTCCAGAAGCTTTAATATTCTTAATTTTCGAAAAATAAGTGCCATGATAGATAACAGAAGGTATATTATCTAAAGTTAGCACGCCCAATAAGCCTTCTTCGTCAACTTTAAGCGAATGTCCTTGATTTGCTCTGATCTGCAATATATTTTTATCACCTTTGCAACGTAAAGTAAATCGTTTTTTATCGTTTTGTTCCACAACTCTGACTATATCATCAACACTATATTTCTGAAATTGATCTAATTTTAATATTTTATCCAGGTCAACAAATCCTCCATCATCTAGAGATAATCCCACTTTTTCAGCTCCATGTCTTAATAACCAAGAAAGCAGTTTTGAAAGTTTGACATCATTCGCGCTTAATTTACTTCTATTGTGATTAGCCATCATAGACGTATGAACACATCTAGAAATTTCAAGGATTTACTTTCATAATGATTTAGTTTGCCATTAACTATTAATTTGACTAGATTAACGATATTTCAGTCGTTTTATATGCAATTTTTCGGCACCACAATTCCTTACATTCGAGAACATGACATTAACTCTGATTTTATATTACAAATTTTCAAAACTTTGAAATACTTTAACACATTATTCAAATTTCACGCTTCTTAGTTTTGTTTGTTTACATTATTATATTAGTAGTTGAAGTTTTTTATATGGTTCTAAAAATTACATCGCTTAGATAAAAGGGAAAATAATTTCTTCCGTAACATTTAACATTCTTAACATTTCAGACGTATTTTATATAATTTAAGATGATCGCAGAATGATTTAAAACATTCATATCTACTTTTTTATTATGTAATTTTATTATTATGTAATTTTTATTATGCTACAGCTGTAGTTCTCTCAACTTGTTGTGTTTTTGATCCGGTAGCTAGGCAACGGACAAATGTATTTTTAAAACCGAAAATGGATGATTCCTCGTGTTCGATTCATTTAAATATATGTATATTAGAGAACTGATGGAAAGCGTCAGTGAAGGACAGGAATTAATTCGTTTGCAATGTCTTCCATTGCCAAAAGAAAGAAAATCCGAGCGGAGAAATAATTTGCAAACATATTGTGTTAAACTTAAGAATATTGACGGATTGTCAGAGGTAAATATTTACCTCCTCCTTCCCAAAAGTATTATACTGTGTTAGATAAAAATTAAATCTTGCACTTGCACGAAGGATGATGTTGCCATGATCTAATTTCTGAAAATTTGATTAAATTTTGAAACTATGTTTTGCAAGTTTTGAACAGAATGAATTTTTTATGAACTCTTAAGTCAAGTGTTCTTAAGTTCTTTTCCTACAGCACTGATTCTAAGTCAAAATATGAGACACTTAATATTTATGCACTGTAATAAACTTAATCCCACCACAGACAAAACCATTTCTGAATTAAAATTAACAAAAATATTTCGCTGTAAATATTAGCTCAAATAAAAAGGAAGATATTCTGAACTGAAGTTTCATTGGTATTAGTCCAGCATTGTTAAACAACATCATTAAACAGATTATTATTTAAAAAGATTTCAGGAGATTCTAAGAAATCCTAGTGTCAAGATGAATTAGTTCGAGCAATAATTTTATCTTCCACAAAATGGAAAATGGGATTTTTTATCCTTACAGTTGAAGACCTTTCTATTTCTTTTGTTTCACATACCTAATATGGTAAATCTTTGGATTTTGGTAACTTGGCGAAAATTTGGCAACCAACCCTGCTACAGCAACCTGCTAGTTTTTGTCTGGACACAATTTAGTTTTCACGAAAAAAAGGCATGTTTTTTTTTTTTTTTTTTACTCAACATTTTTTTCCAAAACAATCTGCTAGCCGAATTACGCTTATGCTAGAACTTTTATGGAACAAAAGTGCTTACGAAGATTAGGTGCGAAATTGGGACAAAGTGTAGAATCGCCCTCTGCTTGCCACGTTTTTAAGAGTTGCACATTAATGGTATCATCCATGTACATGTCGACTTATTTTGACTTAAAAAAAATCCCAGAATTGCACAAAAAAGGAATTGCTCACGCTCTTGACTTTATCCATGTACACTGCTAAAGTCCTAGCTAGTAACCTTTATCGCCTTACCAAAATGTCACCAAACTACCTGTTACCATATTCCAAAGATTAGCCCCTAATATGCTCCTTCACCCTGAATTTTAAATGTCTACAGATTTGTTCTCCATAGGCATGATAGAAATTTCATAAATACTTCTATCGTGACAGATGATTGTGAGTTCTTTTCATTCATTATTTGGCATCACCCCCCCCCCCCGAAAAAAAAACTTGTATTTTTTAATTTTTTAAACATTTTTATTCACAGTCATACGACACAGTAACTATGTTTTACACGTATTTCTCACAAATCTTGCCTAAGTTTTCCTTTTTAAAACCATTCAACTCGTACCGTGCGATTCATTTTTGTTGTTTTTGGCTAATCTTTGGAATATGGTAACAGGTAGTTTGGCAACATTTTGGTAAGGCGATAAAGGTTACTAGCTAGGACTTTAGCAGTGTACATGAATAAAGTCAAGAGTGTGCGCAATGCCATTTTTTTGCAATTCTGGGATGTTTTTTTAACCCGCGGGAAGACGCGTGGGGTGTATCATACCCCAACCCTACATAAAAGTGTTATATTCCTAACTTGTGAAAATGAAATTCTGTGCTGCTTTCATTAGCTGAGTTTCTAGTTGTGGTTGACTTTCAGAACCGCTTTTTCTTTGCCTGTGTGTTTCAGAAAAAGATTTATCGGTATTTTGTTGGAACTGGGGTATGTCACATCCCACGCGCCTGTCCATGTAAGTGTTTTTCTGACTGAATATTTAGTTCAGAAATTTATTTCTAGAGTGTAACAGTAAATATTTCTACTCGCAAGTGATTTTAAAGTACTTGACATTAAATTCTTAAAAATTTCTAACTGTATTATGGTAAAAAGAATGAGTCCCTACGAACTGGAGATGCAACGCACGCGAGATTTATTAGAAATATTTGAAAGCGATGAAGATTGCATTTCGGAAACTGAAGATGAAACTAAAAATATTTTCTACAATGTTTTGGTTTCGAAAAAGATAAAACATTAATTCCTGATGTTCCTAAAAAAGGAAAAACTGTTCTTATGCTTTATATAACAATCATTATAACATTATATAATGATCATACTATAGATGATACTATTGGAGAAAATAAAATGTTAGGAATTATATGTTTTAATAATATGACTAAAGGAGCAGTGAATATAGGGGATGAAATGTCAGCCAATATTGTATATTGCCAAATATAATTGCCAGAATAACGAGAAAGTGGCCAATGGTAATTTTCTTTCCTGCACTGAATGTTGCTGTAATAAATGCTTGAATTATATTACATTCAACTGCTAATCCACCGACAAGAAACAGAAGTCTGTTTTTGAAGGACTTAGCATTACAATTAATGAAAAAAAGTATTGAACAAAGATCAGAGATTAATACTTTTTCAAGAAATTGATGTACTGCAGGCAAAACAAAAGCAGAAGTTTCGATAAAGAATTAAAACGAATACATGAAATTAGAAACAACTAAGTATGAAAGATGTGTTACATTTTTTGCCCTCGCGCCAAGGACAGAAGAACGTGAATGCAATGTTTAAAATGTGAAAACATTCTGTGCCAAGAACACATGAATGAATTTCGTTCAAAGTGTGAAGAAATAAAAAAAGCATGGTGTATTAGAGATGCAATGAAACTTAGAGGCATGATGTTTATTATTTTTATTTATCTTAATTTTAACTCTAAGATTATTTCGGAAATTAATTTTTTGAAACCCAATTATTATTCACTTATTTATAATACACGAGAACAAAAAAAAAAAAAAAAAAAAAAAAAAAGTAGTTTTAAAACTAAATAATACTATTTTTATTGTATTTTAAATATTGGGGTATGTGATACCCCACGCGCCCGTTCTAACTTTTCTTAGTGCGCCTTCCGCCGGGTTAAGTGAAAATAGGTCGACATGTACATGGATGATACCGTGTATGTGCAATTCTTAAAAATGCGGCAAGCAGTGGGCGATTCTGCACTTTCTCCCAATTTCGCACTTAATCTTCCTCATGATTAAGCACTTTCATTCCATAAAAGTTCTAGCATAAGCGTAATTCGGCTAGCAGATTGTTGGAAAAAAATGTTGAGTAAAAAAAAAAAAAAAAAAAAAAAAAAAAAGCCTTTATTTGTGAAAACAAATCGGCGTCCAAACAAAAACTAGCAGGTTGCTGTAGCAGGGTTGGTCTCCAAAAAATCACCAAGTTACCATAATCCAAAGATTAACCCTGTTTTTCTCCACATCTTGTTGCATTGGCCTCCTCATTCTCCATAGCAAGTGCCAGTGCTTCATAACCTTGTGAATGAATTTTCAGTATTTTATCTTTTACAAATAAGAACTCGATTTAAGTTTAAAAGAAATTGTAGAGCTGTACTGTTTGAAATATGTTTGAAAAGCAGAAAGTGCTAAGTTTAAGGTGAATGGCAGATAAATGCATGGAACTGAAGTATCCTTAATTTGAAGATTTAAAGTTAAAAGAAATGGAGGTCTTTGAAGTTTCATAAATGTATTGGCATTCTGGCTTTGAATAGAACAAAGCATACTTAGGCTATCTGCCTAAGATGATAGATGTCTTTGTGGAGGACTTTCTAAGGGAAACTGGCTTTTATGCACGTTACATATGGAGGAAATCATGAAAACCAAGAATACAGACAGTCTATTCACTTGAGGTCAAACTCAAGTCTGCATTCAGTGATTTTAAACACTAGGCAACTGGTAGGCAAGATGATGATAAATAGATAATGATTATTGGAGAAGTCAAACAACAAGATATGCATGATATTTATAAATTAGTCTAGTTCTTGTAAATTATGTTTATTGTTTGACTTAATCATCATTTGACATGTTATTTTAACCTAAATGGATAATGATGTGAAGCAGAAACGTTTTTGTTTAATAAAGTCTGTTAAACTATCACTAAACTTCTTTCCCCCCCCCCAATTTTAAACTGCACAATGTTATTTTCCTCAAACTTTCCTGGTTTTATTTTTCTTAATAATTACCATTAAACTTTAAAAAATTTTTGATTTAAGAATTAAAAATGAGTTTAATGTGATGATTTTACTAACCACCTAAAAGTCAAATATCATTATTCCTTTTCATATCATATGTAAGGATATTTTTATTTATCTGTCATTGAGCTAACATTTATTACCTTAATTTATTTTATACAGACAACTGCTTCTGATAGTTATCAGTTGCAAGCAGTTTTATTTGATGAAAAACATAGAACCTTCATTGGTAGTTTTTGGAATGGGAAGCCTGTTGAAGTCAAAAACAGGAAAATTGTCATTAATCAAGTAAGTTAATTCTCTTTTAATTACCTAAATTTTAGTTCTGCTTCTAATTGAAATAAAAGTGACGTTAATTATTTTGTTTAGGTAAAGCAAAAATTTGTTTATTATCCAGAGCTTAAATTGTGTTGGAGCCCAGCTCCAGTAGTTAAGGTAAATTTCAATTCTAGCTGATCACACTGGAGCCCTTAAATGAGAGGGCTTCACCACTTCTGTAATTAAATCACAATTTCAGTAGAAAATTCTTTGGATTTCAAGAACTTTGAATTTTAATAATAAATCTGTCTTAAAAACTTGTTTTAACTTTTGCTTGTTTTTCTCTGGAAAACAAGCAGCACTTTCATCAAAGTTGAGAGGGTAGAAAAGCTCCCACTCACAGGTTTATTCTCCAAGATGTGCAATGATTTTATGAGCATGGATAAATTTTTCATTCCAACTTTTTGGAAGGATGTAACTAAATACAGGGATGGAAATTTTCACTTATACAAAACCTTACTTTTGCTCTCAATTTACAACTGTGATTCTGGAGAAATTTTTTATCTCTGTCGCATTCTGCTCGACAACTAATTAAGGTTAAATAATGCATTGAACAAAAATTAATTTAGAAATCAATAAAGGAAACAAACATAACAAACATATGCAGTATTCTAAGATTTTAAATTATTTGATAGCTGCAGCCAAAATTTTTTAAAGAATATCTTCCATTGGTGAATGTTCTCATTAATGACCCTAATTCCAATCCATCTTTACCTTCAACCTTTAAGGAAATTATGTTTTAGTTGTCTTGTTTCATCAATAGATGGTGCCAGTAGTCTTTCATCTTATCACTAGATCTTATCTTATTCATTTGCACTATGGCAGCTGTGGATGATCAAAACTAGTCATGTTAAAAGTTGCAAATATAATGTTGATTTTTTCTTTTTTGACTTTTAATTAACTAGAGCTATATCAAAAGGATTCTTATCAGAATGTACTAGACTGTTCTCTCTTTGTTTTCAAACCGTAACAATTACCGTTAAAAACATCCCATGGCCGTGCTCTTTCATCCCAAAATTCTTTTCCCCATTTGCTGGATCTCTGACCAACCTCCTTCTCATTATTCTCTCTCCTCCCTGATACACCTTCTCTCAAATCACTTCCTATCTCTGTAACAAAGTGGTCATCTCTTGGATAGCACCTGCTTTTCCCTTAGTTATGAAGACTATTCTGCATTTTTCTGTGGATTAAAATGCTGTGTTCTTTGCATAGACTAAAAATCTTTCAGTACTGTTCTGTTATCAGGACTGGATTTAGAAATGCATCTACACACACATAATCCATACATGCATACATATATTTTTGAATCTAGTCCTGATAAAGAAGTGTACCAATCTTTTTTATTTCTTTGCTTAAAATATTCTACAGTATAGAGTGAGTGACAGTATTTTATATTATATTATTACATATTTATATGATTACTGCTAAACAAACATATGCAGTATTCTAAGAATTTAAATTATTTGATAGCTCCATACGTATTTAAAGCATTTTTGCGACTTTATGAAATAAATTAGAATTATATGATGCTTGTTTAAATTACTTATTACCGTATTTGACGGCATATAAGACGCACTTTTTTTCCTAAATTTGGTCTCAAAAAAGTTACCTGCGTCTTATACGTGAAGGACACAGTCTTATATGTGAAGGTAATTGCATTCAATAATTGTTTATTTGGCTTTTACGAAACGTGAGAACTAAAAGAAACCACACTATTGAAACTTTTTTCCCTTGTGTGTGGCCGTCTAAATAAGGGTGCGTCTTATATGCCAGTGTGTCTTATATGCCGTCAAATACGGTAATTAATTTAACATTATATTATAATAGTGAGTGCTTTCAAAATGTCAAAGATGTAATTGTTTATTGAGAAAACATTCAGATTCTGAAATTTAAGCAGTATTCTTAGACACAAAGCATCTTTAAACTTCTGTTTCTGATGAATCTTCTGTGATACAAATGAATAGTTTCAATTTTAAGGATATATATTGGTGTAGCATTTCTCATCATGTGACTCAGGAATTATGATTTAAATTTATTATATAACCAATGTATTTATTACTTTAGTATTAGCTCAAATGGAAAATATTTTTATGTGAGATATTAAAAGCACTGCAATGACCTGCCTATCGCTTTAACTGTTTAACCTAGACTTTCAGAATTTTGGCAAACCTTGTTTGAGATATTAACATAATCTGAATAGACAATGTTTTATTGAACATATTTCAGGAATAAAAGTAATAATATGATAATTACTGAGAAGATGAATGCAGATCTGATTTAGGAACTACTCTTATACTACATGCCCTCGGTTGGTGATAAATTTCTTGCCAAACATTTTTGGTGAGAAACTCCATGACACCATATTACTATGTATATTTTTTGTCTACATTTTTAACTTTGGAGCCTAAAACGCCTGCAAAAACGTGGTTTTTACACGTGCAAAAACCACGTTTTTAATACAATTTATGCTGAAAATCCTAAACAAAAACAAAAAATTTATAGCAAAAACATAAAGTTTCTAACCAAAAATATTTCACAAGAATCCATGTACACAGCAATCTGTTTTAACTTAAAAAAACATCAGAGAATATGATTCATAAATTAAATAAATATCATATTTTGGATTAAACTGGCTGCCTTTGAGGAGGATCAGGTTTTGGTTAACTGCAGAGTGCACAAAAACTATCAGCGTAGCAGGAGGGTTGTCTTCATGGAATATTTTTTTCTGAAATGACTTGTCTTCATATTATGCATATGGAAAATCCTGATTAGCGAGTCTTTTCATTAAGAACTTACTTTGCATGAAAAGATGCAAATATTTCCAAAGCAAATATTTTTGAAGATATTACTATAAAGTCAGGCAGATGAATAGAAATGTTTAGCATACTAATTCATTACTAAGAGTTTTAAATAAATCATAATATTCTATTAGTGAAAAGAATTTTATTACAGTGAGTTACTAAATTGCTGTTTAAAAAAAAAAATTATATTGCACTGTTCAAATATTCTATTTCTCCCCCCGTTCCCTCACTAAGTAACTAAAGTAACCATTCTCAAGTTGTTACTTTACAGTAATCACATTTAACATTAAAATGAGGGATGCTCATGAAAAAGAAATAATGTCTTGTTATTGCATAAAATTAAGCATTGTTTTATGTATGTGGAAGTTTAATTATATGAAAAGAATGATGTTATTAAATATTTAGTTAACTGTTATAAGGAATAGATGCTTTTTTATTACTGCTTATGATTTAAAATTGTGTATAATATGTGAATAAATTAATATCTAAATTAAAACAGATTAAAAAAATAAGCTAAGGAGGATACTTTAACACTCATGAATAAAAATAATTCACTGAAAAAATAATCTACTAATAATTATAAATGTCAGTATAAGCTAGTGATGTGAAAATGGATTTCGGAGTTAAAACATTAAAGAGCTAAGGAAGTTGAGGGACATTAAAGAGCTAAGGAGTTTTTCCGTTTCACCAGCACAAATCTCGCTAAGCAGACTTTATTGGCAACAATATACCCTTTACAAGTATAACCTTAAAAATGTTAACAAATGTTAGTTCTAAGAATTTTTTATTTTGAAGGCATACACATTTTAATATCATTTAAAATTTTGTAAAAGCCAATAAATAAAGACAATAAATTTGTAAAAAGACATTAATTTAAGAATTTACTTTGCTTTTATGTTTCAACATCTTGATTCACTGGTTCATATCACGTGACCCCCAAGTGATCTGATCTCACGTAAACTACACTACAAAAATTTAATTCTCTCAGTAATTATCTACATTAATTTCAAGTTAAATCTTCATTTGGAATACAAGTTTAAATGCAAGAATTATTTCAATTCGTATGAAAAGCTTAGTCAGAAATTATGTAAAACCGCAGTGCTGTACTTTGCTAGTGCATTCTCATTAGAATTGATGAATTTTAACTCTTGACTTTGCCTTCAGGTAAGCGATGTGATTGCATCCTAGTTGACTTAATTATCGCGAATGGCCTTAGGTCATAAAATTGAACTATCTGGTAAACATTCTATGTAATTGTATGCCAGTATTGAAAGAAACAATCAATCTGATAAGAAATGGCTACGGCTTGTTTTGAAGATGAGGCGTAAAAGATTACCAGCGAGAATATTCCGTTTGGCATCAGTTCAACCATTATTGGCGACTTTATCGCCTGTGCCGGCAAAACAGAAAAGTACCAAAAGTTCTTTGCAAGAGGAAAGGAAAATTGGGTGATACATCATTTTCGATGAAAGAACTATGCGACTAAATTTCCTATATACTCTATCAAAGTATAGTACTTTTCCAGTGGACTCGTACTGTTTTTAGCATTCTCTTCATTCTCATTAGTATCGCTTTAACTGTTTAACCTTTTTTCATTTGTGTGATGGGAAAAGAATAATCTTTGTTTCTTTCATTTGAAAAAACATCATACTATTTTTTCATGGCTTAAATTCAGTTGAAATTTTTCTTAGTTTGTATGAAATTTTAATTCCAGCCACAGTACTAAATGAGATGAGGTTTGATATTTTATTTTATTGTTTAACCATTCATCATTAATTTATTAAATTTTTATGTCTTTACATTTTATTGAATTTAAATTTTAATAATTAATATTTCAATTAATTATTTTTATAGTTATTTTATGCATTTATTTATTTATTCTTCTTTCCTGATGGCCTGACGTAGGGCTCTGGTGCTTCTAATTTTAGAAATTAAGTCTTGTTGTTATCCTAACTTTATGCTTACATTGCTTTGTCTCTTTTTCTTTTTAGTGATTTAAAGTTGAACTTTATTTTAATAATTTATACATGTATATAAATGTTAGCTATCATTATTTTTAGAATAACATATTAAAACAATAGTTATGAAAATTAAATCATATGAGGAAATACACTTTTATTAAATTAATAACAGCCATTCTTATCATCCTAGTTATAGCACTATGAAAAAATAGTGCAATTTTTACTATTCCCAAATTCTGTCACCCAGTGCCTTCAAAATGTGCCACACTAGCTGCATTGGCTCTACTGGTGGCCTTACTTGCTGTTATATCTCATGCCTGTATCAGCTAGACTAGTGGTATTCAAATTTTTGGCTGTGCGGCTCCATAAAAATGCAGATGACTCCAAAAGGCAATTTTGTGACTACAGCCAGAGCATCGACCCTTAGTTATGTAGTACTATCAATTAAAATTTGTTAGGACTTTTATCCACCTTGTGACTATATTATGAATTTTTGTGACCTTTAATTTGAATACCACTGAACTAGACCATGGGGAAATGGATGCTTCTCGTTGGTTTCAGGTACTATACACTTGTGATGATGTCATCAAACTTTCATCCAGTGTCATTTAGATTGTATCAAGGCTCTTCAGGAAGATGTCCTTAGATCCTTGTACTATTCTTCTTGTCCTGTTGCCAGCCACAGTAAAGGACCGTTCTTTCTTACCAGTCAATCTTTATGTGGTCATATTTCCTGTAGATACAATACTCACCAAACTACTGCTGTTTGGACCTTTGCCTACTGGCATCAACTCCTTTTATTATACAATATACTGTTAAAATATTAAAAAATTTAAATAGCTATATTTTGCATTTGTTTATACAAATGCAAAATTCAGCTTCTTAGGAAGTAAAGTAACTGTACTAAAATAAGTAATAAATATTTATAGAATTTGAAGCATTTTAGAAATGTAAAAGGAATTTTTAACCAATAGAAAGTGAGAGACTTGAAGAGTAAAAAACGAGATGCTCCCAGACTTTCATATCGATTATTAAGTTCAATGCATCTGCAAAGTTTTGGGACTAATTTTTCAGCAAATTCGAGCAAACTTGTCGGATGTTAATTGGCAGCATTTATCAACGGGATATCTCAATTTACATTTTTGAGAACTACCTCATGCCAACAGACAAAATTTTCTATACTCTTAATCATTTGCTTTGATCTAGTGAACATCTGCTATCATGAACTTGGAAAGTTAAACAAAGAACAGCGATACAATTTTGCTGTAAAGGAGGGAAAACAGCAGTAGAGACATTTGAAATGGCATTTAAATTATATGGAGATCAAATATTAAAACAATCTAAAGTTTTTTTGTTGGTACAGACAATTTCACAATGGAAACAAAGATGCTGATGATGAACCTATGAGTAGTTACCCTTTGTTATCTAGGAAGAATAAGAATATTGAAAAGTTTGGCATTTGTTGCTGAATAATCATCATCTGTCTCTCTGAATGATAATTGATAAGCTTAACATCAGTAAAGACACTGTTCGCAAAATTGTCCCTGAAGATCGTGAAAAAAAAGAAGTTTTGTTCTTGTTTTATCTCTCATGCATTGACTGTAGAACAAAATGAAGGTTATAATTTCATTCCAGTGGCACACACAAATCTCACTGGAGATGAAACATTTTTTTTTTGCTAATACAAAAGGGCAAATCATCTGCTCAGAAATCTCAAATAAAGACCAGGTTGGTGGCCATTCCTGATTGGAAGAGAGTATTTAACAAAGAATTTGTTCTGAAGGATATTCAGTGAACTTCATATTTTATAAAGATGTAACATACAGTGTTCTGAAGAGAATTCAGAACATTAAGGGAAAGAAAAAAAAATTAAACTGAATAACTGATTTTCATTGCACAATAATGCACGTCACATAATTCTATTCTGATCCAGCAGCTTCTTGCACAGAAAAGTGTGTCAGTTCTCAGTATTCTGATTATTCATCAGATTTGGCATCTGCAGACAACAAAATAATATTTTTTTGATTATATAAATGAAAATGTAATTACTGAAACTATTTCTGTCTCCTTTTCGTATTTTTAATTTGTAACTCATTACACAATAAAATTATTTTATTGCAAATCATTAGTTTATTAAATGCAGAAAGTCTGTATAATATCTATGTATATTTCCAGCAGCTTAAAACCTGCAAATATTTATTTTTATGTAGTATCATATTTTCAGCAGTTTAAAACCTGCAAACATTTATTTTTATATGTTTTGTTTTCTGTTACATTTCTCTTGGAAATTAGATTGTTATAGAGTATCAATTTATATTTTCTAACATTGTGTAAGTAGAAATGGAAAAAGAAATATGTTATAAATTTTCTAAGCAATTTTTTTTCATATTTACTTTTTTATGTATAAATTTTCTTCTCATTTCACAAAAGCATTATAGTTGGGTGAGCTTAAATATTAGATACTTATTGCTAATTTATTATTTACATAAAATGAAAATTAACAAATATTTTATAATTTATTTAATATTCATGTTCATATATGTTCCAATTTTCATATTTTATTTTATTAATAAAATAAATAAATGTCTTTTCAGAGTTTTTATTTTTATACATCTATTCCTGGAGATGAACTGCTGTTAATTATTGAAGTTATTACTCCATCTAAAATACATAATGCTTATAAGAGTGCTGGATGGTTATATATGACCTTGATTGGAGCAGATAAAGCTGGACCAAATGCTAGCAACTCTTTACAATATAAGTATGAATTTGATGACAATATCCATTTAATTTAATTTATTATGTAATACCTTTTTAACAGTTATATGCAGAGCTTTGTTTAGATATTTTTCACCTGAGGCAAACAAGTAAATTTGCACCCCTACGTAAAGTTATATTAATTACATATGTATGTATGATTACCAGCTGCTGAGTAGTGAAGTTATTGAGCATGGATAATTTGGTCTGGGGTTCAATTCCTAGTAATTGGGCTGCCTGCATGGGCATTTTATGGTTTTTCCCCATGTGAAACATGGATACAAGCCAGTTTCTCTTAAAAGTCCTCCATACTTATGATACAATGAATATGGGAAGATTTGTTACAATCCATCTGCAACAAAATTCAGGATTTTGAACATTCAATTTTCTTTCTTTGGTAATAAATGGTTCATTTTATTATTATGTTATGAACAACAGAACAGTTAAAAAAAGGTCTCAGCTTTTCTTAATCTCTCTCTGTTATAGTAAGTCTTACCAAAAAATGAAACTAAAGTGCTGATACTTTTAATTCTTCTAACAATGACTGCACCTTTTCCAGGAATAACCGTAAATGAAACTGATTGTACAGTTTTAAATGGAAAATAAGTACTGGTACGATGGAACAAAAACTCAAACTATTTGTGTGTCCAATATTTAACTTTTCAATGGAAAAATGGAGCAAGATAAAGTTTGAAAAATGGAGGAAGAAATTGATCAAGTTTATTTTATTTTTAGACACATCCTTGATTAATTTCCTGATGCCATTTCAAATGACTTAAGTATGTTAGATTTGCTAAAATAAATTTGAAAAGACAGCTGAATTCTTGTTATGTTAAAGTAAAAGTGTTAAGAGCTATGCCCAATTGCAAGGAGACAGAAGAGAATTACTAAGGTCAGCAACATGGTGTTTCTTAGAAAATATTGTATCCCCTTGAAAGATGCACCAAAAATGTAATATTTTAAAATTATCATAATTAATGTTAATACAATTTTGCTACTTTAAGTATAAGGCTTTAAAACGGTTCTTATTCATGTGTTTCTGGAAATTAACAGCAATTAATTTCTGCTTAGAAATGAATTCTGAAATTTTTGTTGCTTATGTGGTGCCTTTTGTAGTTGTTCACCTGAGGCAAGTCCTGGCTGTGGTCATATGTGTACAAATTACAAGTGCTAGATAAATTAATAGATGTTAGCACAGTAGCAGCTGAGGATGATGGTTCAGTAAAACCATCGAAACTATTCCTGTGAAAATTTGCAAATATAGCGCTGATTTTTGTTGTTTGACTTCTAAATTAATAGATGTTAGCATTTAGCCATTTGATCACTTACATCGAATTTTCTTTTTCTTTAAGGCAATCCATTTAAATACATAGCTACAGTTTTGTCAGTGTTCTACAGATGTTATTGTACACATGTAATGCTGATATTTGTAGACAGAGTTTTATGAATCAAGGTGGTCAAAACAGAATCAGAAAGTGAAGCATATAAAAGGATAATAATTAAGTTTCATTTGTGCTGCATGCATAAAATTATGGACACTTTAAATTTTATATGTACACACATGTTTTGAGTTTTTAGCAGTTTAAATTCTAGTCTGTTTCAACAAAATGAGCTGCATATATTTTTATAAAATTTTGAAATATATTAAAATTGATGCTTATTCCATTTGTAATGCAGTTCAAATTTTCTGAGACATTCTGACAATATAATCTTTTTATTAAAAGAAATTATAATACCCTGTGCAAATTTGCCTGTATAATAAAGTAACTGAGTGTTGTTTTAGCAACTTCCTTTTTTTAGCAGCCCTTGAGACTGAATCGCTAATAAACTGAGATAACTCTCCATGCGTTCTTATGTAAGCTTTGTGTTTTATTTTTGTTAAGATTTTCGAATTTGCATTGTTTTTTTAAAAAAATATTCTTTGCATTTTTGTGAATATGCAGTCAGCAATCTTTAATTTACCAAATAAGAGGTGGGTGCTGTATCACTTTTTCAAGAAAGACGTCTTTTACATGACAAATGGGTATGCAAGAATAGTTTTAGCAGGAAATGATATGTTAACAATGAAACCATTTGGAGTTGCAATGTTAAAAATAATAAATAGAAGGGCCTGCATGTTAGAAATTGATTTAGTGGTTCCAGAATATTGTTAGTCACTGACATAAGATTTATGCATTCTTGAGCAGAGGAGCTGATGTCCATCAAATGGTGTCCATCAAATAGTGTGACAAATATATGTCACAATTTTGCAACTGATTGGAACGGTTACATGTGGGAAATGTTCCCTAAATCTGATGCAAAGGTTCAGTGGGAGAGTAGGCAGTCCTAATAAAATAGTTGAAATCGATGAAAGTTTGTTCATCCGATGTAAGAACATCAGTGTCAGAGTACTCTAACAACAACAAATTTCGATAGGAAGAGGGGAGTACTTTGTTATTCAAATCTCTAATAAAGATGCTAGTGCACTAATGAAGAAAATTATTCAACATATGCAAGATGGATTTACAATCTATCTGGAAGTGATACAAAATGGAGTAACTTGAAGAAGCTGGTTACAGTCACTTTAATGATTATTAAAAATATTTTTAGCAATCACCATCTGATTGTTATTATTATATATTACATTGTTTTATTCTGACATTTATTTTTGCATTTATTATGTGCTTAATGAGTTTGGCAAAATCATAACTGTGTAAGGTCAGGGGCCACTTACGGAAAGGAAGTACCTTGTTTCATTATATTATTTTGTGGTCACCTCTCCCAAAAGAAAAGAACATAACAAATAGTACAGCAAGATAATGCATAATAACACAGTAATTAGTAGTGCAATCCATAGCTTAATATTAAGTCTATAAAAGTAAAGATAATATCACAGCACTTTTGCATCTTCCTAACAAGATAATAACTATACACAAGGATGCCATGAAGCACCATATGATAAACCACTTTTGTAATTTATAAAGCAAAATGACTGTTTTACTTTCTTATCATTTGTGTACTTTCTGAAGTTGCAGTTCTAATTTTTTCAAGAACTTTTCTTTTACAAAGTAAGATTTATATATTTGGCTTGTGTTGTCATTCTGTGTATCTTTCTTCCTATAATCTGTTATTCCTGCCTTTTGATTTAAAATGAGAGATGGGCCTTTATGGCAGTTGTTCAATTGATAATAGACTTAATTTCAGGGAAAAAGTTTAAATATTTAAAAGTTAACAATGTATGTTACAGCATTTTATATATTTAATATATGAAAGTTGGAGGAAGGAAGAGAAATGTGTGAGATGGACAATTTTATTCACAGAAATTGTTAATAAACATTCTTCCAAAAACTTAAAGACTAAATGCAGTGTTTCATTAGCCAGTTAGAGGCCATTTTATGGCAAACATTAGGCCTAATTTCAATCTAATAGCAATGGAAAAGTTTAAAGCATTTTAAGAACTACATTTTAAGAATTTTGAGAACCATTAAGTTTTTTTTTTTTTTTTTTCCTAAATGGTGTTGATCAATATTTTCAGTACAGAACTGTCATATATCTATTGGTAAAATAGCAAAATATTTGCATTTGTGAAATGCGATGGATGATATGATGTATGTTTTAATATGCATTTAATGATTATGCAATGAAGAGACTTCAGAATGTGTAAAAATTCCAAAAAGTATGCACTTCAATTGTATATTTCTGAATAATACTCTTATATTCTTTCCCCCTTTTTTTTTCCTTCTGTGTGTGTGTGCGAATGTTGTTTGTGTTAATGTATCTTATTGTGTTACTTTAGTAAAGAGAATAAAAAGGAGTTTTTATAATTTTATATTTATTAGACTCCAAATGATTGTATTGTTCTTAAAACTTTCTGTCCAGTTTTGTGGAGGAAAGTCTTTGAAAATGTATCTTATTGTTTGAAAATCATCAAATGAGAAGATTCTTTGAACTTTTTTTTTTTTAATGAAATCATTCTTTCAGATTTTCCTTCATTGAATTGACTCACAGGTTTTAGCAGCTTATGAAAGGGTTGCAAATTCCTGTTGTTAATGGTTAGGATTACAATTTTTACAATGTGACCACTGAATTAAAATCAAAAATATTTGAAACTACGCTGAATTTTTGTGTACTTTTCTGTTAACAGGACACAAGTCACTAAATATGGTATCCTATTTATATTGCATCACAAAAATTGTGCAGTGAACAATTGTTTGTGATTTTGCATATACATCACAAACAATTGTAATGTATATGCAAAATGCCAAATTTTTCTAATTTTTTGATTTTTTTAAGCAAAAACGAAATTGCTGTGTTTAATTTGCTCTTTCCGTGTACACAGTAATCTATTTTTGCTTAAGAAAACAACAGAAAATTTCACAAATTCAGCATCATGTACTCAGCCTCTGCATTACATTAAGTATTATGTATATTATATTCATTATTATGTAAAATAGTTATTCTCTTCATGAAGCTTTATGTATCAGTAGAGTTACTGCCATCTAGTTTAATCTCACACCAATGTTTATATTTGGCACAAAGTGTTACTCTATTAACAGAAAAATACTAGTTTTTGCTTTCAAATATTTGATTTTACTGATATTTTACTATTGGTATTTGAAATATTTTTTCCTTTTAGAGTGCCTTTATTATGCGGAACTCCTTTAGCTTTGCTTATTGTTGAAGATGGAATTAAAGGTGACTAGTAGTCCAAATCATTTTGAGTTTTCTTTTTTCTTTTCTTTTTTTTTTTTTTAAATAATAATAGGTTTTATTCTTTTATATTTCAAATTTAATTTGTATTTTTAGGTATCAGTTCGACACAGCATACAGCAGGCCTGGAGATTTCTTTGTCTTTATCACGCCATCCTGAGCTATTGCAGCTTATTCACCTTGTGCCTGAAAATGTGGTGTTTGATGCAACTTATGTAATTCCTGGTCTAATTCTTGAATCACCAGACGTAATTAAAGGTTAATTTTCTTCTAATTTTGCATAAAATTTATCTGCATCCTTAATTTATTTATTTTAATTATGTATTTATACTCTTGTAATTAAAGCAATCATTATTTTAAGTAAGATGAAATAAACTATTTAACTTAAACTTCATTATTAAATAAATGCAGAAACTGGAAGTCAATTATTTTAGTGTGGTTTTTATATGAAAGGCATGTTTGCATCTTAACATAACAAATATAATACATAAAATATATTAACATTATTTAATGAAAACTGTATTAAATTATGTAAATAATTAAATTTTGTTAAATAAAGATTAATTTAAATTTGCTTTTGAGTTATCTTAATTGTAAATATTTCTAATTGTGCCAATAATGCAGTGAAAGGAGTGTTCCTCACTTAAACATAATACAAATAATATTTGTTTCATATGCAACAGTTTTAAATTGCATTAATAATTTTAAGTGGTTTGAATATTAGCTTTAATATATCTCAGATAATCTCTCTTTTATTAACACATTGAGTAAAAAGGTAATTGTTCATTTTGTAGGGATAGTCAACAATTATAATTAAAATATATATTAAATAAAAAATAAAAAAAGAATGTATTATGAATTTTCAGATATATATGTGTATATAACATGAGCTGAACCTGTAATGTTGCTTAAAATATTAATTATTATTTCATAATTTTAAAATGTTTTTCATCAAAAGTTTCAAAGTTTTCAGTTATAGCATGTGTTTTATATTTAAGAGAAATTAGTGATTGTTTCATACCTCATTTTCTCCTAGCAATTTAAAATTTTGTTTATCAGACTTATTTATTGATTATACTTGAACCATAAGTTTTACCAAATAACTAAGAGGTAACTATAAAAATAACTTTTGTCCTGAGTTGTGTTTGAATTCATACTGATGTAATCGGAAATTAACAAATATTTTAATTATGATAAATGCTTTATTGTATGTAGACTGTTTTTCAGTTATTATGGATAATTAAATAACATGTTCTTATCTATAGTTTCCAGTTATAGTACTGGAACTATGCATACATTATGATATAATTAAGTGTTACATACATTTGAAATTTTCAATACTTGTGTGTTGCATTATGTATACCTTATGATGATTTTTTATATATTAAAATGAATAACTGGATAACCCATTTATGAATCTGAATGTGTATGAATCTTCTTACATATATTTCTGTTAATTAATTAATGGAATAATTTTTCCTGTATTCAATACAGAAATCTGATCTAAAACTTCTCTTGCTGCTTGCCATCAATTTGTAAAATTTTTGGAATCATTTTATTTTAGATTCTGAATGATTCAAATTTTAGATAATTTTTAACAATTCAGATTTTAAATTATGATTGTTAATTTAAATTTTGTTTCAGAAAAATAAAAATTAAAAAAAAAAAAAAAAGCTTTTAACACTCTACTATGACTGGCTTTATGAAGTTATGAGATTGTCACTTGGTATATATTAGCTTATAACTTAAGATATTTTGGTTTCTTACTTTTTTTATAATATAAATGCCATCTTAATAAATGTAAATTCATGAAAATAGAGACTAAAGTAAATAACTATACAAGTTCAGCTAATAAAGTCTGTTAAAAACAGGTCTTCATGATGGATCCAAAAACCCATGCTGGTCAGAGGGTTAAAATGATGATAAATTTTCAATATGGGTGAATAATAATTTTCATTTTTTATAAGTTTACTTATTTGTTTCTGAATAGTTTTTGATATGTTCAGATTAGAAGCTCAGAGATCTTTAAATACCTCAGTTTGTAGCCTTATCTTTTCCTACATTTATGAATCAGAATATTTTTTTTGCTGAATAGTTTTATGTTGTATCTTAAATTTCATGGATTGTACCTAATTATAAAGTAATTCATCTAAGTAAGTGAATACTGAATGTACATCAAAGGGCAGATATTTATACATATCTTTTCATAGTGGGTCTGTCTATTATATCTTATTTTAATTGTGTCTTCCTTTCTTATTTTCCTGTGCTTAACAGAAAAAGGGAAATTAAAATATTTCAAAGCATGGGGTCACCAGAAATCAAAAGGAAGTTGGAATAATTAAGATAGTATAAAAATATTAAAACTAGAAGCTATTGAGGGGGCAGAGAAAACCTGATAGTTAAATACCAGAAGGATAAGATAATGCAAACAAAACAAAACAAAACAAAAACAAAAAAAAAAAAAAAAAAAAAAAAAAAAAAAAAAAAAAAAAAACTTAGTTAAAGAGTAAGTACAAGAGAGCTGGGATAGGATAAAAGTCTGTAAAGTAACTTTGAAACTAGGAAGTAAAGTTTAAAAGAATATAACAGAAAAAATTCATAGAAAGTATCTAGAGGTGATGCACATGCATTTAAGCATTTGATATGAAATCGTTTGGGAAACTTCAACGAATAGTTGTTAGTAATAAGTGTTGCATATTTTTTCCCTTCAAGTGCAGTTTGCTATTGACAGTGAATCTTTCTTTTTCAATTTTTGCACATGTAAAGGTAACTTTTCCTTTCATTGGAAGAGATTCTTGCTTGAAAATAGGTGTGAATTTTATATGATACTTAAATTTAAAAAAATTCCAGAAGGTCTAAAATAATATAAGCTTTAAACTGCATGAGGTATGGTCAATACTATGCAATATTGAAGTAATTGGAACTGTCAGAAATTTTTTATAGATTGACACATTTACCATGTCATAACATCATAAACACTTATCTTATTGAAAACTTTAGTATTGTTCTTATTGAAGTGCTACCCACTTGTCATTGATTAGCTCAGGGATCTTCAGTGTGTTAAATTTCAAAAATTTGACAGATATCACATGGATAATTTTTTAAATAAAAAGTCAATATGAATCACCAGCAAGATGGTCATCCCTCATGCATAACATAACTGAAACAATTTAGTTTATAATTTATATTATAAATTAATTTTGTCGGTTTAAGAATATAATCTATCAGCAAAGTTCAGAAGTTTAGTTACAGTTTTATAATTGGCAGTTAACATTTTCTTTGTAATATCCATGTTTAACATATATTAAAGTGTATTTAAAACTTACTTTTTCTAGATCCTGAATACTTATTCAAGCCTCATCTTCAAAAGTGTATAACATTAACATTAGAGAAAGTATGTATTAGAGTACAACCCTCCTTACAAGATGCTGAATTTAAAATTATTGAAAAGGTTAGAGAACACCTTGACAGTGAATTAAATAAATCATCAAAAGCAACTATAGCTCAAAGACGACTTCAGGTAATATGAAAGGGACTGACATTTTTTTATTTTATTTAAATTAATCATATTAGAATGTGTAGAAACTATTTTTAGATTTTTCCCATTAAAATAAAGAGCAATTTTTATGAAAAAATAAAGTAGCTTTAATAAATCATGAATTGCCATTTTTTCAATAATCATTGCTATCTTGCAGGCTGTTTTGGTGTTGCACTTTCAAAAAGCTTCTGATCTTTTTCAGTGAAAAAAAATTCTCCAAATGACATTTTCATCTGTTATCTGAAATGAAATGAATTTTTTATTTTGAAGTGTAAGTTTTAGCTGACAATTGGTTGGTGAAAATAGTGTGAGCTTGGGCTCAAAGTCCTACTGAAAACTGAATCTTTTAAAAATTTTAAATAGTTTTGCATCAAATAACTAACTAAAGTACTATTCAAAATATGGAATTTTACCTAACAAAGAGCTTTCTGCTCTCTGCTTCACAGCATATTCAACTGCCCACAACTGATTTCAACGTATATAAGCACTATATCCTCAGAACTCTGGTGCTACAGCATTGGTTATGCAATATAATCAATGGTCTGATGATCTTAGGACAAAAGATTATTGCTTCTGTGTAGCAACTTTAGTACTACTTTCCTGCTGTACAATAATTCATCTGGACTTTAATTTGACTTTTTGCAGCCAATATATCAATTTCATTCTTTTCTCTATTATGTGTACGTATGTACCCATTACTGTGTCCTCATTATGTGTTATTGCTGATAATACTCCGTGATTTTAAGTGAGATGTGTATTTTTATATAATTGGCGTACGACTTTTTGCTACAATATTCCTGTAACTGTACACTTTATGCATTTTACATTCTAATGCTGGCAATGATTTCATCTTTTATCATCCTTTTTGCTTCTGTATTATGCATTTCTCAAATTCCTAATATCTGCATCATGCAGCACCTTTAACATCTCTCTGCATCATAATATAATTTTAATTTAGTAGTAGCAGATTTAATATTTAGTATTAGTGTTTAATACTGTAACTTCATTTCGATTGCCCTGTTTATGCACTTGTGTATCTGTTCCTAAGGGATAGTTCAGTTTACCTATACCTGTATTAACTACCACTAGTCATACAATAGCACCATGTTATACAATAGTATCACTTATACATGTTTTATATGCCTGTATGTGATTTATGTGCTTATAAGCATTTTATGTATTTAGTGTAAATGGTTGAATAATTCCATTCATTTATATATGTTTATGTCTAAATTTATGTATTTATATATGCTTTATGTTTTTATATGTGTTGGTGCATATGTGTGTGTAATTAATGTTCAAATGTCAGATTAGTATGATCCAAGAAGGTTAAAATAGGTAGAGTATGACATCACAAAAGTGAAGCCGAGAAAATGTCAACAGGGTGACGCCACGACTTATACATACAGTTAACATACATACAGAGATATACATACAGACAACATACAGTTAAGACTTCCAAACATGTTCTTAAATAAAGTTACACTAACTTTGAGAGCAAATATCCTGCAGGCTCAGAAAAGTATCTTTAAGTATAATTTATATAAAATACCATTGAAGGCCTTCAAAAATTGGTCTTCCAAATTTAATATGTATACATTTGTCTTACAGTTGCCATTTACATATTTTAATGTAACTAGATTTTATTGAATTTGAAACAGTTATTTGCACTTCTTGTGATTTTTCTATATACTAAGTAGAAAATTAATTATGTTAAGTATTAAAATTAAAACAAGAGACTTATAAATATTCAGTGATGTATAGCTAACATATAGATAACACCAATTAGAATATAAACAAAACCAACCAGGAGTTTACCTTTGCAACAGCCATGGTGATGTCATGATGTCATACCGTGATGTATCTTGGTTTCATTTTCGACATATGAAGAAGGCTTACTCCATTTATTCTAACCTCTTTGGTATCGTCAAGCTGTTCACCCAAATATCAAATGTAATTGAATTGGGAGCTCTTATTTGCCATTGTAACTAAATAATATTAAAATGAATTCCCAATGAGGCATCTCAGCCTCAAAGGAGATACCAGCTCTAAAGGTAGTGGTGGGTGCTAGACAATATCTGTTTACCAACATTAGTCACCAAGTGTCCCTGTTCTCTGTTACCAGTCATCTCACAAAGAGCTTAGCAGAGCCCAAAACAAATGGCAGTCTAATGGTGCAATAGCAACTGATTGTTTATCTTTGGTAAAAGCTTAAAATAAAAACTTTTCTTATAATCTCACCAAACTGATAATATGACTTTTTGGTTATGAATATCAGTTTTGATGTTTGAGCAGGCTCATGAGGCTTAGACCATCATTTTTGCATTCATATTACTGTAAACAAGCCATTTTTTATCGCAAGTTATCATTAGTTTTAAAAAGAGATTACTTGGGTTATATTTCAGAAATAAATATCATATGCTGATACACTTTATTAAAGAAATTTTTTTTAAGTTCATCTGCGATAAAAAAAAATGAATTTTTTTCCCCAACCAAGGTTTTTCAAATATTATCAGTGTTTGGTTTTGAATGAAATTAGATTCTCTGCCAGCTCACATACAGTTGTGGAATAATCAGCTTCAAACAGGGCTTTAATTGATGATTTTTCAAACTTATCTTAACAGAGCTTGCAAAGAAAAATTACCAGAGAGAAATTTTGAAAACCAGTTTTACTTGTGTGTTCCATTAATGTGTCATCATTATACACACTGCATATCTTTTTGCATCAGCTGTTCTTTTACTTTAGTAGAAATAAAACATAAAATTTTCATATTTTTTTTGAATCCATATTCAAAATATGGATTTTTATCTTCTATCTTCACTTAAAATTGCTACAATGGATTCTCAAAATAATCCTTCAAAGAACATTAAAAAATTATCTCTACTCTACTGCAACTGCATCTACTCTACTGCATTATTCATTGTATGATATATCCATAATTATATATAAATATCTTTTTCCTTAGCTATAAGACTTAATAATTGTATCAATGTGCTGAACTGCAATCATTGTTTGAGTAGAAAATTTTAATAAGCAGGATATTAGATTTTCCATTAATTTTAGCAAGCATCCAATCTGATAATTTAATAATCAGAGAATTAATTTTTCATATGCATTAGTATTGCCCAAAGAGTATTAAACATTTGGATAAACAATCCAAATGTTTTATATTTATTTGATTGTTTCCTTCATGTAAACTATTAGCTTACATGAAGCAATCATTGAGAATCAGCATGATTATCTTCTTAAGACATTGCATTATCTCTTCTGCATCAAATATATTTAATTTTTGATTTAGAATTTAAATTGTTAGATTTTTAGTACATGTTTAACCTTGTATTTTAAAGAATTTGTAGACTAAGAATTTTGTACAAAATTTAATATTTAAATGCTAAAGGAATGGCAACTATAACTTTCATGATTATGTTAGTAATTTGATATTGTTCAATATTTGAATTTATGTAGGTAGCAGTATATAACGGTTATCGCTTTATTCATGAACCTGACTATTATCATCTGATTGTGGAACCATTAGTTTCTTCAACAATGGATAATACTGCAAAGCCTTTGAGGTATTATCTTTATTATTTCAAAAGGAAATCTTTTTCTTATTAATCTTTGATTTAAATACCTTTATGGTAATCTAAAATAGTTTATCATGTGGCAATGTTACCTTTGTCATAAATAAATAAATATTACTAATAATAACCATTCATCTAACATAAAGGTTTACCGCCATTAACTTGCATTGTTATTTAGGTGTATGTAAAATATTTATAAATACATGTATATGTATATATCTGCACATAATCTATGGAAAAAATTTGTAAACTAATGTTTATCTTCATATAGCAACACTGGTGATGCCAAAAATTGAGAGAAACAGTTAGTATGTCTTTTGCTTTCAATATAAGTATTGTGTTTACGAGATGTATTGTAATGCAAATGGCAATTTATATATGTATGTGTGTATATATATATTGTTATGGATTTGGTATTTAAATAGCTAATATTAGTAGAATTATAAATAAAATTATTTTATTTCCCGTGCAGTGCAGCACGTCACGAATATTAAGAAAAAGCTAAGCCAGAAAATTAAAAATACAAGAACACATGCATTTAACATTCAACAAATAAATATATCATTTTGATTTTGAGAAACTGCTAGAACAATCTCATGCGGCCGATTTAAAAAGCTATAAAAGCCAGAGAAAGGACACTCAGTTTTTTTTAGAAATCTGTTGATGTTAATGTAGTGAATTCGTGGTGAAATCGGATTAGCTTTCTCTACGTTTCTCTATTTTGAATTAGTTCTTATTTTAGTAGTTTAAAGTAGTTTAAAAGATACATGCGCACATAGTGCCCACCGCTTATTAAAACCATTACAGTTCCAAACATATTTGAGTTTCTCAAGGGACTGAGTTTAATAAACGGTGATTTATGTATTGCAAACCATGATATAAATTTTAAACATTTTAAATAATAAAAGCTAACAATTAGTTTATTCAGTAATTTTAAAATAATAATTAAAAGTTAAAGTATTTATGCAATTTTTATATTCAAATGCAGAGATGATGAAGATTGCGTCTACTAAAAACTTTCAGACAAAATTTTAAAATAAAAGTACCTAATATTGATAGATCGAAAATGGATCCAAAATTAGTAATGGCCATTATTACAGACATTAAAAATGACTAATTTTATGTTCTTGGTGTAATAAAAATATGGTGGTGTGCGCAATAAGCCAGATATACTTGATAAATGTGCAGGAGGAAATGTGTGATCTGAAAGAAATATAAAATTAAAAGTAACTTACCCCCAAAGGAGGACACTTCAAATAATGTGAATTAAGTAATATTTATTATGTCTTGACATCATAAAATTTTGAATTAATACTAAGCATAAATTAAGCCAGACAGAAGCTTAATAACCGTGATCAAATAGCGGCTGAAAGAAATAGTCCTACCATTCTGAATCCTAACCTTTTGCACAAGAAACACGTAATGCGTAATATTCCAATTAAAGTGAATCTCAATACATCGTCTTTAAACAAAGTTTCATGATAACAAAAGTCAAATTTTATAACGGAGGAAATTGAGTTGACTGGTTATTCCAATATATTTTTGAAGAAGCAGAAGGCGGATATTCATATCATCCTGAAAGTGGAACACGTGCACATGAAGTTCTTTCAAGGATATTTAAATTCCAATATATTTTTGAAGAGTCATAGAACCTCGTTAATTTACTGCAGGAGTCAGCATCAGATAATTTTAGTTGAATCTTCAGTACCAATTTCTTTACTCGGCGAAATACATTACTCTACACACAATATTGAGATGGCAGTAAAAAACAAACAAAAAAAAAAAAAAAACATGGTGCACATGTCAGCCGGGGTCAAGACAGCCAGAAGTACGACATTTTTTTTTCGAGCTATCAGTTTAATTTTTTTAACTATTGCTAAAATTATCGAAATCTCTTCAGTAGTTATCGAGAGAATTGTGCATTAGTTCAGCTTTTTCACATGGGATCTTATTTATGAAATGGCATAAATATTGCATTTTTTTATTTTTATTTCTTATGACTCTTTAAAAAATAATTTTAAGACAATTCCATCAACATTATCTTAAATCATACCTTTTTTGGATCACTTTTACAATTTATATTATCAATTAAAAAATTAAGTGTATTTAAACCTTTTTGGAATACACTGTATACAGTATATCTGCAAATGGAAATTCCTATCATGAGTAATCCCTCATTTCAGGCTTTTATCAGAAGGCATTGGTAGCTCCTGGGTTTTACCACAAAGGCATAGTAAAAGGCCAAAATGGAATCATATTAAAGCATACTTCAGACTTTTACCAAGCCACTTTGGTAAAAGCTAGGTTTTACTAATAAACCTAAGGTTTACAAGACTCCAGGCTTTTACTGAAACATATATACAAAAAAGTTTTATGTAATTTATTACTCCCATTCTCAAACAGTTATTACTAAAGTGAACATCATATGTAGTAGCAAAAATTGGCAAACTTAATTGTTCAATAATTTGTAATGCGCAAATTTCAAAATGGTGCCAATAGCTTATATAGTGGTCTCTTTAACAAGGAAATATACTGTTATCTTTTTGCTACATCTTTTGCTTAGTCACTCTTTTACTCAAGATTCTCTTAGCAGGGATTTACAAAGGCAGATTAACAGCAGTTTGTTGATACTTGCTGAACAAAATTACATTTATTGCATAAAATGGTTTATTGGGAATATAATTTTTAAAACTATTTTTTTTATTATTAAAAATACTTCTAGATTGTATCTTCCATTTGTACATTCCATGTATGACTTATTTTATTCTTGATATTTTTTCTGTCAGTGTTATTTTTCAAATGAAATATATAGAATTATTTTAGGGATGAAGTTCTTATTTTACGGAGTGATATCAAGTTACCTAATGTGCCAGATGATCCTGATATAGCTGTTGTGTTTCTGATTGAATACATAGTTTCATATCCTGGCTCAAACGTGAAGGTAAGTATTTTTACTTTATGTGTATATCAGATGAAAAAATTATTTGATCAGCTTTTTAATATTAGATTGAGCAAAGTATTTCATGGCTGATTAATGGTATATTTATTGTTTATATTTGTCATATATTATGAATGATTTAGTATTTTTGATAGTAATTGTTTGGAAAAGTTAATGATGTTAATATTATATTTAAATCAAAAATAACTGTAATCTACATCAAATAAATTTTCATTGTACATGATCCAGATTATTTTATTTTTATGCATCAGTTATATTTAAAATGTTTGTTCTTTACTTTTATTTTCAAGGAAATGTCAGTCATCTCATCTGCAAGCAAAGCTCCAATGTCAAATTTTGGCATTTGTTGGGGATTTTCTACACTTAGAAGTCTGAGAGCAAACTCTTCAGAGAATATTATTTTGACTTGTAATCCTGCCTCATATCCTCATAAAACACTTTTTGTGAAATTAGCAAATAAATTTGAAATGTCATTTGTAACATTTTCACTTTTGAAACAGGTAATTGATATGAAAAACTACTGTGCTTTTGAAATACTTTAAAAATCTAAAAATGCTGACTATTTGGTAAGTTGCAATTGTTGTGCTACTAAAATGTCACCGTTATTTAATTTTGAACATTTTTGTGTAATTAGTTTATTCTATTTAATCTGACTCATAATGTCCTTGTAATTAAGAAGCATTAAAATTAAAAATCTAAATTTTAAATATGTTTAGTCACACTAAAAAGAGAAAGCTGCTTGTTATTAGCCAGTACTTACAAATCACTAAAAACACACAGACTGATTTCTACATGTACAGTCAAAAGTCTTTAATCCAGACTCGTCGGGACTTCGGCGATTTCGGATTATCGGTTTTTCCGTATTATAGGTCATCAGTTTAAATCTGGTAAGATGGCATGCATAAATTATAAAAATAAAAATATGAAACCGTAATTTATGAAATAAAGAGCAATTATGATCTAAAGGGTATCAAAATTAAAAAAAAAAAAAAAAAAAAAAAAGCTTTACATTTATTTGTTTACTTTATTAAACATTTCTTTCAACGTGCGCATGCATAAAGCGTACATTACGCATAGTTGAAATTAGAAAATTGCAATTAGAAAACTATTTGATGTGTCTTCGTGATATTTATAATGACAAGGAATTTGATTTAAATCATATCAAAGACGGAGTACATCGAGATGAAATACTACATTTAGTAAGGAATTATAAGGCGAATAAAATAAAAACATCTGCCCTGAAGATAAGGATAGTGCTGACAGATCAACTTCCAGTTAATTGCGTGCCACGTCATCCCCCCCTCCCCGCAGAGCTCCAGAATCGGAAATTCTTTTTAATCAAAGGTTCAAGCTTACTTTTATAAAATTGCTCTAACAGTCTGCAAAAAATAATAAGCCGTATCTAATTAGAAGATTAAGGAACAACACAATCTGCAACGTTAACTGAAATAGATAATTAGATAATTTTAGCTTAGTATTCAAACTCATCTGCAGTGAGGAAGATACACGATGGAAATGTAATATCAGCAATAGCTAATAAAATGTTGAAATAAGAATTATACATTAAATGCGCATGCGTAAAACATATTATGTGCATGCGTAAAGGTATTATGTGCATGTGTTGACGCATGCACAGAAAGTTTGTAGCTTTGAGGTCCAGATTATAGATCATTTGAGATTATGGACATCCGGATTAAAGACTTTTAACTGTATTTGGTAACCCTAGAGGCCATTCTGGAATTTTCTAAAAAGATGAGATTTTTTTCTTTTTATAACTTAAGGAGAGTCAATTTGTTATTAGTAATAATATTATTTTAATTTCGACTTCAGAGGAACTAAAGAAAGTGCATATCTACATTGCTTCATATGTTTGGTAATCCTTTTCTTGTGGAAGTTTCTTGCAACAATGTCTGTTTATCTTGTTGTGTTAAATTCATCATGGATTTAGTAAATTTTCAAAAAATGACACAGTAGTAAACCATGATTTCTAGGCATATGGTATTTTACTAAAAAATCAAAAGTATTCAAATTCATCTGCAGTGAGGGAAATACACGATAGAAATGTAATATCAGCAATAGCTAATAAAATGCTCAAATAAGAACTCTGAACTAGTTCCAAAGAAATCATTTGGCTTTTTGTTTAGCTTAGGCAGAGACAAGCTACAACAATTAACAAACTGGCGTAATTTTGAACACAGTTACAAAATAGAACTTTCTGGAAATCCAAAACCTGTTTCACAAATCTATTATGTGTTAAACATATCTGTTGCTGTTTGTTGTTGCTAATGCTCACTTGTCTGACCTATAGTCACACCAAACCTACAAAATTCTTCGTGGGAAACAGCACAAGTTTATGCCTGCCATTGGTAACAGCCTTGAGTCACCTTATAGGTGACAGTGCGATTTAGCTCAGTTCCACCCCCAATTTTGATGGAGAGCACTCCGGGGGGGGGATGAGTCCAAGGGTCTGCCATGGCTACCACCAACCTCTCGAGAGGACATTTGGCTTGCCGCATATTTAGAGTACCCCTGTGCTGCACGGACACTATACATATACAAACATCCATGTCTTCTCCGGGATTTGAACCCGGGTCCTTTGGCATGGCAGTCAGCGACGCTAACCACTATACCGGTTGGGAAGCTTAAAAGTATCTTTCAACACCAAATGGTACTAACAGATTCTTAACTGTGTATTAGTGGATATGAGTTAATATATAAGTATGAAGAGAGTACATAAATACATTTCTTAACTAAATGTAGTATCTGTGAACTAGAAATGTCATACCATTAGTCTTAATGAAGGGACTATTTTGTGTTGCTCGGCCTAAGAAACTAAATCTCTTTTATCTGCTGTGAATGAAAGATACTTTATTACTTTTGTTTCAGACTCCAAGTTGTCTTTTCACCAGCTTATTTTTGTTATGCTTTCAGAATAAAAAGTCAATGTTTCCTGTCCCTTCTGCTGTAGAAAGACAATCTGTTGGAAGTGTTTCAGTTCAAGAACCACAGTCTGTTGAAGCATCAATTATGTATTCACCTACTATAAATCATCCTGCTCAGAATTATAAGCCAACTATTAATAGCCCTTGGTGAGATTATTTTCTTATATCATTTTGTTTTTAATTGTGCACTTTTTCTGGTCCTAACTTCAACCAAAAGTTTATCAATGAATAGATATTAAATAAATTTTTCTGTTATTATTATATATTTTCTGTTATTAGGTATTTTTCTGTTAATGTCACTAGCTTAGTTTATTCTTTTGAAACAGGCACATTTTCAGATTTTATTTAATTAATGCCAAAATTATTTGACTACAGTGATCCTAGAAGAAAATCCAATGTATTAAAAAGCTTGGCAAGAATAATTAGAATTTTGGTAGTGATTATAAACAAATAATTCTATTTAAGTTTGTTGTTAAAGGAGTTTTAAGATATATGAGAAAGAATGCATAAGGATTTATTGCACACAAAAAGTGTACAAAAATTTTCATGTGTAAATATTCAGTATGTGATGTTACTGAATAATTTAAAATTTAGGCACTCAATTTTTTTTATTACAAGCAAAATTTCAAATATGATTACCTTCAAACCAGTTTCTTTTCTTAATCATTTGTTGTATGCGTGATTTAATACTGCATTTCCAACAACTTCTTTTTCCAGATTATAGCTTTAAATCATGATTATGTACACTAATTCTATGATTTAACTAAATAATATTTACTTGAAAACAAGTTACAGCTCCTTTTCATTCCCTTGGTAAATGTCAAATTTTCATACATCAATAATTGTATAGAATGCAGTTAAATCCTACACATTTAAAATACTGCTGCAAGAACAAAACCAGGGACATCATTTTAGGGTCTGCGATGCATGTGGTACGGGCTTATAAATTTGAAATATTGTAAAAGGAATTATTATTTAATGCTATAAGAGCTGCATTAAGTAGTCTGCTGATTACACAGACAATTAAAAATTATATAAAATTGATAAATTTAAGTAAAAGCTGAAAATGTATTCACAATTTAGCATAAACATTTCTTTTTGCTTGAATTGAAGGATTTTATAAATTGCAATTAAAATATCATTTGAATACCATATAAAGGAAAAAGCAATTTCTTGGTTTATTTCAGTTAAAAAGAAAGTCACAGGTCATAAAAATCCAATACATAAAAGAAACATTTTTCTTTTCCTCCAAATAGAATATTTATCAAAAAATGTGAAATCAGTTACCTATATTGTGAAACTGTAATATGTCCAAGAAAGTGAGCAAAAAGCTAGACTCTAATAATAAGTAAATCTGTAAAATATTTTGAACACAGAGAAATTTCCTTCTTCTAATTCCATTTTGTCTGAAATTGTATTAAAATATATCTAATGCTAGTCTTATAAATTATTTGAATTAAATGTTTTATGTTTTTCGGTTGAGATTGAAAATAAATTTGCACTATTTTCATGTTTAAATACCGTTAGTATTTATGACAAGATAAGTAAAATTTAAAAGATTGGTTTGCTGATTTTGCGAATATCACTTTTAACTGAACAAATATTCAACTTTTATCTGGTGCTGGGATGAATTAGTAATTATCATAATTTATTTACTGATTATATTTGGAAATGCATTATAGTATGATATGCATCAATTAAGCAAAATTGAATTATGACTCTGGGATATAAACTGCTTGCAAGCTTTATCTGAAAAAATTCCCTCTTCAGCATTTCAGACTTAAATCTGATGAATTTAAAATTTTTGTCTGTGTTTTATTATTTTACATGTGCAATATTTAACTATATATTAATATGCAAATACTGCAGCCAATTTTTGAATATATGTAATTCTAATTTACATTCATACATACATTTTTTTTTTTTTTTTTTTTTTGAAATTTGGGGTTCAGCGGCATGTTTTTTATTAAAATACAGAATATACTCCTTATACCCCTGAGTAAAATCATTCTTTGAATCATACTAAAAATGTTATTGACCTTCTAGTCATGTTGATAATTTTAACAAAAGAGGGAGAGAAAAAATTATGCTGATAGCTGTGATATCTGGCATAATTTACTCTACTTGGTGATTAACAGTAGATGATAGTATTAATAAAAGAAATGTTTTTTCTGTAATTGACAAAACTGCTTCTTTTTGTTTTTTAATTTATGTATCATAGTTTTTAGGAGTAAATGCATTTCATTAAGTATTCTTACTTCTACATCATCTATTGATGGGATTATGTTCTGTTTCTTTAATTATATTTAAAAGTAATATTTTTGTAACATATTTAAAATGACAACATTTTAAAATATTATATTTTAATATTTTTTGTACAATTTGGTACACATATATATCAAAGAAAGCAATTTAAATTAAAAAAAAATTTAATAGCTTTGTTTAAATTTAAGGGATATGAAATATGCATAACTGCCGAAGAAAGTATTAACTGTGAAAATTTTTACAATTCATTTAATGTTAATGAAAAATTGAAGGTTACTATAACAAGAATTATCAAGTTAAAATATGTGCATTTATTTAAAACTTTGCATTAAAACTACCAATTAAAATTTAAAGAAGAAAAGTCATATATTTTTATCAGAAACAATATTTTGTCAGTGTTAAATTTTCTTTTATAGTAATTAAGGAATGAAAATTTCAGAATCAAAACAAAAATAAAATTCCAGTTTTTAAGTAGGAATTAAACTGTAGATTAAAATGAATTCATCTATGTGATTGAAGAAAATCTTATGTATACATATAAATTATTGTTCTTATAATTTTTTTTATATTTCTTACTATGCAGCTTCAGCACAAGTATTAGGCCTTTTTAAGTGCTAAAAAGTTACTTTTATATGCATAAAGTATCAATATATTGGTGAAAGAAATCCTGATTATACTAGCTGAGAAAAATGTGTAAGAGAAAACACACGTGTAAAATTGTGAAATAGACAAAATGCCAATTTAAACTGTTTGTGTAGAAATATGAAACAAATCAGAACATTTAATCAAAACATGTTTAATCATCACATATTTACAACCAGAAAATGTTTAATCCTTAAAATTAAAATTAATGTATACCATAAAAGTGGAAGTGAAAAACACAAAGAAGCAATGTAAAAATCAATGAAAAAAGTAAATACAGGATATAAATCTCTCCTGTTAACTTTTTCAAACAGAACTTGTTAAGGGGAAGTATTTGAAAAACTGAACCTGTCTGATGAATGAGTTCTGAATAACATGTTTTGTCCTTCTGGACAATTTGAGACTTAAATTGTACAGTACAAAGTCCGTAATCCGGACGTCCATTATCCTGAATGATCTATAATCCGGACCTCAAAGCCACAAACTTTATGCATGCACGTAAAGAATGCGCATACATTACACATGCGCATAAAGAATGCGCACACATTACACGCGCACGCATTGAAAGGAATGTTAAGCTTTTTTTTTTTTTTTTTTTTTTCTGTAAAATTTGATACCCTTTAGATCATAATTGCTCTTTATTTCATATATTATGGTTTCATTTTTTTAATTGTATAATTTCTGCATGCCATCTTACCAGATTTAAATTGATGATCTATAATCTGGAAAAACCTCTCATCCAGAATCGCTCAAGTCCCAACGAGTCCGGATTACGGACTTTGTACTGTATTAAATAAATTACAATTTTTGAAAAATAAGAACATAGAGAGTCTCAAACTGGTCCTAAACCACTCCTACATGGCATCCACACTCTAAGAGAAAAACACACAAAAAAATCAAATACTTAACCCTTTGCGGCACAGTGTGTCTGGTCTGGATACACCTAAAAATTTCCTTTTGTACGCACAGAAAAATTGAATGAAAAAGACTGAGAGTCTGTATTCTTTGTTTCTCCGCATCTCATCGGTCAGGTCATTGACAACAATGCTCGTTTCAGCACTCTTTTCGGGCACACCCACAGAAATAAACGATAAGTGCTATCTTCACAAAATTTTACTTGTGTACTCCTCTAGGCCTAGACTGCCTACTTTTTTTAAAAAATCAAAATGACTTTAAAAGGTAGTGTGCCAGAAAGGGTTAAAGGACATATAATACACTAAAATTGAAATAATAAAGAATGTACAAATTACAACAAAGTTTAAAAAAAAAAAAAAAAAAAAAAAAAAATTAGAAATTACATATAATTTACTACTTTATATGCCCATATATAAACAATAAGAAGTCTGTCTTGAAAACTTGAAGTCTAATCTTTTGTAAGGAAAAATTGTAATGAATTAAAATTGAAAAAAAATCTTAAATTAATTTGATGTTTTAAAAGAGTGAATCGGAAAAAAATACAACTTTAACAAGAATAAGTATGCATATTTGTCATATTTTCCGCATAACTTAAGCAGTAATACGTGTGCAAAGGCAGGTTTGCCATACATGTATTTATTTACATAAAAATCGTAACAAATGTTTAACTCCAAACTGGGTACTGATTTTCAGGTCTGAAAAAAACATCAGTTAATGTTTTTAAAGGAGAAGGACTAGAGGGGTAAAAATAAAAAGTTTAAAAATAACAAAGCTCATTTAAGTAAAGTCTCTAGGCAAATATTTCTACACTAGGTAAACATGCTATTGACATTTTAAGACTTATTTGTTGAAACCTTGTTGCTTTAAAGCACATGATGAGCAAAGGTGGCATATGCTGAGTTTTATGACATAAAACTGTGTTTCTTAGTCTTTATAACTATTCTGTAACTACTACTATTTGCATTCTTAAAAAAAGCTGGTAAAATGTACATATAAACAATTTATTGCAGGTACTAAAATACTCGTCCACAAAAGCAATTGAATTTAAAATATAACTGAAATTTGTGATCTTAATACCTTTTTAGTGTTAAACTGATTTTTAAAATCAGAAAGCCTTTTATTTATTGATTTCTATTTAAAATATATGCCTTTCAAGTGTTATTTTAAAAAAAAATATATCTATTTAGCCAACCATTTCATTCAAGTTCTGATTATACTGAGAAAGGAAAAATAAATGTTAACCGTGCATTTCACTCAACTCTTGAATATGTAGAGAAGGGAAGGACAAGTTTAGAATTCCAAGAAAATGCAAATGTGAGTGAATATTATTTCTGATTACCTTTAGTAACACATATATAATGTTAATTAGTACAGATGTTCATGAAGCATTTAATGATGTTACAGAACATGGCTTTGCAAGAAGTTACAATAGTGCCATCATCTTTACCTTTGATTCCGCCTTTGTTACATTTATTTCCTGTGTAAGTACATTTATTGTTTTGTATTCTAATTCAAAATTTTGTAATGATTACATTACATTGTTTGCAAGTATATTATGTTATGATTTTAGAAGATGTTAAGCTTTTCCTGTATTCATTGCTATATTGAATCATGTAATAATTGTAAGATTTCAACCTACCTCTAATATATCTCATATGAAAAAAAAATTATATGAGATGCAGCTATATTCGTTTAAAGCTTGAAATTCTTCTGAGTTTTTTAAACAAATTGCAGTATCATCCCAATGAAATTTGTTCCAATCTCAGTTATGTGAATAGGTGATTCTCTTTCATGAGCTTTGTAGTTTTAAAATTTACTTACAATATGAATTAAAGCTAAATGTGGTAGAGAAATATGCCAGTGTAAAATTTAAAATTCGTTGGAAAAGCAACTTTAGTTTGATATTTATTTTAAGTAAAATTCTACTGATATTGAGAGTAATCAGACTTCAGGAAGGGGGAAAATATTATATTTAAGATTTATGTTCAACGAATGAATCTGCAATTGCTAATAGTAGTTGTACACTTAATCACAGTGATAACTTTGGCTCTGCAAAAATTAACCATAAAATTTCTTCAGTTGGTGAACTGGATTTTCTTGAAGCTTTTCACATTTATGAAAGTTTATCTTCTCTAGTTCATGTCCTAATTCCTTCCAGTGTGTTCTAATGCTTTCAAAATTCTAATAGCTTAGTTTTTCTCATTTCATTACTGTTTCTTTGACAAATGGCTCCGCATTCATTTTTGCTTTGCTCCATTCATTGCTTTTGGTATAAAAACAAATGTCAGTCCTCCCATTTTGCAAAATAATTTTTACTGCTGAAGAAGAGAGACCTGTTCTTTGAAAATGATAGAGTTTTATTCTTCACCAAATTAAGGTTGCCTTTTTTTGGCTTATTTTAAACTAAGTATTTGTATTTAAAAATGTTCTTCTGCAACTAATTTTTGAATGATGTATCGTATGAACACCAAGTTTTGCTCTTTAAACGTATTCTGTTTGTAAACAAGTATATTCCAACTTATTAAGCAACAAAAGTAGCAAAAAAATAATCAATAAAAATAAACTATCTTATCTTCTTTGTTTTGTAAATGAAGCACTTTTAATTCAAACACTGGTCGCAATAAAAGTTAAAGAGAGAATCTTTTCCACAAACAACTACAAAAAGAAAGAAGATTTTACTAAAACTATTTTCTTGAAAATTTAAATTATACATTTCTTTGTTTCAATAATAAAAAGTCATCATTTAAAAGCCACTGTATTTATTATGATAAATTAAGAAAATTCTGTTTTGATCCAAGAGTAAGCATGTATCTTATACTTATGTAACTTATTAGATGCCCTTGAATTAATTTATTATGTGAATTTATCATGAGAAAATATAGAAATGATTGCTGTTTTGAATTCAGATAATTTGCCGTTTTCTCTTTCTGGTATTTTCCTTTTGAAAGAGGTGAAAACAATAATTAAATTAGTAATGACAGTTGTTTTTTTCCCTCTAAATAATAATAATGTTATTAAATACTTTTCTTCAAATTGGTACAAGTTCATACATATTTAACAATAATTATGCATGACAACTTTTTATATCAGATAGATCTTATATCAAATCATTCACCTTGCGCATTTAAACCTTCTGAGCAGCATGACTGGCTTTATCCGGTCATGAGATTTTTTGTTACTTGATGCACATCAGTTTATAACTTAAGATATTTTGCTTTCTTACTTTCTTTAATAATATAAATGCAATCATAATGAATGTAAGTTTATGAAAATAGAGACTAAAATAAGTAATTATATAAATTTAGCTAATAAGTGCTGCATAAATACAGGTCTTCATGAGAGATCCAAAAACCTGTGCCACTCTGAGGGTTAAATGTCTGCACCTAATCTTTCCTGAAGTTTCATTTTAAATTTGCTTTACAAGCATTATACTTGCTATAAGAAAATGCAGCAGATGGTAGGAAATCAAAATTGATTCATAATGCATAAGATGAATGGAGAAAAGAATTTTGTATTTTTTGTGTATTTTAATACTTTTAATGTTACAGTCATAAAAATGTGTTTTGGTATTTATGCATAAATAATGCTCATGTAATTAATACAGGGTTTGCATAAATGATTCATTCATTTTGAAAAGGCTATATTTTCAAAAGTATTACAGCTATGCACATGAAAGATATATAAAAAGAACCACAAACTCACCAAGTTTATAGACCCTGTACAAATGTTCAATATGTGCCCTTTTGTTGATATGATACACGTCCAGATGATAATGAAGCTCATTCCATACATTGTGTAGCATAGTCCTGTCAATTGTCTACGCTGCAACACTGATGTGTTCTTTGAGCTTGACAAAGGATTGTAATAGTGGGGGTATGTAAACAAGGTCTTTAACATATCCCCACAGGAAGAAGTTGTAGGGCATGAAGTCAGGGAATCTGGAGGCCAGGGAAACAAAGCTAAATAATTCTCACCAGTATGCCCAATCCAGCGATGCAAAAGTACATTGTTTAAGTAGTCACGAACTGGGATGTAACAATGAGAGGGCGCCCCGTCTCATTGGAAGACAAAATTCCTGAAGTCAGTGCTGAATTGTGGCAACAACCACAACAGCAACATATCCAGGTAACATGTAATGGTCACAGTTTGCTCAGAGAAGAAAAAAATCCCATACATCTTTGCGTATGACACTGCACAGAAAACATTCCCCTTTGGTGAATCTCTTTTAATTGTCATGACTGTACAGAGACTTTCCTTGCATCAGAATTGCACAGCGTGACGATTCGAATTCCTGGATAAATGGAACATTGCTTCATCGCTGAATGTCAAATTGGAGGCAAAATCTTTGTCCTCCAATGCTTCCTGCATGTTGATGCAAAATCTAGTCAACAGGTATAATCCTCCAGGTTTAATTGTTGCAGAACTTGGAATGCAACAAAAAGAACATGTAAGAAAGTAATGACAGTGTTCAATGAAACCAAAGAGCATATTGTTACTTGAAAATTTATTATAAGCATGATTACCATAGTTTGGCACATTTTGAAAATTTGGGGACTTTTAATAAGCTGATTGCACTAATATGCTAGTGTTGACAGCAGAATGATCTGTTTTTCATAGAAATGCCATAAAAGACATGGAATTTTTTCTCCCCAAATAATGAAGAACTTTATTTGTCTGGGTAGTAGTATTTTTTACCAACAGGTGTTTCTTCAGTTGTGTTTTCTTCTGAGAGTGGTGCAGCACAGTTTGCAGGGCAGTTAGGATACCAAATGCTCAGTTTGACAGCCATAATTCATGAAAATTCATGAGAGAACCATAATGCATGGGAATCGAACATAAAATGATACTCTGCAGAGCAATGAAAAGAGTTCAGCTATAATGCTTGTCACATAATGGTGAATAGCTTGTTTCAGTGTGGTCTCCGTGCTTCTGTGACTTCAAGTTAAAATTTAAATATTCTGGCAGTAATTTTTTTATTATTAAATAAATCCTATGTTTTATGTGCATTTCTGTAAAAATTTCATAGTGTTACAATGTATATATTTTTTTAATTGTTGAGTTTTGAAATTTTTCTCTTACTTTTGGATCACCCTTGTATTTTTTATCAAATTTATAGTGTATCTTTGCTAGAAAGTTATTGTTTAAGTGCTTAATGTCATTTTAGTAAAGTGTACATATTTTTCAGTGATTCTGGATTGCCCAATTATTCATTTACGAAGCTATACTGGGATAAACTTCAGCCAGTACTGGATCATCATGGCAAACCTGCAGTGCAAATTGATAATTCTATGCCATACAGTATAGACCGAGATTTGGAACTTCATTCTCCACCACAAAAAAATGAATACATGTTTCAGTTACTTGCTATTTCTGGGTAAGTAATATTATTACAGTACAAAGTCCGTAATCCTTAATGATCTATAATCCGGAACTCAAAGCCACAAACTTTACACATGCGCATAGAGAATGCGCATACATTACGCATATGCTTTACGCATGCACGCGTTGAAAGAGATGTTTAATGAAGTAAACAAATAAATATTAAGCTTTTTTTTTTTTTTTTTTTTTGTAAAATTTTATACCTTTTATAACATAATTGCTTTTTATTTCATAAATTACAGTTTAATATTTTTAATAGTATAATTTCTGCATGCCACCTTACCAGATTTAAACTGATGATCTATAATACGGAAAAACCCCTAATCCGGAATCGCCCGACGAGTCCGGATTACGGACTTTGTACTGTAATAAGTAATATTTCTGGGTAAGTAATTATTTTCACATCAAATTTCAAAATATTATTATTTAAGTCTTTTATAAGCTGAAATGTTTGATTGTTAATTTGAACAATTTTAAGTTCAGTAATAAGAGCTGGGTTTCAACAGCTCAGGAATTTTGCAAAGAATATAATATTGTTGAATTAATTATATACATAGATTCGTATGCAGACTTAAGAGAATTTGCAAATAATGTCTATTTTTACAAAAAGTATTGAGCCAAAGATACTAATTTTGCCTGCAAAGAATTATGCAGATATTCAAAGTCAAATACATAAGCATACATGTATGTGTCTGCGAAGCTGTGATTGTGGAAGGGATATGAGTGCATGAGGGGTTTTTGGTGATTTGTATGCTTATACTTTCTCACAGTATGTCTCACAAGAGTTGGGCAAATTTTATAAGGTTTCAGTTAAAATGAGTAGCCATGAACATCTAGATAATGGAATGAGATGGTGAATTGTTGGTAGATTGGAGACAGGCCAATCACAAGCACATATAGCTACAGGGCTTAGTGTAACACCCAGTATTATTTGCAATTTGTGGACACTAGATCCATATTGAGAATATCTGGACAAGGTCAATCAAGATCCACAATGAGGATCATTATTTGTCACCTTCAGCATGGCAACAGAGGACTGCTGCAGCTGAGTTGTATGCTGCTGCCACTGGAACCTGAGTTTCATGGTTTACAGTTGCCCAAAGACTTCATGAGATAGGACTGTATGTCAGAAGTTTCGATGTTTGAGTCCCACTCTCTGCAGCACAGAAGAGGGTACATGTGGCATGGTGCATACAACATGTGCCATGGACCAGAGTGTAAAACACAATACCATCCCTTCCTTATCAGGGAAAAGAACCATTATGATGGTGGAGGTGTAATGGTTTGGGTTGGACATATGTTAATTATGGATATTATGTTAAACAGCTGCATGCTCCTGCAAGGATTAGAAAAGACTAGTTGTGCAGCATACAGCTATGAGTTATAGAGAGGGAATCCTAGAGTCCTCTTTAACTCATATGTATGATTCAAATGTATGATTTCAAATTAAAAATCAAACATTTGAGGGTTCAAATTAACAATCGAACATTTCAGGGTTCAAATTAACAATCAAACATTTAAACTCAACTTTAGCTGTTTGGGGTTGGTTACAGCTTCCTGTTAATGAACAAAAATGTTCATCTGCATAGGTCTCAGCTTGTTGATGATTACCTGATAGTGCAGATATTCGTCGCATGGCTTAATCAGCCAGATCTCCTGACCTTAACCCTATAGAGCATATCTGGACTGCTCTTGAGAGGGCGATTTCATCTTGCCATCCCCCTCTGAGAACCATCTTGGGGTTGAAAACTGCCTTGCTGCGGGAGTGGGATCAACGGGCACAGGGATTGATCAACTACCTCCTGTCCAGTGTGCTGTATGCTGCACAACTAGTTTGGCTATGAGAGTGGACCATACCCCATATTAGACTCATTTTCATTTCAATATCACAAGGTTTTCAACATCCTTGCACTATAAACTTTACTGATAATCTTGCATACATAAAATGACTTTTGAGTGGTACATCTCTTTCCCTGTTATAAGTGTATATTCATACCAAGTTTTATTAGAAACCTTTCTATTTGTTTTCCAGAAATTCAACATAATTTGGAAATTTTCTTAATTTTGTGCATGAGCATATATGTAAGTTTCAGTAATGGATGAGTGAATTTTTTTAATACCTGAGTCTAATTTATATTGATTCTGACCATCTTTATATTTTTATTTTAGCTTGGAAGAATATTCACAACTTCCTTCAGAGATATTTTTCACATTCCAGTTTTATCGGTTTTTATCAGTTAGGAGTGAGAGGTAATATATGATTTCTTAATATGTTATACATATCCATCATTCAAATGATTTACCATGTCTGAAATAATCCTCTATGTTTTCTTATGTGGTTGAATATTTTTCTTAATTTTGTATCTGAAAAATACCTGTTTTTGCAAAATATGTCTTCTTTAGTGTTCTTGCATTTTTGAATGTCTGCATGAATGTATATAATTAAAATAACTTGCTTTCTACTGCTCTTAACTTTTTAAAATTGTATTATGTTATACATGAATGGAAAAGTTTAATAGCTCATCTTTATACTGAATGTAATATTTCAGTTTCACTTCAATTTAGTTTTAAATGACCATCTAGATTTTTCAGCAGGTAGAACAAATCATTCAGGTCATATATTCAGGTCAGATTCAGGTCGTACCTAGTATTCTGTGTTAAGGAATAGTAACAAAAAATACATATACTGTGAAGTCTTTTGTCCTGACTTTTTCCTTGATATGATCACCTCTGGCAATGACTGGTATTTTTGAGAGCATAAATGGACATCAGCACTGAGTATCACTTCTTTAATATGACTACTTGCACAAAAGACAAAAATCACTTGAAATGTTGGTTGTCTTGGAAAAGATTTTCTGTTCTTGAAATTTATGTATTCAATTTACACTTTATATATTCAGTGTAACAATTGAAATATTTCGAGAATTTGAGAAAATGCTTCAGTACAAAAATTTTAGTATCCGAGTTATTTAAAGATTTAGAATGTAAGAAATAAACACTGTAATATTTTTGTATTTTCAAAATATCTCAAAGACAATTTTGTGTGGAAGTTAGAATATCTCTTTACATAGTCAGCCTTAATGTAGAAAATTGTGTAATATGAAATGCTAGATTTCTGAGAGGAATATAATCTACTTTTTATATTAAAAAAAAAAAAAAAATGTTATTTGTCACAAAAGCAGGTATCATCTAATTTGCCAATTTCATTCCAATAAAATTATTTCTCTCTAAAACATTTCTGAATCTTGGCCTTTGGGAAAAAAAAAAAAAAAAAAAAAAGCTTAATATTTATTTGTTTACTTTATTAAACATTTCTTTCAATCTAAGTTGTTTGTTTCGTTTTTTGTGCTCATACTTTCTCTTTAATTCTATAAACAGACATAATTTCTTGTTCAGTTACAAAGTTCCACTGTTCAAGGTCCTGTAATTGCTGTATTGAGAATACCATCTAACTTGCCTTTATCCATTTTTTGCAGCAATTCAACTTTTTGTTTGATATACATTGAAACATGCTTTCACTTTGTAGATCCTTTGACAGCTCCAGAATTGGAAACTCTTTTTGACATAATCCAAAGTTCAAGTTTAATTTTTATAAAATTGACTGCAAATTTAATTGTCAGTCAGTCTTAACAGTCTGCAAAAAATAATAAGCCAGATCCAATTAGAAGATTAAGGAACAGTGCAATCTGCAACATTAACTGAAATGCCTTGGAATCACAGACATAATTTCTTGTTCAGTTACAAAGTTCCACTGCTCAAGTCCTGTAATTGCTGTGTTTAGAATACCGACTAACTAATAAGATAATTTTAGCCTAGCTTATACCGTCCATTATACATTAAATGCGCGTGCGTAAAACATACAAAAAAAAGTTTGTGGCTTTGAGGTCCGGATTTTAGATCATTCTGGATAATGGACGTCCGGATTACGCACTTTGTACTGTATATAGATTTCCAGATTATGAACTGAATGGCAGTTTGTCAGAAGAAGGTCTAATTTAAATGGGGGGGGGGGGGTTGGCCAGAATTTTGTTTAACATTTTCTTTAAATTTTGTAGGGTTGTCTGAATTGTTTGTGGTTATGTATTATTGTTAAGGTGAAATGGTCCATGATAATTGTTTGATGCCCAGTCCATTAGTATTAGCTTCTGTATGTTTCTTCAATTTTATTACAGTGTAGATCAGTATTTACCATCAGTCGTTAACCTCAGAAATGAAAGTGAACTGCAATCCTTGTAATCCACTTCATCATTGCCATGATTTTTATTCCTGCTAATATGATTTGATTTTTGTCTTACACATTCATTATAATTAACCAACCACTTGATGATTATTTACCCTTTTTTGAAATAATTGTAGATGGTTTTTTGGAACTTTATCAATTTCCAACCAGTTTGCAGTCAGTAGTGTTAGAGCAATGCAGGTTGTCAATTCTGACCATTTGTTTGCTAGAAGTCATCAGAGAAATTCGAAAAAAGCTGAAGAAGATGCGAATCACTCTTCATCATGCCAGTGCGATCTCTCATGCATCGGCTCAAACAAAGGAATTTTTGATGAACCAAAAACATCGAATTGATGCCTCATCTGTTGTACAGCCCTGATTTGGCACCCAATGACTTTTTTAATTCCCGCACATAAAAAATAAGTTACATGGTCATCAGTTTGTGATACCCGAAGAAACGGATAGTGCATTCAAAATGCATATTTTGAAGTTACCTCAATAGAAGTGGAAAAAGTGCTTCAAAAATTGGTTCAAACACATTCAAAAGTGTATTGATCTTCATGAAGAATATTTTGAAAAACTATGAAACCAATTTCAATCATTAACATTTGTTTTTTTAACATTAATGTTACTTCAATCATTAACATTTGTTGTTGTTTTTTAAATATAAATAGCAACCCTTGTATACATGTCTTCCAAATAGGATGACAAAAATGATCATGTATGCATAAAATCAGAATATGTATAAAATATTATGTTCTTTGAAGCAAAATTAGGAAATATATGAAACTTATTTCATTTCATGTAGTCTTCTGTTGAAACCTCTCTCTGAAGATGTCAATAATGACTTTCCTAAGTCATCTGTAGTGTATGCTTTTCATACATCCAGAAGCTCAAAACAGTCTCTGGGATTTCAGGTATGCTAAATGTTTTATGAAGGTTTTTTTTTGGGGGGGGGATAAGAAGTCTAATTACAAACTTTATTAAGATTTATAGAAATGGGGATTGAATTCCCTCTATTTTCTGTAGATTATTGTATGCAAATTTCAAAAACCTAGTTCAGAATTTTGATACTAAAACTGATGGTGCATTATGATTAAAACTGATGTAGTATAAATTTGATTTTTGTTTTTCATTGTTTTATATTCATTGTTTTTTTACATGCAAACACCTGAGAGACTATAAATTATTTTATAATTCAAAGCTTTTTTTAAATTATGTATTATTTAATAAATTAATGTTGACTTTGCAAAAGTTAATGTCACGAAAGGCATGCCAGTATTTCAGATTGGTTTATCTGAACTATGGCTTTCTTGTTATAATCACTGAATGTTGTTTTGGGTTATTTATTATATTTATGGTATCATATCATGTTATATTAATAATATCATTTTTATCTCTGAAATGAATATCAGTGCAAGATGGATATGTAGTGTAAGTAAGTTTTCAGATGACGAGAAAGATGACCTGTGATGAATACTAAATTTAGGTACTTTGCCAATTGACAGGTAGAAGCACTGATAAAGTACCGTATTTATGCAAATCTAATGCGCATCCCCATTTTAAAACGTTAAATAATAAAAAAATTGTTTGTCGGCGAATGTAATGCGCATCAATGGTATGAGGAATTCATTGAATCTTATTTTATACAAATATGGATTTGTATATAAACTATCAATCAATGGTATGATAATTTTATTTAAATTTAGATACCATATTTTATAAAACAATGGATTTATACATAAAGTAGCACAACATAGAATTAACCTATTAGTGGGCTATTGTTATGTGAAACAATCATTGTTAATTACCACTACCGTATATACGGTACCTATCGTAAAATATGAACATGAAATAAATCGTAACATTTCTATAGCTAGCAGTTTCTACAAACCGTGATTAATAGTAATCATCTTTATTCACTAATGTTTTTATCACTGGAATCCTCGCAGCTCTCTTCGTCAGAAGCAGATTCATTTCTTCTTTCCTCAGCGTTGCAGAGCACGTCATCTTCACTGCCATTCAATGAATTTTAAATGCAGCATTTCTTGAAAGATTTTGCAATCATTGGATCTTCGATGCTTTTCCAGGCAGCAGAAACCCAGTGTGCAACAATGTGCGGTGCAGTACGCTTAATTTTTCCTATCGGGGTCAATTCACGGTTTGGCTCACAAAACCATTTTTCGTACTCCGTCTGATCGTACCTCTTAAAAGGTTTTTTTTATACTAACGTCCAGTGGTTGTAACACAAACGTCATCCCTCCAGGAATGATTACAAGATCACTGCCTAGGCTGCGCGTGTTCTTTTTCACGTCGTCGGTGAGATAACCACAAAATGTGTCCAGACAAAGCATTGATGGCGGATTGAAGAGCCCACCGGGACGGCGTTCCCATACATTTCGGAGCCAATCAAGCATTAATGATTCCGTCATTCACCCCTTCTCTTGGTTTCGAATCAGGACATCATCTGGGAACAGCTTTTCATTATTAGGGGTTTTAAGGCTTGTTTTCCTTTTGAAGATTAAGAAAGGGGGAAGTTTGCACCCGTCTGCTGTTATTGCCAGCATCACTGTTACACGTTGTTTTACACATCCCCAAGTTTTAATGATAACTTCCTTAGTCCTCTTCTCCGTAATGGTGTAGTTATGAGGCATATCAAACCAAATTGGCATCTCGTCAGCGTTGCCAATTTGCCCCATTGAAAAATTCTTTTCCTTCCAAAGTGTGATGACATACTGCTGAAATGTTAGTAGTTTTCCCTTAAAATCTGCAGGAAGCTTTTGGCATATTGTTGTACGGCGTCTGAGATATAAGCCCATCCACTTCATAAACCGATCCACCCATCCACGGCTAGCCTTAAACTCTTGTTTCGGTATTCCAAGAACTTCAGCCTCCTCTTTTGTTTTATTTCTTATGGTGTCACTAGTCACAGGTTGTTCATTTTTCTTCCTTTCACGTACAAATTCCAAAACTTTTTCTTCAATTTTAGGGTGTCTTCCTTTGCGAGAGCCAGTGAATTTCTTTCTACTAGCTTTAGTTGCAAACAGTGCCAATTTCTGTGTCTGCCACGAGCGAACACTGCTCTCAGCTACGTTGAACTCTCCCCTGCCTTTCTATTGCCATTTTTTTCAGCATAAAGAATTACTTTACATTTGAAAGTAGCGTCATATGACATTCTCCTCTGTTTGCCCTCCCTTTCGTGACTACATACTCTGCAGTTTGTATCTTCTATGCAATAATGTGTCAACGATAAATGTAACGTTAAATCTAGTCGACAAATACAGTAATCCATTGTTACGATTTAAATTTGGTTGACGTCATCGGCGAACTTTGCACTCGAAACTAATGCGCCATCGAATCTAATGCGCACCCCAATTTTGAATATTACATTTGGCCAAAAACGATGCGCATTACATTCGCGTAAATACGGTATAATTTCTTTAACTGTGTTTAATATCAGATTTAAGATCACTGAAGTCTTTGAAGCTTGAGTGACTTTGAAGCTGAGTACAGAAAACGTCCTATTTATTTATTGATCCAGAGAAAAACTATAAATGAAACAACAGCGATGAGAAGGCTGAGTATTAGTTTAAAGCCATTTAGTTTTTTTGGGGGGAGGAGAAAGTGCTAGATGTAGAATATTTTGTTCAATTTTGAGTTTATTTTTAAAAAATAATATTGTATTCAGAATTTATTGGTGAGTTAGTGAGCAGGGCCAACTCCAGCATTTTCAGCACCCTAGACCATCAGTTCCCAGCCTTTTTCATTCGTGTACTCCTTAATAAGACTTTATACTAATAGAGTATCCCTAACCTTCCCCTTCAGAACCTGTGAATCCAACCTCTCATGTGTTATCATGGTATTATTTTGTTATTTTAATTTAATAAATTTAATAATCAGTGATGAATATAGTAAAAAAAATGGAATCAATTTGTTGTACTTTTTCAAAGAATTATAATTTTGAGACTACTTTAAAGAAATCTTCATTGAAAATATGTGAAATCCTGTTTTTCTCCTCACTTGGTTTGGGAAAGTAATGTTTGACTAACCCTTGTAATCCTTTCTGTTCTGTTTGCTTTCTTTTTAAGTTGAAACTCATTTTTTGACATTAAAGTTATCAAGCGTTGCGGTGCACAATGAACTTGAAGTTGATCTGTCAGCACTATCCTTATCTTCAGGGCAGATGTTTTTATTTTATTCGGCTTATAATTCCTTACTAAATGTAGTATTTCATCTTGATGTACTCCATCTTTGATATGATTTAAATCAAATTCCTCGTCATTATAAATATCACGAATACACCTCAAATAGTTTTCTGCTTGCAATTTTCTAATTTCGACTATGCATAATGTATGCTTTACGCATGTGTGCATTGAAAGAAATGTTTAATAAAGTAAACAAATAAATATTAAGCCTTTTTTTTGTAAATTTTGATACTCTTTACATCATAATTGCTCTTTATTTCATAAATTATGGTTTCATATTTTTAATTTTATAATTTCTGCATGCCATTTTACCAGATTTAAATTGATGATCTATAATCTGGAAAAACCCCTAATCCAGAATCGCCAAAGTCCCGACGAGTCCGGATTAAAGACTTTGTACTGTAGTACCAAATGAGTAGTGAAATAAGGAACTTACAATCTGATATCTGATCTGCTGGGGTAAGAGCTCTACTTTTTGCATTGTCACCTTGAAGCTTATGTTCTGAAAGATCAGTCAGAGCCTTGTGAACATTGTCTATTTGAAATTTAAGTACTTTCACAGATTCAAATCTAGCTTCCCATCTTGGGAAGGCAGTTAGTTTAGTTCTGTTAAATCTTCAACCTGAGTACAGAAAACTTCCCATTTATTTATTGATCCAGAGAAAAACTATAAATATGTTTAAGGATTAGGAATATATATGCTGTATCGACAAATGAATTAGCAACATCTCTGAGTTCTAATAAGGAATGACACCTCCATGAAACATATATAGTGATGTGCTATTAAAATCTTTGCTGAATACCTGCATGCTTACCTTTTATATTGACGTAATTATCACATCTCTGACCTTTACAATTACCAAGCTAGACTTTTTTTTTTTTTTTAAATCCATCAATAATGCTGTCAGTCCTTATCCGGAAGTATCTTTGGCTTCCAGAAACCCCATGGTTCTCCAAGTTTCAAATGCTTCTGCTTGTTTCAGCAGGTCTTACTGGCATAGATATTTGTACCTTATGGCTCTTGTCTAATGTGCAGTTAAGAATGATCAAGTAATGTTTTGCCATAACTTTCCATTTGATTTCATTTTTAGTTTTCATATCCTTAAAATAAGAATTTTATTTTGATTAGTTTTCCCAAATAGTAAGAGTATATGCCCTGTCAGGATTCTCCGGATGTGCTGCCATAGCATCGGCTCTAACTGTCCACAAATTGAAAAAAATTTCCTACTAAGATAGTGTGGGCAAGATGTTGAAGAGCTGCTCTCTTTAGATTCTCTCTTGTCTTTTTTCACCATAATGTTTTTTCTGTACATCAATATCACTGGCCTTGTTTCTTTTTAATCTTCTCTCTGCTTCAATATATTGGTTATACATTATACTATGAACTATTTATTCATGTTGCTGGAGAGTTTCTTCTTTTATCAAGTTATGATTTCTAACGTTCAGGACACAACTGCAATTATCTCTTCTAAATAATTTACAAGAGAAACAAAACAATGTCAGAATTCCTTGAATATGCTAACCATCAGCATTTTATTTGTTTAAAGTTTTCCAGAACTCTTGTAATTAAATTTGCTGAGAAACAATAGTTACTTTTGTCTCTTGTGTAGGCATCAGTTTGTAACTGTTTCTGTCTTGATATTGCTAGATAATCTTGAGTGTGTTTGTAATGGCCACATCAGTAGATCTCATAAATCATTCTCAAGGCCTTTATGTTTTATGCTGAAAGCAGTGCAATCAGATTTGTGACCTACTTTAGCTGTCTGCATATGGCACACTTAAATGGTTTCATCAGCAAATATTGAAGCTTCATTAAATCATACAACAATTTTTTTTGTTTGTTTGTTCCAACTGTGATGTAAAAAATTCAAAAATTCCATTGAATAAAGCTACAGCTTCTTACAAAAGGTAATTTGGTGTTGTGTGTAAAATCTTCCATTTCCTTGTTATTACTTAATATTTATAGGAAATTCAAATTTCCACCCATGATATTGATATTATGGGGCTATTGCTTTCAACAATGTATTAGTGAAACAGTATAAATACAATATTTCTGGATCTTATCTGTATTATAGGATTACTGCCCATTAATAATGCAGTAATTGAAATAGCTCTACAGTTTACATTTCCTGGGTTATTGACTTTCTTAGCATAATTTAGCATAACTACTATCATATTTTTTCTAACAATAATCGACATTTATACTTCTGCTTTTTAGATGAGTTTTCCAATATTAGATTTTTCAATTTTTGTGAGTGTTTCTCATTTTAAAAATACATTAAGAGTACTGGATTATTTTTTAGTTCCATCTTCGGCCTTAGCGTTTCTTTTTCCATATTCATACCTAGATGGCTTTATTTTCTTCAGTTTTTTATTAATCTAACCAATTATTGAACAAAAAGGGAAGGCTGAAGTAAATAATAATACTGAAATAAATGTGATCTTCACTTGAATTATATATATTTTACTATTTTAAGGTAAATTATGAAGTAACTGACTGGCAGTGGGCATTTTGTAATTAATATCATACAATATATACAAATATCCTGCGGAAAGCAAAATAACTTTAGGAACAAAAAGATGCAGTGTAAAATTTAAAAATAAAGAAATATAAAATCAGTTTGAAAGTTATAGGACTGTAGTTAAATTGAGTGTCCTTAGTGACTAGAAACTTGAGAAGAGTGTAGCGACTATTTACTGGTCTTCTGAAAACTATATGAACAATGTCTGAAGAAGGGTTAAAATACCCTTTTATTTAACTCTGAGAATATCGCAGTTGGCCTCTCTCAGGCTTACAGGAAGCCCCCACTTGTTGCTATACAGAAGTAACTAACCGAGTTGGCCCTTATTTAAACCTCACTGATGAATACTGGCAGGCTCGTAATAATACATCTGAACGTAGTAAGATTGGCTTGAAGCAATGGCGTGGCCAGCAGGCAGAACATGCTTTACTGAGAACTTCTAAGCTCTTCTACAGAAGTGACTGAAACTTCCCATTAAATGCTGGTTCTACCTTATTTACATAAAACGCGATATTGAAAACTCATTCTGGCAGGGAATTTTAGGTTGAGAAACAAGAGAATAAAGAAAAGGATTTCAAAATTAAAAATAACTATTAAGAAATTAAAATAAACCCCTACAAAGAACTCACACAATGCCTTTCATGAAGAAATAACAATATCAGAATAATAATTTTTCGTAAAATGCTAACTTAAGACTAGTAATCAGAATATATTTTTGTAAAGTGCTAACTTAAGACTAGTAAAATTATATAGGGATTAAATATAAAAAACAATTAAAAAACAATTGACTTCTTTAAAGAAATAGAAGAAATAGATTAATCTCATTTTTTTTTTTTTTTTTTTTTTTTTTTTTTTTAATAACTGTTTATTTTCCACCCCTTTTTGTGCCATATGTCAGGGAGAACCATGGATGCTCTTTGAATACACCTGTGATATCTGTTTCTTTCTATCCTTTTTTTATGCAACTAGATGTTCAAAAACCAAATCCATAGCACACTTGACACCAATAATTACTGTATTTTGCTATATTGCCATTGTCTACGGAGACATTCTTGTTTCTGAGCACAGCAACTGAGTTTGCAGCAACTGAGCTGCTTCTGCTGCCTGTGCTTGAAGCCTCATCTGTTAGTGAGCATGAATTTTAGGTATAATGTATTCAAAGATCAGCCAGGAACTCAAAAGAATAATTTTTGATAGGTGATTTTACCTGATTGAACTGCAATGATATATATCATTTCTTTATTATCATTTCGTGCTCTAAAATATCTGGTTGTAATGAAAGTTTTCCACCAAAACACATTCTTAATAAAGTTAAAAACATGAAAAGAATAAAAGCAGAAAGAAAAACCCATATAAAAGCAGAACCTTTAGTGCCGGTAGTAATCACCACCCAAATCTATGATTTTTTGTCAACATTTTGGTAGTTTTTCAAAGCCTTTGGCCTGGAAACTTGGTGGCCATGAGTCCACACACAGATCAATCTTACTTCTGACATCCTGTGCAAAATGGAAGTTAGCACCAGCAAGATGTAGTGTCAGGTGTGAAAAAAGGTAGAAGTCTGAGAGAGTGGTGTCGGGGCTCTGTGGTGGGTGTGGCAAAAGATCCCATTTGAGTCCCTACAGAATCCAGCCAGTGAATGCAGACACATGTTGTCTTGCATTGTTTTTCCATTGGAACTCAGTTTAATGTTTTCCATTGATAGCTGCGTCAACACGGACTAGCATCTCACTGTACACCTTACCGTCAAGGGTTTTACCTCTTTTCAGATTTTCTTTGTGGATAATACTACAGCAATTCCATCAGATACAAAGCATGATCCCTTTTTTAGTTAAATTGTGCTTTGCGACGCTGCCAACAGGCTCACCAGGTGCAGACCAACCCTCTTTACGGACAGTGTTATTGAAATCTACTTTTCCTCACAAGTAATGATACAGTCCAGAATTTTGTTCTTGCGTTGATATTCGAGCATAGTGCAGGCCCGAACAAGTCTGCCCTTATCTGCTTGAGTCAGCTTATGTTGCACCAGTGACTGAACTTGTACCTCAAGTTTAGGTGATGCATAATATGACTAATCGGTATGGCACTAACGTCTAACTCCTTAGCAAGCCCTCGAGTGGTTGCATACTGATCTTCTTCCGCACATTCTCACAGGCTGGCTTCATCAACATCGGTAGGCCCGCCAGAGAGCTGTACTTTTTGAATTTCATAGTTCTTGTTTTTGAACTTTCAGTGATCTTCACAGTGTCATGTGATACAACATTAATACTTAAACATGTGATACAACATTAATACTACAGATTGTCACCAAATCATGTGTATTAACACATGATTTGGTGACAATCTGTAGCTGATGTTTTGCAACAGAATTGGAAGTAAATGATGGTTCTAATCTGGTAGCATGATAGTTAAATTTCAGACATCTTTTACTTAATGATAATGATACTGATTTACAAATTTCACAACACAGTGTTCTAAAGGAAGTCTCATTCTTTCAAATGCCAAAAAAGTTTGACAAAGTATGATTAAACACGCCACCATGAACTGTTTGTGCAGACAATATTTGTGGTGGTGAGAAACTTTTGTTAAAACCCAATATATCATAAATTGTTAATATCTTTGAGTGATTGTTTCCTCTCTGCTTATTACATGTAATATGTTAAAATTACTTAGAAGAGTTTTATACAAAAGTCACTAAATGTTTAAGATGATTGAAGATTTTGTAAACCATATCTTACAAAATTTACAAATTATTATGTTTATATTTAAATACTAGTGACTGAACTAAGTCATAATTAAAAGTTTTTTGTGTAGAACTTCCTGATAAATCTTAATTGCTTTGCTATAACTTGGAATTTTAGTCTAATATCTCAAAATATTTACCATTAGAAGTCCAAAAAGTGTTTCAAACATTTTTAGAAAATGTTAAAAGCGTAAATTTTTTAAGATTGAAAGGAAATTGCAGTCTGATCTTTGTTTGCAGATTTCAGTTTAATTTTTGCAAAATTTTAAGTTCTGCAATTATGTTATTAAACAATTTTAAGCTCTGCAATTATGTTCGATTTACCAGTTTCAGAATTAATGCTTCCCCTCCAGAAATGAATGATACAGAACATAAATGATGTATTTATAATGAGCTTTTAAATATGACAAAATTGGGGGAAAATGGAATTATATTGTTCCATCATAAATTTATGCCATGCAGAGAAAGGTACTTATTTAATTAAGAAAAGCTCTAATTATTCAAGCCATAGCTGGATTTCTCTTGATCAACTGATCATGTTCTTGAATAGTTTTAAATGTTGGTTAGATATTAGAAAATTAGGAATTGTGTTTTTATCATCTTCAAAATTATATGAATCGCACATAAAATCATTACAAAATTCTGAAAAATTATTTCATTTTCATTGTATAGAATTATGTAAGGTTTATTAATTCTAGCTTATTTTTATAATTATTTTATTTTTGTTTCATTTATTAAGGTAACATATCATATTGATCCCTCTGAGCTTGACAGTGGAGAATATACAGCTTTCCTTCATTATATAATGAAACAAACTCTTCACATTGATTTATGGAATGGGCAATCTTTATTATACTTTGGAACAGTCACATTACCATTAAAGGTAAATATTATATATTTTATTTTTTATTTCTAATTTTTCATCCTTCATTGAAAAAAATAAAGGGAAAGCTTAGTATTTCCGTATTTATTTTTTGTTTATATTAATGGTAATTACCATATTTTTTAATGATTTATTTGAGTTTCTCAACAACAAGTATATTTATTTAAATTAGTAAACAGAAAAGTAAATTATTTTGAAATACAGTACATGCCACTTATTCAAATCACTTTCGTTCTAAACATATTTGAATTTATTAAATGACTGCATTTAGTTGGTCATTTATGTATTGCACACCATGATATGAATTTTAGCTTTTTCAAGTAAAATAATACCTAACAACTAATTCATTAATTATTCCTAAAATAATAATTAAAAATCAATACCTAAATTATTTATGCAATTTAAAAATTTTTTATAAAAATATTTTTATATTTACAATTTTGATTAAATTTTATCTCTTACAAACAATTTTTCTATCTGTATTTGTTTCATATTTTTAACTACAGTTTTGTTCAACAACAGGTTTCAATTGTATTCTCAATTTCATAAAGCTGCTGATAGCTTTTTTTATCAGCCCATTTCAAGAATTTTTTTAGGATTTGCAGTTCTTTGCTATATTTGATTGATGATAGTATGGCAGCACTTTTTTCTCTATCATCTTTGTTGTCAGTTTCTGCAGTCTTATAGTTATTTCATAGTAAATTTTTATACATGTTGTCCTACTATTGTTGTAAGCTGATGCATATTCTAAAAACGAAGCCTCATAACTTCCCTCGGTGATATCTGAAACATTAGCTATAATTCAATTCAAAACATTTCAAATTCCTTTGAGGCTTCTGCAAGAAAGCTACGTTTTCAGGAACAGTTTTAAATTGATTTTAAGGGATTAACTCCTGCATTGACTATAATAACCAAGGTCACTGTCAAAGATATTGTCTTACTTATCTTTTCCAAAATGTTTGCTTTTTCACAAAATTCAGTTCTGTTCATTATCTACTGAACATCTTTTCTGTAATAACATTTGAAGGTTACTCTGAAATACTCTGAAATTACTCATACATATCATAATACTCTGAAATTAAGGTTCATAATCCTCTGAAATTAAGGTTGGATATTGGAAGTTATGGTTTAGTCTTTCCACTTGGCATTTTAATGTGTTATAAGTACAAAACAAATTTAAAAATGGCTTCTTCTAGTTATTTATTCGTTTCAAAATTTACATTTCTAGCCAGCAGAATGATTGCCCTTTGTCTGTTTAATTGACCTGCCACTTCATGATTACAAGCATGAACAATTCTTTTCTTGCTTTTTCTTCAGTCTATAGTTACCACTTCTTTTCCATTTAAAGACTCTTAATGTATGGTAATGCGCAGAAGCACTTAACTTCTTTTGTGAGCGTAATGTATCTATCCAAAAGGGACAATTTGGATTGTAGAAACTTTAAAAGATGGGAAGGAATTTAAACTTCCACCTCCTGTTAGCTTGTATTAGAAAAAGAACCCTCACTCATTTGCTGTGCCTCTAGAAGACGTTTTTGTTAAATTTAAGATAGGGAATTCTGCCCTCTGAAGTCCACAAGACAAAGTACTCTGAAAACAATGTCTTACTGATAGAAGGACTGGGGGGAGGAAATTTTTGGCCCAAATCATTTTATTGAAGTATTCCATATCTGAACGATAAAACAGTCCACAGTACATTAAAGGAATGAACTATGAAAAGCTTTGGCAGGTTCAAGTAGGCTATTCTGTTACTGAAGATGTTTTTTGCCTGTTTGAGTTTAAGAAGTGGCAGAGATGCGCTTAATAAACAGCAGTTTTTCTATTGCTTAATATGTATTTGTTTTGTTTCCCTGAAAGCTGAACTGTTACGTTCAGATTTCCGTGGCTGAATTTCTTAACCAGGGAATTTAATAAGCAGCAAGTATTGTAACATTTAATTCAGAAGATTTTGAGATTTTAAGATGTTCTAGCAGGCGGTAGAGCAACTCAGCTGGTGGTAAGCATTGGTAAGTTACTTTGGAATAAAAAGTTTGTCTTCGAATAAAAGATTATAATATAATTTTTAAGATGTAATTTTAGACATATCAAAATGCTTTTGAACTATGCTTATATTAAATTTGTACTTCTGTAATTGTTAATCTAACTGTATGTCTCTTGTTAATAATCCAACATTTACATGCTATGTAGAACTACTTTTGAAATTATGATTCTCAGTTTAGTAATATAGTGACAATCACTTTTATTTGTTTAAGTGTGTATCTGTTAATAATATGAATATCACAGGCACATAAACCGATTTTTTAAAGTATCTTTGTAGGCAAGGAAAAGAAGCAGCTTTCACTATTTTGGAATTAGATATCATAAATTGTGAATTTTCTGATGATTCTCTTAATCAGGCAGCTGTTCCTATACAATCAGCTAAAGGGAAACTGCACCTCCGTGTAGCAAGCATAAGGCATCCACTGTCTGCAAGTGCCTTAGAAAAATATGCAGGTAAAATTAAAATGGAAATTATTTTTGTGTATTCGAGAGTGTGAATGAAATATATAATTTTGGTTATTGTTTGAAATTTTATGCATTTATCAACAACTTTAATATAGCATTTGATTTTTTAGAAATAACTTGCAGCTCTACGGTATAACTCTGATGCTTCAGAAAAATGAAATCAAATTTTGGTACTTTTCCGTTTTGCCAGCGCAAACAATAAAATCACCAATTATGGTACAACCGATGCCAAAAGGAATATCTTCGCTGGTAACTTTTTAACCTTCATTTTCAAAACAAGTTGCAGCCATTTCTTATCAGATTGATTGTTTCTTTCAATACTGGCATACAATTGCATAGAATTTTTACTAGTTAAATTTTATGCCCTAAGACCATTCGCAGTAATTAATTAAGATGCAATCACACCACTCACCTCAAGGCATATATATAGAAAAGGCAATATCAAGGGTTAAATTCATCGAATCTAATGAAAATGCACTAGCAACTGCGGTTTTACATAATTTCTGAGTAAGCTATTCGTACGAATTGAAATAATTCTTGCATTTAAACTTGTATTCCATAAGATTTAATTTAAGATTTAACTTGAAATTAATGTAGATAATTACTGAGAGAATTAGATTTTTGTAGCGTAGTTTACATGAGATAAGATCGCTTGGGGGTCACGTGATATGAACCAGCAAATCAGGATGTTGAAACATAAAAGCATAGTAAATTCTTAAATTAATGTCTTTTTACAAATTTATTGTCTTTATTTATTGGCTTTTTACAAAATTTTAAACCATGTTAAAATGTTTATGCCTTCAAAATAAAAAATTCTTAGAACTAACATTTGTTAAAATTTTTTATGTGTATGGTGTCACCAACACAGTCTGCTTGGCAAGATTTGCAGTGGCGAAAAGGAAAAGTACCCAAATTTGTTTATGGTAACAAAAACTTAAAATTTGCTCCAAGATAATTATGTGATTATTAATATAATATTTGTAAATAAGATTGGTTTGTTAAAGAAGAATGCCATTATGAAACACTTTCTGAAAGAAACTGGATTTCCTTCATATTACATATGACAAAAACTGTAAAAACCTAATGCAGCTAGCCCATTTGCGAAGATCTTAAGCCCAGTCAGACTACTGGCATTCAGCGGTTTATTTCATTCAGCTGCTGATTTTCACGTTTTATTTATTAATTGTAATTACCTTTAATTAATTATAATATTGATAATGATTGCATTGCTGTTCAGCTATCAAATTCATAATACATTCTTTGAAATTAAAAAATTGTGTAAAGGGAGCTTTATATCACAAATTTTTATGCCTTTGTATTTAATTTATGTTATTAAAAATGGTGGGCATTAAAATATTTTTGCTTATCCAAATCACATTTGCCCTTTTTTTAGGTTTAGCATACAGTGCAAAGTTCGAGATCCGGAGTCGTTGAACACTTTCGCGATTTTGGATTTTGGATTTTTTTGGATATTAGATCACCAGTTTAAATCTAGTAAGATGGCATGTAGAAATTATAAGATTAAAAATATGAAATAGTGATTTCTGAAATAATGAAGCATTTATGATCAAATCATAAATGCTTCAAAATTACACACACACACACACACAAAAAAAAAAGAGGGTATCAAAATAAAATAATAAAAAAAAAGCTTTATATTTTTTTGTGTACTTTATTAAGCATTTCTGCAATGTAAGTTGTTTAAGTTGCTTCGTTTTTTGTATTGTTTGTTGGAAGTCTTGAGGTCCTGATTTTAGATCATTCCGGATATTAGACGTCCGGATCTCTGACTTTTTACCATATTATCAACCTTCAATTTAAAATTTTAAATGATGAACAATTTTTATTTTCACATATTTTAAGGATTTTTTTTATTATTGTGATCTATTTTTATTTACTTTTGTTTTTGAACTATTTGAGGATCTTTCTTCATTTTCAGGCAATAGGATTGTATTACATTATTTAAATTATAGTGCAGACTATTTGCCTAGGGGATGGTATGCCCGTATAGAAGGTTTTTAAGGGAAATGCTCATATTTGCATTACAGATGTCTAAAACCATGAAAACTCCCATGCAGCTAACTAATTTCTGAGATTTGTATCAAGGTAAAATTATCAGTGTTCAGTAATCTTCACCTGATACAAGTGTTAGGAAAAGTAAAGTTAGTTTTACAGTGGTTGTCTTATAATTATTAAAATGAAAAAATCAAATATTTTCCTTGTATGTATGGTGCAAAAGTTATGCAGCATTTCTTGGAAACATATACATATATTATTTTCAAAATTAACTTTAATTCTAAATTTAACAAATTCTGTATCATTTTAAAGATAATTTTATGTAAAATTCAAAATCATTTATTGTTTTAAAATAATAACAATATTAGAAAAACAGGAAAACCAGAACTGCTTATAAAAAGCACAGTTAATCAGTAAAAAATTTAAACTGCTTTTTCAATCCATTGTAGCTCTCTTGTTATATCTGAGTAATCTTTACTTTTTTTTTTTTTTTTTTTGGTTAGTTTAAAGATTGTTGTTTGCAAATTAAGTAACTAGAGTATTTTTTAAATTAGTACACTGTGTAATGAAGGATTATCATGCTATCAAATTACTATGGAATCTGGCTGTCATCATTTGGCAGTTAATAAATGCATTAATAACTTCAGTTTGTCTAGACATTTAGGGCATCTACTAAAAAAGTGGAAGGCCAAGGAAAGATATTCAGTGACCAAAGTTGCATTTGTTTATTTTTGGAAAATCAGTTTGATAATTGCAAAAACTTGAGTCATAAGTGGTAAATAAACTGTATATTTAATGTTTTCAGCTGGATTGTAAATTGAAAATTGAATGGAAATGGCTTAAGATAGAACCCATAAGCTTGTTAAGAAACCTTTTGCAACTAAATAACAAAACAGATATTTAGGCATTTGCAAATGGCATGCGATCGTATAGGATGGACTATGGATCATTTGTATAAAGTTATTTGTATTGGTAAAATAATACTTTCTTGGTCACACAGGGAAGTTGCTAGATTTTACAATGGCATCACAATGAAAGATTTAAACCAAATTGTGCCACAGGAACAGTAAATCATCTTAATGCAGTTATGATATGAAGTTACCATATTTACGCGAATCTAATGCGCATCGTTTTTGGCCAAATGTAGTATTCAAAATTGGGGTGCGCATTAGATTCGATGGCGCATTAGATTCGAGTGCAAAGTTCGCCGATTACGTCAATCAAATTTCTCGACTGCATTTACCGTTACATTTATCGTTGACACATTATTGCATAGAGGATACAAACTGCAGAGTACGTAGTCACGAAATGGAGGGCAAACAGAGAAGAATGTCATATGACGCTACTTTCAAACGTAAAGTAATCTTTTATGCTGAAAAACTGGCAATAGAAAGGCAGGGAGAGAGTTCAACGTAGCTGAGAGCAATGTTCGCTTGTGGCGGCAACAGAAATTGGCACTGTTTGCAACTAAAGCTAGTAGAAAGAAATTCACTGGCCCTCGCAAAGGAAGACACCCTAAAATTGAAGAAAAAGTTTTGGAATTTGTACGTGAAAGGAGGAAGAATGGACAACCTGTGACTAGTGACACCATAAGAAATAAAGCAAAAGAGGAGGCTGAAGTTCTTGGAATACCGAAACAAGAGTTTAAGGCCAGCCGTGGATGGGTGGATCGGTTTATGAAGCGGATGGGTTTATCTTTAAGATGCCGTACAACAATATGCCAAAAGCTTCCTTCAGATTTTGAGGGAAAACTACTAACATTTCAGCGGTATGTCATCACACTTCGGAAGGAAAAGAATTTTTCAATGGGGCAAATTGGCAACGCTGACGAGACGGCAATTTGGTTTGATATGCCTCGTAACTACACCATTACGGAGAAGGGGACTAAGGAAGTTATCATCAAAACTTCGGGATGTGAAAAACAACGCGTAACAGTGATGCTGTCAATAACAGCAGACGGGTGCAAACTTCCCCCTTTCTTAATCTTCAAACGGAAAACATGCCCTAAAACCCCTAAGAATGAAAAGCTATTCCCAGATGATGTCCTGATTCGAAACCAAGAGAAGGGGTGGATGACGGAATCATTAATGCTTGATTGGCTCTGAAATGTATGGAAACGCCGTCCCGGTGGGCTCTCTAATCCACCATCAATGCTTTGTCTGGACGCATTTCGTGGTCATCTCACCGACGACGTAAAAAAGATGATGCACAGCCTAGGCAGTGATCTTGTTATCATTCTTGGAGGGATGACGTCTGTGTTACAACCCCTGGACGTTAGTATAAATAAACCTTTTAAGGGGTATGTTCAGGCGGAGTACGAAAAATGGTTTTGTGAGCCAAACCATGTATTGACCCCGACAGGAAAAATTAAGCGTGCTGCACCGCACATTGTTGCACACTGGGTTTCTGCTGCCTGGAAAAGCATCGAAGCACCAATGATTGTGAAATCTTTCAAGAAATGCTGCATTTCAAATTCATTGAATGGCAGTGATGATGACATGCTCTGGAACGCCGAGGATGACGATGACGACGATGAGGAAAGAAGAAATGAATCTGCTTCTGACGAAGAGAGCTGCGAGGATTCCAGTGATGAAAACATTAGTGAATAAAGACGTTTACTATTAATCACTGATTGTAGAAACTGTTAGCTAGATAGAAATGTTACGATTTATTTCATGTTCATATTTTACGATAGGTACCGTATATACGGTAGTGCTAATTAACAATGATTGTTTCACATGACACTAGCCCACTAATAGGTTAATTCTATGTTCTGCTACTTTATGTATAAATCCATTGTTGTATAAAATATGTATCTAAATTTAAATAAAATTATCATACCATTAATTGATAGTTTATATACAAATCCATTGTTGCATAAAATAAGATTCAATAAATTCCTCATATCATTGATGCGCATTACATTCGCCGACAAACAATTTTTTTATTATTTAAAGTTTTAAAATGGGGATGCGCATTAGATTCGATGGCGCATTAGATTCGCATAAATACTCAACACATAGAATAGGTTAACTTTACATCACAGAAGAGAAATTGTGGCCCAATATAAAATGCTGGAAAGAAAAGTGTGTGTGTTTATTATTAACTTTAAACATACAAAATTAGTCAAAGACTAATGCATTTCAAAACAACATTTACATCTTTCGGGTTGATAGTACACTATGCCATCCAGCAACAACAGTAGACAAATATTTTTTTTTAATCAAATAAAAAATTGCTGTGTCCTTGCCCAGTTATCAAATCTCAATCTGCCTTAGATATTACTGATACTGAAAGTAAGTAAGTTTAAAGAACAGTGAAAGCAATGCTTTAAGCAAAGAGGAAAAGAAAAAGTTAATATAAATTGTAAATATTCCGACATATGTATCTGTACCCATGTATAACCTTGAAAAAATTTTAAATAGTATGCTCAAGTAATGTGCATTAATAATTAAAAATAAAGGATTTTCAGTTAAATATTAAAAATCTATACAACATGAAACATATTTAAAATCCATTGATTGTGCAAAATGTTTAATATTTTGTAATTTTGCCTTTTCTTCTAAAATTATTCTTATAAATTATCCTGTTAAAAGTAGCTTAAAAGAATTATAAAAATGTTTATATTATCTTCCATTCCTTTCCACTTTTTTTTTTCATACATGGTATTTACAACAGTGTATATAATATTTACAACATATTAATTAACACTACAGTATTTACATGCAACATAACAACACATTAATTACATAACATACAATATAACCGTTGCATTACACCATAATAAAATAACAACACTTAACATAATATTTCAATTTAAATGTTTAAAATCTGAGTTTTCCATAAAATTATCTTTAAATTGATATATTATTTATTAGTGTTAGCATTTAAATTATCTTTTTGTATGTGGCTAGGTGCAAAAAATACAGGCTTTCATGAAGTATTTCAGAAATATTCACTAAGCTGTACATGTTCTTTGGGAAAATTAATTATATTGTTTTGAACAAATGAAAAAAATAATGTCTTGCAGGACTAAATGATTGAAGTTGGTAAAAATGAGCAGTTTTATGTCAGGTTATATTTTTGTTAGAAACAACTGCTTGCATTGTACTTTTTCGCTTTTTCTCATTTGGATTTTAAATATGAACTGGATTTCCAAAGCTGTCATATGTTTTCTTATGAATACTAAACTCCACTGAATAGTGACAAATTGTGCTATTATGAGCATTATAAATTTTAATTTTTTAATTTTTATGGTTTTGAAAGAAATGGTATTTTATTTCAATTTGTATGTATCAGAATTTTCTGTGTTTCAAATATTTATCAGTATTGTTAATAATATTTATTTGCAAAGGAGTAATAATTAAAAACTACTTTGTTTTTGTTTGTAGAAAATATAAATAAGGAGTGTGTTATTGTAAATTCTAACACGGATACATCTCCTATGAATTTTACAGGTAAGTGTGATTTAATTGTTTGATTAGCACTTAAAGTATAAAACTTTAAAAAAATTCTTACTTTTTTATATTTAGTTACTTTATACAGTTTTTAATATATAAGAGCCCTAGTTTAAATTTTCTTCTTTTAGAAATATGAAATGTCTTCTCTGGTTACAAATCATTCATTCTAAACTTGTGTGAATAGTTTTAAAGTAATAGTTGCATTTGTAATGTTATTTGTTATTTTTGTTTAAAAGTCCTGTTTTATGTAATGATAATTAATTAATGTTTAATTAAATGAATAGTGTTTTGAATTTGAAGGGTGACTGTAACACTTGATAGTTTGAATACGTAAGGTGACATAAAATTGTTGGTTATTAATTTTGATCTTGCTTTGGTGAGAACAATATTATTGACCATATTATCGTTTATATTTTAATGAAAAACATCAACAAGGTACATTACAGCAATATAGCAACTGCACAATGACACAACAAATGTTAAGAGTAAACACATAGAATATTCTCATTTGGTTCAACAGTACAGTCTTACGATGAAAAGTTGCTACATGCCCCATGTGTATTTTGTTAAGAGTGCACTAAATTTTCATATCAATTATAAATGTTCAAATAAATATAAATCAATGTAATGCATATCAATTCAAAGGTTCCCAGACAAAAGCCCACTGGACGATAGCGCACGCGACAAAAGCCCACAAAAAAGAGCCCACGGCGATGAAAGCACACATTGATAAAAGCCCACACCAATAAAAGCCCACATAGATATAAGCCCACACTGATAAAAGCACACACTGATAAATGCGCACATAATCAAAAGGGACTTATGGTTTTTATTACTATAAAATGTATTTATAATTTTAATTATAATAAATGGAGTATTCAGATCTGAATTTTAATGTCTCAAATATTATTTGTTTCATTTATTAGGTTGAAAGCAAACTTTCTGCTCTCTGATTGATTAGCTATAACATTTCGATGATAAATCTGAAATTGCATTTTATTATTTATTTACTTATTTAACTTTACTATGTGTATGTGAAAATGAAAAATATCATTGTGAAGTTTCTCACATGCTATTTTTAAGGTAATATGGCTGACATTAAATATAATTATGTTTCATTATTAAAACTATTAACTTTTTAATTAAAAAACACTTGAATTTTATTTTCTTCCTTTTTAGTTTTTCCTTTAGTTGCTTTTAGTTCGTTTTAATTTGGTAATATTAAAGCAGTTAAGCACAGTGAAAACTTCGCTAAGAGATATTTTATTCTTTACTTTAGACTCAGCTTATTATCAAAGTTTAAACGTATTTCTCATTGAAAGCTTTTTTGAATGTAACAATTATAATTTGGCGATTTTCTAGAAATATTTTCTTTCAAATTTCTGAATAAATTAAAATTGTCAGCTGACACCCTGTCAGGAAATGAATTCCAAGTGTAACCTCTTAATCTTTCAACTACAACAATTAGAATAGTGTTTTTAATTTTAATTTTATTTATTTATTTATTTGGGGGAGATGGAAAAACTCCTAGAAGTCAACCATATCTACAAATTTAAGTAGTACAGTTATCTCAATCTATAGTAATAAATATGTAGCATTTTATTAGAGTTTGCAAAGATTACAAAGAACTATGCATATAATAACATGTAATAAAATTTTTAATTATATGAATATATACAGTCATATGATTCAAAGTTCATCATTTTTAGATGCTAAGTATAGATATTATATAAATTTCTCATTCATTAATAGTATTATGTATAGTAGTAGAAAATTAGTATTAATGTTTTGAATTGCAATTTTTTTAATAACTTGTCTTGCATTTACTGTATATTTGTTCAAGATGGTTGGATATCAGTTATAAAACATGAAAAATACACAGAAAGCAGCTAATCTTATATAACAGCTGATTGTGAGCGAAAAATTACAGTGCTCTTAATTACAGTTATAGTGCTTTTAAATCTTCCTATTGTAAATAACAGTTTTCTAATTGACATTAGATTAAATTAATTCCATTATCCATTAGAAAATAATTATACTGAATTATATCTATTGACGACGTTTCTAAGAAGTCGCCTTTTGAAAGAAACCTATATTTTTTGTGAACATCAACAAATATTGCAGTGAATATCACATTTCTAAGACCATCATATCTACAATTAAAATCCCTTAAAACCGTGAAAGGTTGCGTTTAAAGAGGACTCACTATATTTTTAATAAAACATGTACATCTTAGTTATACACATGCTGCATTTTGATTTTCTGTCAAAGCAGCAGTGTGGCCAATATTCCCTTTAACCTCCCTTTGTCAGACATATATTAGGGCACTTCCATTTGTCGCGTAAATATAATAACAAAGTTACACATATGTTTATAATTACAATTATTTTGATTGACTCTCTTAATTCAGCCGGAGCCCAAAATGAAATGTGTTCCTCTACTTAAATTTATTGTTCAATTATTTGTTATTAATTTAATTTATTTTTTATTTTATTTTTATTCATGAATCTACTTTGTGCAGCTGAAGAAAAAAGGGAAAAAATATTAATTTTAACATAGCATATATATATATATTGGTGTGGGTTTTTGTTAGTGTGGGCTTTTAGCAACGTGGGCTTTTATCTATGTGCGCTTTCAGCGGTGTGGGTATTTGTCGCGTGGGCAATTATCCCAGTGAGGTGTTTTCTGTGGTCTTTTGTCGCGTGCGCTTTCGTCCAGTGGGCTTTTGTTTGGTCACCCAATTCAAATACAAATCATTACTGAAAATTACAGTGCAAATTAGTACTGTATGGCATAAAGAAATATTATACACAACCCTCAAATTTCAAAAGGATAGATCAGTTGGTAAAGTAAAGTCCTTGAGCAATACAAATCAAACATGAATGCAGTTTGATTTGCATTGTTTGATTGAAGGCCCATCTCTGCCTTTATAAACTTCTATAATTTATAATCTATAATATCTTCTATAATTTAATATCTTTATAAGTTCTATAATTTCAAGCAGTTATAATAATTTGATTTTGTCGACTCCTTCAGCAATACAACCTCACCCTTTTTAAGATGCCTTTTAAGAGATGGATTCAGAAAACTGTGCACACTGCAATTCTAGGAGACAGTTTTCTTTCCATTGTCTTCAAATTTGTTTTAAAATGTTAGTCTGGGACAGTTTTCTCCTAGTTAAAGTCTTCCTGTTAGAGAGTTAATTCCTAAAAGGGTCGGCTAAAGGTACAGGATAAGAAACATTGTCCTGCACTGGAAACAAGAAATAGGTGGCTGGGAGAGCTTGTGGCTCTTTTGCTTAATTGTGGATACATGTCAGAGGTCTGTGATTCAAAACAAACTCAGTTTCTGATAGAATAGTCATAATTTACCCCAAGATCAAGAAGAGCCCTTCCAAGAATTTTTTTTAAAGGTTCTCTAATGCTTTTCATGAGGTTTTCATAAAACCCACCACACCAAGACACATGAGATGCATTATATTGCTAAGTTATGCCATTTATTGATATGAAATCTTTTAATTTTGAATCTATTATAATTTTTTGAAATTCTTTCAGAATTTCAGTAGTGGCTCTGAAGATCTGAATGTTGTTGGAAATGGTAACTTTAAAATTTTCTCTCCCAGCCAAAAATCTCCTCAACGACAAAATAAAACTTTTTGTGGACATATCTGTGATTATTTCAATGTACAGAGCTTTAATCACACTGCACGTGAACAATGCTATATAAGGCTTTTAAGGCATATCCTTTCCTGATTTTATTAAAACTGGGCTTGTAAGATCAGTACCAGTTACAGTGAAAGGAAGATTTTCAGTAATTCTGTTTTGGGACAATTGGCTAGTTATGTGTTTAGCTGGATTTAAACTATACTTTTAACAAATTAAGCATTTTCTTAATACCTTTTTTACAATTTGTCTACCTCATGGAATCCAAAATATAGGTTTAATTTTGGCAAGCATAAATGTCATTACACCATGAAAAATTTTATTGTGCTCCCAAATAATAATTAACTCTGAAAGTTTAGACTACACAGGACAAAGCACAGGGTGAACCTCATCCTTTGTAAATGCCTCTTCTTCTTAAGATTCCTTTTATGTAAAACACCCCTCTGCTGCCGAGAAATTGGGCTAAATTCAAATGTGGAAGTTCCTTAGGAATCAACTTACTATTTTTGATGATTTATTTTTGATTCTAAATTAAATCCAGTGATTTGCTCATGTTTTATTCAGTCTGTTTTTGCACTTTGAAGTTCTTCTAATATGAGAAGACCTGCAAAAGTGTGTTATTCTTGATTTATGTTATTTTTATTATTAACAAATCATTTAACTAGTGCATTTTTGCCTGACATCTACTTAAATGATGGGCTAATCTTGCAGATAATAAAGCACCCATTAATACAAGTCTTTGTAAGATAAAAACCTTTAGAGGAGCTACACTACTTTTAAGAATAAAGGAAAGTAATATTCATCCTCCCAATCTGCTAATATAGCTCTCAAATATAGCACTGTTTCATGAGCTAGAAGAGATGAATTTGGAAAAGAACGAATTTCAGATGAAATAAATTTACAATCTAGATTTAAAAAATAACATTAGGAATTGGGAGATCTTGTAAGTGCTAAACTTCTGTGCATCATAACTTGTGGTCCAATGAAGATGGAAGCTTGTCATCCCTGTACAGATCATGATTCCATAGTTTTTGGAGAATGCATTTCAGTTTTATAGTGAAAGGTCCGAGAAATCTGATAGGACCATAAATATGATCCACTACTCAATAAATCATTTAGAAGCAATTCCCTTCTTAAGAAAGTTTGATGGTTCATTTTTGTTGAAAGAAATACTGTCTGCACCTGGATTCTATTCTGACCCAACACCTTAGATGATGAATCAAGGTCCCTAAAGGTCATTTCTTGATATGAATTAGAACCAATATGATCAGCCCAGAAGAATCTGGTAAAATTTCTATTAATATGGAAGATCAAAATTTGCTTATGTTTTTGCTTCGGTCAAAATTTGCTAATATTATTATCAAAATTTGCTATTATTAATATGCTTGTTTTATTTCGGCTGTAAAGGAATTGTATTCTGCCAAAACTTTAAAATTATTTCAAATGGATTTGGATATAAATTTAGTCCTCTAATTAAAGTCATTAATTGAAAGCTGTCTTCCTTCATGACAAAATCTGTGAAATGCAATTCTAAGTCAACTTGTGGATTTGTATTCATGGGTTCTCACAGGCATGGGGGGATTATGTTGAATAACTGCTCAGAATATGATACTTCACTATAGGACCACAAGTTGTCAATGATACCTTTCATATGATAATCATCAGTGAATCTTTTATATATACAGTGTCTCACAAAAGTGATGGGACACTTGTGCTTTACAAAAGGAAACTTTAGTAAAATAAATTAAAAAAACATGTAAAAATTTTTTGTGGGTGTGTTTCATACTTAAATTTAGTAACAATTATTACATAACATACATTTTCTCAAAATATTAAAATATTAGCTTCCTCTTTCAAATTGTTTCTTTTTCTGGAATGTGATCACAGTCTCCTGCCAGCAACTTGAAACTAGATCTTCCATAACAATCTTATAAGCAGTATCTTTATCAATGCTAAGTTTATCCACTATCAGTTGAAGAAACAGATGTAATCAAGCATTTTTCATGTCTTCGCCATTCAAGATTGAAAAGGGTTCTAGGTTTGCTCATAGGTTCATCATCAATGCTTTCATGTCAATAAAAAAACTGCTGATACTAATGAAAAATATTAAATCATGATAATGCTTTATCCCCATATGCTTTACACAATATTTCAAATGCCTGCAGTGCTGTTTTTCCTGCTTTACAACAAAGCTTAACTTCTAGTTTTTACTGGGGTTTTAAATTCACAACAGCAGATGTTCAATGGATCAAAGCAAATGATTAAAGTCTGTCTGTAAAGAAACAATATTTTAGAAAAAACAAGTTCAGATGTAATTGTAATGAATGCTGTCAATTATCATTTGGCATGATTTTTGGAATTTGTTGAATAAATTATTTCTAAAACATCCTAGGTATTATTTAATTTTGTTCAGTAATAAAAGTTTAGTTTCACGAACTAACAGTATAAAGTGTTAGATCATAATGTTAAGTTTTTTAATTGAAAGTATTCTCTCCCTCCCATGAGTTGGGCCTTCAAAATAAGTTGTAAACTGAAAAGAGCAATTTATAGTAAAATAATTGTAAAAAATCTTGATGTAAAATGCTACATTTGTGTATTTATGTTAATAGGATGTTGGTTTATTTATAGTATCTAAAGCTCGACCAATTATTGAAACATCAAAGGAGCTTTCAAATTTTCTTGCATCAAGATGTGTATTGAATAATTCAAATGCATCTGACGATTCCCATCTTTCAGAGGAGAAAAGACGTAAACTTGCTAGAATGCAAGCCGTAAAAAATCTGGAAAATGAAAGCAAATCATCAGATAGTATGAATGAAGTAAGTTCAAATTATATTTATTAGAATGAAATGAGTATAATGAATGCCTGGAAAATTTATAAACTCTTAAATCCGGATCCAATACACTTTTAGCGTACCTTGTATGTAAAGGGTTTCATTCATTTTAGGGGATTATATTTACCTTTTTAGAAGTTTAGAGATGCTGGATCAGATTTCTTTTATGTTGTTTTCATGTTGCTATCATAGGGCTACTTTTTATTTTGCAGTTTAGGGCTTGAGTCCTGACAGTAATTTATTATAAATAGCTCTATTTATGTCCAGAGCAAATGCAGCATCCATTGCAACATATTACTAATTAATGATCCATTGGGTATTATTAATACTTCTTAATTAAATTCATTGCCTTAATTGCATAACTTAGGTAATGAATATCTACATATCTGAGTTATGGTATAATGCAGTGTGAATTTAATATGTAGAATTTACTGTTTTCTTTATGAATGGTCTTGTTTGCTTCTGATACATATTGATTGGCATGATATTATTCAGAGCACATCTTTAAAGTTCAGGAGATTTTTCTCGGTATTTTTATCATTAGCAGAAAAGCAGTAGTAATATTCAAGCAACTGAATTGTGCTGGGGAATTCTGAAGCTAACAACATGCAGTGTGCCACATCACAAGAAAGTGATGACTATTTTTCAACCATGCAGTGTGATATTTGTTATGCGTTTGACTGAAGAACTCATAAAATAGTCTTTTTTGAGGGCCACTTCTGATTTTGTTTTGCGAAATTGGAATTTAATAGGCTATTAAATAAAGTAATGAAATCATTTTCATTTATGTACTTTCAATTAACTGTATTTATTCTCATATTTAAAATCTGTGTTTTAATTTCCTTTCTAAGAAATAACTATCTAGTGGTAGATATACAGTACAAAGTCCGTAATCCGGATGTCCATTATCCGGAATGATCTATAATCCGGGCCTAAAAGCCACAAACCTTTTTTTTTGTGTGTGCTTTATGCATGCGCATAAAGAATGTGTGCACATACATTACACACGCTACGCATGTGCGTAATGTATGCTGTACGCATGTGTGCGTTGAAAGAAATGTTTAATAAAGTAAACAAATAAATATGAAGTTTTTTTTTTTTTTTTTGTAAAATTTTATACCCTTTAGATCATAATTGCTCTATTTCATAAATTACGGTTTCATATTTTTAATTTCATAATTTCTGCATGCTATCTTACCAGATTTAAATTGATGATCTATAATCCGGAAAACACCCTAATCCGGAATCGCCGAAGTCCCGACGAGTCCGGATTACAGACTTTGTAGTGTATAGTGGTAGATACAGCAAATATATATTTAAATGTAGATACTAATATGTGATTTTTTTATAATTTCAATACAATTTCTTTTTAATATTTACATATTCAATTCAATGAATAATTATTATCAAAATCATTCACTAAATGATATAACTTCATGCAATTTTTAATTTAGATTTGCAATATATCAACAATAATCCACTGACTTTAAGTGCTATTGTAATATTATTGTTGCAGAAATCTTTAAGATGAAATGCAAATGTTTAAAGTATTCTTAAATTAGTTATATATGAATTATTTTTCAGGGCATGCAACATTTCTTCAGAGAAAGGCAACGAGACTTACTCAGCATTGAATCTTACATTCAGAAAAACAAATCTGAATTAATACAGTCCTTACTTCATACTTCTGTAACTTATGAAAAGGTCATTTACCCTGTGATTGGAAATAAGTCCTTTTTTGAATTCGAGCTTGAAAATCCTTTTAAGGAGACCAGAAAAGTTACCATTTCTTGGAGATGCTCAGAGTTAAGGTTTGTTCTATAATATTAATTTGATTTATGATGTATGTCTAGAGGAAAAAGATGTGATATATTCAAAATGAAATTTCTTGTTAATCATACAAACAGAAATTCCCACACAATTTAGTGATACTAAAATGTTTATTTTCACTAAATTGTGTTAAAATTTACTTCCTTGTATGAAGTAAAGGAAGTTTTGTAATTGGGAAAAGTTTCACTATCATATTTCAAAGGAAATATCCATTTTGACTATTTCTGAACACATTTGTTGATTTTTTTGCATGACGTCAGATGGATAGAATAAAGAACTCTTTTTTAGAAAACAGATTGTAAAATAGATTTAAAATTGATTCAAAAGGGACTCTTCTGTAGTATCCGTACATATGTATGAGTGTATATAGTGTATATATACAGGGTGTCTATAATTAAAGAACTCTAGTCCAAAGCAGGGATGAAAATTTCTTTCAGCGAAAAAAAAAAAAAAAATAGTTACAAATAGCATCGCTAAAGGGCATTTTAAACTGTAGTAAAAAAGCAAATCTTTGTTGTCATACAGAAGCTGTTATAAAACCGAGAAACATTCATGGAGATTTTGTTTTCAACGTGCATGTTGTTCATAATGATGATAAGTATACAAGATCATCCTATGTTAGTAAAACTGTTCTACCAAAACAGTAATTCCGGAGTAGATGCTCTATAATTTCAGACTCTGAAAGAGATTCTAACAGGTCCAGTAGAAAACTTTCAAAAAAATTATAATGAAATTTTCCATTCATCCTGGAAGAGGAAGAAAAACCTATTTCTGCAGAAGCAGTATAGGAGGTTGTGCTTCAGGTCATAGAAGACACAGCTTCAAACTTTCAGTCTAACACCAGTGTCTGGCATATATCAGAGGCACTGAATAGATCACTTTCAACTATCTATAAGATCTTGTAGAATATCCTGTGATATTATCCTTACAAACAAAGTGCTTTGCATGCACAATCTTTATGCAAGTTAGAGCTCCTCCACATATTGCATGGTGTGTTAAGGAGGTTCTTAAACGTCATTTTACAGAAGAACATTTCATTATCCAGAACATTCATAATATGTGATGCCCCCACCTTGATCCCCAGACATCAATCGATGTAATTTTTGGATTTGGGGATATTTGAAACATCTGGTAAGTCATGACAATCCAAGAATTGTATCTGATCTTAAAGTTAGTATTTCACATCATGTGCTGAATATTTCCCAGTGCACACTTTTGTCAACTGCCATCTTGGATTTCAGATGCTAGCTGAAAATGATAGCCATCATGTGGAATATTTTTTTTTGTAACAAAATTTGTAAAATTGCAAAACTATTGCAAAACTATTGTAAGTGTCTAAATGTATAATTTATTAATATAATGCTTTCTGGTGACGCTATTTATAACTATTTTTTTTTCCCTCTAAAACCTCATTCCTTCACCAAGTCTGCCACAAAATTTCACAATTTTCTGATCACTGGTTTCACTTGTAGGCAGCTTGGAAATAGGGTTCTTTTATTATAGACACCCTGCATTTCACATAACTCAAAAACGATTAATTGTAGAACATTGAAATTTTGTATATGGGACTGCTTAAACATTTAGTTGTGCATCTCTTAAAAAAAAAAAAAAAAAAAATTGCAGGCAGCAAAACCATATAGTATATTATGTATATATATATATACATATACCCATCCCCTTACCTGGCTTGAAATTCCTTACCTGATCTCCATTTTTGCGATCTTTAATTGTAATCATATGCTTCCAGTTACAGATGTGTTTTAAAAATGATGAAAATCATGTTTTAGCAATGTCAAATTTTAAAAAAGTTAATTTTCGACAAATAACAAAATCTAACTACATATATAATAATAGTTTGTATATGTAGTTAGTTTAACAGTATTTAATATCAGTTTATTGTTGTTCTGAAAAGAATATTTAATAGGCCCTGCAAAAAAGTTGTGGTGTTCACATTAGATTTTTTGATTTTGCAATGGAAAAGCTGAATTTTTGTTTTAACACATTCTAACACTTAAGAATCATGAGAAATATAATGCACTTTTACATTTTTAAATATTTTGTCAAAAATGATTACTTTGGATTTAGGCAATCACATCCATATCCTGTTTTTTCTGTTTTTTCTTTTCTTCAGAATTTGTTATTTGTAAGCTTCAAATTATGATGAATATTTAAAATATAATTTTGTATGTAATACTGTAAATGTACTTTTTACATAGCTTTTATTTCTTTACAAAGTTATACTATTGTTATGAGGATTTACCTTGGACTAGAAAATTCTCAACCATGCTCATACTGAAAACTTGGTTTCTAGACATAAGCAGAGACTTGAGATTCTAGAACATGTTTCTGGCAGCGGGCTGTCTTCCTTAGTTGATAAACTGAAAAGGGTTTAGCTCATTAGTGCTAGAATTATTACTGGCCTCCATAAGAGCTCTCCAAGAGACATCATATTATACAAGGGTGATCTTCAACATTTCAGGCTTAGGTACCTTTCGAGGCTTAGGTTTTTAGGCTTAAGTACCTCTTGGCTAAATATTTTGCAAAAATGGAAATCTTCAGAGATTAGTTCAGAACTTCTAAATTGATGCATAACGCTATGAATAGTAACTGCCTCAAGTGGAAGAGTGAGAGTGAGGATTTGCTGTGAAGTAAAGTGAAGCATGTCTCTCTGTTCAGCTGTCTCGATCCTAGTTTCTCCTTTTTAGGCAGAGTCTTTGTAAACTCTGAAGTCAGGTGTTATGTAATTAAAAATACTCGTCATCAGTTTATCTTAAAGAACTGCTTCTGATCATGATTGGTATTCTTGCAAATAACCTGGTGCCAAGGTACTTGAAGCAAGAAGCAGAGATTTATCCAAACTGCACTGTTTAGATTCTGTAGCAGCTACCTATGTCAAGAGAAATACATGTTTGGTCATTAGGTTTATTTTCTTTGCCACAGGTGCAACTCACCACAGGTCATGCTTCTGTGCATAGGCTACCTTAGAGATTAAATTTATTCTATTTAGAAATTAGATCTGGATTTCCCGAATCTCATGAACTCATAGATTTGATCTGATGTTATTGTAAGACAAATGAGATAAACACAATACAAATACAAATATTATTAATTAATACAGAGGTAACTGAACTTAAGAGTTCTCTTTAGTATTATGTAAAATGGTTAACATAAGCAGAAAGAGAAAAATAATTGCACATTTGTAATTCATAACTTTTAATACAGTAAATGTAATATACCAGTGAATTTGAATTTTAATAATTAATGCATGAAAAAAGGGAGAAAATGTGCATATTTGTTTATTAGAAATTATTAATGTAACAGGCATTCATATACCAGTTAACTTTCATTTTAGTAATTTTAAAATTTAATCTTTGTTTAGCTAGATTTTCATTTCAGTAGCCTTTAGGAAAGAAACTTACAGAATATATGAATTCAGTTTATGCATAAAATATGTGTTTTAATTCTTTGAAAAATTATTGAATGTTTTGACAGACTTAAAATTTTAATGTATGTTTGTTCATCAGTGTACCTTAAAAATTTTAAGTATATAAATTTTAAGTATTTTAAGTTTATTTTAAATTTATGTATTATTTTTATCCTTCTCCCTTTATTTTTAAAATATAAATTTCATTTTATTTTTATTGATGTACATAAAAATGTAGTCTCTGCCTTCAATGCTTATTTGCAATTCACTGGAAATATTATTGATTTTTTTTTTTTTTTAAACTTTTGACTGTAGTTTGGTGGTTGACTCTGCTCTGTGGCAGATGTTGAGAAACATGCATAACATTTCTCAAAAAGTTGATTTTCTGTCATATGGTGATAATAATCAACAAGTATCATCGATTTTACTTCAGCCAAGAGAAAAAGTATATGTGCCTTTCACTTACCAGTGTTTGACAGCACAGCCTAGTCAATTGGATTTATTCAAAGTATTTATGCTATGAAGTTTTTTTTACTTTATTCTGCCTACCATTGTCTCATTATTACTAAAGTTTCTGTTTATTATAAAAAGTGTTTTAATCATTGATGCAAGATTATTATATGTATCTATAAAACATGAATCAGTAATCACTATGTATGCATATAAGCATGCATCAATGATATTTATGAGTTACTCCGTACATATATAATTACTTCTATGTTAATATTTTAGAAATACTGCATTGAACTATTTCATGGAGCTACAGCTCCTGGTAACTTTTTAGCAAGCTCGCTACAATATTTCTTCCTATTATATATATATATATAAAGAAACATAGTAATAGTAGTAGTCCAAAAAATTTTAAACTAGTCCTGAAACTTTAATTTATTTCCCCCTGATGAGTTCTGAATCAGAGTTTTGGTAAAAAGAGATTAATTTTTATATTTTTATAATTTTATAATTTTGTATATTTTCTCCTTTTTTGCATTTTTATTTTTCAAGTTTGTTCCACTGATGAATTTTTATTTTAATTTTGTTATGTTTACATACAGTGTCTTATCCATGGTTGCAATTATTAATATTGTTGAGGAATTGTGTTGCTTTAATTTCAATTTAATTTTAACTTTAGATGTGTATATATATATATATATATATATACAAAGTAATAAGGAGTTCAATCCTAATCCAGTTGCATGTTCGCAACAACATGTGGTGATAATAATGCAAAATAAAACAAAAAGACATACATTTAAAATTCATCACATATTCAATTCAGAATAAATCATGTGCCCCTCCCCCCAAAAAAAAAACAGAAGCACATAAGCAAACTGCAAGAAATAGTGGGAAAAACATGCCAAAACCAAAAATGAAATATGAAATTTATACCTTTTGCTGCATCGTCATCAGGGGTTTGTGCAATGATTTCCCGTTTGCCACATGGGAAATAATTTTTATTAAAGTCAGTTAATGTAGTATTCTTGATTTTGTCTTCAGAACAAGGCTGTTTCTAGTTCAATTAATTCTGATTTTAAAGAAAGTGGTCCTAGTTTCAAACGGAGAAGAGAAAATTCGCATGTTTACTCCTTGATTTTTAAAATCACTGAACCTGATGTTGAATTCTTGATTCAAAGACTTCAAGTCATCTGCAAACAATTCACAGTCAGAATCATTTTGTGGTTCTCAGGTATGGGAAAATGGTAAATATTACCTTCTCTTAATTGACTTTCTTAAAGCTCATTCTGAAATGATTTGTTATGTCCTCGTAAAATGATAATGAATCACTGTTCCTGAGTTTGTAACTTAGTATTGAGTTCATTGAGATATTTTAGTAATGTCGTTAAGAAAGTAAGATCACACAGCCAGTGTTTGCTTTCTGTCTCATGAATAGGTTTTCTTTTCACATACAGCAGAAAAGATACCTTATCTTTCAAATCATAAAAAAATTTTCAACATCTTTCTTTTATGTAGGCAACACATTTAGCAGTAAAACATGAGATCTTCAGGCTCAAAATGAATGTCAGCAAGAAATTCTTGAAATTGATGGTGGTTTAGTATCCTCAATTTAATGAAATTTATGCCACAAGTTTGATTGATTTTGCACACAAGTTTTCTTTCTGTATTAGTGAAACACAGAGGAAACTTTTGTATTGGTTTTGTTATCAAGTAACTCTGATTTTATTTAGGCAACAGCTTCTATGTTTTGTCCGACTATTCATGGAGCTCCATCAGTAGATATTATGCTTAGCTTTTCCCACTTTAGATCTAATCTATAAAAGCATTTTTTACTTCCTGAATGATATCTTTTCTCTTTCTCCAACCAATGAAGGATACAAGATCCTTCATTGATTGGAGAGCAAGCAGTTCTTCTGTGCAGTTGAAGTTGGCATCAATTCTGTGAATAAATATAGCCATCTGAGCAATAGTCTGTGCTCTCATCAGGAGTAAGGGAAAATGCTTCAAATTTTGATGAGATATGTTTTATCTTTAATTTTATGTCACTGGCCATTTCATCAGTTTGTCTGATTACTATATGAGAAAGACTATCTTTTCACTTTTATTGCCTTTGTTGTGACACGGCACACTTTCATGATAGCCATAAGGCATTCTTTGACAAACTTACCTTTGGAATATGGTTTTGAGTGATTTACATTTTTTTATTAATTATTAAGCTTGCACAAACAATGATGTTAGCTGCATCATTATATTTGCAGTACAGCATCAATTGTACAGATATACTGTATCTCAAATTTTGTATCTTATATATTCTCAGTTGACCTTTTTTATAACTGTTGTAATTAACATGTTTCAGATAGTTATATATATATATATATATATATATTTTAAGTTGTATTCCATCAAGACTGAAATAGTGTCCCAACATATGAAACAAAGAGGGTTTTCCTTTTGCATTACAAACAAATAATCCTAAGTCCTCTTCTCTAGAAATATATGACTCTCAGCAACTATTTTTCTCTTCTATGATGAAGCCATCTTAATTAGTTAGTGCTTGGTCACAGATTCACAAATGTATGAAAGTGAAACCACAGGTTGATATAGCATAGAAAGTAGTAACTACCTACAACAACAGTTTTAGAACAACAACAATTACAGAACAGTGAACATGAACAAACTAACAGCAGCAGAAGAGTCAGAAGAACAATAAAGCCACTGACCACTGACTGCTAGCAAACAATGACAGTTAAAATGCAAAGTTTAAAAAATTGTGAAAATAAGAATTTTTACAAAATTATTCATTACTATTACGAGCATTTGTTGTGCAGATGTAAGCAATTAATTGACCTAATTTAATGATATTTTGAAGAGCAATTGTGGGCTGTGTGTTGCACGTCTGCTTTCTCTCTCTCTCTCTCTATATATAGTATATGTATATATAACTCATTATCTTCTTAATATAATCTATTTTACATTTTTGGTAAATAAGCGCAATGTATGTTTTTAATTGGATAAAAAATTAAAATTAACAATTATTAGTCAAGAACATTGATGAATTTTCTGTTTACTTAAATGAAATTAAAACTTTTCTTGACATAGATTTAACGAGTTTAATTGCATATTAAAATATGCACATAAAATCGCATATTAAAAATTCACATAAATTGCATGTTAAAAATTCGCATGTAAAATTAATCACATTATTTGTAATTCCAAGCAATATTGACTTTATTATTTGTGCATTTTTGTCATTTTATTTTGCATTTATTCTTAAGTTTCAACAATAAATTTTCATTCTCTTATTCATTTCTCTCTCTCTCTCTCTCTCTCTCTTTTTTTTTTTTTTTTTTTTTTGTGTGTGTGTGTGTAAAGATTTTTAATGTGTTAATTAGATTTCAACTGTTTCTTTCAGGCCACTTCTGGTCACCATTTCTCTTCAGATATGTTAGCTTCGGTTCCTGTATCTAATAGTTTAGAAATCCGGTATGTTAAGGTAAGCCTTAATTTAGCATGCATTTTAAATATTCCTTGTGCAGTAATTCAGTGTAAGATCATATAGCTTCAAATTTTCTGATCCATATTTTAATTATTTCTAAATAATTTACTGGACGTTTGATTAATGTGTTTATTGCAAAGATTTTTTCAAATAAAACTTAGACAGGACTAAATAATACAGTGGTCACCACAGAAGGATTATCATGCATATAAACGTGGGAAAAAAAAAAAGAAGGGGGGAAAAAAAAAGGTTGTGTCTTATTAAAAAGATTGTGCCTGTAGTAAAAAGTATTAATTTTTCTCTATATTTATTTAATTTTAATAAAAATATAGATTGTAACATTAAGATTTTTAAATCCAGTTTCTTTGTGTGTGTTTGCGAATCTTTTTTATGAAGTATTTTAATTTGTTTGTCATGGGAACATGACCCATTTCTCTAAGAGAATCTCTTAATTTTTTTTTATAATCTTCATATCAGGTTCACCATTCTAGTGTATTAGGTTATAACACATGTTAATTATAGTGGAAGAGATGTAATTAACTTCATAAAATAAATCAGTAGCTGTCTTCACAACATGACAACTTTTATAGTTAACAAAAACAAGTTACAAAAAGGAGACATGCTAACATAAGTGTAACTGTCGTACTGATATACAGATATGGTTGTAGTTAGTTACATACAGTTTCTTTTTAATTAAAGTTACAGTTTTAGGTATATGAAATAATGCAGTTAAATAATCAAGTAAGAGTTCAGAAGTTAGTTATTTTTAAACCATCACAGTATTCCCCCTCAAGTACTATAGGTACTGCCACATCTTGCGTAATGAGGATTAAATCTCACTAGTTTACCAGAATGAGTATTTTTCTTCAGTGGTAAAAATAGTAGTTTGCGTGATGACCCCTCTAAATTAATGGTCTAGGTTGTTGAACTATCGCTGTGAATAACTGGTGCTGTTGGCGAACTGTCACTCGGAGTAACCAGAGTGGTAAGCTGTCACTAGGAATAACTGGAGGAGTCGGGGATAATTTATATTGAGTAGTGAAAGTTGGCTTCAAATAGTCAATTTCAATAGCATATTCTTTTTCATTTATCAGAATGGTGAAGTGCTGATCAGTCCATTTGATAATGTGATAGCAAACATTAAATGGCTGTGTCAGTGGTGCTCTTACTATATTATTGTGCACAAAAATGTGAGCGCAAGTCTCTGGGGTGCATAAAACAGAAAGGTTTAATTTGTGCAGAAGTAGGAGTAGGAGATAATTTCTGCATAATGTTGCACACCTGCTGGAGGAAAACTGCAGGATCCATTTGCAACAAGTAGTTAGAGGCCTGTAACAATTCTCCTGATATTAACAAAGTTATTTCGTAGAGCATCTCAGAAGTACCAGCAATTCCTCTTTGAAAGCTGAGTGGAGGATAAAAAGGACTGTCAGTAAGTTTTTGTTTAGCATGTGTTAGGATGACACTTTAAAGCTCAGTGAAATTGTTCAACTAGTCCATTGCTAGATGGGTGATGTAAGGATTTTAGTTTTTTTGTTTTGTTTTGAATGTTGGAAGTTTGAATGTTGTGAATTCCTAAAATCTTTTTGAGAGAAGGAATTGAATGAGATTCAATGTCATCCCTGGTCCATAGCTATAATTTTTTGGATTCAATCTGTAACAATTGTCTGAGTGCCTATGTCGGCTGTAATATCCTGCACATGTATCACTTCATGCTATTGAGAAAAATGACTTATAAAGGTGACAGAATGAGTTAATCCCTCTGAAAGGTCTCACAATGTCAAGGCAAATGTGCTCAAATCTTTGAGAAACATCAGGAAGCGATTGTAAAGAGGTATGAATTTGTCAATGAATTTTCAACTTCTGACAGTCTATGCATTACTGTGTCTGATTTGGTATGCCTTTTAATTTACCTGGGCGCACAAAAAGTTCTTTAATATCATATTACACAATTTGATAAAAGAAGACCTACAATTTTGAAACAGTTAAATAATTAATTGGAATTCCAATATCTCCAGAAAAATTATTGCTAATACTATTATTAATCAAACAAAAATAATAAAAAATATTTGCAATAGCAACAATGATTTTGCAAAAGAGCTTAGTTTATTAATTAAAAATTCTAAAAGATAGTAAAATTCCACATAATTTCATCAGGGAAAAAACAACACAGCTAGCTAAAATACAACTGTTAATCTAAGAATTATTTTCACTACTGAACTGCTGTTTTCATGATAAGCTATACCTAAACCATTACGGCAGTATAGTTTGGATGCACTTAACACAGTTGAATTATGCATTCTTGTCAAATTCTAACTTTAATTATAATTTGAGATTAGACTGTCTAATAGTTTTTTATCTCTTGTATTAACAAAATATACCTACTTCAGCTTTCAAGTATCAAGGAAGCCCTCTTGGGTGAGTTTCATATTCTGTAACATTTGACAACTTCTTTTGTTTTCTGCCTTTGTTTTCTTTTTAGGTTAGCTTTAATTTATAACATTTATTCTAAAGTCCTGTTTTACATTCCTTAAGGTTTACATTTACATTCCTTAAGGTCCTTAAGGTTGCTCACAACTTTGCTCTCAGTTTACTTGACACAGCCCTTACTGCATTTTAATTTTATGGTATATATATTATTCACAATTTTAAAAAAATTTTTACTTTTTCAAAAAAAATTTTTATTGTCATGTATTATAAGTAAAAAAAAATATTATTTAAACACTACAGCTTATTGCATTAAATGTAATAACCTCTACAACGTTTTTCTTTCAGTGAATCGAAGTAAGTGAATACTTCTCTTTAAATGAAACTGAGATGATTTTGAGATTCATTTTCCAGCAAATTATACTTCACTTAAACACAAACTGGCAGTTTTGGGATTTGTAAACTATCTAACTTGTTGATTCCCCCCTCCCCCCCCCAAAATTTTTCTTTTGCTTCTGCAATATAAGGTTTTTTAATTATTTTTACTGAGTTTTACCATTTTACATTTGTAGTTTATCTCAACACACGTTTTTAAGCTTTGCTACTATACAGGAGTAAATAAATATATTTTGTCATTAAAAAATTGTGTTGGTCTTGTGTTACAGATTTTAAGAAGTTACTCATCTAATTCTTATTTTTATATTATATTTAATATTTTTAGATCAAATTAGCATTTTTTTTAAAACTTTTGTTTATGTTGGATTACTTCTGTTTTACGTGTTTTTGGACTTGGTCAGCTTAAATAAAAGAAATTGTATTAGATTTTTAAGCTTTTGTGCACTTTTATGAATTATGCTTTTATTTTTATTTTTTAAACTGACCTGTATATTTTCAAAATTTGTATTTAATTTGGTTTTTCCAATTTCTGATTAAAATTTTGCATATGGTTTTGTTTTTTCAAGTGTTAGATTATTATTTTTGCAAGTTTTGTTTTTGGATTCAATCCACTCAATTTTTTAAAATTTGTTTATTGTTTTGCAATTATTTTAATATGTCTCTCTTTCTTCTCTCTCTCTTTTTTTTAATGCTTCAATTTTTGCACTGCTTACTTCAATCTGTAAGGATTGGACTGATAAAGACAGAGATTACTTTGATTGTGTTTATAGGTTATTGCTTTTCTAAGATAATTTTTAGGCTTTAACAGGCTACTTTATTTATTTACGTCTTTCGTTAGGCTCGCCCCCAAATGATGATGCAGCAAAAGATGCAAATATATATATATAAGCGAAATACTAATGACTCATCATGAGATCTCCAAAACTGTACACCCGATTGACTTGAAATTTTGCATAGTTACTTATTCCATGATGTAGACAAGCACTAAGAACAGATTTTATGTAAATCATGCCCAAAATGGATTTTTGTTATACAGTAGAAGTTTCTCATACATTTGGTTTTCAAATACAAGTTCAGAATTTTCTTTTATTGTTGCCAAAACTAGATATGAAATACAATGTTGCCAATGAATGCATTTTCCTTTAAAATTATTAAATTGGTAAATAACTTCCATCTATCCTATGAAACAACATTTAAATGATAAGCTTAATAATAACATTTATATTTAACTGTTATCATAAGTTTCATGAAAATAAATGTTATAATTAAGAGAAATAAATTATTGTGATGAAAAATAAAAATGTTGTTGTTATTTATAAAGATTGCCATACATAAAAAATCAAGGACAAATAATTATAATTGATTAAAAAATTTGATAACAAAGATAATAACATTTATTTTCATGAAACTTTTGATAACAGTTAAATATTGTAGCGAAAAACCAGTTTTATATGAGTAGCTCTTCATTCAGTTCGAGTTAATAAAAGTCTTGAGTTTAGACTTGAGTACTTGCCTGTTTATTTGTAGAATCCCCTCATCTACGCGACAATATATATAAACCTTAGTTTTATGTTGGCAATTTTTTGTGGTGTAGGCCTACTGTGGGTCCCGCCACCCTAAATAATGGGAACGCATCCCAATACACAGGGCCACATGGATGATGGAAAAATCTGCGTATGACAGATTTTCCTACTTTAAATTAAAAAAAAAATTACATTGATTATCAATTCAAAATTAGACATTTGATCCATATAAGAAGTCTAGGTTCACATTCAAATAGATAGTGTGCCCAGCAAAGCAGGCGGGTATCATCTAGTATCATTATATCATTTTTAATAAACACACACATATATATATAATTTATTTTATATGAGAATTTTTACACACACCCATATATATGTATATATATAATTTATTGTATATGAGAATTTTTACTGTTAAAAATTATTTCTGTTATCTTCAAATGCATTATTATGTTTTTTATATTTTGATTTACTCTGCAGTGGAATGATATAAACTTAGAAAGAAATAAATAACTGAGCTCTTGGTCTTTAAAAAAAGTATTGACTATGAATGTAACTTATTTCATGAATGTTTGTTTTATAGATACGCTTTGTTACTGAAGATCAAACACTTCTTGCATTGTTAAATTTAAAAATCCAGCCTCTTCCTCCATCATTTACCCATGTTTTTAAATTCCTTTCCATGGAACACTCTGTGTTTAAGAAAAGCATTAGAATAAATACAGGTACTATTACTATTTTTTTTCTCTTTTATAAATTATTCTGTAAATTCTGTAAAATCCTCAGCCTTATGGTTTGTTTTCAGTCAAAAATTAAATGACTTGTGCTTTATCAGATGTGAATCATCTGAGCAGGATTAAATGAATTATAGACTTAAAATATATAAAACTTTAAATTTAAGACTGTTTTAATTATAATTGCATAACTATGCTTAATATTGCATAAAAAATTAAAATTGTACCAGTCATTTTAAGGCAGCTGAGTTGTACAATGATTAAAATGGAAATAGAGATATTATTTTTTCTTTTATAATTTCATGCTAATTTCATATTTCATTATTAGAAGAAAAAATGCTATTTGGGTGCTTCTTTATTTTTATTTATTTATTTATTTTTGTGAATTAATTTATTTAAATTCTGATAAGATAATTTATCTCTGTTCTACTAGATGTCTTCGTGTATCAAAAACAAAATGGCATTGCTTTGACAAATATGTAAAACATCAGACAATGAAAAATTTTGTTAAATTGATAAATTATCGGAATTTATGCATCTCTACCATAAAGTAAAATATTAAGTTATTCCGAATTTGTTTACCATTAGAAAAGTTTTTGTTTGAAGTTTCAATGCCAAGAGTGAATATCAACAAGTTAGTTAATATAAGTTGACACAATCTAGCATATTTTTGAATGAAGCATATTTTTTAGTCTATGGATGCAGTATGCATTTTAAATGATTATCGTCTCATTTAAAATGCAGAAGTTGCCCACCACTAATATAGATTACTGAAAAACATGTGCATTTGTTTTGTTCAATGATATTAAATAAATTAATTAATGTTTCATTATATCAGTTTCTTTAAATTTAATGCACATTTAGAGTAGTTAAATATATATTTTCTCTGTGCAGATGGTATTGTTGGTACTAAAACTATTGTGCTGTCATCAGATTCAGAAGTTTCTTGTACCATACAGGAGTCTCAAGATTGGGAAGGAGATGTTAATGTACACCTTAAGGTTTGTTTTATAAATCTGTATACCTAAAGTTACTTACACAGATATTACTTTTTATAAATTGGGAAGGTTTAGTTACTTTAATTATTAGTATTAGCTGTGTGCATATAAATGAGTATTAGTATGACTGTTAATTTTATAACTCTCAGAAGCTTAATTATATGAATTAGTAAAACCATAGAAGTTAAATGCCATTTTTATACATGAATATAAGGAAGAATATCATCATCATCCATCAACCATGGCATGACAGCCCAGGGTGGGCCATGTTTTCCTGAACTGGACATTTCCAGCCACCTCTACTAGCAGCCATACTCCTCCAATTCTTAGTTTTAAGGACTAAACAATCCTCTTCTACAGCATCTATCCATTGAAGTCTAGGTCTTCCTCTTCTTGTGTTACTTGGGCTAGCTGATACTATTTCTTTTAGTATGTTGCTGTCATTCATTAAATGGCATGCCCAATCGAATTCAGGCAGCTTATGTTATTTGAAAATAATCCTTGATAGGAATATTTGGTGATTGATGCAGAAATGTAGTATCTGCACTGCTAGCCATTAAAATTGCTACACCATGAAGGAAAGCAAATATAAAAAATATATTTATTTCATGTAAACTGTATAGCATGAAGCCAAAATGATTAAATTTGTAAGCATTTACAAGGTTTACAGGGGTGCAAAATTAGTAGAAATAACTGCCACCCCTGGCAGCTAAAACGACCCTTACTCCACTAGGCATGGAGTCAAACTGGACTTGGATGACAGAAATAGGCAAGTCATTCCATGCTGCTTCAAATCTATGCCACTTTTCATCAACTGTATTAACTAGAGAGGGGTGGCGGGCCAGTCTCTCAGCAACCTATGACCAGATGTTTTCAATGGGTGGCAGATCTGGAGAACGTGCAGGCCAGAGCAGCAATCGAATACATCGAGGGAGATCAGAACACAATGTGCAAAATGTGGTCTTGCATTTTCTTGTTGGAACATGGTGTTTAGGAGCCTTCAAGATAGGGCACAACCACTGGACGTAAGATGTCAGAAATGTACCCATCTACGTTCAAAATATCATCGATTTAAACTAGAGATGTGCATATCGTGTACCCAATGGCTGTCTAAACCATCACACCAGGTGCAGGGCCCCTGTGCCAATATCGAATTCAAGCAGGTGACATGCGGTCTCCTCGGATACTCCAGACACGTATACGGCCATCGGAATACTGCACGTAGAATCAGGACTTGTTTGAAAAGGTGACCCTGTCACGCCTGTACCCAGCTTTGTCATTTGGTGCACCAGATTCACCATCTTGCTCTATGCTGCATTGTGAAGGGAAGCCAAAGTAAGGGTCACCCTGCTGATATTCCACGCTGCTGCAAATGTCGATGCGCCTTATAAGCTGATACTGGGCATGCTGCAAACATGCCCATTTCCTGACTAATGGTCCGTGATGTGGTCATACATTTTGCAGAGCTGACCTCATAATATGTCTATCCTCTCTGGCGTTAGTCATGGGAGAGCATTGAGATCCTGCATGCTGTTCAGTATGATTCTCAGCAATCCATTAATTCCATATCCGCATGATAGTAGTTGAATGTCGACTAGTGCGACTAGCGATATCATGTAACAATAATCTACATTTTGATAGGCAAAGATCCTGCCTGTATCGAATTTCGAAACTTGCTGGTAATCATTTCCTCTTCTTATTTGACACATAAGATGATATTCTGAGGAAACTCCAACCTTACAAAGCACTTTTTTAGTGAGAAATCCACTAACAATTTTTCTTTTATACAGTGCTTCAGATGTTGTTTCTCCCTCCTGCATCATCTAAATGCATCTAAATTTTGACGTTCATCAGACCATTCTTTTCTAGTGCTGGAATTTTAATGGCCAGCAGTGTATATCAGTATTTCAAATTTCTGTAATATAAAGTGTGTTATATTTTTTTGTTCAGTGATGAAGAATAATTAAATGTGAAAATAGTTAATACTTACTTCAGTCAGACTACTTGTCATTTCAGACTTTCCAAAAGCAAAATTATCATTAACTATTTGTAGAGGTTATGATTTTAAAGTTTCTTTACAGGTTCTTTAACTCTTGATGCAAAATCCAAATCTAAAAAGGAAATCACTTCAGCAGTAATTGTTAATTTATTTTTATTTATTTATTGTTATCTTATTATTTCAGGCACCTACTAAAGCTTCTGGTAAATGTCGAGAGTTTTATATCTTCATTTATAAAGATAAATATCAGATTGTTTCAGTGCAAACATGGATTGTTTCAATTTGTCCTCTTCAAAGGATTGATTTGACATGCATAGCTGGGCAGCTGATGCGATCGTCTTTGTTAATCAGGTATATTTTTTTACTACTAATAATATGATATCAGTTGTTTAGCTATAGGTAGGTAAGATTAGGCAATAAGTAAGGGCCCATTATTTTTTTTTTATTTTTGAATATTTGAAAAGCAATTTGTTGCCAAATCCATATTTGATATTTTATATGCACAGATTTAATTAAAAATTTTTATGAGTGAATTATGTTATAAGTGTTTTATAATCTCTTTTCAAGTAGTATTAAAATTAGAAATAAAATTGAATTCCACAGTAACCTTTCTTGTTTGTCATTAATTCCAGTGCTGTGCAACGAATTCTTTTGTCTGCACATATTAGCCTATCTGCAGTATAGTATAGTAGCATAGTAAACAAATATAAATACACAGTCTAACTAAAACTAGCCAGTTTTGTTTATGATAACTATTTCGTATTTCTTTGTTTTTATATTTTAGTTTAAGAAGGTGTTGAAGCACCGCAAAAAATTTCTGTCACTAACCCAAACTAGCCTATGTATAGCAATATGCTACTTTGGGTTAGATTGTGTATACTCATTTGATGAAAGGGGCAACCGGGATAGCTAAGTGTCCATGTTCTGTCAGTTATTTAGTTATGCAAACTCTTAAGAACTGCTTTATTAGTTATTGATTGGAAAATAAAAATCTGAAGAAATATTAAAGTAATTATAATAATTGACAAAATACTATATATATTATTAATTGAAATGGATAACATAAAACAAAAGAATCAGACCCAAAAATCAGAGTCGTAGCTAGGGTTTTCAGTGCCCAGGGACAACTGAAGATTTCACGCCCCCTACTGCTTGCCAAGGATGAAAAACATTTAATTCTAAAATGTCACAATATCAGTTTGGTGCCCCTTGGATTCTGTGCCCGGGGAAAGATGCCCCCCTTGCCCCCCTATAGCTACGCCCCTGCCAAAAAGGAAGAATGGGCATCAGAAAGGAAAAAGTTGTCAAAATTAGAATAACTTTGTTACTAAAATGTCATACTCATAAAAAGCTTCTTCAGTACATATTTCCCCTGCCAGTAAAATTGAAAAGTCTGAACAAAAAACTATTTTATCCACTGAAGTAACCTTTTGTGGGCATAGAGAAGATATAAGTAACAGTTATAATGGCAATTTTTTATCACATGCTATATTATTAAGTAAATATGAGAATGTTTCAAAACAAATTTTTTTGAAATACCAGTATGAAATGTGCAATATTTGAGATCTACTGTATAAAATGAATTAATTCAATGTACTGGTTATAATTTAGAACAAATTTTGGTAAACTAGGTAAATGCATCTTCCTTTAATTCAGCCTTTTACTTTTTTTCATTGCTCATCTCACAATTTAACTGCATCAATAATGATACTGTACGTGGCTGTAAAGAAATTACATCATTTTTTTTAATATATTACAAGATATATATTTATTCTGTGTAAATAAGTATAAATGGTTCGTATTTGTTAAAATTTTGCATCCAGCTGAGAAATATCTATTAAAAAAAACTGACTTATTGGTCAGGCAGGGTTACTTCATTAAATGCAGAAAAATTACAGTATGGTGATGCTCTGAAAGCTTTAACTGAAATCCATCTTAAAAGCAGTAAAAAAAGAAGAACAGGTAAAAAAAAGTGCTGCAAATGTATTACTTTTGATTTGAAGTTTAAATATGAGAGTGGGAGGGGGATATTTTTTCTTAAGTAAGGATCTAGTTTAATGCTGTTCTTAATGAATAACTTAAATTGAAACCAATATTTAACTCACTTTTGTTTAGTTTATGACAGGTTTTGGGGGGGGGCTTAAATGGACTAATTTTTTTTCTATTGAGTTTGTTAACTAATAATCTAGCTCTAACAAATATAATTTAAACCTTACTTGGAAAAAAACAAAACACTCTCACTTAGTTGATCAGTTACATTAATTACTTTTTTTGTATTTAAACTTTTTTCTTTTGAATTTGGTATTTTTGCTATTCAGGATTTTTCTTTACAGATTTTAAATGGCTTTTAGTGCAATAGAGGGTTAGATTTTATTGCTTTAAAATACTAATTAGAATACTAAGTAAATTGTTTTTCTTTTAATAATTCATGGCTTTAATTGAATTTCTCTTCCTTGGCGATAATATATAAAATACTTTTTCTAATAATAAATTATTAATTTATTCCTTAGCAGCTTTAGCACAAGTTTTAGGCTTTTTAATTTACTCATAATCACTATATATTATAAAAGTAAGTGTACAATGTGCATGCTGCTAAAATTCGGAAACAAGTCCCAAAACGATCAAGGTGGTTATAGGGTGTGCCCTCTGTGCCCCATCCATGAAGAAGGTTCTCATTTTGGCCTGAAGGACGTGCTTTTGGAGACATTAAGGGCTGGAAGTTTTGCTCTCTAGAAATTTCCAGAACATCTTGGAACATTCTGGAATGTTCATGAATGGTTTGAAAAACATCCCAGATCATTGTGGAACATTCCAGAACACTCTCTAATATTGTGGAATGTTTTGGAACATTGTGGACCATTCGAAGCCTTTTTTATATGGGTAGGGCTACCCATTGGTAGGGGTATATAAAGCAAAATCTGTTGTAGGTTCGAATGTCTGTTTCTTATCAGTGATGTACAGTGAGTAAATAAAAACAAACAGTGAAGTGTGAGTAATAGAAGGGATACAGTAACTGAATATAAATCAAAAATAAAGTGTGTAAGAGAGAATATACAAATCAGTTGTCGCGATGGTAAATGTTGAAGAAAATGTTAACTTCCCTACAGAATTTTTTAACTCAATGCAAGTACCAGGAATGTCATTACACTGCCTTTAACTGAAAATTGGATCCCTGATGATACTACTCAGAAATCTCAACTCACCAAAATTATGTAATGGAACAAGGGTGGTCGTCAAACAGTTATCGAATAACATCATCGAAGCTGAACTTATGACTAGAAAGGACAAAGGACATACAGTATTTATTCCCAGAATACCACTGATATCTACTATACTGCCATTCCAGTTTAAAATAATGCAATTTCCAATCAAATTATGCTATAGTTTTACAATTAACAAAGTGCAAGACAAACTGGAAAGCATTGCGGTATCAACCTCAAAGACTCCTGCTTTTCTCATGGACAGCAATACATAGCTTGCTCTTGAAGAGAAAATTTGAAAAATTTGCACATATATAGCCTGGATAACAAAATGCAAAATGTTGTATTGTATATAGTTAGAATATGTTTCCAATAAAAAAAAAATTTACCTTTTATATTTTAAAGTTTATCCTTTTATTCCAGCTATCACACAGTCTCATATCAACTCCGTTAATGAAGCTAGTTACTATATATATATGTAATAAGATGACTTGGTGAAAGAAAATTGCAACAGATTGGTGATGGTTCTTTGCATTATAACTTTAAGAGGCTTTACTGCATAGTTAGAAAGATGACACTCAAAGACAGACATGTAATACAAACACACTTAGAAGTAATAAACAGCAGGAATTTTGATAGCTTAGAAATGTTGATCTATAATGAACTAGCATCTTTGCTGCCAGCCTTCGTCTGGCTTTTAAATGTACCGGAAAAATGGCTGAAGGGAACACCAAACATTAAATTTAAAAACTGCATAGAATTTTACTCTGCAGAACAACTTCATAAAAAAAAGTTATTACGTATAACAAAATTACAATGAAATAAGCAATATCCATTAATACAAATATTAATTATCCTAATAAATAAGTTAACCAACTTCCCTTTGCAAAATCTTAAGAACTCAAATGGTATAAAGGAGGTTAAGAACTTTGTTTCCTAAAAAAAAAAAAAAAAAAAAAAAACTCAAAACTTTTCAATATCTTAAAAACAGTGAAATGAGCAATAAATAACATAAAAGAATATAAAAAACAAAAAATTCTGAAAAGCAAAGTATAATTAATGATATTTTATCTTATATTTTCAAGAGGAAAAAAAATACAATGAAGTAAGCTATATCCCTTAATAGAAATATTAATTATCCTAATAAAAAAATTACCAACTTTCCATTGAAGAAAAAAAAATCATGCAAAACTTTTCAGTATCTTACAAACAGTGATATAAGCAAAAAAAATAACATGAAAGCAACTCAAAAAACATAAAATTCCGCTCAGAATTTTACTCTGCAGAACAACTTTATATATATATATATATTAAAAAATGTATTATATATGTAAAAATGACAATGAAATATGCCAATCTCTTAAAAACAGCGACATAAGAAATACGATGAAAAATTGTTGCCAAACCCATATTTCTAAAAGAATGAAACTATTCAAAATGATACGATTTCATCAAAAATCTATCAACAACAGTAAGACAGGAAAATTGTTGCCAAAATCACATTTTTAAAGATGTGAGAAGTGTATTCGGAAGCTTCATTTAAAAAAATTTTTAAAAATACTAAATATTATAATTTTTCCAAAATTCTTTTTGTAAGTCGCAAGGATGAAAGTTTAACGTGTTCAAAAATCAAAGAAAAATAAACTGTACATTTTTAAAAATAAACGTTTTTAGAAAAAATCCCGTTGAAAAAGTGTTAAGCTCCCTTTGTTAAATAAATTCGTTTTTATTCGATTTATTGAAACACAAAATTATTTTAAGTTCGTAAAATAGCTAAATGCCTACGTTTCATGACAATGTGAAAATGGGGTGTGTAGAGTAAAATCTCGATTTCCTATAGCTTATTATGTCTCAAAATGACGCGATTTCGTCACAAAACATAAAATTTAAAAAATGCTAATTCTAATTTCGAAAAAATCGCTTCGAGATGCACTGGCTCTTGTCTAGATGCACCTATGTACCAAATTTCGTAGCTGTGGGTCTATTAGCTTACGCTCGGCGCGAACGAAAGGCATACACACACAGACAGACTCTTTCTTTTATTATATGTAGTGATAGGAGACTGACAGCCAAGGTACATTAAATCTTCATTTAATTTTCAGTAAACATACTGTGGCCATATTTAGTAAATAAATTATTATTAACTTACTTTGCAGCAATTGCGCAAGTAGTAGTAACTTGTTTTCGCACTAAATGAATTTATTTTAAGTTTTCCCTAAGGACCCAAAATCTCTAGCTACACCTATGTATGGTTCTGATTTTCATCATTAAACATTGCATAGATCTTTCTCCCTTTTCCTTTAATTTATTAGAACTAATAAATTAAATATCATATAAAGCTGTAATGGATTTAATATCTTGGCAATTATAATAGTATAATTGTCTTTCGAGGTGACCAATGTATTAGGTCAGGCTAAAGTGCAGTGGACACCCCGTGTTTAACCATAAGGTAATGTAGCTACAGTGCAACTGCCCTAATTATAGACTGCAGTACACTGCAGAGCCCTCCTTACACAATTACAAAATTTAGAACAGGTGGTGACTTTCACATAAAAATTTATAGAAAAATTTAGAATTGGTCCTTTTTACATATACAGAAATTTAGAATAGTTGGTGCCTTTTGCACTTACTGAAATTTAGAATAGCTGATGCCTTTTACAAAAATTTATAATAGGTGGTGCTTTTCACATTTAAGATAATTTAGAACAGTTGGTATTTTTTGCACTTATAAAAATTTACATTTATAAATATCCAATATTTTATATGTAATTCGAATAAAATATTTCTGAAGAATATATGTTATTTACTAATTATTTATGCAAGGATATAAGGCAAAAATTCTTTTATGTAAAATTTCTTAATGAGAGTTTTTTTATGCTATGTACAGTTCTTTTTTGCAATTCCTGTGTCTTAAGTTTATTTTGTGTAAGAATTCTTTTGTTTACTACTAATATTGTTGCACATTCAAATTACCTCTAAGTATTTCAAAGAAGAAAAAAAAAATTCCTAGTTATATTTTGTTTGGTAATATAAAAGGGCTCAATAAATTGATAAAGGACATGCTCCCCAACGATTTCTTCAACTGGTCTGCTTTCATTTTTATAAGGCTATTCATTTGCAAGTATTTTTTTTTTTAAATACTTGCGAATGCTCAAATAAGGCTATTCATTTGCAAAGTATTTTTTTTTAACATCTACTGAAAACTGAAATCTAAAAGCTGAAATTTTATGCTGAATTTATCAGGTTGTAAGGTATTTCTCGTGCTTTCTTAGCCTGCCTTCATGCTGTAGTGGTTCTGTACTCTGGGCTGGTATTCCAAAGGTCTTTGGTTTGATTCCCGATGAAGGCATTTGCTCATTTTTCATCTTGCCTGCTTCCAAATCAACCTAATATCTCTACAGTGGCACCTGAACTAAAAGGGTGTTGGATGATGGATTGGACCCCCTAAAAACCCAGTCACCCATTAAAAATCAAAGTATATATGATATTTCTTCCACTTTCCTGGTGTGCCTTTGTGGTGTAATGGTTCTGCACGCTGAGCTGGTATTCCAGAGGTCCGTGGTTCGATTCCTGGCGAAGGTGATTGCTAATTTTTCATCTTGCCTACTTCCAAAAATTACCTAATGTCTCTACAAGGTGTTTTAGCATATACTGAATGAAGCATCATCTTGCCATTGTAGGAACATTTGTTCATCAGTTGTAACATTTTCATCTGTTTTGCAATACAATAAACAGTTCTCAATAAAGGTATTCAGTACCTCTGAAGTAGGAGCAAATGGATCAGTTTGAAATATTTGCAGTCAAATTGACTTCAAGTCAAAGCACAAATATTTTGTTATTTTGAAGAATCTGTCTCTAGGCATTATTTCATTAGAGAATTTTGGTCCCCAAAATTGGATTAAAATCAAAACAGGAAATTGTTTGGCATTCGAAGTCCCACAAGCATGGAATAGAAAAATAAAGACTCTAGCTCATCAAGTGACAAGTTCGACTTTTGATTTTCCGACTTTTGACATGCCTTGGTTTCAATGGATTGCTGTATATGATTCAGAATTTTTTCATTGAATAAAAGTCTCTGTTGATAAAAGTCTTACTTTTGTATTGCTGTATATGATTCAGAATTTTTTCATTGAATAAAAGTCTCCATTGATAAAGTCATTTCATTTATAAAAGTCTTACTTGTGTTCTCATCAGTTATTTTTCTTTTAGCAAAAGTATTTGGCCCAGCTGTTTTTTGCAAAATATTTTGAAGAGGTAGACTTCCAAGAGAATTTACTGAAATAATTTGTTTTTTCCACACTGTGTCATCATTTGTTATTTTTTCATCTTTTGATTTATTTTCTTCATTTTAAAAGCACCTAATTTGTCTTTGTTTTCTTAATGGGCAATGGCTTGTTCCACCCCTCTGAAGTCTTTGTCTTCTTTGACTAAATTTTCATTCAAGGTTAAATCTTTGACGTGTTTAATTTTCTTTTGATAGAATTTTATTTTTGGAATCTATTCAATATAAAAATGATGACGAATGTCTCGTAATACCTTAGAACCAGATCATGAAATGTTTTGGAACTTTTCTTTAGAAGGAATAATAGATTTGTCATTTAATGAATTGGATTTACTTGTTGTAATTGGAATAATCCAATATTCATCAGATGAAATTGAATATATTCCTGTATTTGATTCTTCATAAGAACTAATTTCCAAAGTAGAATTATCATGAGATAATTCTTGTAAAACTTTTATTATTTCTTCTTCTAATATCTTCACTCAACATTTCTACATGACATCATTAATAGGAAACAATTTAATGATAAAAAATATTGTCAGAAGCCTTAAACAATGGCAAACCAAATGTGAAGAACTTAATTAAACATTCAGATAACAAACATGAAATCCATTTGGGACATTACTACTTTGAGAAGGGAAACAATATCAAACTCTTATAACCACTTCTGCTACTAAAAGCAACTGCGGTGTTTTGTAATGATTACTGCCAGTAAGTGAGTTTGAATCCAAGCTTCTAGACACTCTATTATCTCCCTCCGTATTAGGCTAGAGGAGACAGGTGCTAACTACTAAGATAGACAAAAGCCAATAGGCTAAAAAAATAAGGCAGAGCACCTCAGCTGAGAAAGGGGGCCTCAAAGAAAACCAAATGGCTGAAAGAGGAGGAGTTGCCTTTGAGCTGAAAAAGAGAAGAAGCAAAGAGCTAAAAACTGGTCTAAGAAGCGGAGAACCTTTACAGTTAAAAAAAAGGGGGGGAACAAAAAAAGGGGGAAGGAGCAATAGAAAGGGAGAGCCTGCACAGCTAAAAACAGCCTCCCCCCCCCAAATCTATAGGTAAAATGATGCAAAGACTGTCAACAAAAGGGATATGAGAAGGAAGACCAAACAGCAAAATTAATTAAACATTTTTTAAAGAGAAAGCTTTGCAAACTTAAAAGCAAAAAAGGGGGAGAATCGTGACGGCTAAAACAGAAAATGAAGGGACAGCCTTTTTTTTCCATAAATCAGCATACATATATAAATGAAAATATATACATAAATGAATAATTAGATACATACGAAATATATAGACAAAATTGTATACAACAAAATATATACATAAATGAAAAATTAATTAAAGCAGTGTAAAATCCAGATAAATATATAAACAGATGCACAATTTGTTACAAATGTAAGTAAACACTATAGTGACTAAATAATTGAACATTACATTGATGTGAATAGAAGGAAAAATAACAATCAGAATGACATAAACATTGTAGGATTAACAGTAAACAATAAAGTCTCAGTCATTTACATGTATAAGTTGCATAATTCACTACATGTCATTAAGAATAGAATTACATTTTGCCTATGTTCCCTTGTGTTCTTGATCCATGTTGGGAAGGGAAAGCCTTCTATTCCAACCAGATGTTAAATAACATCTGGAATGAAAATAAAAATAAAATCCAAACAAATGGCATCAAGGTATTGCTTTGCAAACTGTGTTAGCCTTTACATGTACAGGGAAGAAGAATAGCCAAAATAAATACTAGCCATAATTCTAGGTATGTACAGTTATGCATAAAAAATAATTATTTAAAACAGACCAAATAAATTACTTTGTCATCTTGGCATATACACAGTCAAAATATTTAAAAGGAAAATTTAAAAAATATGAGCAATTTAATTTCATTTGCAGTCAAGATGACCAAAAGGGGCCATGTACTTTTAGATACAATTTATATGACAGTAAACATAAATTCTTTCTATATTAACTATTGGGACAAAATAAAAAACACATTGTTTATTTTCTCCATTTTGACATTCCTCTTCTCATAGTTATTTTTATAGGTATTTAGGTTTCCGATTAAGATATGGTTTCGACCAAGGCAGATCAAAAATTTTTCTTGCTCACAAGTTATTGCAAATTTTGCTGCTTTATTCACATTGCCATTTCCTAATATTCTTCCAGGCATTTCCTGTGCTTTTACTCAAGATATTGTGAAGCAAATAATGGGATGAGATGCTGTAATAGCAGAAGTTTATTATATTATTAGTAACTTATTTTTTATATTTTTCAATGCTGGTATTCAGGATTTAGCAGTCTGTGTATATTTTAACATTTTTGTGATTATTTTCAATGCAGTATATGCGGGCCATTTTGCTTTCGGAGATTTTTGCTTGAAATATAATATTTTCATTTTGTAAGCGATTTTTCAAGAATTACTTTATTTTGATGAGCTTTTAGAATAACACAAGTACCTGTTACACCTGTTTCCATTTTGCAAGCATCTTTATAAATACACGTATGTGATTCTTTGTGTTTCAGATTGAATAGTAGATTTTTGTATGTGTTTGATAAGGGTTATATGAGGAATCATATTTCTTCTTTTATATTATAATTTTTTATGAGTTTTAAGATACCTTCGTTTGCAAGTTTAGTCTGTGCTGTGATGTGCAAGGGGGTGTTCCTACCAGTACACAGAGTGCTGAGTTAAATGTAGTTTTATAGCATCTTGTTGTTTGAAGGAGAAATGAATGATGACCAATTTATCAAAAGAATGCCAATCTAAATATGAGAAATTTTTGGCAGCCATGATTCTTCTATTGCTGCAAGAATAGTTTCAAAACAATATTTGGGTCCCTTACAATTCCATTTCATAAATTAAGCAAGCTAGGACTCCAAACAGCATGTTTTGAAAAATTGTTTCGGTGTCTCTAGAATAGCAACCAAAAATATTCCCTTGTTTCATTCTGCATGTCACCAAATTTCTATTAGGAAGCTCATTTATGCATTTTTTCATAAGTTTAAAGAGTCTCTGATTGATATCAATAATCTTATTAGTCCTCCAATTTGGATATTTGATTGGATGTTTGGAACAAATCTCTTCCATAAATGTATTCTAATCAAAGATTTTGTTATTACAAATTTTTGTTTCTCACACATCTTCATTGGTGACATTTCTTCTGATTAATAACAGGTAAAATGTAATGCAATAACACAGGACTTTTTAATCTATAAAAGTAGTTGCTATTATGGATTTTCTTAATTTTTAGACAGTATTTAACTGTACAATACCATGTAGGTTTGTTGCAGAGTTTCTTTTCAAGATCATTCTTACAAAGCCTAGTGTATGGTAGAATTTCCTTTCCTTGAGAAAAAAAGAATAGTATCTTTTTCAGTTGGTGGTATATTAAAAATAAGCAACATGTTCATATAAATTTTAAAAAGCAGATGAAGTATCACTATAATGAAAAATTGAATATGTGATATTAACACATAAAAGCCCAAACACATATGCATAGAAAACATGTGGAAAATTTAGGGTTGCTGTAATATTTACAGATGAAGTGAAATTTTAAAAAGTAGGTAGAAATCACTATAAGAAAGAATTGAGCATGAGAAGCTAACACATAAAAGACAAGAGGTATACATAAAGGAAACATGCAAACAAAAATAAGCCTGCTCTGTGAGAAGTAACTGTAGATGATTTTTGTCTAAATCTACTAGTACTGCTTTACACATAAATAGTAAAATAGGATATTTGAAAGAATCATTACTAAATTGATGGAGCATATTTTTAAATACTATTTTGTTTAGCTTTCTTAATTACTGTGAAAATAAATATCCTTTTCATTGAAGTACTTTTTTTGCATAATCATCTTAATATTATTTTACATGATATATATTGCTAACTTTTTTCCTACAGCTAAAAGTCTGGAAATATTTCAATTTTCTTGTTATGTAGATGAAATTTATTTTTAGCAACTAAATTTGAAACTAGAATAACAAAACTTACATAAATATTTGTTCAGTTTTCTTCTCTATAATTTGCAGAGGAACTCATGCTACCAACTTGGTTAAGTGCTTTTCAAGTTCAGATGAATTGCAGCTACATCCATCTGACCATTTTGTGTTATCACCATTTGCAGTACAAGAGCTGTCAATGAATGTTAGGTCACTTTTGCCTGGAATAAAGTAATTAAAATATAATAATTTATTTTAAGTTATATCTATGTCTAACAAGTTTTGAGCTTTTTTAATCAGAAATTTAGCTTTTGTAATAACTAGTTTTTAGAAAGTTTGTCTGCCTTCTGTTTAATATACTTACATACTCTACCTCTAATGATGAAAATAACTGAAGATCCCAACAAACTTGTGACAGTCATATTAATAAAAGTTTAAAACAGCATATCAGTTTTTATTTATTTAGATACTTAAAAGATACAAATTATGTTGTTTGGCATAAATCTTTTTATTGAATGATGTATGCTTTGTCAGTAATTTTTCATGTGATATCTCCATTGTTTATCAACTTTCAAGTAATATCGCACCTCATTAATGCCTTGCTTTTTATGGCAGGGTCCTATAACTTATAGTAAATACTCTAGTGGTTGCTCTTCCATAGAAGACAGATCCCAGATTTCATTTTTTCCCCCCCAAATGCGAAAGAAAACAAAGAAATAGCAGTTGCACATCCTTTTTTTTACAAAAACTCAAATTGGCTTAGCGAAGATTAATTAGAATTCACTTGAGTATACTTATTATGCTTATCCATTATTGGTATTTAATCGTGATGTTTAGTAACACTTTGTTCAAAATGCTTGAGAGTTTGTAAATATCCCATTTACATGCTCTCAGTCATTTAATTTGGTCTTGTTATTAATCATTGTAGCTCTTTCTTCAAAAATGCCTGCGATAAGTTTATAAATGTTTTGATCCATATAGCAAACTTATTCAAATTAATTTTATTTAAGGAAATTATAATTTCTTATATTTATTCCTATGAATTATTTATGTGATAGCTATTTATTTAGCATTAATTCAGAATTTATTTGTAATTTGTACTAATCGTATATTTAAGAATATTTTTAACTGTTCCTATTAGTCAGAAAATAACTCTAAGCACTTGCATAATGTGCTACTGTAAAAAGGTGATAGATTTGGGAAATATTTTGTACTATAGAAATATAAATTTAAAATAATGTATAAGAGAAGTAAGTTAATTAGGCAGTTTTTAGTATTTTTCTGTTTATTTCATTTTTAGGCATTTCCAAATCACTATGGTAAATCAAGCTCTAGAACAAGTACTTCAGTCGTGGCTTCTTGTACTCTCATGTCAAAAGCCATTCGTATCTAAAGCTTTTCAAGTTCATATTTCTGTTGGAAAAGAAGCTACTAAGGTTGGTACAATAAAATGTTTTGTTCTTTTTAATTAATATGTTGTTTTTAATTAAAAATATGTGAGTATCATTATCAGAATCTTCAGAATTCACATGTGCAGTATATAAAACATTTATCATTATTTATATTATTTTTAATATTATTTGATTCTCCTATTAGATTATTATATCAGTAAAATTAAATGTATATATTGTTGTGGGTTACTGGTTCATTGATATCTCTTTGTATGAATACTCCATAACAGGAAGAAATTAACAATTTATTATAAAAGTTGATAACAAACTACGCAATAAGTAACTTCAATTTAAGCAAAATGCAGATGTTAAACAATTCCTTTGTGTACATGAAAAATCGGCTGTTGTCAAAATTACTTACAGAGTAAACTCACAGAGTGGTTAATGTAAAAACAACTTGCCTGAAAATCTAACTGTCAAAAACAAGTCTGAGTTACCTGAGCTATATTTATAGTGTGTCAAAGGCATGGATGGATCTGTGCCATGTGAAGAGTATATCAGTTTGAACATTGCCATGCTTAGAACAACAAAATCAAAAATTCCATATAAGAAACAAACAGTGATATAAAAAATATATAGCCACAAATATAAAACACATAAATAAATAATTAAATTAATACACAATATTACAAAAAATACAATGAAAAGGATTTAAATATTTTCAGATATATATAACATTGCATCATCTTTAACGACTGCACAACGCAGGCAAGTGCAATCCCCATATCCAAGGACAACTTTCTCTCTTGATATTTCTCTTTCTGTGTAATTATTTTGTAGACATACATGTGACTTTTACTGAGTGCGATATTAAAATTTATTAGAAAACATTTATATAAAACAGTTCGAAACATACATTGGTTGTCTGGAAAAAATTCATATTTAATAAATGTTCTTGAGAATTACTTAAACTGTGGGGGGAAGAGCAATTTTTTTATCCAAGCACCAGTGACAGCTGCAACAGTATTGTGTTTCCTTTAGTTTGACAGTAAGATTGGGTAAAAATGTATTCTGAGTAGCATTGCTCAAATGCATAATACATAAAAGTTCATAATTATGTAAAATTAAAAAATAATGCATAAAAATGTAATATCAAATTGATAAATTTATTAAATCAATTATTTAAAACTAACTGAGAAAAACACTTATTTAAAAAATTTCTTATTGAGTGTTCAAAGCATGGAACAGGTGGTAATCTATGGGGGCTAAGTCAGGTGAGTACAGTAGATGGCACAGGGTCTTCTAGCCAAGTGACTGAATGGTATCCTTAGTTGTCATTGCCACATGTCTCAGATTGTCATGGAGGTACAGTACCTCCTTGCCATTAATCAAGGCTGGCTCCTCCTGCTGCAATGCTTGTTGTTACCATTGCAACTGTTGTGAGTACAAGTCTGCAGTGATGGTAGTAGCTCATAATGCTCCACTTGGCGATTAGCCCGCCAGGCACAGAGTTGATCTTGCATCGGTGCAGAAGTAATCTTGAGGTGTGAGGCACAGGATTATGTGGTGACAACCAATGTCTGGTATGTAATATCATACTGGACCCACTTTTAGTTATTCATGATCACTAAACCAATTATGAGTATGTTGCAATGTCAAGACAACAAGGACAAAGAGGCTGCTACTTGTTGGTGCCTTGTTGGTTGCTATCAATGCAAGGGATACCACTTATTACACTTGTACACCTTCACCAGGTGAAATCTGACTGTTTCCATGTAAACTTGGCAAGTTTACCATTTGACTGCCGTCCTTCTCTGTAATTGCCTGCGGGACGTCATCATCCAACAGCTATGGTTACCCATTGTAGGTTCCATCATAAAAGCTCAGATCTCCTGATCTGAAAGTGTTTTTATTCATGGCATCATCCCAAAATGTGTGAAGTATTTGATGCTTTAACAGATCAATCTTAAGTCATATAGCAAACAACCATGAATAAGTTGCTTTGAATGACCATTTCTGTCTGACATAGATGACCTGTGATTGCTGCATGTGTGCAACATGCTTGTATTGGTGGAGGTAAGTGGTTACGCTAACTCTTCACTGCTTTTCTGGCATGTGAGTCACTTCATTTTCTTTCTGAAAGTGTTTGATAAAATGGGATGTCGAAAACCTCTTTGGTTATTGCTAATAATTCAAAAATTGTGTTTCTTGTGACTGATTGGTCTTAAATTACTATTGCACTTTCATAAATCTTAGCAATTAAAAATGGATATTAGTACAAATTCTATGTTGAATTCTCATGGATAAAGTTAGGCAGAAAACTAGGTGTTGAATAATGTAGCCATTTTTTTTCTCCTTATGACAAGCTAGTATATTTGTTTTATTGTTAATATAAATAAATCAGCTTAAAATATCCCAATATTTATTTTATTGAGAAAGAGTAGTCAAGAGATAAATGTTTCCTTTATGTTCCCTTCAAAATATTTACTTTTGATAATTATGTAATTGTGCAAGTATTCATAAAGTCGCTGGACAAAATTTGCTGTTTCATAATTTTTTTAAATTTATTTATTACAAATTAGGGCATTGGATCTTTTAATCATAGCCCATTCAACTTGGATTTTAACCCTCAAAGTATTACAAGTTTGGCGTAGGAATTTTAAAATCGCCTAGAATGTCATGAATGAATGGTATTTCCTTGGTCATAATTCCAAAACGGCCTTATCACTTTGTACATTGATTCCTTTTTTCCACTATACATCCAGCCTTGCCTCTTTGTCGTCCGTAACGCGTCTAGCGCATTCAAGTGAAACTTCCGCAGGGCGGCCGTAACGTGCCTCAAGCGTTCTTCTACATTTTAAAACTTTTGAACGTTTAAAACGTGTCCTAAATGTTTACTTGTTTGAGTTTTTATTTTTGTTTGTTCTAATACCTCCTAGAGGATAGCACTAATCAGACATTCTATTTCTAATTGAATTTGCCCCGTGTTTTATGAATATTCGCGCCATTTTACATAAGATACAAGATAGTGAGAGATAGCTTCAACGTCTACTCAGCAGAAAAAGAGAAAAAATGAGGTTGTGAATTGGAAAGACAAGAAGGATATATGTTTGATGAGTACAGTCCATAATAACTTAATGATTAATGTTGGAACACGGAAAAGAACTGTAAAAAAACCAATAATTGTAAAAGATTACAACAACAAAATGGGAGGAGCGGACTGCCTGGATCAGATGTTATCAAATTATCCTGCTGTTAGAAAATAAACAGAGATATTATTATTTTCCCATTATGCTTTATTTCCTTATAATGTTACTTAATATTCATTGACATTCATCCACTATGAACGTCATGTATGGAAAGTTATGATGTACAGGGAAAACAATATTACACGCTATGAAAAACAGACAGCCGCTGGGGTGGGGGATTTTCGCGGACAGGAGAGGACGGCGAAAGGGTTAAATTGGATGCATCTAAGAGCTGGTGGAAATTTTCATGTGTAACAAATTGGAAAGCTCTCCTTTTGTGTGGAATTTTATGTCTATAACTGTTTGAGGGTTAAGTTATAAAACTCAGATGGAGATAAGTCAGGTGAACGTAAGTCAAGTTTAGTTGTTTTCGCATTATATTTTAGTGGAACCAATTTTTATGGAGGAGTATGAATTGAATACAATACCGCATGAGTTTCATTTCAAATTCTGGTGACACAATATGCATATAACAGAAAACATTACTGTTGCTGGAAGAGGAATGTCACTTGAACAGGTCTAAATTTTAATATTGTAATGTTTTGCTTATTCATGTTGCTTTTCACTATTTCATGTTGAAGGCAATGACTCCAGGAACTTTCTGCTTTATAGGCCTAAACTTTGTATTCACAGTGTTGCCTAGCTTTCACCGCTTTAAACACATTCCTCTCTCCATTTTCTCCCCACACTTCTCTGAAATAGTATCCTCCTTTGTCAAGGTTATTGTGATGTTGTATTCCAAAGCTTTGCGAATAATTTTACGGATAGCAGCGCAAAGAAATGATAGTATTTTGGAAGGGCTTATATATACGCTCGGGGCAGTTAATGCATCAGCTGAGCAAGGCATATATATACGCCCGCGGCAGTTAAGGGGTTAAATAAAGTGCCTGGCCATTAAAAGAAAAAGTGTATTCACAGCATGTGTACAAAATTTTAGGATAGAATACTTAAAATATGAAGAGTTTTTTTTTTTTTTTTTTTTTAAATATCAGTGCTTTTTCTTATATATGTATTCATGTTAAATGCCATATTTTTTTAAGAGTCAATTGTTGAAATGTTTTTAATTTCTTCACGTATGTATCTGTGAGTTCATAAAATACCGTTAAAGCTTTCTTTTGACTTTTTGATCCAGGCGATATGATTGTGGTAGTTTTATGCTTTCTACACATTTTCCGGCTCTTTTTTGTATCCATGGTACTAGTATTTTGGAAAAATTAAAGAATGTTTTTGCCAGCCCTAATACTTATTTCATAAAAATGTGTTCGATTAATGTAACAGTCTTAGTCCTTTTTGTTGCTATGATATTCATTACAGAAATTAAAATAAATAAATATCATCAATAAAAGTTAGAAAAAGTAACAAAGATTCAGTAGTTTTGCTATTCTTTAGTAGCTTTGCTGCAATTCAGTAGCTTTGCTATCCATAGTCAATGAAATATTTTCAAATCCATGAGAAGTGAAATTGTTTGCTCTGATTAATTTTTATATTATTGTAGTCCAAATGCACTTAGCAAATTCGATAATTAACAGGGTTCGTACGGTCCTTAAGTTTTTTGGAATCGATTTTTGGTCCTTAAAAGTCCTTAATTTCGGTTAAAATCGACAGAAGGTCCTTAATTTTAATCATCTGAAATTTCTGTCTGCTTTTACCACTGCCATTTTGAGTATGAATTAACATTTTGGAAGAACTTTTTTGGGGCGATTTGCTGACAAACATGGTATCTTTTGAATGGGTTTATTGGTTATAATTTGTTCCTATTTCTATTATAAATGGTGGGATACTCGAGTTTCTGAGCAAGAAGTGAAATATAAGCATTTCGAAATTATTTAATTTTTTCTAATGAAGAACTCTTAAACAACTTTTTGCTTTTTGTTATGTGAATTCTTTAATTAAACCGTTCTAAGTTTGGCGACTTATCAAGATTTTGGCGATTTTAAGATCTGATTTTTTGTAGAACATTGTAACATTGATAACTTTCATTTGAATAGTGGTAATAATTTAGAATTATATTTATGAATATAAAAATAAAGCATTTTTATTTTTTTGCTGTGATATTATAAAGTTCCGTTACGGGCCATTTATTATATGTGGAAAATAAGCAAGGTATATAATGCTATAAAGCACCATTTACGAAACAGTTCTTAGCAAAAGCAAACTAGCTATGCAATTAATTAAAAATATTTTTTTAATATTTTCATGGTAAGAGTTTTTTTTCCATGTAATCGTCTCAGAATATTCAGATTTCTCAAAATAGGCATCAGTTTTCTCCAGAGCTTAAATTGCGCCGGAGCGCTGCTCCGGTCCTCTAGAGCCCTAAATAAGAAAGCTATGACACTTCTTTTATGTACCTGAACAAAATTTCAGTAGAAATTTGATCTCGAAAATTTTATTTTTAATAATAAAATTATATTAAAAATCGCGTATTAAATTTTAATTTATCTCTTCCTATTTTAAATTTTTTATCTAAGCTATTTAATTTCTTTAAGCATTAATTACTGAATTATTTTAATAATTAATATTAATATTAGTCATTTTTATTTATTTATTTTTACACCTCTTTCCTAACGGTGCTCCAAGGGGCTCCAGCACATCTAATTTTAGAAATTAAACCCTGTTTTTCTCTTTAAAACTAGTTTTACACTTTTTTCCCTACGTTTTTTTTTCCAAAATATTTCTGGCTTTATGCTATTACAGAATTGGTAGGGGTACTTTTTTTTAGGATTTTAGACATTGCAGCTTGAAAAGTTTAGAAAGATATGATGGCAAGATTTATAGACCCACGATTCTAGGAGATTCCAGAAAAATGTGACAAACTGAAAAATGTCTCCTAGTATTAACACGTAATTTCTTAATTTTTGAAGAACGTCTGGAAGAACAATGAATACATTATAGTTGAATGTTTTACTTCTGATACTAGAATCGTTTTCTTAACATTTTTATCTTCCCTTTATTTTCTCTACTTTTCACTAGACACAAACATGGAAAATATCAAAAATGCTTCTAATCTTATCATATGGAAAGGCATTGTAGAAAGGAATTCTTTTATTAATAAAGAAATTGAAAACTGACCATTTAAAAGATTCATCTAATATGTCTTAATGCATCATACACAGGGCTGGCACTAAACATTTTCTCACCTGATGCAGTCTCTGTGGATCTTAAATTCTGCTGTCTGGTGCCTTTCTAAATTCTGCTTCCAATGCCTGTTCTAAATTATAAAAGTTTTGCCATTTCTAGACTTTGTTGCTTAGTGTGTTTTTCGTATGCATTTTATATTTATGTAATGAAAATTTAATATGCCATATTTTATCTGATTAATCTTATTTATTTATTATTTTTAACTTTCAGCGAATCACATATACAAATTCTTATCATCAGAGCCGAAGTTTTGTTCTGCATTCTAGTCATCCACATCTTCTGAGGTTAAAAGAGTACTTATTTACAATCCCTGCTGGGAAAAATTACTACATTGGACTATATTTCCCACCTCAGGACTTTGTTTTCACTGAAACTCTCTTTCTGTATCTCAATGATTCTGAGGATAAAAATGAAGAAACATATTGTATTAAAGTTATATGCCAATGAAATATATCCAGGAATCATTTATAATGTATGTGATATGAGCACTGAAGTCTGTATAGAGTAATATTTGAAAGAGTTGTATTAACATTTTATTTGCCAGTATTCTTTATCTGAAACATATCCAGAAAAATATATATATATATATATAACAATTTATTTATATAAATTATATTTTCAGTGAACCTGATTTTTAAAATAATTTTTTTCCATTAAAAAGGTAATATATTTTTATTACTTCTTGGAAGTAGATGTGTTTTAAGCATTTCTGATTCCTTTGAAATTTCTAGACATGAAAACTTCAGAAGTTAAAAATTCAGACATATTGATATCGATAAAGTTGTGAATTTTTTTTTTGCACTGTTAATGAGCTTGCTAAGTTTATAAGCTTGTCCTTAGACCTTAATGACTTTGATGTTTGTCATATTAATCTAAAGTACAAATGAATGCATTGCAGTAAAGTAGATGAGAGACAAATGCAGGTGTTCTAAAATGACAATAGGCCAAAAAATATATTGAATTATTCACTTTCAGCTAAATTGTGTATAGTTATATTTTTTCTGTAATTAGTTAATAATATAACAAAAAATATGAAAATGTTAACAAAAATAATTATATTTGAATTTATGAACATTCACCTGATGCATCATTATTCACAAATAAGAAAGCCTTTTTAATTCTTATAATGATTAATTAAGCTGACTGTTAGACCGGATGGCTTAGATTTTTGTAATGTTTTCTGTATGTATGTCTTTGCCTCCTCTTTTTAAGGTGGTGGTATTAGAGGGTTGCTTCCTCCTTGCGGTCTGCACCAAGTGATGCTTTCAGTGATGAGACATGATTAATGGTTTCAGCCATTTCCTAAAGCTTTGTTCACATGGTGGTTTTAAAATCATAAGTGGTCTAATATGAGTTTTGGGCAGCCAGACATTGCTGTTTCAGAAAAACTGGTTTAAGGATTTTATCTTAATTTTCTAACCCATAGCTTAAATTGCACTGGTACTTCTTAGTTTTGGGGATATATTCTAATTCTAACCAGAGTGCACCGGAGCCCTAAAAAGAAGGCTCCGGCACTTTTTTATGTAACTGAGCAATTATTTCAGCAGAACTTTGATCTAGAAAATTTTATTATATGAAAAATCGCTTATCAAATTTTAATTTATCTCTTTACATTTAAATTATTTAATTACTTTAATTGTTTTAATAAATAATTATGAATTAATTAAATAATAATGAATAGATATTAATCATTAATATCAATTTAATAATTATCAAATAATTTGATACTCACTATTTAATTTTAAAATTATTAATGATTTTAATAGTCATTTTATTTTTTTATTTACACTTGTTCTTTTTTCCTGACAGTCTTCCATAGGGCTCTGGTACTTCTACTTTTAGAAATTAAGTCCTGGTTCTAACTTTTCAACTTTATGCCACTTGGTATAAGAACCAACCAATCCCAATGAAGCAAACATCAGTCGGTGGTTTCACTGAGTCTGCTACAGTTTATGCTTGTGCAACTTTCCCTTTCTAATTGACTGTGGCTTAAACTCTGATTAACAGGTTGAATGGCCGTAATGACTTTTATGCCTTAACGATGACAAAACTGTCGTCTGAACGAAGCATAACTATGCTTTTAAGCAAGTATTCAGTCATTGAATTAAAAGTGCTTTAGAAGAGTGGTGTTCAAAATCTGCCTTAATTAATGTATATGTGTTTAAATGCAGTTAGGGAAAAACTTAAAATTTATAACATAGTTACTATTTGTAGCATATGCTGTTTGTAAAAATTTGTACAAAGTGGGCATAAAAATACTTCTCCGATATATAAATCCCTAGTGGCCTGTTCACGCAACTAATTGAAATGAAATTCCAGATATTGTTATTTTGAAGGAATTTGCTCTAGATTGGGTTAATTTAAAATAATAGAGAGCTCTTATGATTACAGTGAAAAAAAAATTCCAAATTTTCGGATGGCAGCACCCACTTTTTTTCCTGCACAAATTGATCAGTGCATTAAAAAAACATAAATGGTTTGGAAACGGTACACGTTCGACGAAAACTGTTGGCTTAAAACAACTCGCAAAGAAGAGCATTCCAAAGGGCCAATGATAATACAGAAGAGGAGATAGGGTGAAACTTTTATTGGAATTGCAAGTTTTCCACGCGCGCACCTTCACAGCCAATAATACATTCCATGTGGGAGATTGCTGAAAATGTCGACCGTAACACCGCAATAGGAATTTGTATAACTTAACGTTTTATTCCATCTTTCAATTCTAACAAATCACGTGGATTTGATGTGTACGTCCTCTTTTGTGATGTCATTGGTCCTTTACAAACCTTTTTTTTTTTTTTTTTTTTTTTTTTGCAATGTTTGCTGGCATAAAACATTTGCAATGTTGCAAATGTTTTATGCCAGCAATTGTCATCACACTTATATCATTCCAATGTCATTTATGGTTTTTCTGTGCGCTGATCAATTTGCGCTGGAAAAAAGTGGTTGTCACCGTAATAAAAATAATGATGACACTGAGGGGAAAATGTATTTTAAGATGAGAAATTTTTATATTCCAAGTTGGGTAAAAAAGACACGTTTTCATCTTCGTAACCGAATATTAATTCTACATGTATTTTAGACTTAGTTTTAAGTTTTTCATCATAGATCTGGCTACAATTCGAATTTAAATAATACGTTATAGTGTGGATATTTTTCTTTATAGTTAAAAGTGATTCTATCTCCATGAACCTTGTTAAGAAAATTAAGGCTTCATTCGAATATAGTAATTGTTATGAGGCTGTGCGGTTAGATGGTGGAGCTATATTAAGAATCCAACTGAATTTTCACAAGATAAAATCAAGTTGTAGTATATGTGTAGTGATTAAAGGTATACAAGAAAATCCAAAATATTTTTGTAAAGTGTTTCATGTGGCGCTACGAGCTTCCTGTCTCTGGAGTTATTCAGTAACTGAATTCTGCCTGTAAGCCTAACAATTATGCACTTGCCTAATAATTATGCTTGTAATCCTTGTATTATATGTAAATAAATTTATGCCTGTTAACAAAAAAGCGGAACCATCACTTACATCTGGATTCTATGCTTAATGGAAATCTAATGAAAATTAATGTAAATAATTACAATATGTGTGTTGGTAATATAAATGAATACTTCAGTGGAATAAAGGAAAGTGTTCTGCTTATATTTATGTACATGTCTGTATCATAAAATAATTAGAATTCAATATTTTTTGCGTGTATTTGAATTAAACTGCCTAGAAATGCCCATGCATTAATTAAAATACACTTTATGATATGAAAATTTATTTATTTCTAAATCATAAGATTTGATTCAAAGTCAACAGATTTTACAATAAAGAAATTTGTTTATGTCTGTATTCTTCTTTATTGGACAGTCCAGGGTGGGCTGTAGCCTTCTCCAGGCATTTTTGCTTTTGGCGATCGTTTTCCAGTTTTTGACTTTTAGAATGTTTAGGTCATTTTTAACATAATCCATCTTTCTCCTCAGGGGTCTACCCTGAGATCTGGCTCCCATGGACTTTGCCAGAAAGATTTTCTTATAATACCGATCTTCATGCATTCTGGCCATATGATCAGCCCATTCAAGTCTCTGTATTTTGAAAAATTTTACTACATTAGGTTGTCTATAGATATTGTATAGCTCAAAATTTGATCTTCTTCTCCACGATCCATTCATATGGACCCAAGTATGCAATGGAATATCCTTCTCTCAAAAATCCACAAAGCTTCCTTATCATATAAAGTCAGTGCCCAAGCTTCCGATGCATAAGTCAAAACAGATCTTTTTAAGACTTTTGTGAAGAAGTAATTTAGTTCTTAACCTTAGAATGCTGGATTTTAAATAGCTCTTCAAAACATGAAAACATCTATTTGCAGCAGAGATTCTTTTAAGTATTTCATAAGTTATCTCATTTTTGCAATTTATCTCTGTTCCTGGATAAGTGAAAATGTAGACTTTTTCATGTCTATTTGAAAATGAAGAAAATCCTTTTTACTTCCTTGTACGAAGTAAAGGACATATTGTAATCGCGAAAAATTTCGGGTATTATATTTCAACAAAAATATCCATTTTGATCACTCTCGAATCCATATCTGAATGATATTTCCTTTGTTTAAGTACGGACAGAATAAAGGACTCTTTTTTTTTTTTTTTTTTTCTAAAACGGATTGTTAAATGGATTCAGAAAAGACTTTTTCGTGACGTACATGTACATGTATCTCGCGTAACTAAAAAACGAGTAGCCTTAAAATGTTGAAATTTTGCACGTGGGACTGCTTATAACATGTAGTTGTGCACCTCCCTTTTTGGTTGCAATCGGTCGCACCAAAAGTATACAAATATATATATAATCTAGCTTTCAAATAATAAATTAATAGCCTTTTAACTTCCGTTTTAGAGATTACTCTAAAAATAACAGTAATAAATTTTTCTCCGAGCAGCTCTGATGCGCGCTTACCGATGAAATCTGAACACAAAATCATGTACATTAAAGTGTCATGTGATCTCAAATGGAATTTGGTATAAAAAGGGTAATTACATTGCAACTTCCTTTCTTCTCTTCGCTTGCTTCTTCTGTCTCTGTTGATAGCTAGGCAAAGTTTACTTTCTTAAATTTGTCCATTGCTTAAGGTGTAAGCTGAACAAAATAAGGAGGTGCATAGCGCACCCACAGTGATAATGTTCACTATCGAAAAAATAAAATTATGTGTGGAATCATAAATTAAGTCAATTTCTCCACCTTCAGTGCATTTTTGCCGAGTGGGACCAAAAGTAAACTCAGTTTTGTGCGCCGAAAAATCTGCCTTCTTACCCTCTGGCCGAATTGCTTGTTTCTGCGTATCTACTTTTAATTGTAAAAATTGTTTTTTTAACTCTTTTAACTGTATTTGGTGTTTTATGTTTTTCTGTATTTTACTATTTTTAGAGATGTTTTGAGTTTTTATGTATTTTTGCCTTGCAACGAAGTAAGAACAGAATTAATTGAATGAAAAACATATCTCTAATGCAGTATTTCTCAAACTTATTTCTTCTACCGCCCCCTTTGAATATCAATTATTTTTCATCGCCCCTCATTTTTTATACACTCCTGAAACTTAAAAACCACAATTTCATTACTTTAATTAATTTAATAGTTATAGTGTGCTATATTAGTCGGTTTTGGTGTTTAAACTTACATTCTAAACTAGAAATTTTTACCAGTGAGAGCAATTAAACGCAACTTTATAATATTAATAATATATTTTAATCAAATTAAAAGAAACAATATAGATAAGTAATCAATTTTAGTTTTTAAACTAATCTAATGGGATGGATGAATTTGATGATTTTAACAAGTTTGTTGATATCAGGATCGATTTTACTCAAAGACTGTCGTAAGTCGCCGCATTTGGTAACTTGCAATTGATTTCTCTTTTTAGTAAGCAGCGTTGTCACAGCGCTAAATCCACGTTCACACAAATATGACGATGGGAATGATATCAAAAATTGTTGAACAATCGACCACAATCCAGGGTACAACTACGGAATTGACTTTTGTAGCCAAAATTGTTGGTAGCCATTTTTAAATTTGCTTTTTATTTCCTCGTTCATTGTCAGTTCTATAAGTTCTTCTTCTAGCTGGGGTGATATTGCTATGTTAACTTTTGAAAAAGGATCTAACACCCAGTCTGGTATATCAATTTCAAAATGTTCTGGAATCTTTCAATGAAATCACTGTGAAGACTTTCCAAATGTTGGCAGTAGACGAGCAAGTCATCGTTGTTGCAGGATACTGATAAATTGGGAAAATTATGGAACTCACGCCTGCCGATATTCTTCTTGTGTAAGAGCAGGTTGGCTACGAAAGCAGCGACGATATTTTTTTGTTTTTATTAAGTTCAAGTCATCGCCTTGAAGTTGGAGATTCAAATCATTAAACAATGTATAAAAGTCTGTCAGGTATGCGATATCATTCTTTGATGTGATGAGGTTTTCGCGCAATGCTGTGTCTTTGTTTTCCAAGAATTCTATGACAGAGTCAAACAGATTGTAAAAACGAGTCAGACAATTTCCTTTTGATAGCCAACGCACTTCTGTGTGAAAGATCAATCTGTTGAAATCTTCATCATTAGCGACAGAAAGCTGATTAAATAATCTGTCATTTAAAGAGTTGTTTCGGATTTTATTGACTGCTCTGATGGCATGTTGCAATGATTGAATAAGTCGTTCACTTAAATTTCTAGCAACTAAATGCTGCCGATGTATAACGCAATGTACAGCAATCACATCAGGAATTTTGTTTTTTAAGTATGACATGAAGCCTTTTTGAGACCCTGTCATAGCTGGAGCACCATCTGTAGCATCTGATATGATATTCTTCAAAGGAATTCCTTTTTCATCACAAACTTTTCCAGTGTTTTAAATATGGTTTCTCCTTTTGTGTCTGTCTCTAAATTTCTAGCAAATAAAAGTTATTGACATACTTTTTCATCTTTAATGAACCTCACGTAAGACAACAATAATGCTTCATTTAGTTGGTAAAGTGGACTCATCCAACTGAAAATTGACTAGTCTTCAGATGATTGCGTAATGAATCTTCAAAGTTTTCAGCCATTTCATCAATTCGTCTTTGCACAGAATTATTGCTCAAAGGAATTTTTCAAATTATATCTGCCGCCGGTTGATGGAGCACAGTAGTTATAACTTCTTTTATCGGCGGCAAAATTAACGTTTCTTCGATGGTGTGTGGCTTACCTGTTTGAGCAATTAACAGAGAGATATTGTATGAAGCTCGAAGTCCGTTATCGTCTTGCTTAGCAGCCATCGAAAAAAGTTTCGATATACTTGGCTCAGCATTATGCTTCTTTTCCAGATCTTGAAAATAGGCTACATTTTTGTCCATCTTATCTGGATGCATTTTATTTAAATGGTCTTGAAGGCTTCATCGCTTCGTTTGAAAATGTTTTTGCACAAAGGCAAAGATGGGTTTTTCGAATTTTATATGAATCCATATTTAATATATTCTGCACTGTATTGCCGTATCTTCTTTTTTGCTTGCGACATGGCTTTTTTTTTTCAAAAATATGTAAATAAATTGTTGAACTTAAATACTCGTTTAAAGATAGCGCGTGAAACCAATAATGAAAATATAAGAAAAATTACGAGCTTTTATATAGGATTTAAATACAGCAAGCACCGACAGGAATAAGACAAACACGCACAAACTCGTTTATCTCTTTCGACGCTCAATCGTACTGAGCAAGTTAGGACAAGTATCGATGAACCAGCCGATTGCTACCATGTACAGTCCGTTTTCGTATTGCAAAACCGCCACCCGTCGACGAATCTATTCTGAAAAGAGGCGATACGCTGAGATGGACTTTTTCCTCAGACCGTTTTTCAGAAGCACGGAAGCACGCATGTTAAGTAAACATTTCTCTTTTGTCTAAACCCTATTTTGATGAACTCGAAGCAAACCTGACGCATGCCTAAAAGCGATGAAGGTTTCTCCAAACGAAAACGGACAGTACGTCTACGGAGCACAACATCGTAAGTGCACCGGCTCCCGCAGTTAGTCTTTTCCCCCGGAATGTTTGCCACATTTGGCGATTCATGCATTTACACAGCTGTATGCTTTTCGTCATTTTACAACGTACGCGCATACGGCGTGCGGGCTATCCTACGATATCTATGTTAAGTATTTTAAGTTTTTATATCATCACACAGGGTAGAAATATAAACTAAGTATTCGCTATTATGTAGTAGGTAAGTTTTAATTCTAGTGAAATTTAAAATATAAAGTAAATCAAATTACAAATGTACCATTGCCCCCTAACCCACGTCAACGCTCCCCATTTTTTTCTGGGCCCCTTAACGCCGCCCTCTAGGTCTCAAACGCCCACAAGGGGGCGTTATCGCCAACTTTGGGAAAGACTGCTCTAATGGAATTCGAGAAAGTAAGTTTAAATGAAATGCAGCGAAAAATACGTGTAATTTAATAGGCCATACAAGGAAGTCATGTGGTGCCCGCATCAGACTCTTTTTTTTCTTTTTTTAATACATATTTTTTTATGCAAAAGCATATTAAATTTGCATGAATTAATAATTCTAGATCATAAACAATTATTGTTACCAAAGCTGAATTACGGAAAATCTCTCTTATGACAGTATATGGTGTACAACACAACGTACATATGTTATATGTAAAAACATGACATAATTTACAGGAAGTTATGATATAATGTAATAAATTTTGGAAATCTCGAAAATTTACATAAAGGAAATGTAAAAAAGTTCAGCATTAAAAATTGATTTTCGATTTGTAAAATTCGATAATTAAAAAACTTATTGTATGCAACTAGATCCTGGTTATGGAAGCATGACATCATTTGTAATGTGATGAAAGGTACCACGCGTGGAAGTATGTAATTACTTTGTGAAATTAATTTTGAAAATACACGATGAAAAGTACTGCAATAAAATATATAAAAAAAATTTCTTTTTCACATTATCTTTTAATATTAAAAGCAACAGAAGTTGAATTATATCTACCAAATGAAAGTAACTCCGTAAATTAAAATTTAAGTAATGAGACAAAAATTAGAGTAAATTTTTGCTGATGTCGTTGCTTTTTTATCTTTACGTAACACAAATAAAAGTGAATCGATTGTCAGTTCATTATTTCTTTTTGTCAGTTCATTCTTTCACAGCTTTCAAACTATGTTTTTATTATGACATATAAATTATTACAGTTATCATTCACGTCAATATACAATAAACAAATATTTACCTGACAATTTAGCAGTGACGAAATGCTCAGTTAACAGAAGGAACAGAACTTAAGAAATGGTCGTGACCGAAATCCTCAAGACAAAAAACAAAATGCTATACTCTTTGGTCAGCCTCTCTTGATAACACTAGAGACGTAGAATGTGTATGCATTAATCACAGAATATAAATCCATGATTTCTTAGTTTCTCACCAAGTAATACATGGTATAAACTATCAGCTCGGGGATACCTGCTATAAACGAAGAAATGCGTAAGCAGTTTCATGAAAAGTCAAGATAGGGGAGACTAACAATTTTCTTATGGTCACATTAAATGTTTGCTGTGATGTGCAAGTGACACTTGTGCAACATTCACATCCACATCAGAATTTGATGATGATATATCGTGGTCACAAATGTAATATGACGAAAATGTAACATTGAGACGTCACACTAACTAATGACCGATGAGATGAGGAGAAACAAAGAATACAGACTCTCAGTTGCCCTAGATTATCGGTGAGCCCGATCTGGGCACACCTAGGGTTCCCCGTTTGATTTTAGGCAAGATTTCAAGGTAAAAATTTAAAACTAATATAGAATAAGGATATTAGCATACAGCCAAAAAATAACATAGAAATTTCTTTTCAAACGATTCCTTTTTTACCTAAAAAAAATCTGGAAGATTTCTTTGAAAAATGAGGGTCTTAAAAAACTAAACATGGCTAAAATATATGGACTGGTTTGTGTTGAGCTGCCATCTACTATAAATAAAGAAGTTTCAGAGTAACCTATAAAAAACTAAACATGGCTAAAATATATGGACTGGTTTGTGTTGAGCTGCCATCTACTATAAATAAAGAAGTTTCAGAGTAACCTATAAATCCTTTTTCATTTAATTTTTTTCTGCGTACAGAAGGAAATTTTTAGGTGTGTCCAGACCGGACACACTGTGCCGCAAACGGTTAGTGCGTGAATCCAACTTTAGAGCACGCACTGAGTTACACATAAAGTTGTATTCTGTTAAGTTATTTTTATGTCAGACGTGATAAATGTGCAGTGCCATTACAAGGACTCGAACCCTGGACCTCTCAAATATGCGCCAAGTGTACTACCGTTACACCGCATGCTGGAAGGAGGGAGAAAAACCTTATACGCTGCTCGACATCGAAGATGCAACACCAAGAAGGAGTGGTCAGAAATTTATGCAAATTTTAGAGTAGACGCACGTCACTGAGTTGTGCGAATGATTTGAAATGAGCAGCTCTCCTACGCACGTGAAGTAAGATGTAAGGAAAGGAACGTGCTGAATGGGCAAAATTCGTGTCGTTATTTCTGCCAGACGAATTATCAAAGAAAGTTGGTTTTTGTCCCGGAGGATGCGTGTAATAGGAGAGAATGCCAGGCCGCCGTCAACGAAGGCACTTCCAGCAGATAGACGATTTTACGAGAGGTGACAGGTGACAGGTGACGGAGGACGGGGACGCCTGGCGTCTAACAGAGGTAAACAGGCATATGTCCCACACCCTCCCCTATCCAGACGCAACAACTCCCTGTGGCCACATAAGGACGCACCGGGAGTTTATCGATACTTCAACATAAATTACTACTTACTCATAAATTACTGCCTACTGATAACATATAAATTCTGCTTTTTCGTAAATTATCGCATACACATAAGTTACTGCTTGTGCTTGTACCTGAATTACTGCTTACACATAAATTACTGCTTACACATGAAATACTGCTTACATTAATATGGTGCATTAATATGATGCTCAGTTACATATACATGCTACATTACACGTTAATTTGATACATAATTACACATTATCATGATACAAATACTGAAAAATACTGCTTACACATTAATATGATACACAATTGCATAATACATTGTACATATGGCAACACATATACCGTTACACACATATACTGTTGCACTATACATAACTGCTACTTTACACATAAGTTACTGCCTGCTGATGACACATTATTACTTATACAAGTTACTGCTTACACTTAAAATTCTGGTTACACATTAATATGATACATTATTACATATAGCATTGTACATATGGCAACTTTCGGATCACAGTTTACACGTATTTGGTTATTCAGTGCGGAGTATGAAACAGCATGCTGTTTCAGTCAGGGATTATATTACATAGCTGCATTGTGCATAGTTGCGTTATACCATTGCATTACATACATATTCTGTTGCATTGTACATAAATTACTACGTACTCATGAATTGCGGCCTACTGATGATACATAAGTTCCTGCTTACACATAAGTTACTGTTTACAGACTAGTATGATACATAAATACTCATAAATTACTCCTTACACATAAGTTACTGCTTGCATATGAAATACTGCTTGCACATTATGTTAAATAGATACTCATTAATTACTGCTTACACATAAGCTGCTTGCACATGATTTGCTGCTTGCACAGAAGATACTACTTCATATTAATATGATACATGATTACATATACACATTACCTTACACATTAATATGCTTACATATACACATAAATATATACATTATATTACACATTATTACTCCTAAATTACTGTTTACACATAAATTACTACTTACACTTGAATTAATGCTTGCACATAGAATGCTACTTACACTTTAAATAATACATAATTACATATACTCATTACATTACACATTAATATGATACATGATAACACATTAATATAATACAAATACTGCTTACACATTAATATGATACATTACTGCCTACGCATAAGTTACTGCTTGCACCTTGTTACAGCTTATGCATAAATTACATGTATAAGATTACATACATATTCAGTTGCACTGTACGTAAATTACTACGTACACAGGAATTGCTGCCTACTGATGATGTATAAGTTCCTGCTTACGCATAAGTTACTGTTTACATATGAAATACTGCTTACACATTAGTATGACACATAAATACTCATAAATTACTCCTTACACATAAGTTACTGCTTACACATTAGTGTGATACGTAAATATTCATTAATTACTGCTTACACATTAGTATGATACAAAAATACTCATTAATTACTGCTTGCACGTAAGTTACTGCTCACACATATTCCTGCTTACACATGATTTGCTGCTTGTACAGACAATACTGCTTACGTATTAATATGATACATAATTACATATACCCATTACCTTACACATTAATATACTTAAATATATGCATTACATTACATATTATTACTCATAAATTACTGCTTACACTTGGGTTACTGCTTGCACATAAAATACTACTTATACATCAATATGATACATAATTACATACACATTATATACATACATTATTACATATACACATTACACATTAATATGATACATAATTAAGCACACACATTTGAAACACATGACAAATAAATATACATAGAGAAAACACAGTTCAACACAAAATATACAAAACATAACAGTACAATGATACAAAGTACACACGATACGACATTAAACAGCATAAAACATATAAACATTACGTTAAACACACACATTGCATTAAACACATAAAACATATAAGGTGCACAATTATAGTGGCAGTTCAGTATAGTTTCAGGGAAAGTACTTTACAGTGGCAGTACTAGGCACATTGCGCAGAATGTACGCAATACCCACAAGTGAAACACTAGCGGTATACAGCATGCAGTATGTGTTGTTGTACAGTTTGTTAAGGCAGAATGCAGTCACTGAGACCATTATGAATAGCACTGTTTTATAATGGGAGGCAAAGGTCTTGGCCGTAGGCCTTAATGGTGTTAACGATTTTGCACACTGTGTTGATTGCCGCTTTATTTTTAAGGATAAACTTGTGGAAGGCAGGTATGTTCGTGGGTTCCGGGAAATGGTGCTGTTCTGTGAGTGGGCACCGGAAGATATAATGATCGGGTGTCCCCTCTTCCCCGCATACACAGCAATCCGTATTAGAAATAGTGCATCTGTTGAAGTAGTCCGGGAAAGGACCGTGCCCAGTTACAAAGTTAGTAAGTGGAGCGTTTGCTATGAGTCTCTCCGTTGTCACCATCGGTAGAAAGCCATACACTCTTCTTCCTGTGTTTCCATGTTCCCATACTCTTTGCCACCACTGGACTGCTGCGCCTTTCAGCAGTCTTTTAAGATGGGAAGGTGGCGCCGGAACAGCGATGGGACGTGCGTTGATGTTTGAGGCTGCCTCTTTGGCGAGCACGTCCGCTGCCTCATTACCTGCATTGCCTTCGTGAGCTTTCACCCACGTCATGTCCACGTGTACCTGTGGGTTATCTTTTAAGAGTTTTTGAAGGCGGATGATCAACGGGGAAACATGGTTGTGTTTGCTTAGGGCCAGCAAGGCAGACATACTATCCGTATAGAGATAAGCTTTTGAGATTTTTCGGCTTATTAGATATTCAACAGCAGCTGTAATTGCTATCACTTCTGCCTGAAAGACGCTATTGCTGTCACCTAGGTGGCCTTTCCAATGATGTAATTCTTGGCTTTGCCAACAGTGCAGGAAAGCACTGCCAACGCCTTCAGCATGTTTAGAACCATCAGTGTAAAGTGTATGGTTGCTGATGTGCTGTATTTCCTTGTTGGGCTGTTGCATGATGTGGGTGTGGACCCCTAGTCCTTTATGCGCTGGATGTGTGTGCAGCGGTGTCTTGGGGTGCTCATAAAGTGCTGGACTGTAGAGAGTACCTGCGAAGGAGGCGTCTTTCCTCAAGTGAAGGACTCTCGTATATGTCGCCTCTAGCTCGGCCTGGATGTGTAGAGGGACTATACCTGCTAGAGTAAGGGCGGAGCTCGTGGCTGTTGTGCAGTATGCCCTGCAGATGCTTATGACAAAAGGGCGTTGGAGTGATGTTAACTGCTTGATTTTCCTCGTTGTCATCGGTTGAGCCCAGATTGCAGCTGCGTACAGCGCAATCATTTCCACCACCGTGCTATAAAGCACTTTTTGAATGTGGGGATTTAGTCCCCAATTCCTTCCTTGAAATTTCCGTGTCATTCTGGCTATAGCGGAGGTTTTTGCTCTCTGTTGCTGCAAATGTGGCACCCATGTTAAGCCAGAGTCCCAGACCACTCCTAGATACTTCTGTGTATCCATGAATTTAATGTTGCGGCCAAGTAATCGGATACAGGGACGACGTACAGGCCTCGTGCCCGGTCTCGGGATGAGGAGTGCAGAAGACTTGGTGATAGAAATCCTCAGCTTAAGGTCTTCGCATAGGCTTGCGAACTTGGCGCACGCTTCGCTGCCATTGGCTTCAATTTCGTCTCGTGTGCGACCTTTAACAAGGAGAGCCGCGTCATCAGCATATGCAGTGATAGTTGTGTGATCAGGCCACGTCGCTTCGAGGATTTTGTTAAATGTCAGGTTCCAGAGCAAGGGCCCTGCACAGGACCCTTGTGGGCAGCCTCTGGCTTGGGTCTTAGTAACAATGCCATTATTGTTTGCCATAAGTAATTGCCTATCTGTGAGATAACTCTCAAAGACTTGGTAGATGTTCTCCGGGCATTGCGCCTCTCTGAGGGCCTGCTTGATGGCGGGCCACCAAAGGGTGTCGAAAGCGCTCTGGAGGTCTATTGAGATGAATGCAGTCTGAAGATTCTGTGAGCGATTAAGCTGGACTTCATCATATATTCGTTGAAGGGCATGTGTGGTTGAGCAACCTGAACGGAAGCCATATTGCTTGGGACTGAGGAAGTTGTTTTTGTGAATATGATACTTCAGCCTGTTAACTATGATCTTTTCATAGATCTTACCCAACGCTGAAAGGAGACAGATCGGACGAAAGGAGCAGAGGTCTATTGGGTTCTTATCTTTTTTGAGAAAAAGTACCACGTGTCCCTTTTTGAAAGCTTGTTGAAATACTCTGTGGTGCAGGAGTTTATTGAAGTAGAGGCGTAAGAAGGTGGGCCGTGCTCGGAAGGGCTGGCACTTGTGCCGGCTGGAAGATTTTCTGCGTGGCCAGTTTATGCAGGATTCCGTAAGGATTGCTATTGCTGGTACAAAAATTGCGCCAGCTGTTGATTTTGGCTTCTAGAATTGCTTTTTTTATAAGTAGCCCGTGCTTGTCGGAATGCAGTTAGCAACCTTTCCGTTTCTGTGCCGTCTACAGCCGTTGGGAGACGGCGACGTAATGCTCTGCACCTTTGGCGCATTTGTCTCAGCTGCCTAGTCCACCACGTAATGCCTTGCAGTTTCTTGGCAGTCCTGATTGGTAGAATTCGCTCGCATGTGTCCTTGAGAGTGGTGAGAAAATTATCTGTGTAGATATTCATATCATACTGGTCATTATGCGTATTAAGCTCCATCTCTTCTCTTCTGAGAGTTTCGCTGAGAATGCGATGCAGATGCCTAATCTTGCCACCCGGAAGCTTAAACCTTTTTAATATGCTAATGCTGGTGTCTACTTGAATGAGGAATTGGATGTACTTATGATCGGAATTGCTTTCATCATCCATGACAGTCCAAGAGTAAATATTGTTGACAATGTCCGATGTTGAAAGGGTCAAGTCGGGCCAGCCTTTATGATACGAGTTGTCAAATGTCGGCTGTGCACCGGGGCTGTTATGCAAATGCAGGTTATTGCTCGCCATGAAGTTTTCCATTTCGTGGCCCTTAGGAGTCGTCTCACGGTAGCCCCAAATGACGTTGTGGGCGTTGAAGTTGCCTCCAATGATGTGTGGTACCGTAGGACATTTCAGTCTAACGTGATTATATGCTGTAGTTGCGTCAGTGAGGTCATCACTGGGGGAGGAATAAACGGAGCTTAGTATGAACTGTTGATTGTTAAAGATAACTAGTACGGAGACGAAATCTCGTTCCATTGAAACCAGGAAAGGTGTCCAGGTAGGGTTACAGCAGGCAATGGCTGCTCTGGGTGCCTGCTCTGCTGTGGATTTCCTTTGGAAGATCTTCCATGCCAGGGGAAAACTTGCCACCTGGCCTTCACGGCAGTATGGTTCCTGGATTAGAAGAAAGTCTAAATTATGATGTATTGCATGTTGTATGGCTTGGGTTGAGGCAGCTTCTGCTCTCTAATTTGAGCGCATCGTATGGGTGTCTGGTGCTGGGTGGTTTCCACTTTTGTTTCTGGTCGATCTTCAGTGGGAGGATTTTCCGTTTTGTGTGGCGTCCATGCTGGTGCGGAGGTACTTGGTCGTTGTGCGTTATTCGTAGATTGTGCTTCGTCGGATTCGCTCAACATACCGTGCATAGGTTGGGCATCGGATGTCGTATGCTGGATGGTTGCAGGGCATTGTACTATGTGTTCGGAAATTTGTATCTGCGCAGTTGATACAGGTGGGCTGGCATGCGTGGCAGTCCTTGATGCTGTGGTTTCCCGAACAGAAGGCACAGTAGATTTTATTCGTGCAGCCTTGTTGAGTATGACCGAACTCTTAGCATCGGAAACATCTCTTGGTATTGAAGTGTTCCGCGATGTGGTGTCTTTGCCAACCAATGAACAATTTGGGCCATTGGAGGAGACTTCGGTAAGCTGCTGGCTGGCACTCCACGATCCATTTAACAGTATTTTCTCTGTCTTTGAGACGGTAGAGGATCTTTGCTGATGCTTTGGATAGATGGAACTCGGAGCTGAGCGCTTTTTCCAATTCTTCTGGCTGGACATCAGGTGACACACTGTGTATGGCCACTCTCGGTAATCTGGTCTGTGGTTGTCTGGTCTTGACCAGATCTTGCCCCTGTTTACTCTGTAGGTTGTTGACTAATTTCGTTGCGTCCTCTTTGGTTACGCAGTCTACCGCTAATCCTCCCTTCTGCAGGTTCCGGATGGTGCTAATTTTGACTCCCAGCTTTTGTAGTGGAAATTTCTCGTTGAGGACTGTTTTCAGGTCTTTGCTAGAGGTTGCTGTATTCTCTGTTGGATAAATGAGAATAGTATGCTTCAGCTTCGGGGCGGCAACTTGTGCGTAAGATTTAACGCGTGTGCTGTTGGAAGCTGCCGTCTGTATGGTGATCGGTGCTGTGAGAACTTCTTCCTCAGTGTTCACACCTATTTCAGTAGTAGGCCGAGGGTTATCGCTGTCTGGACCCTGTAGGGCCAGCTCTCTGAGTGATTCTATTATAAATCTTATTTGGTCTCGTAAGTCAGCTGGAAGTACTGCTCGTTTGCCGCACTTTGTTTTGCTGATGCGCAGAGCCTCGTCTGCAAATGAATGAATCTTCTCCGAGTAGCTTAGAGTGTCTCTCTGGGCTGGATTTGTAAGGTCGAGGTCCCTTGCTAAAATGGAGTTGTCACTTTCTTGCATATTTCATCAATTGCTTAGTTGCAGGAGAAAGTAAATTATAATCACTTTGTCGCTGAGAACACTTGTGAACACTTGAGCTGTGTGCTAAACACAGATTGGGTAGAACACTGTTGCAAATACTTATACACTTGAACACAGAGCACTTTTATAAACACTTGGGATGTGTGCTAAACACTGATTGCCCGGAACACTTTTGCTAACACTTGCACAGTATATTATCACAGTATGACATTTGTACACTTTAACACTTCGGCACTAAATTAGTGTTGCATTATACACTACACATTATTCTTGGTGATCGTGCACATAGTTACACTATTTAAGCAATTATTACACAGTTACACTATTAAGCAATTTACACTATTTAAGCAATTAAATACCCTATTTAAGCAATTGTATACAATTTGTACTACACTAATCACTAAGGTTACTGTGGTGCAGATAAAGTTTTGATTACTTGAACACTGAATTAATGTGGCACTCTATACTTAATATATTATTGTCATTCGCTACCTTGTATATTGCACAAAAGTGAAAACACTGTTGAGCACAGTAGATATGCGAACCAAGGTGCAGTGAAGATAAATCTTAATTAAGTGGTACCGATAATCACAATTAATTAATTAATTTGAATTACTAAAGTTAGATCATTACTTTCACAAATGCCAGTTAATACATTGTGATTGATAACGTTATCAGGGTGCAAGAAAAATACAGCAATTATACTTGAGTACAGATAATAGGAGAACTGAGATACATAGCAAATTGGAGTAAATTTGGTAGAACCGATAAGTACAGATAATTAATTAATTTATTTAAGCGAAAACCTAATAGTCCGGTTTCTCTAGAGAGTTTTTTTTTTTTTTTAAGTCTGTATACTATTCGTCACTTAAGGATGACCAGTAAATTTAATGTAGTTAAATAGCAGATATTTGCGGTAATTGGGAGACGAGATAATTAATTATTGCTGCTAATTAAAAAATTAAAGAACAAAAGGCCTACCTTGGCCGTTATTTTTCTCCTGTTTTCATCTGTTGCTTGCACTGCAGTTAATCCAATGTAATCCGATTGAGAAAAACACAGAAATTATAGGTAAACACACTCACACTGCACTGTATAATATCGCAAAAATTGAAGAATTTCTTAAGTCCCGAAAATTGCTGAAGAAATTAGTAAATTCAGAAGTTATTGACGGATTTTCTCCAAATTTTGAAACTTCCACTTCCTGGGGCTTGAGTTGAAGAATGCCGTTTATTCCAGAATGCTACGCCAATTAGGGGCTTAATTAGCAGGCTGATTAGTATTACTCCAGTACCTCTTGTTTACCTTTGTAGACTGGTTTCAATTCGAGGACGACGGGGGGTAGATGACATCCGGTTGACCGTCGGAGTGGGAAAAGGTCAGAGTTCACCAAATTAAAACGTGGTAAATCATATAAAAATTAATTTCGCGACTTCTAATTATCTCACTGCTATGAAATTACCCTCAAAATACTCGTGCAGATGTGGAGCGTCTAGCAGTATGAAAATCCAGGCTCATCGATGAAAGGTGACTGCTGGGCGGGCGTTCAAATACGCGTTGTAAGGCTTACTTGGGTATTCGAAGCGTAGATGAAGCAATTAATCTGTAATTAATTAAACGGTGGACCAATCTTGAAAATTTTGCATCGATGTGCTCCTTAAGATGTTGTCTATCCACTGCAGGTGATTTTAGCTAGATGCGCTGCGTATTTCCGCGAATGCTGGGGTAGAAAACGGAGCAACAAAGGAACGACCTTCACACACGCCGTCAACCTCACAACCTTTACGAGAGGTGATCGGACTGAGAAGGGCGGGTTGGTCCTTACGTCAAATCGCAGCTGATACCCACATGGATGCGAGCAAGGTGCATCGGCTATGGCGAACATGGTTGGAACAAGGAAACCTGGGAAGAAGGAGGGGTGCAGGTGCAGCCAGAGTGACATCAGCACGCGTGGATCGACGCATCCGCCGACAAGCTGTGGCAATCCCGCAAGCCACTTGTACCGCGATTCTGCAGCATGTGCAAGATACCCTGGATATTCCCGTGTCGACCAGAACCATTTCCCGTCGATTGGTTGAATGTGGCCTGCACTCACGGCGTCCGTTCAGAAGACTGCCATTGAACCCACAGCATAGACGCCAACGTTTTGAATGGTGCCGGACTGCAGCGCTGTGGATGACAGAATGGCGCAACGTCGTGTTCTCAGATGAGTCACGCTTCTGTTTATTCAGTGATAGTCGCCGCATGCGTGTGTAGCGTCGACGTGGAGACAGATCTAATCCGGCAGTAACTGTGGAACGCCCCACTGCGCGACAACGTGGCATAATGGTTTGGTGCGCTATTGCCTACGATTCCAGGTCAGCTCTAGTTCGTATTCAGGGCACCATGACGGCCCAACGATACTTGGATAATGTACTACGGCCGGTGGCAATCCCCTACCTTCAGGGGCTGCCTAATGCAATTTTTCAGCAGGATAATGTTCGACCACACAGTGCTCGCATCTGCCAACATGCTCTGCAAGGTATACAGATGCTTCCCTGGACACCGTTATCTCCTTACCTGTCACCAATCTAACATTAGTGGGATGTGATTGGATGCCGTTTGCAGACTCTGCGCATGCCTCGTTCAGAATACGAACTGTGTCAAATGGTTGAAAGGAAATGGAGAGCCATCCCTCAGAACACCATCCGCACTCTTATTGACTCTATGCCTAGACATGTTTCTTCGTGCATCGCTATCCACGGTGGTCCTACAGCCGACGCCGTTCTCGTTCTGTATTCTATCATTTTGAAATAGATTGCTGCTTGCTGTCTCTGTCTTTTTTTCCAAATTTCATCACTTTCTGGCGACTCCTTCTTGGTGTTGCATTTTCAATGTCGAGCAGTGTATACTCCTCCTTTTAAAGGGCTAATGGGAATGAGGGGGCCCAATCGCCAAATCCTGGTGGTGATGAATTTTTGTCCACCACCTTTTAGTTCGGACGCCACTGTAGAGTCTGGTGGGTTTTTTTTAATGACTTTGCTATCGTTCAAAGACTAGCGATGTGTCAAGAACTATACATATGACTTTGCTATTGACTTTATTGAATTTGCTATTAACTAAACAATGACTATGTTAAACCTGTGACAGTGACTATTAATGCGTCTGAGCTAAATAAGCTATGTACTGAATAACGAATGTACACGCAGCACATTGTGCTAAACTGCAACGTACATCTTGTAAACATTTTTCTTGTTGCAATTGTAAAAAATTTTGTTCAATAAATGACAATCCACTATGAGAGCATTATTCCCGTTTGGCTAACTCCTTCGGACCGGAGCTGTCATAGTGGCAGTCAGGTCAGGTCAACATATCCTCTCAAGTGAATAACATGCAATCTATTAAGACCCGCGAAATGCAAAAGGAGGATCCGAAACTGAGCTGAGGAGATACTAATTTTTACACTGGAGAGTGTATTCAAAGAAATTATTAGGAGTCTTCAATAGCTTCGGTCAAAGATGAGCTTGGGTATTATTTTTTTATTGCCGGGAGGTAATAACTCTTAACCAAAGTGAATTTCCCTTATATAACAAGGAAAATATCTTTTTGTTTAATATTTAAAAAACAAAAAGTTAAGAAAACATAGAGATGAATTAATAGAAATGTAGGTAAATTAACTGAGGTTAAAAAAAAAAAAAAAAAAAAAAAAAAAAAAAAAAAAAAGATAGTTATTTTGCTTGACTAGAAGGTGGCAATGAATGTGAAAGCTACCTATGTAAGGAATGGATGATTTCATGATGAAATCGTTAAGAGAAATACTCTCATATTTGTGCTATCCTTGAAATAATAATAATAAATGAAAGCACTTATTTCACCTAACTGGAAACAAACGACCATTGTTCAGCGGTCTTACCCAGTCATACACAAAGATGAAATATACGAAATAAAGACTTACCCAAAAAGGAAGTCATGCTAAGGTATTTCTCCCGCCTTCTTAGCATGCCTTCGTGGTGTAACGAGAGAGGTCCAGAGTTCGAGACCCGGCGAGAGCACAACACATTTCTTCAATTTCCTGCTTCAAATAAATATGCAGAATAACCTAATAAATATGCAGTGACGCCCGAAATAAAAAAGGTGTAGGACGATTGGGTCCCTTAATCCCCAGTCGCCCTTTAAAAGGGGAAGTATATTTCTCCACGCCTTCTTAGCATGCCTCCGTGGTGTAACGGTCAGCACGCTTGGCGCGTATTCGAGAAGTCCAAGGTTCGAGTTCCGGCGAGGGCATTGTTCATTTTTCCTCAAAATAACCTAATGACTGTACAATGTTCTGGAAGAAATTCTATCCGGAAACGGATATTGGATGTGTTTATATATTATTATTCTCGAATCCATAATTGAGGAGGACCAAAAGGTTTTTCGGTCTTTTTCAAATTTATTATTGTAGTTTCCTTTGAGGAAAGAACTCTATCAGTTGCTTCGTTTTCATTCAACGTTTTTCCTCTTCGAAAATAAGATAACATGTAATCTATTATGGCAGGATCACTCTTGAAGAATAGGAATGCTAGGCTTGTCCACGAGAAGTGTACTGTGTCAAAGAAGTCTTCAGTAACGCCAGAATCTGTACGAACTTTATCGAACCGAACTTTCAACAACTCCCGTTTTGCTTTCGACATAAGTGAGTCGATTAGAATAATTCGACTTAATCCGTCTCTCTAGAATCTTCTGTGTAGAAAGAGAGTAGGAAAAACATTCGGGAGTATATAAAGAGCTCACAGTTTGTTCTTTGGAAACTCGCTTAACGCGGGATCTTTAGGAACTTAACAACAGCATTATCAGTGAGCTAACTATACAATGGTGCCTGTTGTCAACCAAAAATAATATAGCAGCTAAAAATACTAATTTCATAAATCAAATTATTGATTAATATCAATATTTCAATTTTTAATTTTTTTCATTAAATTTGGTGTTAAAACATTTTCAAATCAGATTTATCCAGTAAAATCCAATAAATAGTTGAGTACATTTCCGAACTGAAAATATCTAGAAATAAAAATTATTATTAAGTAATAATTTTAAAATTATGCTAATGGCATATAATATAAAATTCTCAATATAAACATCTCAATATAAAATTTAATAAAAGTTTCCATCTCAACAGAATAAATAATTTTGAATTTCAGTTTTACTAAAAAATATATCTGCAACAGAGATTAAATTAAAAGGAGTTTAGAAGTTTAGCATTCCGATAAAGCAATTGAGAAAGTTGTACTTTTAGTTCAGTGTAAATTCGAGTACATTTTTCTCTATGTATGCTTGGTTACAACAAAGTCTGAAACTATTGGTTTCTTTTTTTTAAGGTGCTTTGATGTGAAGTAACTAGGGTAACAATCAGTAATACTTTCGGTTCTCAAAGAGCTTATCTTATCATTTGTTCAGATTCCGTTTCTATTAAAGAAAATTTATACTTCGATTTAAAAAGTATTACGTGTATTGTTGGTGGATTTTCTGCTTGTAGTCAAAACGATATTGACAAGTATCAAAGTAAGTGTTTAATTGTACTAAGGTATTTACGAATATCATTTTCAGTAAATTGTGAGGTGATTCTATTTAAAAATATTTGCATTAATTCTTTTTTTCCTTTGAAAGGTCTTAAAACTATGTTATTCAAATCAAGCAACATTCGATTTTAGTTAAAAGAAATTCAATTTCAGATTGTGTTGTAAAAATTCATTTTTAACTACAGAAACGAAATCTTACATAGATTAAATACTCCGGTAGTCTATTTTCTTGCATCAAAATTATTTAATTTTATGTTAATTTCGCTCTTTTCACTTCCTTTGTAATATCGGCTGCTTTCGAATTAATTACATATTGTCACAAGAAAAATTTCAGATCTGAGTTACTTACAGTTGTAAACTGCTTATTGATATTAAAGATCTGCTTTAACTATATTTGTTAAATTTTGAGATTTTAGGTGTGGTTAAAAAAGTAGTTGCATAAAATGATGATTTTTGATGCATTTGGAAAAACACAAAGCGTATAACAAAATTTAGCAATAAAACAAGTTTTTGTAATTTTCAAAATATCTATCTAGAGAAAAAAAAATTAATTAATATTTGCCTTCTGGATGAAAGTATAAAAATTAATTTACAAAGAAATGCGTGATTTTTATTTGCAAATTTGCCTCGCTCCGAGTCTGATGCATTATTTTGGAAAAACTGAGAGATATTTGATATTTATTCAACTTACGAAGGTGGTATCATATGAGGAAAACTGCAATAACAATTAAAATTCAGTTTTAGTGTCTGATATGTTTACTGTTAATAAAAGTAGTAAAATTCAATTAGGTGGTCTGTATTATTACAGCTAGTCCCAGAAGTTTTTCAACAATGCGAAATAAATATAATATTAAACAAGCAATAAGACGTAGAAAAATTTATTTTGGGTAAAATGTATAACTTCGTTAAGAAGTAAGAAATATTCGACAAGAATAATTCGAAACTGAACTAGTTCAATTGAAAAATATTGTAGTAAAAAACATGTAACTGTAAAGTTTATTAAACTTCTAAACTGTAAAGTTAAAATCCGTTAACTTTCTTTTAGAAGCATTTCTAAACTTTAGATTTGTAGAATTGTTAAAATTCGCTCTAGCGCGAATCCTCGACTAGCTAGTAGTGTTCTAACGATATTATTTTTTTTAACCAATAATATATGACGGTGCTAAATTCTTTTCAGAAAACTGCGTAGACTACTCAGAAATTGAAACGAATTCATTTTAGAAACACATCATTTTCTAGTCCTACTGTCAAGCAAGACTCGTTTTGTATGACTTATCTGAACCTGTTTCATTTTATTCGAATGCGCTTCTTTTGTGATATCTGCATATTTTTCTACTACATAAGAAATTATTACATACCCAATTACAGTGGCTCACATTTGTTTTCGAACACTTATATTGTTGAAATTTATTCGCATAGATCTTGTATTAAATATTGGAACATTGACTTCAGATTTTTGTTCCTAATATAATAATTTTTCTCTATTTTAATTCTTGCAAATTAAATGTGATCAAAATATCCCTTGTAATAAAAAAAATATATTAATCAGAAACTCACATAATAATCTGGACACTCGAAAGTTTTATCAAAATGTTTTGACATACAAATGTTACTTGACCTAATTTTTTGTTTTCAATGAAAACAAAGCACAAGAATTGTTATATGCTTTTGGAAATTATCACTCGTTTAGTAAAATATATTAACGATCTCTGTCGGAAGTGAAAATGGCAAGAAGCTATAAATTAACAATAAGTTATATTCGAAACTTAACTATTCACGATTTGATTTTAAAGATGATAAAAATATCAAAGTTACTTAAAAAGTCCTTGATGCAAAGCTTTCAACTGTCTGTGATGTATCAAAATAATTGAAACTGCATGGAGTTGTTCAAAATGCAGTGAAGTTTGGACCACATTCCAAGCTAACAAGAAAGAATTGGTTACTTAATCTACGAAAAATCAAACAAATTAGTAAACAACACAAATCCTGTCTTGAGCAGCGCTTATTTTGCTAAATGATTAATTCAGCGGTTTAAAAACGGCTTGCAATAAGTTAACCCTAAAACTATTAGAAGAGTTATTACGATGTATAGGTACAGTGGGCGATCAGCAAGAAGGAAATTCTTCATCTACCAGAAAAGAAGGAAAATGGCATTCGCAAAACCCATGGTAAGCAAAGATAGTCCAAAAAACCTATTGCTTGCTGTTAAGCATGGGGTTTGTTTTGCTGCCCCTGAGATGGAAGTTTAGTTTTTATAGAAAATCATATGGACGAGTATAAATATAGTATAAATGTTCTTAACGAAAATCTTAAAGCATCTGCAATGAAAACTCATATAAAACACATTTAAATTCTTATCAGAGTAAAGATCTTAAACATACAGCCCTAAATGTTCGGTTAATATATATCTGCCCCGAAATTCTCAAAACCGCTTTAGATTCTTCTGACTTAAATCCTATTGAACATGTATGGAGTGAGATGGAGAAAAGAATCAGGAAATGTGATATTTCTTCGATCGAATGATCAACTAAAAGTAATTCTCACGGAGGAACGGAAAAAATGCAAAATTATTACAGAAAAATAATTAGCTGAATCGCAAAAGTGCATGAACATTGTAATTTTAGCCAAACTATATCCAACGTAATTTTGAAGTCATCCTTTTTCACGTTTTTATTAAATATAAATTCTTTGTTTATACCAAATTTTTGAATACTTTGCGAGTTCATTTTCAGAACTTCTCGAATAAATTATTTTATTCGCCAAAATAGTTTTCAATAATTTTTTTCCAAACCAAGTAGAATATATATAAGATGATCGGTAGTATATATGAAAGAAAAATAAAACGATTTCACTAATATTTATTGAATAATATTTTCAAACAAAACTGAAAAACACGAACGTCCGAAAACAAATGGGAGCTACTGTATTAAAAAAAAAAAAGTTCAAAATAATGATTTGGTTTAAAATTTGGTTCAACATTAAGGCTCTAATTAGTGTTTGATTCCTGAAAATAATTTATTTTATTTCATCTTGGAATTAAAATGTTGGCCACCTAAAAGCACCATTTTCTTCTCAGCTTCTACCACTTTTAAAAGTATGGCATTAGAGTAGGTTCATTTCTGGTTATGAATCTTTGTAAATTCTTAATTACTGGATTAATAATTTCATGCAAAAATTTTGAATTTTCGAAATGCAAACTCAAAATTGTAACATTCATCCAGAAATGAATTCTGAAAAGTGGTAAATTAGGAAAAACTATAACTTCCTCCCTGATGAAGAAAGGCAATTTTTTATAAATGTTCCACCTTTTTCTTTCGCTTTACATTGCTTATTCATTTTGAATATAATTTCCATCCCTTTTCCTTTTCAGACAAACCAATCATGAGCATTAAATAAGAATTTAGCAAATTTGTTTATATATGGGTATAATTTTATAACCTTTTCAAACACATTATTAATGAAAAATACAAATTTCTTTAAACATTTTATTTACGAATTAGGTGTTTGAAAAGACTATCTAAAATTCGATCAATATATTAGAAATTTTTCGAACTCGATATTAATGATAAATAACAAATAAAATATTCTTCAAGCATTTTGTTTAGTGAATTAAGTGTTTGAAAACGCAGTATTCCAAAATTAATAAACACGTTGAGAATTTTTTAATTAAAATAATTTTGGAAGAAATTTGTATAGCAGTACGCAGTGCAATGTCATTTATGCACATTTGTGAAAAACACCAACAGCACTTTTCTTTTAGCATTTTATATTGTTTCAGATTCTTACATTACTAGAAGTGTAACTGAGGCGCTCTGTTCTGTGGACTGTGACTAATAACTTCGATTTTCATTCGAGGTAAGTCATAGCAAATTTTTTATTAAAATATTGTATTTTCTAAGATTGATTCTTATTAAGAATTCTTATTAATTAAGACTGATACTTATTAATTATTATTCTTATTAAGAAGGATTTTTTAAAAATTCATTTTATTATTTTTTTAACCGAATCTCTTCAAAAGCAAAATTTTATAAAGCGAATAATCATCTTAAATTGTTTACATCAACATGCTATTTTTACTTCCTTGTACGAAGTAAAGGAAGTATTGTAATCGCAAAAATTTTCGAGTATCATATTTTAACAAAAATATCCATTTTGACCGCTATCGAATGTAATTTAAAGATGTCTTTGCATGATATCTGTACGTAAGGACAGAATAAAGGACTCTTCCCCCAAAACGAATTACAAAGCTGATTTAAAACAGATTCAGAAGAGATTTTTTCGTGGCGTCTGTATCTACCTACGTACGTATCTCGCATAGCTCAAAAACGAGTAGTCTCAGAACGTTGAAATTTTGTATATAGACTGTAACATATAGTTGTGCACCTCCCTTTTTGGTTGCAGTCAGCCTCACCAAAAGTGTATATATAGATATATATACCCACTCTGTTACTCGGCTCAATGAGTTCAGCTTTTTTTAATTCTTATATGTTGGTAAATTGTGCATTTTTAACTTTAAAAAGATTGAATTATGTTCTTCCGGTTAAGGTTTTCATGCATTTAGTTAATCTGCATGCAATATTTTTAGAATTATCAATAATTTAAGAGTTGTTTAAGTGCAGCTAAGCCAATTTTCTTTTATCATAGTAGCCATATTTGTTTACATTTGAAACTTAGCAGAATAGTGAATTAATTCTTTCTGCACTTTCAGTGTCTTTTTACCGAATGGAGCAAAAGGAAAAACTTAGTTTTGTGCACCGAAAAATCTGCGTTCTTCCCCGCTGACCGAATTGCTTTTTTTTTTTCGTAGAAACTAATTTAAATTGTAAAAATTGTTTGATTGTTTTAACTGTATCTGGTGTTTTATGTTTTTCTTTATCTTCCAATATTTTAATGAGAATATTTTGAGGTTTTATTTATTTTTTTGTGGCATAGATGAGCAGGGAAAAAATTAGCAATTTATTGCAATAAATATATTGCAGGAAAATAAACACTGGTAAAGAGCTAAAAAAATATTTCAGATTACCTATATAGTAAACACTAAAGCCCAGTTCTGAATTCATGATTTATTCAGCTAATTATTTGATATGTCAACACTCTGGCTGACTGAATTGTCTTGCAGTGTGGGTTCCTGCTCATTGTAGCATCGAGGGAAACGAAACAGTCGATTTCCTGGGAAAGAAAAGAACGACTATTCTACAAACCACTAATAACCATATGACCTTCAATTCTGCAAAACACTCCTAATTAAATTTAAATTTAAGAGGAGGTTTGCCTCCTGCCTATCAAATGAGGTTAAGGGAAAGGCCTGAGAGTGTTTCACCAATTTAAAGCCAGTTAGTCTAGATTTTCCTTGTCCTGTAGTCATGGCGTTATTTCGTCTTTTGACTGGGCACGATTGCCTGAATGCCCATCTTTTTAAAATTCGACTTAAGGGCACTTCAGTCTGTAACTCTTTGTAACTCTGGACTGTCTATGGATAAGGAGCATATTGACGAATGCACTGCACTATTATCTTTTAATTCTATTGTTCTAAAGTATTGGGAAGCAAGATCAAGGCTAATGGGTTAGTGGCCAAATGTCTGGCATTTGTATAAATAAAAATTTGAATTGAGCTGAGCTACGAGTATGTCACTGAAGCAACTGGTCTCTCACGGTTCAACTCAGCTGTTTAAATGAAGTTGTTCGGCCTTCTAGAAGCTTCGGAAAAAGTAGATTTTACGGTTCTAAAGAGGTGTTTTCCGAAAATTGCTAAGTTTGCAAAAAATCTCCAAATGTAATAAAAAGTTTTACTAAAATTTGTTAGGAGAGTTTTTGTCTGTATTATGGCTTCTAGTTCAGTTATTTTTATAATTTAAAATGTGTTGATTCAGAATAAGAGGATCTAAAATTTTATACAAGAAATAAAACAAAATATGTGACCACAGCTTCAAATACACAAAATTCACACTAAAATTATTACATAAAATATAACAAATAAATAACAACACCACATAACATTCTAACAATACCCCAAAAAGAAAATACAATCAAACGGATTTAAATATTTACAAACATTTTCAACAATATTTAAAGGTACTCATTTCCCGTCGAGGGCTACCTCGAGGGCTGCCTAAGAGGAAGGATGCCTTCGTGGAGGACTTCCTAAGGGAAACTGGCTCCTATATATGTTACACATGGGGAAAGCGACGCACATGCAGCTAGTTCAAACTTCAGGATTCGAACCCTGGACGAACTACCAGTGTTCAGCGATGTTACCACTCAACCACTTATGGGTTCTGAGCTTATTGATCGTGCATTTGCTATGTTTTGCTTATCTGATTAAGATGTATTTTCACCGCGTGGAACTTGTGTCCGTACTGCATGCAGGCACTCTATATATGCGGCGAGCCAAACGTCCTCTCGAGAGGCTGGTGGTAGGGGAAGAGGGTTGGGAGACTCTTGGAACCGCCCCCCCCGCGTGCTCTCCATCAAAATTGAGAGGGGGGACTGAGCTAAATCGCACTGTCACCTGTAAGGTGCTCAAGGATGTTGCCAACAACTGGTGTAAACTTGCGCTGCTTGCCACGAGGATTTTCGTGATGAATTCCGTGATTTTCTATTCCACATTATGCATTATAGATTTTAAGTTTCGAGGACATAAGTCCTAAAATGCATATACTGAAAATATGGTGGAATTAAATCAAAATTTTTCAACTTGTTATTTCTGGATGCTCAGCTTCCTGTGTGAAGTCTTAAGAAATGCAATCTTAAATATCTCTTTAAGTAAGTATGATACTAGTTTAAATGAGCCTACACCTATGATAGCTAGACCTACTAATTTAAACCCCTGATACTAACTTAAAAAAAAAACTAAACAATGAGATAAACTTTCATTCCGCAACAGTTTTGCTCACGTAACACTTTTTAGCCAAAAATTGACACTTTTATATGCAGGCCGAGCAGAAAAAAAATTACAATGATAAAAGTGTTTTCATTGATGAATTACTTGAAAAAAATTGTCCTTACATTAGCAAAATTGTCATATGTTGATGATTAAAATTGTGTTTTTCTCGGAGGAGAGGGTGGGAACTATATGAAACTATCATTAACGTACGTTTTCGAATACAAATTTCTAGAAGATTTCTTGAACGCCTACTGAAAATATATGATATAAATATTGGTTTCGAGCTCCTATTTGGAGAAAGGCTAAAATTTTTAATTTTTTGTTTAATTTAATTAAATTTTATGCGACTTCTAAAACTTTTTTTTTTTTTTTTTTTTTTTTTTTTTTTTTTTTTAACCAGTTTAATTTTCAGCAGGAAAAGAAGTTTAATTCATGCAATCGTAACATATACAGAGTAAGTCAGAAAAAATCAATCTGTTACAAGTAATTTATAACAACAATGTAATTGGAACAAATTTATCTGTAATATATCAAATTAAAATTTGACTATCCAAGTTTATTGTCACACATTACAGATGCCTTACGCGAGCTTCACGTGACGACATGGATGGCGTGGATACACGTTTCGAGAGCATTTGGGATAAAAGTATTTAAAAACAACATATCTTTAGAATTTCCGATGGGCAATCTCGCGTGCTGGAGATAAAAAATGTTTAACTGTTACCACTGTTCGCTTTGAAATGGTTGAGTTTTTTATCAAAAATTCTTTAAAGCTTTACAAATAGGAAATAGATAATGAAACAAATTCGAAATTCCAACTTCGGGCTTCCAGGTGCCCATATTCAGGTGGAGGACTACGTTACTCAAAATTTGACGGCTCTAGGTACTGTGGTTTTTTTCACAGTGGGAGAAACATGCATACATTCATGCAGATTCTTAATTTTTTTATTTCTTTAAATATAATACAGGACGATAATAGCTGGTGGCAACAATTTGAAAAGTGATTCAACACTTAGTGATTCGACGCAAAATGTCGTTTCGAGACTAATAGCTCTTCTGAGATAACGACCCTTTGGGCTAAGAAAAAAGAAAGAAAAAGGGAGAAGGAAGATTATTCCGAGAAGATATTAATGTTTGGCGAAACGCGAGGTCAGGTGAGAAACGTAGTGTCGTTTGGTCCTTTGGGGAGCAGCTCGATGTGTGTTGCATGATACTCATTTAGAGCACGGGTGATATGAGACAAGAAACTTGGATAATCAAAGCTAATTTCAGAGGTCACAGGTGAATATGGGCCAGTTACATTGTTTACTACAACTATTTGTGACAAGATGATGTTTTTAACACTTACTTCATATTTCGGGGCTAATATTTCGTATTATAAAACTGAGGTTCCTTAAAACCCTCTCACCTGCCCGGATTTATGCTAAAGTAAGAACAAATGTCCTAAAACTAACATGAGAAAGAATTTTTTCTTTTTAATGAATGTCGAAATTCCTCTTATACTTTACATCTTAATTTGTACTTTTAATATCTTTAATTTTATTTTAATTTCTTGGCCATATTTCAAGATGCACGATACTTAGAAAATATTCTAGGCTGTATATATACGGCCTTGCTGGCCAGACGGTCCTCTTGTGCTATATATTGCTATATATGTAATTTCAATGAATTTTAGTTTATTCAATATGTTTATATATATATATACGGCCTAGATATATTTTGTGATTTCTGTAAGAAGGTATATATTCACGCATCTTGAAATATGACCAAGAAATTAAAGCAAGGTATTGAAAGTACATTAATCCAGCTGTAAAGTACCAGGGTCATTTCGACATTAAAATCAAGAAAATCATTCTTTCTCACGGTAATTTAAACAATTTTTGTTTTTAGTAGTCTAACAAATGACTTTTATTTCGTTCATTCCTTAAACTGGATGCAGGTCAGAAGGGGAGATTGCCGGATTCTCCCGTATCTCATGATGAATTTTCGTAATGAAGCTGAGAAAATCCAAAAACCACTTAATTTGGCGATATTTCGACAAATTTGGCAACATGTAGCTCAATTTTGAATTTTTGTTTATACGAATAAATGGCATATTAATAAACCCAAAACTATTATTTATGCAAATTTTTATGCAAATTGCAGCTGCATGATGTAACTCTTTGTAAGTTTTAAGAATATTCTAAAAGCTATTTGCTACAAAAGGTTTTAGCTATTAATCAAGATATTAGCTATAGAATATTTTACCTAATTTTAGTGACATATTTTTAGCGTAATTTTAGCTATAGAATCAGAATTTTTTGCATGAACTATAAGCAGAATTTAAGATTTTATGGATAAAAATTTTTAAACTACCGATAAAGTAAAATAAAATAATTATACACATAAATATAAAGAATAAATGCTCGAATGTTTAGAAAGATATCTAATTAAACGTAAATAAATATGCAAAAACCTAAACAATCTATTTACACAAATTAATAACAAAAATAAAATTTTTCTTTTTTACAGGCAATAATGGAGGCCGATAAAAATAGCAAATATGATGAAAATCAAAATGATGAAGAAAAGAAGGATAAAAGCACTGTTTTAGAAAGCGCCTCTTCCGCCGTTCCACTAAAGGAAACTGAACATGTTTCAGATGAGGAAGAGGATATTTCTTGGAGTAGTGATGATTCTGATAGTGACGAAGAATACATTTGCACCCTCTGCAGCAAAACATTCAGTGGTGTCATTCCCCTAAAGCAGCATGAGAAAAGCGGAAGCCATTTAAGAAAGAAAATGAAAAAAAAGTTAGAAAAGAAATTAGAAAAAGAAATAGTCAAATTAGAGAAGTTAGAAGATAATGAGGAAGAAAATTTAGACTTCATTAAGGAGCCTTTTGCAGCTTGTAAAACATGTAAGAAATCTTTTGGCGATCCTCTATCGTACCATAAACACTTGATTTCTAAGAAGCACAAGAGGAAAGCATTCGAAGCAAAATTATTGCATCAGGTGAAAAGTAACGGTAACATTGATAGCGAAGCTCTAAAAAAGATGTTTCATAAGAAAGCAGATCCCACAAAAGAAGGCAAAGATAACACTCAAGCTTCTGGTGCTTACGAAGATATCCTAAATGACTTAAAAATAAAGTTATCTGTTTCTAAAGCAGAAAGTAAGAGCTCAGAAAGTGATTCTAGTGATGACGCTGAGGAATTCAACTGTACAGTCTGCGACAAATATTTCGGTAGCCTCGTTACTTATTTCCAGCACATGACAAGCAAATCGCATAAGAAAAAACTGAAACAGAATAAAATGCTTGAACAACTCACTAAATCCGAGAAGGAGTCCGAGGTTGTTGTTGATATTAGCAGCATTGACACTGAGGATGATATACTGATGTGCAAACCGTGTTCTGTGGCTTTCAGTGGACCGGAGAGTGCTTTCGCCCACTTGAAAAGCAAAGGACATAAGAAGAAACTGGAAGTTCTAAAGTGGAAGCGTTCGCATCGTCAGAAAAGAGAAGTCAGAAGCAAGTCTTTTACCTCATGCGAGGAACATCGTCAGGATCTTGCGAATACTGAATCTGTAAATAATGAAATGAATGAAATATCAGCTGCTGATGCTAACAACAAAGATTTAGATTCTAAGCCAAGTTTAAAAAGTGGTGTAAAACACTTGCCTTCAAGTTCTTCGCATGAACTTGGAAAAGACCCCAAAGATACAATAATAAGTGCCACAAACGATTCCCAGCAGAAACCGAACATAATCGAAGCGCTGTTGCAAAAAGAAGCTAAGCAGAACATAAAAGAGGCACAGGAAAAAGGAGCCAGAGGAAACATAGTTGAAGAGGAAAGTGATATTAAACAGAAAATAACTGAAGAGGCACATGGAAAGGAGAGTGAAAACAAAGTACCTGAAGAGGCTGTGGAAGAGGAAGTCAAAGAAGGCAAAATTGCTCCCCAAAAATACAAGGTATACAAACAATTTATGAGCTCATTTCGTCCTAATGCTAATAAATAATCACTGTAGTTTAGAGCCTACATTTGTGCATTAATTTTTCTGAATTCAAGTACGAATTGTAGAAGCTATCTAAAAATGGTATGCGTAACGTTATTGCAACAAAACGGTTTAAGACTGAGAATAATTTGAGACACTGAGCAATGATAATTATATGATTCACTTAATTGCTATTGCTTGATTATTAATTGTCAATTTGCTGTGAAGATTTCTAATTTCTTCTAAATTTGATGTCATTGATTTGAGTTTATTAAAGAAAAATAAATATTATTTGAATTCATATTTTGGGTAATCTAGTATTAATTCATAATTATGTTTAGAATAATCTGTATTTCATTTTTATATATAGTTTTCAAGAATAGCAGATTACTTTTCAAAAAATTTATAGTACATATTACTAATTCTTCACTTCCCAAAAGTTTAAGAAATTGAATCATTTAATTTTTCAAAAAACTTATTATGGTATTTAGAGCTTTGTAAATATATTTAAAAAAAATGTAGAATAAATAGAAGGTAATGATTCATTGAGAACCTTTTAATATGTTCTCAAATATTTACATAATCTGAGTGAAAGTTTTCAATAAATGCTAGTAATGTAATGAATTCATTATTAAACAACACTTTAAAAATTTACTAAAATCTTTTTCCTTTAAGTAGTGACGTTTTCTTTTTGTTAAGCAAAGCTTAACTGAAACCATTTTTATAATGATAAATATCTACTTTCAACAATTTAAATCAAGTCTCTCAGTTGCGGTTTAGGATTTGAAATTTTATTTTGGAATTACATTCATATATTGATGACCAGGTAGGATTATCAGTTATTGATAAACTTTGCAGATACCTGTTAAAAATTACTTTTGTTGTAGTTGATATTCTAACTTTGCTTTATTAATTAGCCATATCTATTCCTAAGTTTCTTCTTTCAAGGCGTCATCCGCGTAAATATAACGGGAATGTGCTTTTCGACACTGCAGTTTTCGATGAAAAATTACATATTGCATTCCATACGGCTTTACAAAGAGAATTCGAAATATTTTATTAGCATTTGGTGACGTTTATTACACAAGAATACTTTATTTCGGTTACATAAGCGTACATAGCATTTCCTAACCTCATCTAACATGATTTAGTACACCAAATGGAATTAACCAGTTCCGAGACTAAAGTACGCCCTATCAACGGTATATAAACTCCCAGACCTACTTTGACAAGGCGACTACTCCATTGTAAGCCAGGATAGAGTATTCACTATCGACTACTGTGATATTAAAATATACCACGAAGATCTGCTCAAGCCTCCCGTTGCTTGGTGGCGGGCCCGTTAGCCACTCCCTATACGGGCAAATGTGGAGGTAAGAATAATTTTATTTCCTACCTCCATGCGGGCAACGTCGCCGCTCCTTCACCATTCCGAGGTGGACCCACAGATGAGACATGATTTAGTACAGAACTCCAGCCTTCTGGACTATTTGGATTTGCAATTCGTTCAAACAATTGAAAAATGTAGATAATTGTATTTTTTTATGCATTATAAAAATAAACAGAAGTAAAATGTAGTCAAATTTCATTATCAGGTTACCTGCATAATATGTCACTCCGCTTATTAGGTTTGATTTTTTTAGTCCTGACCAATTCCTATTTCATGTCCATGAAACGTATATTGGTTATTAAATCATTTTTGAAATGTTGATAGGGGCTATCAGCTCAAATTCAAACTGTTCGTCTGAACAAAATTATCCGATCTTCAATAGAAAAATATGGTTTTTTTTTTTTTTTTTTTTTGGTCCATTTAAAAAAAAAACTGCAACTGTGTTCTTATTCCTTCTATTTAGAAATCCATCAAATTAATTTACATATCTGTCAATGAATAAAATAAAATAAATGAATAAATGATTTTTAAATAGGAGATTTTTTTTTAATCCAGATTTACGGGATTTCCAGGTTGTAATGAATCTCCTGTTGCAACCGCATCTCTGCCTCATGTAAGGAAAGGAAATAGTTTTAATATTTTACCAGCTCTTGTCCGATTTCTTGACAGGGGGTTAGCATATTGTCCGTTGAGAAAGTAAACATGGTGACAATAGAAATTCTAAGGGCTAGAGAGCAGAAATAACTGAGAAGGTGCCAATCACAAAAGACGTTCTGAAGAGTTTTGATGTCGTTAAAATAAGGGCTGACATTTTATTGTGATATCTCTATTAGAAGATCAGAACTTTTTCCCCCTCGATCAGAAACTTTTGTAAAATTTCAGATGTAAAATTATCAGTAGCTATTACAGAAATCAAACGTCGGTTTAAAAATATTTTTCTGTGCAATAGCATAATATTTTTTTATCTTGTGTTGTTCATTATATAAATGCTTTAGAGTTTTTCCAATATTTTGGAAACACCTAAAAATATGAAGACTTTTGTATTTAGTGATGTGGTGTAGAAATACAATTGGAAAACATCCAAAACTGTTTAAAATTATTTTAAAATGGAGACTCGCATGTTTTGAATGATAGTAATGTGGAATTTGTACCATTTTTTAAATAAGAAATTGTTCCAATTGAGAGACAGACGCTGAGAATGAAAAACTGGCATCTTACTCTGTTTTCCACACGGATTATAGTTCCAATGACATTTTAGTCTGGTGATTAGGCGCGTGCCAGTGAAAATGTGTTATTTCGTTTTCAGTTTCTTAAAGCTAAAAGTGAACAATTTGACTTAGAACGGTGAACGGGCCTATTTATCATCTTGAAAGATGCAGTTACGCATAATAAACAGTGTCTGCAGCACTGAACGGATAAAAATGGTAATTAGTCAATAATATGCATTTTTTTTTCATAAGGGGACACTTGGATCTCATAAGGTGGTACTTGGATAAAGGATTTCGTAAGGTTGATACTTGGATCTGTTGCAAATCTCTATATAACTACCACCGCGATTTACTGTAAGAAGCAGACAATTTAGATAGCAAGCTTCTGTTGGAGTTCTGAGTATATAAACTCTTAGTAAAGTGGGAAATAGTGCGAGAATGGATTCTCTGGAAACAACACTTAATTATATGGATCAGTATTCCACATTTTATGCCCTTGACACCATTATAATGTAGCCTCCTGATATACGTAATATGTGGCTTACGTACATTTGTAGTTATATAAGTGCTTAGAGGCCGTGTCATTTAAATTTCACTCTTTTGGAGGCATTCCAAAAATTCCAAACAAAGTGCTATATTGAATGAGCTGCCAATTCCAGACATAAAAAAATTACAACAAAGAGACCTAATAGACTTTTAACCTAATAGACAAGACGTCAGCAAAAATACTATCGATGAATATGAAAATCAGGCAGTTCGCGAATATTAGCAGCTGCCATTTCAGTGTGTCTGACAATAAGTCTGACTACGATAAAAAATTGCGTCTGACCACACAACCTACTCCCTACATGCGTGTGAGATAACGCTCACAACAACAAAACAAAAGGACAATTTAGACGACTCCAGTTATCCCAGCCTTCAAATGGAAAAGAACAGAAGTTGCTGGAGAACAGGATTTCTCTTCCCAATAATCCGTCTTCAAAGCCGACACTCTCACTTCAGTGCTAAATGAGCTGTCACAAAGTATTATTTTATTTGAAAAGTGTTATTTCAGATTATTTTTACATTCCTTCGATCTATTTTTCATAATTTTATATATTACATCCGAGTTAATACTGCTGCATGATGCTTCATTTAAAAAGTAATAATACTTAATAAAAATCAATACATACAACACACCAAAACATATATACATGCACACATCACATATATGTGGGAGTTACTGGCAAAATATGAAGCACCGGCATTCGACAGAATACCTAAGCATTTTACAGAATGCCTAGCATTTTTAGGTAAAGTAAGAACGATTAGAATTTTTACGTATTTTACCTAGGCATTAAGCATTCTGTAGAATGACAAACGCTGTTTAGATTGTAAGATTCAGTCCTGTGCTAATTTAGCACTTTAAAGTTACAGTTGAAGTTGAAGACTTTTAAGAACTGATTAGCGAATAATCACTTGAGTTCGTGAGACAGAGACAACACGTAAGAAGGGTGAAATTACGCTTTATTATTCCAGTAAGGTTTAACAGAATTCCGTTTTGAAATGTTATAATAAAGCCGCCACTCGGGCTTGGAAACTAAGAACTAAACTAATCTTAACTAAAAAGAAATAGTCGAAGCTATCAAGATTCTAACCGAATTGGCCCCTTAAAGATGAAAAACGGCGAAGCTATCAAGGGCCAAATGTACGGCCGAGCGTAATAATAGCTTAAGAGAAAGTAGCCTAAAAAGGCGGACGCGTACTAGCCAGAATCACTGGTTCTCTCTAGCGAAGACAGTAGAACTTCGAAGTTAAATACTACTCCTCAAATTTGCATTCAAACGTGATTCTAAAAATACATTCTGGCCGGAAGTTGTAGGTTGAAATTCAAGAAGACGGGAAAGGAACTTTAACTCAAAATTTAACTATTAAATAATTAACATAATTTTTACAAGTAGGAAAAAAAAAGGACATGATGAGGCGGTTATTTAAAAGACGTTCATTATTCGAAAATATAAACGTTATTTTGAAAAACATAATGAAAGAGGGCCATTAGAAATTGTTTATTCGAAATACATAAAGCGAAATGAAAGTTGTGCAAAACAAAATGTTTATATAAATAATAAGAAATTAAGATTAATTATTTGTTGCAACATGGTACGATTGAATGGCATTTCGAACTCACTTCATTACTTTTTTCACACAAAGCCACTTCATGCTCCGGCAGTTTATTTTACGCATACACTTGGCGAATCCTTGGGCACTTCCTCTGCACTGAGCAACTGCAACTGTCCAGAGATGAATTTCGTGGTCAAACATATCTTCAATTCTAAACAAGGTGTTAGAAGATAAAAGGAACTGTGATCTCCTATATAGTTAATTTAAAATTCTTTCAGAAGTTTCAAGTTGGTAGAAATTTTCCTCTGTCACGCTCATTACAATTACAACATTGCCAACAATGTTGCTGGATTATTATACACTTTTCTTAAGCATTTTGTATAAGATGGAGATGTATTTCACTCTTTGTCGGTTTGTCATCTGGCATTCTATAGAATGCCTATGTGTGAAATGTTTAATCGTTTCATACATTGCCGGTCAGTATTTAGCATTCTATAAAATGCCTATGTGTTCTAAAGAACGCTGGAATTCATACTTTGCCGTTAACGTATATATAGATATATATATAGATTGATATACACACATACAGATATAAAAATATGAAATCAAACTACTAACTTTAATCTGCAATAAGTGCTTTTTTCCTTATTTTAATTTGGGTATTTCCCCTCTTCAGAACATTGATGACGTAGTTAATCGGAACTTAATTTGCAGAACCGAAACCTTTCTCTTAAACTAAGTTTCCTTATTGGTTAACTACGTATTCTTCTCCCTTGCTTGTTTCATACTAGGATGGAGTCCCTTACTTCTCTCTCTACCACCCAACATATGCAAATTTTCCCGATAGTGCGAAAAATCGCGCTATCGGGAAACACTGGTCAAGATCTCCTCTTTAATAGCTAATTGCTTTTGTGGCTTAGTGCAAAAATTTTTATTGTTTCTTACGAGCGATCGCCCAAAGTTCATTTGGATACTAAGTTTCTGTTTTTGTGCTTTGAGTCTTCGATTGTGTCAGCGTTCCTGTGTTCAGGTCTTGTGCTCTGTGTGAGAATTTTACCAAGTGCTGAAAAATGTGGTTTAAATACAATGTAATTCAATTTTTTGGATTACGTCGATCATCGTCGAAGCACTCCACATTGCCAAGGTAGATAATTTTTGTATTATATTTTAGAGAGTGTAATGACAATCTATGCCTGTCATTTCTGATATATATCTTGTTAACTTCATTATTATAACTTTGTTTAAATTCTATTCTGCATCGCATCGCCATCTTAGAAAATGTAAACCCATCACAGCCATACTGTTTAAACCAACAACAGCTCGGACCTCTAACAAAATCAGTCACGTACTCAGACTAACTTGCCTTGTATATTCTTTCATTTGTATTTCTGCCTTAATTGTTGCAATTTGCATAGATTTTAGCGTATGGCGACAATTTTATCCCATTAGTTTGTCGCTTCTTGTTCTCAGTGCTTACAATTTGGACACCAAGAAGTATTCTTGAAATTTGCTTGGAGTAATCTGCAATGTAATTGTTAGAAAATAATTTGGTGCCCAGTTATTTGTAGAGCATACTGTAGGCAATTTGCAAGCTATGAAATTAATTTGTTTTAAGTTATGTAAGCAACTGCATCTCAGAAAACACTGTAAAGCATTCTTGTAATTTGCAGTTTGCGTTGTATAGCGATATACGTATATATAAATACAACAAATGTAAGCTTATGTCACATGAAACACATGAAATCAAATAATGTATGTGTACAACAAATGTAAGCATGTGTCACATGAAACACATGAAATCAAATAATGTATGTGTACAACAAATGTAAGCATGTGTCACATGAAACACATGAAATCAAATAATGTATGTGTACAACAAATGTAAGCATGTGTCACATGAAACACATGAAATCAGATAATGTATGTGTACAACAAATGTAAGCATGTGTCACATGAAACACATGAAATCAAATAATGTATGTGTACAACAAATGTAAGCATGTGTCACATGAAACACATGAAATCAAGTAATGTATGTACACAACAAATACATACATTACTTGATATTGAACAGTATTAAAACTGTTGTCCTATTATATTTGTTCTTTTTGCAATTTTTGACTTAATTTTTCTTTTTTAAAAATCTTTTTAAACATTAAAAAGTTTCCCATAAAGTATCAGTACTACATATACGCCAGTGATGGCGAACGTATGGCACGCGTTCCACAGTTGGCACGCAGAGCCTCATCGGCCGGCACGCGACTAAAATATTACTTCCTTAATCAATAATCACAATAAAATGTTACTATGTAATTTAAATAAATGTTTTAGTCTGTGCTCGAACGTTTCACTTACTTGCTTACTTTCACTTGCTTACTTATCATTACTTGCTTACATGAAATTAAGTAAATGGTTCTATATAACTTCTGTATGTTGCAATAAAGGCCCTTTGGCCTAGGTTTGACGGTTTTCTTCGCTGACATGGCAGGTTTCTGTTGGGTCCCCACCGTGGTCAGAAGCCGCCGCTGTGGCGTACTCTTTCCGGAAGCCGCATATTGCTCTTAAGTGATACCATTTAAAACACTGAAGCACGTTTTGAAACGTTAATACATATCCCAACAACCTCCTTGACAGTGCTGCTTACAAGTACTTCATGAGACTAAAAATACGATGCCTTTTGCACCAAGCAATGTATAGAATGCCTCTCAGTTCAACCAGATCTGAGATACAAGTACGGATGGATCATTTCTTGATCAAAGAACATGTAGTACTTGCATGTAACCATTGTTTATCACTTTTAAAATTGTTGCCACCAAATATTATTGCCCTGTATCATATTTAAAGAAATTAAATAATGTGGAATCTACATGAATTTATGCATATTTCTCGCACTGTGAAAAAATAACGGTATCTAGAACCATCTAATTTTGAATAACGTAGTCCTTCACCCAACACTTGGTAACCCGAATTTTGAATTTCGAATTTTTTTTATTATCTCTTTCTTATTTTGTAAATTTTAATGAATTTTTGATTAGCAAACTCAACGATTTCAAAGTGATCAGTGATAACACTGTACGGAAAGAAACATTTTCCTCTCCAGTGCACGAGACTGTCTATCGTAAATTCTAAAGATATGCTGTTATATAAAGATATATCGTAAATTCTAAAGATATCTTCATTATGTTAGAATGAAATAAAATATGATGAAAAATTTTTTGCAATCAAAACTAGGAACTGTCCAGCAAATGCAAAATAAAAGTGCTCTGTTTAGATATTATTAAATTATGAATACTAATAAATAAAACAGTTTCAGGAAAAGAAGTTAAATAATAATATTTTGATTTATTTCATTTTTTCCACTCTAATTATATTCATTTAACAAAATATATTTACATGAAATAATTAATCTTAAACACATAGCAGTTATAAAAATACATCTTTATAAAAATATCAGGTTTTTCAATTTCAGTAATTTGAAGTTCGCACAGAAAATGTTTAGTAATTAACTACAGCAAATTACAATAGAATAATTCAACATTTTTGACTAGTTTTTTTATCGTTGCTTAACAACATTCAAACGCTGAACTTCGTCATTCTTTTGTTCTTCTTCAGTGCAATGGCTCCATTCTAAATGCATTCATTTTGGTATTGCACAGTTTCTGTAGCAGCATGTGTTAGTGCTCAACAAGCTAGAAAGGAAAAAAAAGGAAACTAATTATTCTTATATCATGTATTTCTTTTGTTTTTACTTAAATTACACTTAAAAAAACTTCAGAATTTCAGCTGAAATCTTGTATAAGGTGGAACAGTAATAAAACTGTTGTCCTATTATATTTGTTCGTTTTGCAATTTTTGACTTAATTTTTCTTTTTTGAAAATATTTTTAAACATTAAAAAGTTTCTCATAAAGTATCAATTCTAGATATACGCCAGTGATGGCGAACGTATGGCACGCGTTCCATAGTCGGCACGCAGAGCCTCATCAGCCGGCACGCGACTAAAATATCACTTCCCTAATCAATAATCACAATAAAATGATACTATGTAATTTAAATAAGCGTTTTAGTCTGTGCTTGAACGTTTTACTTACTTACTTATCATTAGTTGCTTACTTTTCACTTACTAACTTGCGGCACTTTGACGCCTACCACAAGATTGTTGCCGAAAACTTGATGAAGCTGAACGAAAGGTGTTTATTGAAGGGAAATTGAAGAATTATAATGACCAGAAAGTTGGTTTTTGCAATTATCTTTCTAAAACAAACCGTCTAACAACGGCCAGCGTTCAAATTTCACTGTTCCGGGCAAAACATGGTAAAGTGCTCTCCGATGGGGATTTAAAGGTTTGGGCACGACGGCCACCCAAAAAAAAAGTTCTGGGCACCCGACCCAAAAGGGTTCACCACCACTGATATACGCTATCCATTATAGTACAGGATATTTTGTTTGTCTAGTGGCCAGAAAAACTGCATTGAAGTATCGTTTTGTGCTAGGGGAGAGGGTGAGAGACCCCTGGAACTCCCCAGGTTGCTCTTCCTCAAAATCCATGTGGTAGTAGAAGTCCAACCTTCTTGAGAATATGGGGACCAATCATCCATGAAATATGGACTCGACAACAACGGTTAACCATACAGTACTTTGAATAAGTATTGATGGAATAATTAATAATGTGTATAATTTTCACTATACAGAATGTTTTCATCATACAAAGATTTTATTATACACAGTTTTCAGAGTAACAGTGCCTAATTTGCTTTAACTTACTAGGAACTCTTTGTTGGGGCAACATGACACGGCTATTAAGAGCTTTGGAATAGTTTGTAGTTCTTCCATTTAGCATATGTCCATTCACTTGCGATTTCACCCTTGCTCCGTTTCTGTGAGGATGGTTTCTGGAAAAGGAAGGTTCTCTCATCTCACCGGAACTTTTCCTTTTTTGATTTCTCAGTACTGGTCTTTGGGGGCGCACTTCCTTGCCATCGCTTCCGCTGTCATCGCTGTCGTAATCACGTAATCTTGTCCTTTTCTCGAATTCTCGTGTTTTCTTTCGAACGTTCTCTTTCAATTCTTTCTCAAAATTGAGCGTCGAGAAAAAATTCGTTTTAGTATCTGTACCACAATTTGCTTTCTGAATGGCATCGTATTCGGCAGGATCTTCTTTGCGCCTCTCTAGAGCATAATAAGAATGAGATTCGAAAGTTCGACCGCTGTTGGTTCGGCACAGCCTCGTGTGAAGTTCATATTCTTCCACAGATTCGCTAATGAATCGATGGTCATTCGAGTTCGATGTGGTACCTACGCAGTTGCTTGTAGTTCTGGTATCTTGAGCACCTTTTGAACTCCCCTAAAACGAGATAATGGAATTTTATTATCATGCAGTATAACATAAGAAAATGACAGACATGTAGTTAACGAAAGGCCAGTAATATAACAAAAGCAGGAAAGAAGAAAACAAAATTTAAAATAAAACTAATGTTATGCAGTCCTTAACTACATATCGGTTTAAAAAATATTTCATCATCTTATTTTATAAAAGACGCATGCGGCCACACCATTATGATATCAAGGTAAATGCAACCAATCAGTATAAACCAGTCAAAACAAATACAGTTTCGTGTATAGTTGAAACACTCATCTAATCATCGTTAAATAGTACTTGACGGAAACGTTTTGCCTTTTTAGCATTCAACAATAACACTAACACTAACACGTCTATAATCCTAGACGAGCTGAGCTTAGTAACCAAGCTGTATAGTCTGCTTACTAGTTCCTTGTATTAGCTGATTCTCATAAAGGACCTGAGTTAAATTACGTTCAAAGCTTAGTTCTTTGCAGTTTTACTACTGACAGAGTTTAAATGCAGTTCACCACAGACAGAGTCCATCGCAGACACAGATTGCGTGTTTTATCAGAATTTAAATGCAGTCAATTGTTTTGTTAATTATTTTGTATACGGAAAAAAAAATAATGATATTTTGACTGGGATTTATGGCTTAGTCTCTCTAAAGGCCGTATAATTACTTCCTTTATAAATGTAACTAGTGTGCTTAAACGGATGAAAGTATTGAAAACGTATAATTTCTTCTTAATGAGAGTAATTCAACTTTTAGAGGGTTGAGAGTTTGTTGATATAAGTTAAACAAACTAGTTGCATATCACTTAAAAAAAGAAAGAAACTTGAAGTACCTAAAATTAGTGCTGTGGAATCTTCCTCCAAAAAACAAAAAATGCCGCCCATGGGGTATAGTGGTTAGGGGACGTACTGCGATATCGAAGGGCCTGGGTTTGAGTCCTGAAGAAAGCATGGATGTTTGTAATTGTACAGTGTCTGTGCGGCATGGGGGCATTCTAAATATATGGCCAGCCGAATGTTCTCTCGAGAGGCTGATAGTAAGGGAAGAAGGATGTAAGACCCTCGGGCCCATCCCCCGGAGTACTGTGCTTTCCTTTAAAATGGGGGGGGCGGAAATTAGCGAAGTCGTACTGTCACCTGTATGATGCTCAAAGGGCTTGCCAACGATAGGCGTAATCTTGCTCAACACATGAATTTCGTAGGCTTGTTTCGATGCTACTGTCAAACAAATGTGATAAGTCACAATAACAACGAAACAAAAAGTGTCTAATACTGTGCTTTAGAAAACATTTCCGTATGAAACTAAATGAAGAAGATAGAATATATAATCAAATATATTATCATTATTATTTAGAAACAGTCGTTGCAAATTGTAGATGAACATTTATCAAAAATCAAATAATAAAAATTATAAAAGTCATTCGAAATTATAAATGAAATATGCATTTGCAAAATTTAAATACAAAATTTCATTTTCAGGTATGATAAACTCTTTTGACTATTCCTTTTAATTGTTATAACTGAAATAAAATTAATTTCAGTGGAACTGATCTTTTTCTTTTTAGGGGAAGAAATAGCCTTTTAGTAATTTATAATGTCAAAATGGGTTTCTGTTTTGGTATTTCATTCGATAATTACCAAGTTTAGCAACTTCACTGTGATATTAACATCTATTTTAAAACGAAAACTCTCATTGTTACATTAAAATAACTTTAGAGCTTTCCACATATTAGCGGTCTAGAAAAAATCTTCATTTGAATCAGTAAATGAAAATATATATAAAGCATCTTAAAGAAACGGTAATAAAAGTAAAAAAAAAAAAATTAAATTGGTTGATAAATTATAAAATGTTTTTCTAAAAACAAAAGCTGCAACTGATAAATTTTGATCAATCTGCCACAAACAGGTAAAATCACAAAAAAATTGCTATCTAAATAAAAGAAGAAAAAAAAGTGTCATAACAGTTTACCTTGTTGCAATAAATAAGATTGTATAACATCAATAATATAATTAAGAAATTTGCTATTGGTGTTATTTTCTTTCTCATTTAGAATGTACTGTTCGTTTTAATTTCAACAGTTTGTTTACATGTACTGTTACTTAAGCACTCTTCTATTTTGACATATTTCGGACAATAATGAAGGTAATATAATGTTGCCGACTTAGATGGCTTTCCGAATTGAAACTCAAACAGACAATAATAGATTAATAGACTAAGATTTCGTTTTCAGATACACCAAGCGACTATGTGAATGCTTTATATGTGTTTGTATATATTAATATGGTGTTAAACAGGATGTCCTTTGTACAAATTCCAGGTGCGCCCCAAGTAATATTGAATAGTAAAATGTCTCTCTTAACATCGTTATCTTCCTCTGTATGCTTTAACCACATGCTATGACTGTTATGGAAAGCTGTTAAGAGTTCCAAGCTTCGACTGCGAATTTAAGAGCATTACACACACACACACACACACATATATATATTAATATATGGTACTATTCGGTTTTGAGGGCCGTAAAAAATCGCCAAACTATTGTTACTGCCAAATATAATTGCGGCAACCCTAACGCAAGAAAGGAAGTATAATAGTAAATAACTATCTAAGATTGATGTTTTGATTTAGCTGAAAGGTTAATTTCATATAATATTTTTTATTATTATAATTTATATAAAAAAGGCTAAACATGACTGAATGGAAGCATAAGAGTAAATAACTATTTCAGATCATTATTATAATTTATATAAAAATTGCTAAACATAATTGGATGGATGTCTGCATCGCTATTTCGCTTATATTTCGCTAAAGCATAATTTCGTCTCTTTGGTTGTTCAAACATAATTTTCTATAATGAATGATGCCTTTTCTTTGGAAAAATTCTCGGTAAAGTGCAGAATCGCCCAGTTATTTGCTTGCCACTTTTTACAAGGGTAAAAACAATTGGATTTTTGTCAATTTTCTTTTACTTTTTAAGTGAAAATAGGTCGATGTGTACATAAATAAAGGGTGTGCGCAGTGCCATTTTTGTGCAATTTTGGGATTTTGTTTTGAAGTGAAAATAGGTCGATGTGTACATGGATATCGAGTATGTACATGGATACCGAGTATGTGCAATTCTTAAAAACGCGTCAAGCAGTGGGTGATTTTGCATTTTACCCGAAATTCTATTACAGATTTTCCGTCATGGGCAATTCTCAAATTGGGCAATTCTCAAATCCATATGATATCAAAAAAGGATTTAAAAATTAAACCAGTATTTCAATGACGTCTTGAGAAATGTAGAACTATATAAACTTACGCAATCTGAAATCAGCGAATACGCTAGATTTGGCGCGCCAATAATATTGAAAAGCAAAATGTCTCTTTTACAGCATTTCAAAATGTTTGTTCTAATTTAGACCATACTCGTTCCAAATTGGAAGTGCTGCCATCTAGTTATGTTTTTTGTAAATATACTTGCATAGAGACCACTGAAAAAGGAAAAGGTGTGCGTGTGCGTAAGACATGTAAGTAAAAATTCTAACTTTAATTTGTAATAGTTTCTAAGCTCTTCCTTTCAGTTTGGGATAAAAATAGTAATTAATTAACCTAGCTAAAGCCAGCATTTGATTGTTATACTATAATGCTGCCGACGTAGACAGTTTTCCGAACTGAAACTCAGACAATAATAGATTAATAGACTTGAGATTTCGTTTTGAAATCAAGCGCACTTGTTTTCGGCTTCTTGGACTAGTTAGCCTTCTGCTTCATCTCTCTTCAAAACTATATATTTTAAATTATAATCAGTAACGATGTAATAAATTCTGTAACATACGCACTTTTATTTGCGTTTGCTTAATGTCATATTTGTCAACTATAATAAAAAGTAATGTTATTAATTCGGCCATTTACTTATTTGTGCTCCAACGTTTATTTTCAACAATATTCAAAATTTTACATATACATTAAAGGTTCTTGAAGTTGAGGCCGACCAGCGGCCAAGCGATTAAGTCGCTGAACACTGGTAGTTCGGTCTGGGGTTCGAATCCCGCCGAACGGGAAGCAGCATAGATGTTTTCGTGGTTTTCTCCATGTACAACATGCATATGAGCAAATATCGCTTAGAAAGTCTTCCACGAAGGCATCCTTTCCCTTAGGCAGATAGCCCTCGAGTGCTCCGTTATTAAATAAACCAAACCAAGTCGATCGTGACGAATAATCATCGAAGCGGAAATTTTGCTGCATAAATTTTACCTGTTGTCTTGTAGACTTCTGAGGGTCAGCTATCTTCTCCGGGGAACCGGAATTATTCGGGAATCTGTAACTGAGGAAAGGCGATTTTTTCTCGTTGTCACTCCTCACCATGCTCGACGTTTGGCTGTTGAAATTGTTGCAAATGCCGCATGGAGCTTCAGAGCCATGGACGCATATATACCTGGATAATTTTAAATATTTGTCTTAAGTATCATTGAAATAATTAACTAGAAGTAATGCTTAATTAAAGTTTAAGGAACACTCAAGAATCAAACTTTATTTCTTGTGCATTATACATTGTGTCCCGGCAAGACAGCATGAACTCTACAAGGCAAGATTCTTCATTTTAAATACATAAAAATTTAAATTTAAAAATTTAAATTTTATATATTTAAAAAAATACGAAAGAAAAACCACTTCTCCAATACTTTTAGGATGAAATGGGAACGGAAGATATTATTCAAAGATTATATAAAGAGAATACTCAATAAATTAAAGAAATATCCAATTTCAAAAGTTAAATTATTATTATTTTTAATCTGTATTAAAATTAAGATTTGTCGCTTAACTGAGCAGCAGAGATTTATGTGGTTGGCTAATTCGGGACGGAGAGATATAAATTATTAATAATATTGCAGGACTCCAGTTACACGAATCGTCAATAAATCGGATCGCTTATTTCTCTTTTCATCCAGGTAAGATTAAGTTTGTCGATTTCTTATCAGCTTTTTATTAGTTTGCTTATTAGAATAAAACTGCTGTAAATTTATGTAAATATTATATATATTAATTAATAATTTGTTTCTAATATATTTTTGGGTTATTATGAATTTGTGTTTATTTTAGTACATTTTACATGATAATTATACATTTATTTTCATTTGTTTATTTGGTGTATAATTATTTTATGCTTATTACTTCGAAGAGCAATAGCCCAGAAGGGCTATTAATTTCGTTTTGGCATTTTGTAGCGTTTCAGTATAAACGGCGAGTCACTTTTCAAATTGTTGCCACCAAATATATATATATATATATTGGTGGCAATTGAACAGATTTTTATTTTCAAATTGATGCAATATTTTCAAATTGTTGCCACCAAATATATATATATATATATATTATTATTATTATTATTATTATATTTAAAGATTTTAAATAGTGAAGAAGCTGCATGAATGTGTGTATATTTCTCGCACTGTGATAAAACAGCGTTACCTAGAAACATTAAAAGCTGAATAACGTAGGTGCCTCCACCCAAATATAGGCATCTGGAAGCCCAAATTTAGAATCTGTTTTATTATCTATTTCATATTTTGTAAAGCATTTATGAGTTTTTGATTAAGAAACTCAATGATTTCAAAGCGAGCCATGGCAACACTGTACGGGGGAAAAAAAAAACATTTTTATCTCCAGCGCTCGAGCCCGTGTATCGGGCTCATTTTAAATTATTTGGCGATATTGATGTTGAATTGAATTTTATTGTTCAAGTGCGAAAAACATAATATTTAATAAATAAAAGTATCATACAAACCGTTATAAAAAGCTCCTCTGGGCGTAATATAAAATCTGAAAACTTCCAGATTTTTTTAATTGAATTTATTTATAAAAGTATCATACAAAACGTTATAAAAAGCTCCTTTGGGCATAATATAAAATCTGAAAACTTCCAGATTTTTTTTAATTTAATTTTGAATTTGTGGGTAAAAGTTGTGTGTTTGTTCCCTGTTGTAGATCTTTTAATTCTGAATCAATAAATGTTTCAGTTGTAAAGATACCTCAATAAAACGAGAGATATCGTCAGAAATTCTACTAACATGTCCATGGACGTATTTGGAAAAGTCTTGCCCTTTTCTATATTCTGTAAGTTTCAGAAGTTCATGTTTTTGAAGACCTAGAAAATATTTTTTACGAAGTTTTCAGAAGAATTTAACTTTACCCTTTGGCAACCATCGGAATAGGTTGTGAATAGCAGTCAGTCAGTTCATTCTTTTCAAAACCGTGTGACTATTCTGAGCTTCTCGCTGAATAATTACCGCTTTTATTTTTTTTTTATCTGCAGCATTACTCACATGTTGAAGAGAGTTTCGCCTAATGTCACGTTCAAGAGGGGGGGAAGAGCTGTTTATCTTACTTGTAAGTTTTTATTTATCTCAAAAAAGGCTCAAGTTTTTCCTGCTCGTCTCGCCTAATTATTTATACAGATCCCTATAAAGCCATAGCACATATCACTATGAAAGGTAAATAATACTATACTGACTTTTAAGAAACTATTACATTGTTAATATTATTATTTTATTGATTTACGTGAGCGAAAAAATTGCTGCTTCAATTTTAATTGAATAGGAGTAAGTCACGCGTTTCATTTTAAGGAAATAAAACGCAATTTCTTGGTTTAGTTTTAGCAAAATAAATATTTAAACAGGATTATCTGTTTAGCTCCCAGGCCTACTAAATAAAAATCAGGTCTTCTGTTTTATTTCAATAGGAGTTGTGACTTGTGCTTAGGAAAATATTGAAGTAGTTTCACATAATCACATAATTTTGTCGAAAGATTATTTTGGTTTATGAGAATAAAAGTATTTTTAAAAATAAAAGTTTTTTTTTTTTTTTTGCTGTAATAAAAACAATAAACCAAATAAATAAAAAAATAAAAACTCTCTCTAATTTATGTTGTACTAACATATTTAGACAACAGAAAAAAGTAAACGAATTGTTTAGATTTTTTAAATCTTTCAGATAGGTGCAATTCAAGACGGATATTTAAACCGAGCCGTCAGAATTAGTTTCTACTATCTGAAGGACTAGGTCAGCTTCTGACGAAATGGATTCCTGGATCCCTGGCCACGCTGGCATACAAGGGAATACAACTAGCGGACATTATAGCTAAAACTGCTACTACAATGTCTAATTTCCCGATCCCACTCACAGATATCAGGGTGATGACCAAACGTAAATTTTTTAATAAATGGCAGAGTGACTAGGATAACCAAACCAACAACAAGCTGAGAAGTGTTAAACCCGCAACTGAATGTTGGCCGTTCTATAACAAATATAAGTTTTTTTTAACCCGGTTGAGAATTGGTCATTGTCGCCGAAAGGAAAGAAGCCGAATATCTGCCGAAAGGAAAGAAGAATCGCCGTTGCGCAAGGTGCAATGCAGATCTGATAGTCCGTCATATTTTATTGGAATGTCCCACTTTATTATTTTCGCCAAAAACATTTTAATTGTTTAAAATTGGATTTAAAAACTTAAGAGGAAAAAAGCATTATCATATATTGTCTCAGTTTTTAAATGATATTGAATGCTACTATAAAGTGTAAACTGTTTTTATTGTTTTTCCTAACTTAAAATACACAGTAATTGCCTATACGAAATTTCTTTCAACATACTTTATAACCATCGTTTTTTAATCTTTGCTTGGAGGAGAAAACCTTGAAAGGTTTTTGTGCCAGAAATCACAATCAATCAATCAATCAACCTGACGAAATGGATAAAGATTTGTTTTCTTAAACCATCGTGTGTTCAAAATTTAATTTCCTATTTAAAAGAAAAATTGACTTATTTCTACAAAAATGATACTTAAATTCTTTAAACAAGCGTTAATCCTTCTCAAACTGACTAATTAACTCAAAGGACAATGTATACACTACATAAACACAGTGTATATGGTGCAAATGTATTATTACAACTAGATATTATTTGTATAATATATTTTTATATAGTTTTATATAATAGAGGTTATATAATTGCATCATATAAACTGTATTATATTACACTATATAAAAATATACAGTAAGCTTGTATATGATACTTTATGCATACTCTATATAAAATCTATACCATCCAAGAAATATACAATAATGTACAGTAATAAACGGTATATAAACAGTTAAGCAAAATAAACTACTTTTGTACGTTTCTGTCTTGCTTTCCATATTTTAACATACTGATATTAGTATTGAAAAATAATCTAAAATATACTTTTCAATAATTAAACGTTGTCTGGAAGGAATACCATTCGTGTTTCTCCAATTTGACATTTGAATGTATCTTAATGATGCACTCCATAGTTTGATATTGTAAAATATATGTGAAAAATTTTTTAATTTGGAAAAATGTAATAATAAGCAATTTAAAGTGCAATATATCCTTACGAAACACGGATTTACGGAAGGCGATTTTGAGTATACGCGGTGTTTCCATTTAATTTGTTGTACGCTCTTTATATTCTGGTTTGAAAATTTATTTACTAAGGAAGTCAGACATTACTTAGAACAGCATATTGCGGCTACTACTCAGCTAAAATTACAAGCCACCTTCTTAGCCACCAGTATGTATGAATGAATTTTGTATTTGTAGATGTACAGGATTCGAAACCCCATTATGGAAGTCCAGTTGATAGTTGAAAGCCTGATTTTGATGTTTACTGTTTTTAATATTTGAATCGCTGAAACTCTATGAGAGCAGTTCTTAGCAATTTTACTTCTTTTCTGTCTTACTATAGTTTTAGGCTTCTATTAAGTGCGCAAGCGCAAATTCTTTAGAAAAAATAGAAGTTTAAAAAAATGGAAGTGGACAGCTAATTAATCTGTAAGGTAAATTTTAATTTATAACAATTATTTTATTTCTGAAACCCTTTCCTATCAATTCTTGTTTCCACTTATAAATCCCTACTATAGAATCGCGTTGAATGCAAATGAGTTAGAAGAGGTATTTAAGGTGTGGTGGGATGTTGTGTGGTGTATTTAATTATGGCGGAGCACACTAGGGCTATCTGCCTAGAGGTATTTAAGGAAGATTCAGCTTACTTCGATAGAGAGTGCTAGGAGTCCTTAGTGGGGCGTGTTTACCTTCTGGCTAAGCAACTCTTGAAGAAGTTGTTACGCTCGGCCGTATTATACGTGCCTATTGATATTCGCCGGGTAGTTTAATTTAAGGGTCAACTACGTTAGGTAATTGTGTCTAGCTTCAGCTAACTCTCGTTTAGTTAATTATAGTTTCGTTTCTTTTCTTATTCTGAGTTAAAGCCCGAGTAGAGGCTTGCCTGTAAGCCCGAGAAAGGGCCAACTGTTATTATTATTATTTTTTTTTTTTTGAGTGAATATGTGGGTATTTTAACTCTTCTCGAGTGTACGTCTTAGTTGTTTGAACTCAGTGATAAGTCGCTACGTAGTTCACTAGGTTCTTCGACGCTTCATTTTAGACAAAATTTAGGAACCTTACAAGATTTAACCGTATAATATTATCTGAGAACATTTTCAATTATAGGTTGCTCCAAAGGTAACTGAAAAATAATTTTTCTTATTACTTGAGTAACTATTTCATTCAAACGTTAACTTACTCTTTATTAGTTTGATAACTCGAGCAACGAGTTGGTAATTCCGTAATTTTATCTTTCGCCTGATCTTTCTGTTTAGAATCATCACTAGAAGACCTTCCGCCTTCTGGTTCAGGTCTTGCAGGACACTGGTAATCTCTATTCTGACGCTTCAGCCATTTCTTCATACCTGTTGGTTGCTTCCAGTTATACTCCATATCCACAATTTCTTGGTTGCTTTTGTGAGTCGTATCTCCAGAACACATGACATAATCTTGATGGTCAGTCTGTAGACTTTTTGACGTATCTTGTTGAATATTTGGCGTATAATCTGAGTCTCGCTTGGTAGAATCTTTTCTACAAGCCGCATTGCTATCCGTTGATTTCTCTTGAAGATTTAAAATTCGCAGCTGATGACGTATATTAACCTTTTCTTTATCCCTCTGTTTTCGAAATTCTTCTTCGACTTTATTCATCCATTCGATTTCTTGCTGCCGCTTTCTTTCCCTTGCTTCAACTTCTCTTGCTAGTTTTTCTTCTAATTTCTTTTTTTCTTCTTGTCTTACAGTACTTTGGTAAGTAAACTTCTTTCTATTGCTAGGTTTTTTCAATATCAATTCACTGTCTGTATTAACATGAATATCATCTGCTACAGATCTGTGTTGAACTGGTATGGCACTAGAACTGTACTCCGGCAAGTACATGACATGGCCTTCAGAAGACTGACAAGGAAAAGATTTTCTCCACTCGGGATTACGAGAGCTGTAAGCATTAATCGGTTTGCTTCCTGTACTATCTTGCTGAACAGCTTTCGATTCAGAATTGCTCCTTCTTATATGGTCCAAAACATACAGCTCTGGAGCTTCTGCATCGTGTTTTACTGCATTTTCAATATTTAAATTATTGATGAAATTTGGAAGACTTCGGCTTAGTGACCAGTTTGAATCTAAACCTTTACTTTCGTCAGTAATACATTTTGTTCTTAAGCCTAAAGCTTTCTTCAAATTTCGTAAACTGTTGAAGTGTTGCCCATCTGCATTCTTGTAACCACCTTTTTTCCTTCTTCCTCTACTTCTCGTTCTTTCTTTTTCAGAAACAACAATTTCGTCAGAGTCTTTCTTCTGTTCAGTTCTTGGGAGAGATCTGGACGGAAACATTAGATTCGGCATTGCAAACTTAGCTTGTACTTTTGTTGGACTGTTTGGACTATTGATTTCAGCTGGCGATTCATCACTACCGCAGTCGCTATCGTCGACTAAATCATGCTGTGGTATCCATGTACCTCCGCATTCTTCATTTGGTAATTGGGTGTCGGGAGTATTACACAGTGCATCATTATTCATCAAATCGAAATTGTCATTTAGTAACATGGGACTTCCAGCGTCGGGTGAGATTCCTGAATCACCGCTGCGATCATGATTTAGACGTCGAGGTGCAGCTGGTCGGTTGATTCGATGAATTTTCTCTTCCATTATATCTTCTCCGTCGTCGCTACTTACATCAGAACGCTGCTGATGAGATTTAAAAAAGTCTAAATTGATCGATTTCCACACATCTGTAGGAGAAAATCGGGGAAGCTCAACCGGCCTCCGAGGCAAAGTGGGACGCAGCTGAAGATCGATCTCCATCTCTTCCTCAGAAGTAGAAGAGCTTTGCAGGGTCGTTTCTGGAAAAAATCGAGGTACTGATTCTGGGATAATTGAATCCCATTTGGCTTGCCTTTCACTAGAGTTTGGCATTTCAAGAGGATCACGATAAGTTCTCTTCTGTTGCTTCTGTATAGATGGCTTGTCCTCGTCCTTTTCTGTGTAATCAACAACGCAGTCCTTTCTAATATCCGATGCTTTTTTGTGAATGGGTAATTTTCGGGCACAGTGATCAACATTAGACCTTTCCAGGTTTTTTCTTTCTGCATTGTTTTCTTCTTTACTGTACATAGAATTTCCTGGTTTATTTGAATCAGTTTGCTTTAATAAGAATGGGTTTTTGTGAGCAAACTGTGTTGAATTTACAGTGACTTTACCACCAGTTTCGACATACTTTTCGTGCATATCACTGCTTTTCTCCATTGATGATTTGAAAGATTCGTTTCTATACTGTCGTGTTCTCTGTAGCCTTTCTGCTCTTCGTTTTGCGGCATCAGCGATGGCCTCCTTTAGAACGCTATCTGATGTCGTGTGATTGTTGCATCCATTAGGATGAGTAACATTGTCAGCAGCATAGGAATTTCGTAGACTAACACTGCGATCGGAGATTTCACTTCGCTTACTTTCTTCCCTTCCTTTTATTCTTTGTTCTTCAGTTCGGTCTAGTGATTTGCTTCTTTGCCTTGGGACATTGTCTGTCATGTATTCTTGATTAGGTTTACTAAATTTCCATTTGTCTACCATTCTTCTATTTTTCTCGTAACTTTTGTTTGGAGTTTTTGATACTCCTCTACTGTCAATAGCCTGGTTGTAATCAGGCGGCGGAGGCGGTGGTGGTGGCGGCATTTCATCAGGTGGAATTGGTGGAAGTGGCCTTCTTGGAGCATCATTATAATCATACGCAGATGTTTGGGAGTTCATCATATTATGTCTTTCGTTATTGTAGACAGGAGCTTTACCTAATGTTCTGGGTAATGTATTCGATTGAGGAGGTTCTGGAGCACGTGATTTTTTTCTAGATTTGATTTTGGCTTTGCTAGGACTCATGGCGATAATGCTTCGCAAGTTGGAGTTGTTTTCTGTGTCTCCTCTTCCATCAGTGTCATATTCGTCATCATAGGAATCATTATCATTCTCGTTCTCGCGAATCATCATTCTGACAATATCCGGATCACTGTGAGACTTCCTATGACCATAGAGTGTTTGAAAAGACACATTTTGCGCCGGCGTCTGCAAGGCGTGGCACTTCTTCTGAAGCAGCTGAACGAACTCTGGTTCTTTGTCAGGTACGGACACGACGTTGTTCTTCCGTCCACTGATAGTGCCACCGCTATGTAAAATGCTGCCATTGTCAGTGCTCCGAAGGCGCTGAGGGACATTGGACACAACGGGAAGCACACGGTTTTCTGGACTTGCAAATTTAGCAACACTGAACTTCTTTCCGCGACCTTCTTTGGGGTAATTTGTATGCAGGCGGGATGAAGATTGCGAGTGAGAATTACCCATCGATTTTTCTTATTGTCCTATGGAAGAGAAAGAGAAGAAAACATTTACCAAATAATAATAGAATACAGAAGATTATGTATAATAGTAATTATAGAATACAAAAGATTATGGATAATAGTAATTATAGAAAACAGAAGATTATGTATAATAAATAATGAGGATGATTTAGATAAGCATGCTGAAATGTTTCAGAGCGGGGACAGGTTCCTGAAAGGCAAATCAGAATCATATAGAAACGAAAGATCGGAAACGTCATCTCCATGTTGTAGTTGACTCCATGCTGTAATTGTTCGGTAGCGAGACTATTCCAGATTTCTTTAAATATATCGTCATTTGTAAACCGCTTGTAAAGGTTTTCCCCAACGGCCCCAAGGATCCCGCCCAACAACCACAAAGTTTGCTAGTTAAGCACTGCACGCAAAGGTAAAATAAAATGGCGGTGTTCCCGAATTCTGAGATGGAAGGATACGCATCGCGTGTACTGACCAGGGACTTGTGACGGAGAAGCCACTATGCGATTGTATTGCAAACAGATAGCGATGGGTGCCAAAAACCTAAGTTTTTATACTGCTGTATCCCAAGTTATGCAAAATTGATTCTTTCCAGAAGCCTGTCAGTTTCGAGAATAATGGGCACTCATTCTAGTCTGTATTGCGCTTTATTTATGCACTAACACAAGAAAATAGCGCTCCTGATACTACGTTACAATATGATTGCGATTTATCTTTGTGTACTTTGTCCCTCCTAGAAGTTTCTACGTGCTTAACCGAATCCTGTACAGTAATGAAAGACACATTTTGGTTATAATAAATAGCCAACAAATTATATTAATTATAATACTTCGGAAGCTTGGTGTTAATGACCATTACAGATATTTTTCATGGTTTCTGTAAAATCTTTTCATTCAGAGGAAAAACTCGTGCTCCCAGCATAAGAATAGTAATTTTGATAATTTAGATGAAAACCGAATTTTTCATTAATTTGGGAAAATGTATCTTAGAATTTAAAATGTAAGTTCGAATTTTCAGAAACTTTTCTTCTGCTTTCTTTAAAGTTATGAGCTAAAAGTCTATCTGTCACATAGACATGATTTCAAATGAAGACACTCTAATAAATTTTTAAATTCTTTTTTAAAATTCTAAAACAAAAAAAAATTAAAAAATTCTAAACCATAAATATCAAATAATCCAATGCTTTCTAATTTGGAATATTCAGAAATATGTACATGGACATAATAATTTCAAAATATACATTGTTATTACTATGAATAGAACATGAAATTTATTTTGTAAAACTAGAAGACAGTACTCCAGTTTAAAAATAAAAAAGTTTTTCTGAATAAAATATAAATTTTCTTCTTCTCTTTTTTCCTTAATTAAATGTTTCCTTTCGTTAAGTATTTGTAATAATTTTATACTATAATTAGCCCAAAGCGCTTTATCCCGGAAAGGCTATTAATTTCGTTTTGGCATTTTGTGGCGTTTCACTTTTCAAATTGTTGCCACCAAATATTAGAGCCCTGCATTATATTTAAAGAAATTAAATAATGAAGAATCTTCATAAATGTATGTATGTTTCTCGCATTGTGATAAAACAACGGTACCTAGAGACATCCAATTTTGAATAACGTAAGTCTCCACCCGAATATGGGCATCTGGAAGCCCAAATTTGGAATTAGTTTTATTATCTATTTCATAGTTTGTAAAGCATTTATGAGTTTTTGATTAACTAATTCGGTAATTTCAAAGCAAGCAACGGCAACACTGCACAAAAAAATATTATCTCCAGGGCGCGAGACTGTGTTTCCGAAATTCTAAAGAAATGCTCTTTTAAATATTTTGTGATATTGCTGTTGAATTGAATTTTATGCTTTTAAGTACGAAGCACATGATATTTAATAAATAAAGGTACCACATAAAACGTTTAAGAAAATATAAATCTGAAAGCTTTCTAATATAAAATATAAAATCTAATATAAAATATAAATTAATATAAAATCTGAAAGCTTTCTAATTTTTTAAAATATTTTTATTAGTTTTTTTTTAAATTAATAAATGGCTAAAGTAAATTCGTATATTTTACTATTTGATTTAAGACATAAAATCAATTATATAAGATATATGCGAAAATAAAAATAATATATTTAAAGAAATAATAATGAATTTTCCTGCTTTGTAAAAAAAAAAAAGTTTAATTTCATTACATTTTAGCTTATTACAACAATTTATACCACAAGAAATAAGATCATGGTTCATACGTGAGCTAAGATTTTTATACGTAAAACTGTTATCATATTTACAATTTAATTCCGATTCATGTTAAAAAATACAACATTACTTTAAATTACAAATCCTATTTTTGAAAAAAAAATGTAATTCAAATATTTCTTCGCTATTTATTAAGAAAGCAAGTAAGTACATTATTCACTAAAATTTAAGATGCATTTTATTATTGGCGTAAGAAAAAACAAATCTATATGAGTTTTAAGGCTATTTGCGAGTTGCTGCCTGCTAAGAGAGCTGGTAATATATGTGACAAGTAATATGCATTTTACTTTAGGAAGTTTGTTTTTGACCCACCTTTATTTCCGTTAAATATAAATATTTTTTTAAATGTTTCTCTAATCAGTTTTTATTCACTGAAGGTAGAGCAATTAAAGTTATTTCAGGTTTATTTAAATGAGGTGAGAGATGTCTGCCGAAGCCATCCTTGAAGTCCACCATTTGAAGCATGTTGTTCATCAAGTAAATTATTCAACCCTAAAGGAAAACGTGCATTTTATAAACAGCTCCTGAATGAGTAACTTGTTATTTGCTTCCCAGGTCACATATCTCGCGCATCCATTAATGCCTACGCAGACGTGCTTCATCCAATAAATTGAAGCAATTTGAAGCGTTGGTATTTTTGTTTATTTTCGGATTTTTGTACAGATTGTGGTATTTTCCAGCAATGTGCATTCCTTATCACTAAACAATGTCCATTTAACAAAATGGAAATTTTCAACATTTTTCAAATGCAAAATTAAAGTATGAGAACTAACCTTTATTGAAAAAATAAAATTCAAAAGTTTCAGCTCTTAACCAGTTACCTGTGATTAACAAGTATACTCGTCATGAAGAAGCGGCACGATTTTGTGTATTTCCGAGTATACTCGTCATGAGTATAATGAAATGGAAAGATAAGAGGGAAATTTATTTAGTAAGTACTGTACATAATGACAACGTAATAGAAACAGAGAAAAGAAAAATAATAACAAAGAAACCGGAGCTAGTGATTGATTATAATAAAAAAATAGGTGGAGTGGATAGGAGCGATGGAATTATCATAGAGTACTCCACAGCAAGAAAACAAATCAAAAAGTACTACAAAAAGATGTTTTTCCATTTCTTAGACTTTATGTGTCTGAATGCATTCATATTATATAAAAAAAAATAATGGAACATTATCGCGTATCAACTTTTTGCTCAAATTTATTGAAGACACTTTTGCGACGTATCCAGTTGAAAAAAATAAATCCATACAAACTCCGCCATTTAGACCTAATATAAACCAATTAGGCGGGAATCATGTTCCCGATTATATACCCGGAACATCGGGAAAAAAAAAAAAAAAAAAAAAAAAAAAAAAAAAACCTACGCGAAGGTGTTCGCATTGCTACAAACGTAAGATCACGAAGGAATCGCGTTACTGGTGTTCGATTTGCAAAGTCCCACCCTGTTTCGCTGAATATCACTCCACAGCAGGAATTTAAATTCTTACTTTTATATGTATAATATTTAATTTAATTGATTGCGTTTTTATTTTAATATGAATGTAATATATGCTTATGTTAACAAAATAAGTAAATACTAGTAATAAAATTTTCAATTTTATAAAATAAACCCATCTTTTTCTTCCAATATTTTACCAGCGCAACTTACTCTGTGATGGGCGAACATACTCGTCATGGCTCGATTCTGGCGACACATAACGGTGCGCACTCTTAAACGAGAGCGCCATAGTTAACTGGTTAAAAGTCGCTTCAAAGGGTTGATTAGGGCTTTTTACAATCTTGCTGAGCTTGCAGTGTACAACTCTGCTGTTTCACTCACTCTGACTAATTCTCTCTTTTTTTTTTTTTTTTTTTTGGCCTATTTAACTTTATTATTGCTATTTCTTCGCTCTTTGGCCGGAAACAATTCAACAGCAAAATGGCAAAAACTTTAAAAGCGGCATAGCAGTATACGTTTAGAATTTCCCAGGCAACGTTAAGTGTCGGTATATATTGTTCCGCTTTCTTCAGTCTGTAGAGACATTAGGTTAATTGGAAAAGCCGGAGACATGAAAAATTAGCCTTCGCCGGGAATCGAACCACGAACCTCTGGAATACCGGCCCAGCGCGCAGAACCACTACATCACTAAGGCACGCTAGGAAGGCAGGAGAAATACCTTATAAGTCTTTTCTCAGTTCATCATGCCAATGGTCAGTTTCCTTATTAAGATGACTTTACAAAACTTTTGTTGTCTTATTATTAACATTTTCTGTGTTTACTTTATTTATTAAATATCACGTTCTTAGCGCTAAAGCCACATAAAATTCGATTCAAGAGCAAATCCCAAAATATTTAAAAACAGCATATTTTTAGAATTTGCGATACATAGTCTCGCGCGCCGGAAATAAAAATGTTTTAAAAAAGTACAAGTAAGTAAAAAAGTAAAGTTTTACAAAATATGAAATAGATAATAATGAAATACGAAATTCAAAACTTAGGCTTCTAGGTGCCAACGTGGAGGACTACGTTATTCAAAATTTGATTTTTCACATTTCGAGAAACAAAGATATATACATGCTGATCCTTCATTATTTAATTTCTGTAAATATAATTCCGGCCGATAATATTGGCAAGAATTTCAAAAGTGATACGACGTATGTAAGTGTTTCGAAGCAAAATGAGCTTCGACACTATTGTTCATTCGGGACTAAGCCCCTTTTACGGTTATGATGCCTTTGTCTTTAATCAGCTGATTTACATGACAATGGTGATCGTGCGATGAAAATAAAAATGTGTACTATGATAAGCAGAATTTAAATCGGTTATAACCGTTTAATACAATTATAAGGTGTTTTCTCCCTCTTTTCTGCATGCCTTCGTGGTGCAACGACAGCACACTCCCGGCCACGGCATTGCTCATTTTTCGTGTTTCCTACTTCAGAAATCCTATTGAGTCTACAGGGGCGCCCGAACTAAAAAGGTGGTGGATGATGGCTCTCCACCACCACGATTTCGAGATTGGATCTCTTAATCCCCAGTCGCCCCTTAAAAGGGGGAGTATATAGGGTATCAGTATCAGTAGTGAGCACAGCCCGACCCGCCTAACCAAACAACTTGGTCTTATGGTCATGACAGGCCATGCCCATTTCAACAAAAGATTATGTTTTCTCCCTCCTTTTGCATGCCTTCGTGGTGTAATGGTTAGCACACACGACGCGTATTTGAGAGGTTCAGGTTCGAGTCCCGGCGAAGGCACTGCACATTTTCACGTCTCCTGTTTAAAAATAACATAATGACTCTACAGCTCGAAATTTCTTAATTAACATATTCTAACAAATGTGGAACGAAAAAGATCAAGCCTCAGCTGATTATCGATTAAATGGGAAGCTTACATTTTTAATTATTTCATTTTTCTCTTTACATGCATAAATTTTAGCTAATTCGTATGTTACCTACGTAAAGAAATTTCATTTATTTGAAATGATAATTAGTAGAAACTTATCTTTATTACTTATCTTTACACTAGAAAAACAAAAAAGGATTTATTCATTATTTTAATACATTTCCCTAAATTAATGAATTAATTAGAATTAAAAAAATATGTTGTTAATAAGTGTTTCAGGTTTTTCCCTTACTAAAAGGCTTGATTCTTTAAGGAGTATGAAGTTGATTATTTTATCTTATTTGTTGTCAGTGCTGGAAATTTCTTTTCGGTTGTTGTTAATGGAAGAAGGCGACACAATGCAAGTTAATTTATATTGTTAAATTGTGAAATATTTTTCCTTTTACAGTGTTTTACATTTCAAAAGCAGTATTGATAACAGTTGGAGTTTCTGACGTCGTGTTTCTACATTCTTCAGTAGATGTCGTACTCTATCAAGATCGTCTCAGCTATTTTCTTCAGTAGGATTATGAAAATTTAAGTCAAGTGGTATAACAATATAAAAACAATCTGATTTGAACATTTCAGGGTTTCAGGGTTCAAATTATTAATACAAAATCTTCGAAATTTCTTCGTTTAAATTTTAGTAAAAATTTAAATTTTAGTAAAAAATTAAGTATGTCACATTAAAGCGCCTTACGTCTCTGGAATTTTTTTTATATATCTCACCCCCAAATATACAGTTCTAAATCTAAACACTGAACAATGTTAGCCGGATATTAATGTTATTTTTAATACTATAAGTAAAATATTACCTGATCGTTTTCTGATTTGTTAATGTTGAAATCAAGGAAGGAGGAGTAATATAAATTTATATTTAGCAGTTTTGTAATATTGATATTAAGAATGAAAAATAGGCTTAATAGATTCAGTAATGCAATTGTGTCTGATATGACTTAAGGTGAGGTGTAAGTTCAGATGTCTTGGTCCTGTTGTTACACAGGAAATTGGTTTGGTTTATTCGATTACGCTAAAGGACACTAGAATTATCTGGCTAGCAGCCGCCTTTATGGAGGACCTTCTAAGGGAAACTAGCTCGTGTACACATTACACATGAGGAAAAACACGAAAATGCTGATGCAGCCAGCCCACTAGCCAGGAATCGAACTCAGGTTGGAACTACCAGTGTTCAACGATTTCATAGATCGGCCGCTGATGAGCCTTTTTTATGCAGAAGAAAGTATTAATAAACTACTAATAAAAGACCTACAACACCTAAACTTATAAGAAATGTCCAAGATTTAATACGAAAAGTACTTCTTGATGTTACCATAAACGAGTCTTTCATTTCCTAAGAAAAAAAAAAAAAAAAAATGTTTAATTGAAATTCATCCCTAAAGGCATCTCTGCTAAAACGAACATCCTTCTGGTCCTCCCAAGCTTTTGCCATAATCAGTTAAAAAACTAGTTCCTTAAAATTGTACACAGAATTCATTTTACAGTCAGTTAAGGTATATAATGAGTACATCTCTACATAGCTGAACATAAAGATTAAAAACAAAAGTAAGAGTGATATACCAATAAATAACTTGAAAATCTATGCCAATAATAACTTAAGGATTATCAAACTTTGTTTTAAATTACTCGGACATTAATTTCGAAAGAGAAGCTTCATTACATTTCGGGTAACAAGTTTATGCATTCTCTAAAAGTGTAATGTTTCACCATGAAACCGATGTTAAACACAATTTTGAATTTTACCTATTTTATAAAATCAATGATAAAGGTATGGTTACTTAAATAAAGCGTGGTATATGTAGAATTGGTAGAAACTATTAGATTTTCGAAGTAGGAAAAAAGAGTGACGTCATCGCCGAGATTCTCGAACTTCGGAGCTCCCGATGATGGCCCGGATTGACTTCCAACTACACCTCAACTTTGCAAACTGTAAAGAAAAAGAAAATTCTTTATATAGCAATGAGGTTCTCATTTTTCAACGAGTTTTCAGATTTCTTAAAGCGAATGTTCTTCCATACGACGTTTTTTTTTTTTTTTTCAAAACTCTTCATAATTAGATGCTGCATTCGGTTTTCTGGCTGATCTCTTACGTTGCCACCCTTTCTTTAAACCTTCTATTGTCTTCAAGATGCAAAGTATTGAAAAAGTAAATTCATCTGATTTGTGCAGACTCAACACGTCGTACAATTCTAAACAATTCGAAAGTTTCATCCACCTTTATAAAAAGAAGGGGGGGAAGTAAAGAAAAACCTTTCGGCATGCTATTCCTAAAGGCGTCCATGTGTATCAACACGTGAAAAGACTTCATTCAGCTAATAAATAAATTTTCAGAAACAATGTCTTTCTTCTTTTCTGGCGGGAATACCTTCTTCAGCGGGCTATATTAAAAGAGCTCGCGTGTGATCTCGCATCACGAAAGATGGCGGACAGGAAACTGGAATGACCCATATCTCTGGCATAAAGGTGACCCCCACGGAAGGAAGAACGGTCTCTTCCAACCAGTTCTGATTGTCCCCCATTATCATCATTTCGGCCACCAAGGTCGGCCTCTGCTCGATATTCATCTCGCCCGGGTCACCGGCGAGCATGTTTTGACCGGACCGGAGTCTTGGTTCTCCTCGGGCGAAGGTAAAACGAATCCTCGGGAAACGCGGCTGCGAAGATCAAAAGCGCACCTTCGGAAGCGTTTATCCGATGAGTAGTGGGCGAGAATTCTTCTCCTACCCGATATCGACCGTCCGACTAACTTCTTTTATGATTTAAGGCAGATGAAACGTTCTAGTTAAAATGGTCAATAAAACTATACTGGTCGATGGATTTACGCAATGTTCTTGTACCGGTATTCTCTCTGTGTTTATTTGACACATTTTGGATGTATATGTTTGATGTAAGTGTTAAGAAGACACTAAGAAGTGTTAAATTTTTATACCATGTACTAAATTTATTACAAAAGGGGGTGGGGCACAAATTCTTCCTTAATGGGACTAATTACCGTATTTTCCGGGATAGAGATCGAGGTTTTTTTCCCCCAAATTAAATATCTTCTAAAATGTCTAATAGATGACCGACATAATTATCATAAAGACTTTTATTTACGATTAGCAGCCATATTAACGGTTTTGTTGATTAAAGATACTTAATTATGTATTTGTAATTCCAAATAAATATTTAGAAAGAAAATATTTTTTTAAAATTATTATTCTATGGAAATTTTATGAAGGAACAAATAAATAATGGCGGCCTTTTATGCTTTAAAATATTTTTAAAAATAAATTTATGCACTTAATTCTTTGTAATTATTATTATTACAACAACAACAACAGCAATAGCAGCTACAAACAACAATAGCATCAGCTATTACAACTTCTAAAACTACTAGTACTAGCACTAGCAGCACTAAACTAGCACGACCATCACTACAACTACTAGTATTATTAGCACTACTATTAACAGAGTAGTACTACTACTATCACCAGTACTACAACAACTATTACTAAGTACTACCACAACACTACAAAGTACTAGTACAACAACAACAACAACTACTATTACTAGTACAAAAGTACAAGAATAACTACTGCTACTACAACAACAACTATAAGGGATTTCTACCGCCTTTTTGGCATGCCTTCGTGGTGTGGTGGTCTGCACGCCGGGCGCGTATTCCAGAGGTCCCCAGTTCGATTGCCGGCGAAGGCGTTGGTAATTTTTCATCTTTCATGCTTCCAAAAAATCCTAATGTCTCTACAAGTTGATATGAAAAAAATTACAAGAATTTATCAAAATAACAGTTCTCATAATAGAAATAATAAGTAGTACAGAATTCGTTTATTCTGTTAAATTTACTCAATCGCTATCATTAATTCTTTAAAATATCCCCACAAGGCCCAAATGTAAACGCATGCAAATAAAATGACTCGACAGCGGCCGAGCAGTGAAGTCATTGAACACTGGTAGCCCCATATGTAACGTGTATACGAGCCAGTTTCTGTTAGAAAATCCTCCACGAAGGTTATCCCTCCCCTTAGGCTTTAGGCATAGTGTGCTTTGCCATAATGTACTAAACCAAAGCAAACCATTTTTTAGTTTTAATTCAGAAAACAATTTAGTAGGACCCCTCCCCCTGCCACAAAAAAGCAGAAACTCAATTTAATTTTAATAAATGCAGTTTCATTTATTAACTGAATCTACATTTAGTAACTTTAATTTGTAAGTTTAATTTAAACTCTTAATAATAACAACATTCTAGAGTTAATAAATTTATTTTCAGGAGCAAATAGTCATCACTGCTGTGATAAATATCAATTTCATATCATAATATTTTATAAAGTACGCATATAAGAACATTTTAAGTCTTCTGAGCTCTTTAAAAATGGCGAGAAGAGAGAAAACATAAATTAGATTTTTATTATGGATGGCGGGGGGGGATGAACAAAGAATAAGACAGCGTTAAATTCATTATAAAACACACCGTCAGTTTAATTCTTTTTAATAAGTACATTTTTTAATACAGCACGCACTTTCCCCCTTTGACCGCAAAGGCAACAGAACAGCGATAGTCAACCCTTAGCAGAATAGCTGGTCTGCTATTATACTAGAGCTACTGTTGATTCCTGTTGGAGTAGAAATCTATTGAAGAGGTAAGAGTGCGAAGTAGTAGATTGAGAACGAAATGTAACAGATCGTTTCTCGATCGTCCAATACCTGGATATTAGGGGAATCCGTTGTCAGTAAAGAAAACTGTTTATAAATTCCTGGTCAAAGCCCATCTCACTTTACGTCGCCGATAGGACACCTAGCCTTTCGATAAATAGCCTTGTAAGATTTGCCGTATCTCTACATATAACAAAAGAAAGCGTCTGTGTGTCTTTCGTTCGTGCTACGCGTAAAAACTAATAGACGCAGGGCTACGAAATTTGGTATATAGGTGCATCTAGACAAAAGCCAGTGCACCTCGAAGCGATTTTTTTCAAAATTCGAATCAAATTTTTTTAATTTTATCATTTCGATTTTATCGCATCATTTTGAATAGTTTCTTTCTTTTAGAAATGTGGTTTGGCAACAGTTTTTCATTCAATTGTATACTGGACTGCTGACTGTTGATAATCAGCACTGTTGCCACTTGGAAAAATGAAGGCGATAATTATGTGCAGTTTTTAAAGTTAAATGTTTCTCTTGGATACTGGACGTTTGTCGAGAGAAGGGAAGGGGAAGTTCGTTAATTTATTAATTAGAATAATTAATATTTGTATTAAGGGATATTGATTATTTCACTGTAATTTTGTTATATGTAACAATTTTTTATTTATTTATTTATTTATTTTTTTTTTTTTTAGTCCAAAGGGATTTGAATCCCGAAGGACTATTAGTTTCGTTTTGGCATTTTGCGTCGGACGGATAAATGTCGGTTCACTTTTCAAACTGTTGCCATAAAATGTTAGAGTCCTGCATTATATTTGAAGAAATTAAATAATGAAAATCTGCGTAAATGTATGTATATTTCTCACATTGTCATAAAATAACGGTACAGAGAGTCATCGAATTTTGAATAACGTAATCCTCCAACGAATATGAGCATGTGGAAGACCAAATTTGAAATTTGAAATTTGTTTTATGATCGATTTCCTATTTTTTAAAACTTTGACGAATTTTTGATTAACAAACTCAAGGATTTCAAAGCGAGCAATGGCAACGTTGTGCAGAAAAAACATTTTTATCTCCAGCGCGTGAGTCTCTGTATCGGAAATTCTAAAGATATGCTCGTTTTAAAACTATTTTGCGATATTGCTGTTGCACTGGATCTTATGGTTTAAGTGCGAGGAACATGATATTTAATAAAGAAAGGTAACACACAAAATGTTAAAAAACGCCCCTTTGGACGTAATTTAAAATCTGAAACATTTCAGATTTTTTCTTTCTTTCTTTCTTTCTTTTTTTTTTTTTTTTTTTTTTTTGATGAAGTAATTTTGCGCAGTTCTTAAATTTAACGTTTGGTGTTTCCTTCAGGGGCATTTTCCCGGTGCATTTAAAAGCCAGACGAAGGCTGCCTTCGTAGCTGCTAGTATTCAAAAAAAAAAAAAAAAAAAAAAAAAAAAAAAAAAAAATGAGTAAAGCACAAATAAAATTAACTATATATCACGCGTTAAAAACAATAAATAAATTTATGCTAGTATTTTGCACACGAAAGAAATTTTAAAAAATTAAAAAAATAAATGTAAAACAAATCTGATTTTGTATATCGCCCAAAGGGGCTTTTTTTAACGTTTTACGTGTTGCCTTTATTAAATATCATGTTCTTCGCACTTAAACCATGAAATTTGGTTCACCAAAAATATCACAAAATATTTGGAAGAGTATATCTTTAGAATTTCCCATACGCAAACTCGCGTGCTGGAGATAATTTTTTTTTGGTATAGTGTTGCCATTGCATGCTTTGAAATCATCGAGTTTGTTAACAAAAAATTCGTTAAAGTTTTATAAAATATGAAATAGATAATGAAAAAAAATTCCTCATTCCGAATTTGGGCTTCCAGATGCCTATATTCGAGTGGAGGACTACATTATTCAGAATTGGATGTCTCTAGGTACCGTTGTTTTTTCACAATGCGACAAACATACATATATTCATGCAGATTCTTTATTATTTAATTTCTTTAAATATAACGCAGGGCTTTGGTATTTGGTAGCAACAACTTGAAACGTGAAACGCCGCAAAATGCCAAAACGAGATTAATAGCCCTTCTGGGCTAATGCCCTTTGGGTTAAAAATGAAAAGCAAAATCAAGAAGATGAAAATTACTGTGTAATTCTTTTCAGTGTGTCATTAAAAGCCAGCATTGTTTCCAGACAAAAGATACCTTTCTTCGTGTAAGCAACATGAAACAATGAATGATGCCTCTTTCTTTCAGAAATTGTCAGCGAAACAGAGAAACGTCGTCACTAATACATATATTTTAGAAAATCTGTGTACACGAGGCAGCACGTGAACTTCATTATTATGTACGCCCAAACTATTAGATGAGTGCAACTGAATGTGCGAGGTGGTTGTTCTTAAGGATGAATCTTAAGTCAACCGTATCCGCTAGAAATGATATGGTCATTCTAAGAGAGCTTTTACTATTTCCAAGGTTTCCAGATCCAATAAAAATCATGCAGCAGTAGTGCTTACTCGCACTTCAGTAAAGATAAGATGCCGAGTTAAGAAGATATTGGCGTCTAATTTTGTAGTGTATAACTTTATCAGATATAAGTAATAACTACATTGTTCTTTTCAATTCGATATCATATTTCAACGGAAATATCCATTTTTACCATTCCCGAATCCGTTTGGACGATTGCGTAACATCTATACGTACGAGGAGAATAAAGGACTTTTTCTAAAGCGGATTTAAAAAGGCATACGTACATACATATGTATGTATCTCGGATAACTCAAAATATTAGCCGTAGAACGTTGAAATTTTGTATATACGACTGCTATAACATCTAGTTGTGCACCTCCCTTTTTATTGCAATCAAATTTTTATTGCAGTAACAAACGGGCCTATATTTATACATATATATAAATTTAACAAATATTCTCTATTCGTAAAAGTCTAATATAAATTTAAAATATAATTAAGAAATTTTAATTGCAAAAATAAAAAATAGGAGATTAATTATTGCTATATCTAAAACCTAAAAGTGCACATATCTAAAACCATGAAAACATATAATTTTCCAAAAAATTAAACTCAAAAATTTTTTAATGAATTTTTAAGACTAAATTAAATTGCGTAAGTGAATAATCGTTGAGCAGGCAGGAGACCGACTTATCAAGAGGAAGTTGCCTCCGAACTAACTCTTCAATTACTCAATTCGTGTTACGTCATCCATATAGGCAAGCCAATTCAAAACCAAAAGTAAAACCAAATGTTGCGAATTACTAAAAACGAAATTTAAACTAGTAGGAATTTTGAAAAATTTAGCAAGTAAAATGACTAGGAATTAAAATATTAATTAAATGTCAAAATAATTAAAAGAGAAAACCAAATTTTTTTAGAAAACCAAAGTAATTTAGAAACTCTTGCCTATTGAAAACTTCCCCTGCACGAATTATGCATATAAACCTAAAATAAACTATATACAATCTATCAAAATATAAAAATAATACTAAAAAGTGTAGTAAATAGCAAGTTTTAATTTAACTTGCCTAGAACTACCCATTTGAATTCCTGAAAATGGATTAGCATTTGCTAAACTGAGATTGAGTAGTTTGTTAGTGCTAACTGTATTAATAGAGGCCGCTAATACAGTGCAAAGTTCAGTGTAAAGCTGCTACCTGGGAGAGCTATTGTAAACCCGGGCTTTATTTTCGTAATTTGGTTATGGCTTCCAATCGCAAGGATGGATGACACCATCTCCTCTGTGCTTAGGAATGTCTTGACTTATCTTGGGCTCGAGAGTGCACCTTCTTACCGTTTGTTTACATTTTAATGGCAGTACCGAAAAAATTATTGCTGTTACTGATGTTCGTTGTATTTTTGTTGCCATTATATTACACTTCTTACGGCACTGTAGTGGGGTGAATTTAGTATGAGAAATGTAGTGATTTTTTTTCCTCCTAGAGAGGAATATTATTGTTTCTTTTAGTGTGCTAAATCCGTAAATGTGTATTAATATTAGGCGTAGAGGTTTTTAATAAAATATACTTTTACTTTAAAACCGTTCACATTAAAGGGGTTGACATTACTAATTCAGTATTTCATATTCATTAAATATCCATTCTCTGTAGACGCAATTTCTAAAAGCATAATACAAGCCAGTTTTCGCAAAAGAGCCAAAACGTTCGAAGGTAACATAATACGCAGAAAATTCACAATATTTTGTAGTTAGTCTGAAAAAGGAAAATTTATTTTTCAAGTTAGACTACTATGGATTAGGAACAGAGAAGAGAAATAGAGATACGTATATTTAAAATGAATAATATTACTTTATGAAAATTGCCCATTTTGACTTCCTTGTATGATGTAAAGGAACTATTGTAATCGCGAATATTTTCGGGTATCAGAGTTCAACGAAAATATCCATTTTGACCACTATCGAATACAATTTAACGATGTTTTTGCGTGACCATCTGTACGTAAGGACAGAATACATTACTCTTCCCCCCCCCCAAAACTGGTTGCAAAAAGGATTTAAAATGGATTCAGAAAAGATGTTTTCATGACGTCTGTACATACGTACTGTTAGAACGTTGAAATTTTGTATATAGGACTGCTATAACATGCAATTGTGCACGTCCCTTTTTGACTGTAATCCGCCGCACCAAAATTATATAAATATATGTAATAATAAAATTTCATAGTCAAATACACTTAAAATTCTAACTGTATGTTCTTTTCATTTTTTTAATGGCGACGGTCTCTTATTTGAAAGTACGTGGAATTAAATCCACAGCTAGTCAAGTTGTTTTTTCCCGCCTTTTCTACACGTACAGTTATAGAATGTTCTGGAGATATTTAAAGCGAACTGAAATGGCTGATTTCATTTCTTGGAAGCTCCGCCTTTCCAGAGGCTATAAAAGGACTCGCAAAGGAATATAGGGATCTTTTCTTTAATGTAACGATGCAGTAAACTTCATACAAAAAGTTATTAGTAGTTCTTTTTTATTTACTCCGGAGATATGATTTTTCTATCTGCTATTTCTCCTGACCAATAATAAATACATCCTGTTTTTAAACTTATCGTCTGATAATTTAAGCTACGACTACATATATGATTCTTCACCAATCTATTTATTCCGGACAAAAGCTGGTACATCACATACATATATGTATACTCACTCTGTTACTCAGCTCCTTGAGCTCAGTTTTTTTTTGTTCTTATGTGTTGGTAAATTGCGCATTTTTTTTTTTTTTTTTTTTTTTGTGCTTTAAAATGATTGTATTATATTCTTCCTATATTCCGGTTAAAGATTTTATACCTTTAGTTAGTCTGCATATAATAGCTGTAGAATTATCAACAACTTAAAAGTTAATTCACAAGTCAAACAGCAAAAATCAGCGTTATATTTTCAAATTTTCACGGGACTAGTTTCGATGGTTTAACCGAACCATCATCCTCAGCTGCAAAAACGCAAATGAACGAGATAAGGTATAATGATTAGATAAGATAAGAACGCCTGGACAGGATACAAGCCACTAGTGCCATCTGTTGATGAAACCAGAACTAAAACATAATTTCTTTAAAGGCCGAAGGCAAAGATAGATTAGAATTAAGGTCGTTATAAAGATTTTTTTGAATGTGAAATGCCTCTAAAAAATCCAGTTCATCAATGGAAGAAGTTTTTTAAATAACTTTGGCAGCAGAAAAATTGAAAGTGTGATTTTCGGACCAACAATGTTGGGCAACAGAAGACTTCTGTGTTTCCTTTTTTTTCTAACATATGCCTCACCTTCTTTAACGCGAAATTTTAAGGCTCTCTTAGTTTGGCCAATGTAAATTAAGCCACACTGGCAAGGAATCCTGTAAATACCCGAGGAATTCATAACCGGAATGGCGTCCTTGAGTATGGAACTCGGAATTTTATGCATGAGAGAATAAACGACCCGAAAGTTAAATTTCTGCAAAATATGTGCAACTTTATAGCTAATTGATGGAAAGAAAAGTTGTTTAAGTGGTACTAAGTCTAACGAGTTTCACAACTCTAGGATTCAAAAGCGAATGGCAGCACTTTCCGAAATTAAGCAGATTTTTATCTCCAGTCCGCAGGACTGCTACCACTCGGAAGAATGAGTCCGAAAGTAAGAGTTTTGAGAGTTTTTAATTACTATCTCGGCTGATTAAAGTCATTCGAAGATGATAATGGTCGAAATGGCTTTTCACCAATTTTTGGAATCAGGAATAGTGTATTTACTGTTTGGCAATGCTATTTTTATTTCATATTCTGTAAAACGTAGAAATATTTTATTAAGAAATTCCACGACCTGAAAGCGAGCTGTGGCAACGCTTTTGGAAATAAAGCAGATTTTCTCTCCAGCGTACGAGACTGTTGCCATTTGGAAAAATGAGGGCGAAGATCAGTCCTTTTAGAGTTTTTAGTTAGTATCTCGGCTAATTACAATCTTACGAAGATGAAAAGGGTCGAAATGAACACACAAATTTTTTAAATTTGGAGGTACTTTTCTGGAAACTCAACCCCCCCCCGTTCTGGAGGAGATAATGCCACAAACAAACCAACAAATAAACAAACAAACAGAAGCGCACAGATTTTAAGAGAACAAATTGAAAATATCAAGCCTGAGTTTCCAGGCAGTAGAAACTAAGTAGATTCTTTCTCAGCTTACAGACAGCAATACTGTTTCATTTCTTTGATAATTAAACTTTGGATTCAGTTTAACTGATTATCATCCATTTATGCTAAACGATAATCACAGAAACGGAATCACTAAAGCATACCAATCGATTTGTCACAATCTGCTTAAATATATTTTCATTTCTGCTCAATTTCTCATATAATTTAATTTTTCCGTCTTTCGCAATTTTTAGCTTGTAAAACGTTAATTATAAGTTATAATAAATACATAATTATTAAGCTGTGTTTTATTTTCAATGGAAAAGCTGTTTCTTTCACTTGGATGTACAGTTTACTTACTACTACATACAAATATATCTTCCAACGACAGAATGGATGCACGGCGGAGAGTTATTTTGTTTTTCTATGCTTCTAACTGTAGGACATAAAAGAGCTTATTTAGTTTACATTTACATTAATGCGTACCACAGTGTGATCTACTTCCTTAATTCTACATGAAATATTCCTTCTGGCGCATTCCCATATGTTCCATTTCCCAACGCCCTTCCTATTGATTAATTCCGATGTTTGACATACCGCCAACTCTGTTAACGGTCATGTGGGACAAACTGTTCCAGTTACGCAAAACATTGTACTGTCACGGCTCAATCTTCGGAAGAATGATTTCTCTTAAATCATGTAAGAAATAATCACTTTTAACCATAAAAAAACCTGTTGCAGTTATTGTAACGAACATTGCCTTGTATGCTGGATTAGCTTAGGTCAGGTTACTTTTAAATGATTAGAAAATGCAACTAACGCGTACGTGTCACGTATTTGTAACATTAAATATAGGCACTCACGAAGGATTATATAAGCATTATTTAAAAAAAATATATGACATGAAAGTGTATGATTTTTACATTTATGTCTTAAAAATCACAAATTTTCAGCAGTGATGAAAGTTTGTAGGAATTCCAATTATTTAGATTATAGTAAAGCACTCGCGGGCTTTCTACTCAATGGGAGGGTTGCCTTCGTAAAGTACTTTTAAGGGCAGTTGGTGGCTTATTCAGGATCGACCCATGAAGTGGAAAAATTTAAAAGTACACAATTTTTTCATTAAAAACTTATCATCAGAAATTTTTTAACAGGTTTGAGTTAAGTAATGTATATCCTTTTACATTTTAAAAACAATGCTGCTGAGTACGGACCATCTCTGTGCTTGGATGCTTCAAATTTTGACCGAAAATGTTTCATGACTCGACGAAGCAGGTCAGGTTGGCCGTGCAATTTCTTGTCTCCTAATTATATATACAGTATTGCTGTCCAATTTTTGATTATGATGTGCGGTCTTTCTGCTGTATGATTTGCGGTCTATCAATGTACACTGTGCCAAAAACATAAGTAAGTAAATAAATAAATAAATCTAAAATAAATAAAAATTTGAAAGATTTCAGATTTTAAATAACGTTCAAAGGGACCCTTTTTTTAACCTTTCTGTGTTACCTTTATTTATTAAATACCCTGTTCTTCGCACTTAAACCATAAATTTGAGTTCAAGAGCAATATCACAAAATAATTTTAACTTGAGCATATCCTTTAGAATTTTTGATGCACAGTCTCGCGCGCTGGAGATAAAAATGTTTTTTTCTGTCCAACGTTGCCATGGCTCGCTTTGAAATCTTTGAGCTTGTTAATCAGAAATTCCTTAAAGTTTTACAAAATATGAAGTTGATAATAAAACAAATTGCAAATTCCAGGTTTGGGCTTCCACATGCCCATCCATATTCCCAGGAGGATTACATTATTCAAAATTGGATAGCTCTAGGTACCGTTGTTTTATCAAAATGCGAAAAATATACATAAATTTATGCAGATTATTCATTATTTAATTTCTTTAAATATAACACAGGGCTTTAATATTTGGTGGCAACAATTTGAAAAGTGAAACAACGCTTGTAGTAAATCAACGCAAAATGCCAAAACGAAATTATTAGTCCTTTTGGGCAAATTGCCTCTTTGGACTAAAAAGGGACATTTCTATATCTCCTGTCTACTGGGCCGATTGACAAAACTCAATTTGCATTTTTCATCTTTCGAAAGCGTGACTTAGGATATATATTATATTTATATATAGTACTGTTCTAACATAAGTATTTTGACAACAAATCCGACATTTTCTGAAATAGCGTACCACTTTTTTCCATATTTCGATTCTACGACTCAAATTATGCCTAGATATTAAATTATGTAATTTTTGGTGAGAAATTTAAAAATACATTTTGGCGCATTTTTCCAAGAATAATTCACTTAGTGAAGTTCTTAATTTATAGCAACCTTTTCCCCTTTTCCTTGTTTCGTTGTACAGGAGCGGAAAAAAAGTCATCGTTCATATTTTCAAATGATTTTAACAAAAGTGCATAAACCACATTTGGCGTTATTATCGATTATAACAAATATGATAAATTCACGTATATTTTAGGAAATTTTGAATAAAAATCTCTAATTTTTTGCAGGTGTGCTTAGAAATAGATCTACTTTAAGATGATATTAAAAATTTTATAGGTCATTATTCAAAATTTGTTTCGAAAAATTTATAATAATTATTTAAAAACACAAATTTTTAAAAATAAATCATAAAAAAATGAGCGAATTTTATTTGGAACGAACCTAAATTTCGAAATGTGAAAGAACAATAAAAAAAGTTTAGTTAGAAAAAAGATATTAATAAATATATACCAAATTCAATTAACATGGAAGAGCTAAAATTTTGAGACCTAATCTTTTAAAAACTACTGGTGCGATTTTTACAAAACTTGGCAGTTTGAAATAATTTGAGTCATAGAATCGAAAGTTGGAAAAAATTGGTATGTTATTTCAGGGGAAAAAAAACGATTTTGTGTCAAAATACCTAAGTTAGAACAAAGCGATGTATAAATTATATATATATCTTAAGTCGCACTTTCGAGACATGAAAAACGCAATTTGAATTTCGTCAATCGGCTCAGTAGAACGGAAGATATAGAATTGTCCCCCGCCCCCCTTTTTTTTGCGGTGTACACCTTGCTCTTCGAAAATTCTCAAAGAAAATTGTCTCATGCTGACAAACGAAATATCCGGTGATCTTGTAGACCACGAGATGCCACAATGTTCCGATATGAGCCCGCCCGGGAAGGGTTCTTTTAAAGCAGCTATGGATATACGAGCAGTATGACTTGTGGCCCATTTAACCTGAAAAAGTTAATTTTCGGAAAACTAACGACCTGTCGCATCAAAAATAAAAAATGTTCTGTCATGTGTGTGCAGCGGTCTGCATTAACTCTTGTGGCGTTTCCTCTGTCGGCTTGGAAATTATATTGCTCTGTTATACCCAGATGATGAAAATTCACATCCACCGTAGTTTTTTGAATGGCTTTTTCTGCCATTTTCATCAGTCCAGAATCAATTAAGGTCCCACAGTCACCAATCTTATAAAATGATTTTACGTAGAAAGCACGCTTTACGCCAGACCACTGCTTCGTGTTTAACAAATAGCATTGAATATAAAACAATAATCCAAAGCCTTTACTCATTTCTTGTAAGCAGAAAAGGAACTATTGGACTGTTAAAATTTTCCAATTTCCTCGCGAACCCTGTATTTGCAGTTACACATGGAGACAACCGCGCAACACTCATGCAACCAGCTCGTTTGCCTAGATTAGAGTTCAAGTCAAAGTACTAGTGTTCAACGGTTTTGCCACTCGGCTGCTAGGTTGCGAAAGTTGGGAGGGAAGGGGTCTAGCAGCAGACAAGCTGTAAAAGCCGCTGAACACTGGTAGTTCGGTCCGGTGTTCGAATTCCGGCAAACGGGCTGGTTCCATAGACGCTTTCGTGGTTTTCCCATTGTGTATAAGATGGATACGATGTGGGGGTCAACAGATTAAGCCCTATGATGTGGGGGTCAACAGATTAAGCCATTAACGGGAAGGCGAAGAAGGATATAACTTTGTTAATTCAAGAGAAGTTTATCTTTAATAAACTAATAACTAAATAATCAACGAGCTTAATTTTATTTGGTCATAAAATAAGAGCAAGTGTGAGCTGCGTAATTTGAGTACTTCAAATCTGAAGTTCAGCTAATTCAAGTTCTGTGATGCGAAAAACGCTCCAGTCGTTGAGAAGCTATGATATAATAAATAATAAGATACAAGAGTCATGTGTAAGCGAGGCCGTCACATACAAGATCAAAATTTTGATTTAAAGACAAACAATGGCAATAAAAAGCTAGAAAAAACACACAAAATTATATCTTTTTCATACTATCATCACTTGAAAAGCCCCAGATCTAAGTAATCATTGCCATCCTCACTGAGAGCTATGGAATCTGCGTCATATATCTTAACAGATATGCATTTTTATCGTTTCTGGAAGTATTACAGCACTCGTTTGAGACCAGTAATTCCAACCGGATTGTTACAATAGCATCAAAAAGATTCATGCATTTTTCAGGTTCTTTCCTTTCTTTCTTTATCTCCATTCCCCCCCCCCCCGTCTTTCTCGTGTGTACTTTTTTTTTTTTTTTTTTTTTCATTTTTAATTCCTTGTACGAACTAAGTATTGTAATTTCGGAAAATTCCGGGTTTCATATTTGAAAGAAAATATCTATTTTGACCGCTATCGAATGCAATTTAACGATGTTTTTGCGTGACATCTGAACGTTAGCCTCAGAGCGTTGAAATTTTGTATACAGAACTGCTATAACATGTAGTTGAGCACATCCCTTTTTGGTTGCAATCTGCCGCCCCAAAAGTATATATATATATTTATTTATTTATGTACCCACTCTATTACTCGGCTTCGTGAGGTCAGTTTTTTATTCCTATTTGTTGGTGAATTGTGCATTTTTTGCTTAAAAAAAGTATTGAATTATTTTGTTCTTATCTTCCGGTTTAGTTTAAAGTTTAAAGTTTAAAGTTTTTATGCCTTTCATTAACCTGCGTATATGAGTTGCAGAATTATCATCAATTTAAGAACTGTTTAATTGCGACTAAGCCTCATTTTTTTTTTTTTTTTTTTTTTTTTTTTTACCACAGCAATCATATTTGTTTACATTTGAAACTTAGCAGAATAGTGAATTAAGTCTTTCTGCATCTTCAGTGTCTTTTTGCCGAGAGGAACCGAAACGAAATTTTTAGTTTTGTGCACCGAAAAGTCTGCCTTCTTCTTGCTAGCCGAATTGCTCGTTTTTGCGTAGAAACTATAACTTCAAAAAATCAAATTGCAAAAATCGTTTTTTTAATTGTTTTAACTGTATTTGGTATTGTTACTGTACTCTTCGCTGTTTTTTCTATATCTTTCAATTTTTACTGAAAATATTTTAAGTTTTTATGCATTTTTGCCTTGGCGTGAAGTGACAAGTGATGATTCATAACTTCATAGTTGATTTACTTGTTTAGTTATCACATCGAACCATTTCGGATTAGTTAAAAACTGAATTATGTACAGCAGAAATTATCCAGATTCTAAATATCCGGAGCTCCAAGTAAGCGGATTTATGTTGTTCTGTCTAGGCTAAGGAAAAAAAATAAGCTTATTATTAAGCATTTAGTTAAGTAGCCCAAATGAGCGTTAACCCAGAAGGACTTTTAGTCTCAAAACCGCATTTTGCGTTGAAAAACAAAAAATGTCCGAATCACTTCTCAAATTCTTGCCACCAAATATTATCGCTCAGTATTATATTTAAAGAAACTAAGTAATCAAGAATCTATATGAATGTATGTATGCTTCTCACATTGAGTAAAAACAACGGCGCCTAGAGCCACCCAATTTTGAATGACTTAAACCTACTGCGAATATGGACATCTAGAAGCCCAAATTTGAAATTTGGAATTTGTTTTATTATCTATTTCATATTTTGCAAAACTTTGTTAATCAAACGAATTTTTGATTAACAAAGTCAAAGATCTGAATGCGAGTAGTGGCAATACTGTGCGGAATAAAACATTTTTATCTCCAGCGAGCGGGACTATCTATTGGAAATTCTTAAGATATGCTGTTTTAAAACACTTTTAGAGCAATGTGGCGTTAGCCCAAATACTCTCGCAACATGTATGTGTGTGCCAATGGGAAAAAAAAGTTTGTTCTTCTTTGTAAGCATAATTAAATGACGCCTGTTTTCATTTTATTTAAAAATCTTAATTTTTTTATTTAAATATGACAGGGCAAGCTTTAAGTGAACATCGGGACTTCATTGTTTTAGATATAGAAATTCGCCTTACTGTACAAGTGTTCGCCCACCTTCTCGCATTACTACACCAAATAAATTATTTTTAAATTCGGAAGGAGGTTAACTAATTTAGCGTAACCTTATAAAAAGGAATTTTGCGTACGAGTTCGTAATAGAATGAATGCACAAGTCCAATAACAGGCTAATAAAAGTTTATTCTTTTCAAAGATTATCTTATCACATTCTTATCAAAAGAAACATTTCAGAACTCTGGAAATTTTCACTGAAATATTCGTACAAGTATTCACAGTATCACATAGTATAATCAAAGTTACATTTCAAGCTACTAAGAACGTTGAACACAATGCAATGCAAAGCGCATCTAAACAGAAAGCTTATCCGATCTTACGTTGAATTTGCAAGAATAACATCAATTAGCTATCTAAACAACTGAGAGCAGAAGCTCTCTCTTCGTCCTTAAATAGTTTTACATTGGACTCGAGATATTTCTGGTACTTTCTGCTTCTCGAGATTACTGTAAAGCATTACGTGGATGGAATTACGATTACAGTTAATAATTACATTTATCCGGATACTTATTTAGTTACAATACTTATTACAGTAATACAGAGACTGGACCAAAATGTCGCCAAATGGTCGTTAAATTTGGCGATTTCTCGCCTAATTACTGAGATACCCATTTACTCGATGTTAAATGAACTTTCCCGGCGTAGCTTTCTCTTAAAATTTGTCTCGCGCTACCTTACGGAGAAAAATACAAGAATTGTACAAAATTCGTGACAATATATTTAGATCTTTTTACTTGGATGATACATTTGATGCTTTGGTTATAAACAAAATCTCGTGTCTAGTCTACAGAGTGACTAAAGCAGTGCAAAGGGTTAAGATTGTATGTTTGCTTGATCCTTGAAAAAATCTTGAGCCAAGAATTTTGAGCCAAGAAATATTTTTATTTGCTGTGTTCCCGTCTTTTTAGGTGTTCGCTGAAACTAATGTTTAATTATTAGCATTACTAACTATTACTTACTAATACTTACTATTACTAAACTATTTACTACTATTAAGTTGTTCCGTAATTAAGCTACTGCAGACCACATACATGACAATCAGTCTTCTTATATAAACATTCGGAATGACTATAGGGATATTATCTGCATTACATCACTGATGTTCCAGCAACAAGGTATTATGCCGATATTATGAACAGAAGATAAATTTGACATCATGGTCATTAAAAAGCTGATATCATAGTACGAAAACATCGCAGCCGCAAGATAAAGAGAATCGGAATCACAAAGACCGCAAACAATACAACGAAATTAATTACGTGTCTTCTCTTATCGCGATTATTTATACTTGTATTTCCTTACTCAAAATTATAAGACACTGGGGTACTCGTATTCTAAGTATTTATTATTTAGGCATGATTAAAATTACACTAACGGACTGATGTTTATTTTCATCCAGATTAATTAATCCAACCGTTTAAGATCGCAATTGAATGGTTTTCAATGGATAAAATTAAGTAGGTGAAAATAACGAGGTTGCAATTAGTATCTGAATGAAAGTCGGGTTCATTGTTCGATTTTTATGACCTTCAGAATGCAAAGAATCAGCCCTACAGAAAGGAAAAAAAACTGCAACTTGGGAACAGCAATTAGCTGCACGTAATGCTTACTTCATTAACTTGAACGTAATAAAATTAAGCAGAAAATTATACGCGAATGTATGACCGTTTAAGTTTAATATATAAATGGGAGTACTATAAAATTAATACATTCATTTTTTACATGTTAGGTAATTTAAACAACGCAAGAAATAAGTGAATCTTTTAATTAGCATTCAAGTTTAAAGCAAACTGACAACAAAAACAGAGGGTTCAGTTACAGAAGGAATTTCTATGAAGAATTAAAATGTATTAAGTAGAAATAAAGAAAAAATCTGGAAGCTACCAGATTTTATATTACGCCCAAAGAGGTGTTATATTTCCAAAAGCTCTTAGTCTAACGTTCCTTTGGGCTAAAAATATTTAAAAGCAGCCTACCTTTATAATTTCCGATAGACAGTCTCGCGCGCTGAGATAAAAATGTTTTTTAGTGTTGCACTGCTCGCTTTGAAATCGCTGATTTTGTTAATCATAAATGCGATAAGTTTTAGACAATTTGAAATACACAATAAAACAAATTCTAAATTTAAAATTCGGGTTTCCAAATGTCCATATTCTGGTGGAGGACTACGTTATGCAAAATTGAATGGCTCTAGGGTACCACCGTTATTTCACTATGCGAGAAACGCACATACATTCATGCAGATTCCTTCCTTATTTAATTTCTATAAATATAATGCAGGTCTCTAATGTTTGGTGCCAGGAATTTAAAAAGTGATGCAACGCCTTTGAGTGTTTCGATGCAAATATGGTTTTGAGACTAAAAATAATTTCGAATTTTTTTTAAAGAATAATTCGGGACTAACGTACCTTATGGGCGAAAAAAAAATCTGTAAAATGGATATACCACTTTATAACTTGATCTTCCATAAATGAAATTTTTTTCTGTTTAACACGCGTCTGAACTCATTAAATTATCAAATTTTAAAATTTAACATATTGTTTTTAAAAACAATTTAGTGTAAATCAAAACCTTCACCTTCTCGTATCATCACACATTTAAGATCTCGGAGTCTTAAACATGAGATATAATTTCAGAAATATTCGGATACCTATTTTTATTCTATCACTTTCACCATATCATGTTACTTTGTCACACACTTTCTTTGATTAAAATAAGAAAATGAATTAGTTATATTCTTGCATATACAGGTTGGTCAACTTTAAACCAGTCCCACTCACGCAGTTAAGACAAGAAAACACACAGACACCTATATCTCAATATGATTCAACGGAGCACTGAAATGCGTAGTTGGATAGGTATAAACTCTATTCCAGCATTTTCCGAGAGAGTGAAAACGCCATCAGCCATGAAAGAAAGCTGACAGTTACGGAAAGTTTTGAATTTTCATTTCTGAGCTGCAGGAGTGAGAAAAATATGAAATAGGAAATTGATCACCCTGCAACATCAGAATAACGAATAAATGAAATGTTTCAAATATAGTCTTTCATTATGTAAAACTCTGTTCTATAACAGACAAGTATCTTATTGCTGGCCAACTATCATTTTATTCAAGAGTTTGCATAGAATCGCTTATATATTTCGCATGTGACATGTGAATGTGGAATTTCCATACACTCATAGCAATGCCTATTTGTTGCACCTTGCCTTACCTTATAGCAGGGGTCCCCACTCCTTTTGCCCCTAAGAGCACATTCTGCAATATTTGTTGGACTACGGGCTCCATTTAATTTTCGGCGGCGGGCTCCATTTCTATTTCATTAAAAATGAGGAAACTTTCGCGTAGAATTATAGAAAACTAAAACATTGTTATTGTAATCGCACCGCTGCGGGTACACGTTAAACGATCGTCGGGCGCCATGGTGCCAATGGGCATAGGGTTAGAAACCCATGCCTTATAGCATGCGTCGGAAAACCTTTTTGACTGCGGATCAAAATAGCCAAAACACGCATATTAAAAAGACATTTCGTGTCAGTAGTATATTTATTTTCAAATAGTCTATTTTGGGGAATAATAAGTGTGGTGTGTGGTGTATTTAATTATGGCAAAGCACACTAGGGCTATCTGCCTAAGGGGAGAGATGCCTTCGTGGAGGACTTTCTAAGGTGAATAATAAGATAAATTTTATTGGGAAAATAATTACAGTACGCTTTAAGCTTTAAACATTCTGGTGTACAGTTAGTTCTCTTAAGACGAACACAAGTATCTGAATGAGTACTTAATCTGCTTCTGTTCTTAAGTAAAATAAATTCCATGGGTGAAAATATTTGTTCTCCTTTATAAGTTGAAAAGAATGCCGACCATATGCCGATGTCAATTTTTTCCGCTACTGAACGAGTACTGCAACTAATACCACCACACTACGAAGGCATGCTAAGAAGGTGGAAGAAATACCTTATAATACGAAAACCAGTTCTTTGGAGAAATTGTAACAGGGACAGTGCTTCAAATGAAACATCTTTGGTTCAGTTTCAAAAAGCACTGCATAGCTAGGCGGGACGCAGCTTTTATACAATCATGTTTCTGGCTAGGAACCCTCTAGTGATGATCGCCAAACCATCGATCGCGGGCTACTAGTAGCTTGCGGGTACATTTTCGGTAGATCGCGCTAAAGAGGTTATCACATATAGCGACGGTCTCTACTAGACGGGACTGTTGAGATTCTAGAAGCACTGGTTTAAACGGGGGGATTCCTAGAAAGAACAGCTCTGCTGGAAGCGAAGTCCCGCCTAGCTAGGGAAACGATGTTGCGGCTATGCGGGGTTCCTTCTTTGATGGCAAGATAAATTTTTTAAAGGCTTTATCAATGACCGTAGTAGATAATCCTCCGTCAGTGAGATCTGATCTCACGTAATTGAGTTCATTAGCAAGCAAAGGGTCTGAGGAACAAACTTTGAGAGCACGATATGCATAACAGTAAAAAGAAGCCACCTTTTGTTTTTTTCTTCTATCGTAGCCATTTTGTATTGTAATAATTATCTTAATTATTATATAGAGCCGAACATTATAAAATAAAAACAACGGATCTTACGTAAATGTATTTATGCATGAGTTTATCGATTATACGTTTATAACTATATCATTTTTCATCAATCATACGATTATAACTATATAATTTAGTATTAAAGTGGGCAGTATAACAATTATCTGTGTATCTAGGCATTGTCAATGGATTAAAATGAATTTAAATTGCAGGTTATTATCCTTCCTATTAGCATTATAATTATAGACCGACGAAGATACACATTTTAACGACGTTCGTTTTTTGTTTATGAAGCTTGTTCCTCATCGTTTCTGATCTTGCATACATAGGAAGTAAACTTTTGTTTTTCTAACAATAATTAATGAATTAGTTTGGCACTATAAAGATTAGTTTGACGATTAAGTTTACCACTTTAATCAACCTTATTATTTTTACCACATTATTTACGAAGATGTTTTAAAAGCTTTGAAGAAATTTACAGGAGCAAATTAGAGAGAAAAAAGATGTTGGGAAAGGTAAATAAAAATATAAAGAAAAGGTTAATTACATAATAGATACGATAATATATATATATATATATATATATATATATATATATATATATTTATTAGATCTCAGTCAGTTCAAAAATTAAACAAGCTTAAAAGAATTGACTCCTTTTTTCATAGTTGCAGGTTTGAGATTCATCTTTGAGCAGAAAAATGGTTGCTAGCTTTATATGGATAGCAATGGATGAAATAACTTGAAAGTGCAGATTATTTAGTTATTTTTTTAAGAACAGTTTAATTCCTTGTGCTCCACATAGTATTACATAAGGCTTGCAGATGTAAGTAAAAAAAAAAATCTGATGTGAACATCACATGACTTCCTTGCATGGCCTACACATTTTTTTGCTGCCTTTCATTTAAACTTATTTTCTTGAATTTCATTAGAGATATATTTCGCAGTAAATTAATTCAGTTTTCACTTCGAGGCAAAGCGAAAATACTTAAAATTCAAAAGAACATCATTAAAAATTGTAAAATACAGAAAAACATCAAACACCAAATACAGTTAAAACAACATTTTTTACGACTAAAATTACAATTTATACGTAAAAATAAGCAATTCGGCCATCGTGCAAGAAGGCAGATTTTATGGTGCACAAAACTGAAAGTTTATACTTTTGGTCCCACCCGGCAAAAAGACAGCGAATGTGCAGAAACTGACTTAATTCACTATTCTGAGTTTCAGATGCAAATAAATGGCCGTTCGTTAGGCTTAAATCGTCACTTTTAAATTGTTGATAATTTTACAGCTATTGTATGCAGATTAACTACAGTCACAAAAACCTTAATCGAAACATATAAACAACTTAATTCAATTACTTTTAATGCAAAAAATGCACAATTTACCGACATATAAGAACAAAAAGCTAAACACACCGAGCCAGGTCACAGAGTGGGAACATATATGCATTTATATACGACTATAGCAGCCGGTTGCAACGAAAACGAGAGATGCATAACTGCATGCTATAGCAGTCCCATATACAAAATTTCAACGTTCTACGGCTACTCGTTCTTGAGTTATGCGAGATACATACGTACGTACGTATGTATTTACCTCGAACGTATGTATGTACAGACGTCAAGAAAAAAAAAAATCTCTTCTGAATCCATTTTAAATTCTTTTTGACAAAAACAGTCCTTTGTTCCTTTATTTATATGGATGTCGCGCAAAAAGACCGTTCAAATGGTTTCGAGAGCGGTCGAAATGAGTATTTTCTTTGAAATATGATACCCAAAATATTCCTCGATTTCGTACAAGAAAGTAAAACACAAATACAACAACACAATACAAAAATTAAATAAAGTCACAGATTCATAGATAAAACGTAAGAAATAAATACACAGAAAGAAGAGAATGCCATTTTATCTCGAACAAACACATGGAGAGGGGTGGATCCTTAATATTTAAAATTATTAATAATTATAGATTTTAATATTAATATTATAGAGCTTGATTATTATTTATAATAGAGTTTGATTGAAAAAATGAGTTCTTTTCTTCCTTTCGTAAGCAAATGTTCGACATTTTGCCGTCTTCCGACGCTACAGAAGCATAAGACTGTATTAAATACCCCAAACCTCTTCAGACATGAGTTGAAATTACCATGCCCAGTAAGAAATTTAGTAATTTCAAAATTGCAGAGAAAATGTTTATTACTTAGTTTGTGAGGAATAAGAGGGAGAATGATCTAAGCAGTGCCAATGGGGTATTAACTTGAAGGTTTGTAGCTCGTTTGCCAAGGAATCAGCTCTTTCATTTCCTAGATTGCCATTGTGGCCTCGTACATGAGAAAAGATGACACCGACACCTTTATTATTAAGATCTTTAAGAATCGCATGAAAAGCGACAGTTAATATAGTACAGAAGAAGATATCCATGACAGAATATAAGGATGAAAGAAAATCGGTGCAAATAAGAAAGTTACCACTAAACGAGCAATGATGAGCAACCCACTTAATTGACTCATTAATGCACAGTAATGCAATTATAAAACACTGCATTCATTGGGAATTCTAAGGAGTTTATTCCAGGTCAAAAACATGATTAAAAACGATAAATGCTAGCCCAACTCGATTATTAATTTTACTGCCACCTATAAAACACAAAACTGGGAGATCATCTGCAACGGTGCTGTCAAAAATTATAGTTTGAATTGGCAAATGATCAAAAGGGTGAGGAAGATCTTTAAACAACACCTTGGTATCGAAAATAAGTTTGCTGATAATATCTTTAAACTCCTTTTCATGTAAAACATGAAGATGAGATCGCAAAACAGGCTTCATAGCTAATATTCTTCTTTGAATTCCGGGAAGGATACGGGATTTAATCTTCTTTTCTAAAGCTGTTCCTTACACTCTAGATGCACAGCAATCAAAAAGGACTGTGTCCTGATTATAGATCATGCAAATAACATTAGATTTTAAAACAAATGTGATACAAAAGACACGATTAAGTCCTCTGAGTATATTTTAACATTTATTGAATAAATACATATAATTTTTCCAACAAAGCTTATTATCAGAAATAAGAATAATTATATAGTTACTGAAATCAAATACCGGATGAAACCCAGACTGTTATTGCTGCAATATCATTGCTCTTTAACAAAGTTGTTGAGACCTTAGAAGAGTAGGGAGGCCTCTCCGAGGCCGCAGTTTCATTTCTCATGTTTTCAACTTCGAAGAATTTAATAGTCTCTACCGTGGAGCCCAAAAATGTGGTGGACTTCAGAGCTAGACACTTAATTGGAGCATAATGTTAAGTATTATCATATCTCCCCGTGCGTGCCTTCGTGGTGTCCGTGCTGTTGGCCCCTGGATAGAAACGTTATTCGAGTCTCGCCGAAAGCAAAACGGACATCAACCGCTTCCTGTTCCAGGTAGTCCTAAACGTTTTTATAAGATTGACGAATAAAGACGTTTAATTTAGCAAGATATGTCTTCAAGTTTGAAATTCCAAAATTCATCCTTAAAATGAATGGGCTCGCCAACGGCCGAATGGGAAACTAGCTGGACCCTGGTATTTCGACATCGATTTGATTCAAGGTGAACGGGCTGACTGTATGGTTGGTTTCGACTACATATAACGGAAATATGAGCCAGGCTCCCTTGGATAGTCCTCTACGAAGGCCCCCTTTCCCTTAGGTAGATAAGCCCTCGCGCGCTTGCCATAATGAAACTGACCCAAACAAACCTTAAGTTGAAGGCTTCTGTAGCCGATAGAGTACCAGTTTTTAGAATATTGCGATCTGATCCAATTTAAATGACTGAAATAAATCAATTTCATCTATAAAATATTAATAGCTTAATACATGTAAATAATATCTTAAATAAAATAAAAGATAGGAGCCAATAGAATGTAGAAATTGAATAAAAGCGTAAAGGGCAGTCACTGTTTTATTAGCTCAGAAGCAACACTATTCCCGAAAGGGATATTAGTCTCGAAATGGCATATTGCGTTGAATCACCATAAACGGCGTACCACTTTTCCAGTTGTTGCCACCAAATATTTTCGCCCAGTATTACATTTAAGGAAATTAAATAATTAAGAATTTTGACAAATGGATGCGTGTTTTTGGCATTGTGAAAAAATAGAGGTAACTAGAGCCATCAGATTTTGAATAATGCACGAACATGGACATCTGGAAGTCCGAATTTTTTATTTCGTATTTGTTTTATTATCTATTTCATATTTTGTAAAGCATTTATAAGTTTTTAAAACTCAGAAACTCAACGATTTCAAAGCGAGCAATGGCAAAACTGTACGAAGAAAAAGCCATTTTTATCTCCATTGCGCGAGACTGTGTATGGGAAATACGAAAGATATGCTCATTTTAAAAATTATTTTGCAATATTGCTGTTGAATTGAATTTTATGGTTTAAGTGTGAAGAACATGATACTTAATAAATAAAGGTAACACACAAAACTTTAAAAAACGCTCTTTTGGGAGTAATATAAAATCTGAAAGCTTTCAGATTTTTTACTACTATTATTTATTTATAGCCTTTTCTAAACATGGTCTCAGCTGGAATGACGGCAATGAAATAATATTTATTCCAAAAAGTTATGATATTGCATGCAATAAATTTATTTCAAAAGACGTAGCATATGGGGGAATGTTAATGCAAACTGATTCATTTCCGAAAAGAATCGTGTTCCAGGGGGAACTCAATACTGTATTTATTGTTAAAAAATTCGAGTACCTTTTCCATGGTAATTTGCTCATAGAAAGGTAAATTTTTCCTAATAAACATTTTCTCAGTACAGTGATGTAACATAAAGGTGTTTTAGAAATATGGAGTAAGTATTATGATATTTAGTCCACAATTCTATAATTTTTAACTCGGTTAATCGTCCGACTTCTCAAAATATTTCTCAAAATGTTTTCTTTCTCTAAACTGCTGAAGAGGAAACACTAATGTTATTTTCTCTCGTAACTGTTTTATGTAATGTCTATGCTAATATAAAGCTGTTTTTTTTTACCTAATTTAGCATCTTAAATTCAAATGTTATGTTTTTCATTTTAAAAAATACAGCATTATACAGGGTGTTTATAAAGTCCAGGATCCATTTTGATGTTTAATAACTCATAGAATAATAAAGGTAGATTAAAATTAATAACATAAATGGTTAGATAGACTCAAAAAGTTTCATGACCCTTGTCAATGAACTTCCACGTGTGTCCCCTTTGTCGCACGGAGAATATCAAGTCGATATTCAATATCATGCCAGGTACCGGCAAGCATGTCGGCATCCACAGAGGCTATTGCGGTTGTAATTCTGGCTTTTAGGTCATTCATGTTCGACACTCTCCTCCTGTAAACGTTGTCCTTTACAAATCCCCAAAGGAAAAAGTCCAGCGGCGTTATATCAGGTGATCTGAGTGGCCAAGGAATCGGACCTCCTCGCCCACTCCATCTTCCTGTAAAATGGTCATTCAAAGAACTACGAACGATGGTACCCCAATGAGGTGGTGCATCATCTTGTTGCAAAAAGACATGTGGCAAAAGCTCTTCTAGTTGTGGAAATACGAAGTTTTCCAATATATCTAAGTATACGACTGATGAAACCGTCTTTTCTGTAAAAAAACGAAAGGCCCAATGACTCGGTCGTGCATTAGCCCACACCACACATTAACCTTTGGGGAATCCCTTTGTGCCTCACGGTATTCATGGGGGTTTTCAGATCCCCATATGCGCACATTATGGCGATTAACAATGTCAGAAACAAAAGAGAGAAAATGCAATTAATAAGCAGATGATATTTAGACTGGAAAATGAAATTATCAGAAATTAACCACACGCGAGACGATATTTACAAAAGTAAAGATATTCAAACCTGAAAAAGAAAATATATAAGTTATTCCATCAAATAAATGCCAAAAGTTTGTTTATATCTTCATTATTTTATGAGTTAAACATCAAAATGGGTCCGGGACTTTATAAACACCCTATATTGTTACTTAAAAATGAAGTATTTAAAATTGTATGTTTCTTAATTCATTTTATAAAAATACCGCTAATAAACTATTTATCAATATTTGTATAATTTATATTTAACTGATTATTTTTATAAATGTTTTCATTATTCTCATAATTAAGTGAAGCGTTTTTGACGACATATATTATCTACTTCACTCCGACTAATGACTCAGACTAACATATGCGTAGATAATTTTATGTTAGTAGTTATTTCTTAAATATTTATAGCTTAACTTTACCTTTTTTATTTTTTATTAACTTTTTATCGTTTTTAGCTTAGCATTAAATTTTTTTCAATGATAATAAAAGTCGTTCAATGTAATTAATTAATTTATAAGTGATGTAAGGAATTGTCATATTTCACAGTATGTGACGTCGTGAATTAAGCGTTCAGCTAATAGTTGTAAAATCCGCAGTTCGAATCCGTTGAGTTGATTTTATTGCATTCTGACTTTAGAAATCTTCCTTACATAGTACATGGTTTAATTGATGCACGTTGTTTATTATGTATTACCTCTGCATTAGTTCCCTTTAGCTTAAAGTCACTGTGTACTGATTGTGCACGTTATTTAATTACTATGCACAGTATTTAATTATCACTGTGCACATTATTTAATTGCTATGCGCATCATTTAATTCCTGCGTTCAGCTAGCAATTGTAAAATCCGTAGTTCGGATCCATTGAGGGCTGAGTTGATTTTCTTGTGACTGTGGAAATCTTTCGTACATAGTGCGTGATGTAATAGCTGAAATGAACGCACATTAGTTATTAAATACTATTCAGTATTCATTCTTTTAAGCTTAAAGTCACCGTATATATATAAGCTGAACACGCATTTCTAATAGACCGTAACTGAAGTGTGAAAGTTTTCTAGCTAGATTCTCTTTACAGTTCCAGAAATTAGGCCCACTTAGTAACATGTGTTCAGCTCCACTACAGACGTAAGAATTCCTATTTCAAATTCACTCGTTGTTAGCCTCCTCCAAATGAAACAATGCTATTGATGAGTCTATTCTGATTCACTCGTCCGTGCATTCAAGGTCATGGCTTACTCACGAAATAAATACGAATTTGTTACCATTTGTTTCGCGCTGAATACTTCACAGACGATTGAAACGCAGATAACTTCTGTGGCAGGAGACATCCGAAACATTTACCAACTAAATCATTCAGTCCGAAAACCTTTTTCGCTGTCGATTTAGCAGAAGAATGAGAAGCTTTGAACTAAAACTCTTCCTCAACAGTGCCGGTCTGAAGATGGGTGAAGTAAAGCTTTAAATTCTGTGCCATCGATAAGCAATGATAAATAGTATTTTATATAACATTGCCGATATGTAATACTTGTCATAAAAATTCTTAACTAAGATGAGAAGAAAACTGGAAATCTGTAGATTATGTTGCTACTTTCTCTCTTTATTTGCAATTTGCCGTCATTTCAGTGTGATTTATAGAAACTGTTAGACATTTAAGATCAGTGTTCTCTTGTCAGAACTCAGACCTCAGATTTTCCAACCCCTAGCTAGAAATACTAACCACTGATACCACGAGATTCAGCATGGGGAATGCAATAATTTCATACATCTCCAATCCTACATAAAGAACAATTAAAGAGAGGCACGAGACCTAGTAGACCACACCAAATCAGTAATAAATTATCATTCACCAAATTCTAATTCAGACGTTACTTACTGTTAGATATTTTGAGCTAGAAAATATGAAAAATAATTGGAATTTGAACCACGGATTTTTCAGTTGCTATAGTAATTAAAGCCTACAGTTGTATTGCTAACACGGGGAAATGTCATAACTTCTTTAAATTCTACATAGGTTTTCTAGAACAAGCGCAACACTTGTATATATATATAGGGTGCCCCGTAAATGTTGCGACAAACTTCTGGGGGAGGTAGGGCACATCTTAAGGATTAAGAATTTCATAGGAACACATGTCCGGAAATGACAGGAGTAAATAATAGCAGAGATAGAAGATGGGAAAAGAAACAAGAGTGATCAATTTGAAACATTTATTGAACATGGATTCAAATGGTGTACGACAGCTTGAATGTTACAGCAGATGCTCGAAGTTTGCATCATCAGACGTCAAACATGCCTGACACAGATGGACCATTGATTGCCGGACATGGTCAAACACACCGCGAGATCCATTTCAGACACAACAGGATCATGATACACGACACTTTTGATGACGCCCCACAAAAGAAATCAAGGCTCAATAAATCCGCTGAGCGTGAGGGCCAGGGAACCGGTCCACCACGCCCAATCCATCGATGCGGGAATGATCTGTTCAAATGCCTACGAACATCCAGTCCAAAATGAGCAGGCGCTCCATCATGTTGGAACCACTTGTTCATAAGCTCTCTGTTCGTATAGCGTTCCATGCTCTTCTTATGGTGCCTACCGCTCGAAAGAGAAAATCCTCACTTTCTACTAGCACTCTTCTGTACAACACCCTCTGGCGGTGACGGGGTGACGTTTCTGGGCAGGGGTGTTTATGCAATTCTTAATGATATGACGTGCCCTACCTTCCGCAGAAGTTTGTCGCAACATTTACGGGACACCCTGTGTATATGGCATAATGGCAAGAAAAAGGCAGGGCAGTGTTGATGTGTACGTAGATCCATATTGAAGAGAAAGAATTCTGATTGCGTAGTAGGCTGATATGTTGACTTGGCAGTCGAGGCAGTTTTAATTCCATTTTTATTTGCAACTGTCTTTTGTGGCCACAATCACTTGGCACTCTAGTCGTGCCTATTCACAGAACATTTACATTTTTGATATTATTGCGATAACAAGCGAGACAGCGAAATTACATTCTAGTACGGTAACGGTAGAGAGGGTAGCTGAAGTGCGTAGTTATGCAATATGGAAGCACACGAAGGGAAAAGTTTTGGTTTGAGTTAGAAGTTTCAGTTTCCAATTATTACCTCATCAGCGCTGCGCAGGCCATGCAAAATGGAATGATCTAGAAATGACGCAATGCACAGAAGTTATTACAATTTTTAAAACAGAGAGGAATAATTAAAGAGTTTACTGTTAGTTTAAATTATAATTTTGATTCATTGATTATAATTTTGATATATTTTTTTACATATGTAAGATAAAAAATATCAAAGCAAACTTCTAATTTTAATTGGCTACAACTTCTTTTATTTTTAAATATAAATTTTTACTTTCAATTCTCCAAAAAATGCAACCCATTATTTTAAATTATAAGGTAATTCTCTCGCCTTCTTGGCATGCCTTTGTGGTGTGTTAGTCTGCACTCTGGGCGCGTATTCCAGAGGCCCGTGGTTCGATTTACGGCGAAGGCGGTTGCTCATTTTTATCTTGCCTGTTTCCAAATTACCTAATGTCTCTACAAGTGGCGCCCGAACTAAAAGGGTGCTGGATGATGATTCTCCACACTCAGGATTTGGCGACTGGGTTCCCTAAAAACCCCAGTCACCCTTTAAAAAGGGCAATATATAAGGTAGTTTTCCCGCCTTCTTGGCATGCCTTCGTAGTGTGGTGGTCTGTACCCTGGGCGTGTGTTCCAGAGGTTCGTGGTTTGATTCCCGTCGAAGGCGGTTGCTCATTTTTCATCTTGCCTGCTTCCAAATTACCTAATGTCTCTACAAAATAACCATTCATTATAATCATTACTGGAACACGACATGTAGAAACACGTAAGAATGCTGTGATTCCAAAAGCCCATAAATAGCATAAAATCTACTTAGCAACTGTGATAGCATGCGATGTAATGTCGAATTGTTATTATTTGCTGACACAAACGCCTTTTCCAGTTACCGTCGGTTAAAAAATCTTCATTTTTAGATGAATTTATAACAAGAAGGAAGTATTTCCACATAATAAAGTAAAAAGCTGAAGGAAATTTTTAATTCCTTGTAAGGAACTAAGGAAGTGTCATCGCGAAAAATTTCAAGTATCATATTTCAACGGAAATATCCATTTTGACCCCTCTCGAATGGAGTTGAACAACGTTTTTGCGTCACATCTGTACATACGGATAAAATAAAGGACTCTTTTTTTTTTTTTTTTTTTTTTTTCCAAAATGGATTGTAAAATGGATTTAAAATGGATTCAGAAGAGATTTTGTCCGTGACCTCTGCGCGTATGAATATTTCTAGCATAACTAAAAAACGAGTAGCCTTAGAAAGTTAAAATTATGCATATGTAGAACTGCTATAACATACAGTTCTGCACCTCTTTTTTTTGGTTGCGGTCAGAAACACCAAACATACAAATTGTATGTATAACTCAAAAGAGAGCTAAAAAAATTCTTGAGATAAAGTTTATGAAATGGCAAAGAGACGAACCTGCGCAAATGCAGCAGGATCGAAAATAATAAAATTATTAAAAGAAAGGAAAAGTGGGAGCTTAAATGATTGTATATAATTTAATCCCTAAATAGTATATATATATACACGTACTCTGTTACTCGTCTTTGTGAGCTGAAGTTTTTATTCTTATATATTGGTAAATTGTGCATTTTTTGCTTTAAAAATGATTGAATTATATTGTTTTTAAGTTATGTTTAAGGTTTTAAGCATAACTTAAGACCTGATAAGTTGATTAATCAGCATTACAATAGTTGTAGTATTATCAATGAAAAGGTTTGAGTGGTGCTTAACGAGGCCACCATTTTTTTACATTTGGAACTCTTGAGAATAGCGAATTAAGTGAATTTGTGCACTAATTTCATTGTCTTTTTGCCTAATGGGACTAAAAGTAAACTTTCAGTTTTGTGCATCGAAAAAAATCTGTCCTCCTACCCGTTAGCCGCATTGCTTGTTTTCGCATACAAACTCTAATTTTAATCTAATCGTAAAAATTGCTTTTTAACTACATGTGGCGTTTTATGTTTTTTCTGTATTTTACAATTTTTGATGAAGGTGCTTTAAGTTTTTATGTATTTTTGCCTTGCCACGAAGTGAGAACTGGATTAATTGAATGAGAAATATATCTCTAATGAAATTCGAGGAAATACTTTTAAATGATACGCGAGAAAAAAAGCGTATAATTTAATAGGCTGTACAAGTAAGTCATGTGGCGTTCACATCAGGATATGTGACACCATCACATCAGGATATTTTTTTTGTAGTTAAACATTTTTTTCCCCTTAAAGCATTTCTTTTTTTTCGGAATCCAAAAATACCTGAAATGTGTTTTGTACACTGACATTATAAGTTACAAAACAATGTGTGGTTTGTATAACTTAAGTTTGAGAGCATAAAAGTTCTATAATTAACAGTCATTTTATTACAACATTTTTGCCTATTCCAGTGTTTCGGATTGCCCTAGGTATAATGTTTATTTGATTTTGCAGACGTCCTTGACCCAAATGAATATTTCATTGATACACTAATAATTGAAAAGAAAAATAATGGTTTCTTTTCCTCTTTAAGGCATTAAGGAAACATCACGCATTTCTTGTTATTGAGTTAATAATTCGGAAATACAAGCTATGAATGATAATGATTGCTTTCTTTAAAAAGCGATTTCAAAGGCTATCATCAGTTCACTAATCGTTTGTTGAAAATGTCGTTAAGGGAAAAAGTCATTTAATACGCCTAGCTAAGACGTCATAATTTAGGTGAGATTACTTTACATCCACCTAAAAGCCTAAAAGCGCTGAATGTATAAAAATGTTTTTTTCCCTACAGTGCTGCACTACAATCGTTGAAATCGTTGAGTTTTTAATAAAAAATCCGTTAAAGGTTTACAAAACATGAAAAAGACAATAATATAAATTCGAATTTACAAATTCGTACTTCCAGGTGCTCATGTTTGGGTGGAGGACTATGCTATTCATACCTTTTTTTTCCAGTGCGAGAAACATACATAGATTCATTCAAATTGTTCCTTATTCAGTTTCTTTAAACATAATAAAGAGCGATAATGTTTGGTGGCAACAATTTGAAGAGTGATTCAGACGTTTGCAATAATTCAACGCAAAATGCCGTTTCGAGACTAACAGTCCTTCTGGGCTAACGCCCCTTTGGGCTTACTTTAGTATTCCAGTGATATTTCGTAATAATTGTTACATCTAATGCATGTTGCTTGCGGTAGTAACACTTAATGAGTTGAATTTTATTTGCTACATAAGGAATCTATTAACAAAATCAGATATGAACCTAAAATATTATACTTTCAAAATTTCCTGTAAACAGTTCCAATACATGATTTTAAACCTTTTGATTTATTTGTGCAATTTTTTCTTCTCCCCTTTAATTCACTCTTACACGAGAATGACTAGGTTCTGGAATATCTCAGACTGGTACTCTTTGATCATATACTTCGAGACTAATTTATTCATCCTTCAAGGTTTCTCTTCGCAATCCCTGTATTCATTTATATATTCAGAAAGACAGTAATCAGCGACAGAGAGAAATCTTTGCATCACATTAAAGTTTACGATGGGCGGAACTGCTAGCCGTGACTGCCGACAACCGAAATCTGCTGTCTTTAATAATTTTTGAAAGCACAAATTGGTAAAACGGTTTTCGAATAGTATATTAGTTACATTTAAGTTAGGTAAATAAATCAGTCTTGGATAGGGGTAGATTTTGAATAATACTGTGTAGATTTTGAAGGTTATTAAATATAGGTTTTTCTTGTCAGGGGATATTCCTATTCATTGGTGCCTAATTTTAAAATTTACAATGGCGTTTTCTCCTCCGATTGTATCTCATTTGGGGTTCCAATAAAGTGTGGATATTACTTGAATTGATGAAAGGACTGTGCCGAATCTTCGGAAGTTGCTATAGTGGATAAAAATACGGTTGTTAATTTACGGTTTCGGTTCGCCATGAAAAGTTCACTTTTCATGGTGTGCAAACCAAAGATGAAAGAACGAAATGGAAAAATTAACCCTTTGCCGCACAGTGTGTTCGGTCTGAACACACCTAAAAATTTCCTTCTGTATGCACATAAAAATTGAATGAAAAAGGATTTATAGGTTACTGGTTATAGGTTACTTTGTAGTTTTTTGAGACCCTCATTTTTCAAAGAAATCTTCCAGAATTTTTTTAGGGTATAAAAGAAATTGTTTGAAAAGAAGTTTCTGTGTTATCGTTTTGGCTGTATGCTAATCTTCTATATTAGGTTTAAATTTTTACCTTGAAAGCTTGCCTAAAATCAAACGGTGAACTCTAGGTGTGCCCACACCGGGCTTACTGATCATCTAGGACAACTGAGAGTCTGTATTCTTTGTTTCTCCGCATCTCATCGGTCAGTTCATTGACAATAATGCTCGTTTCAGCACACTTTTCGAAGCTCTATTTAATCAGTGTGCCCATTATGGGCACACCCGCAGAATTAAACGATAAGTGCTATTTTCACAAAATTTTATTTGTGTACTCCTCTAGGCCTAATTAGACTGCCTACCTTTTTTTAATTAAACTTCCGACTTTAAAAGGTAGCGTGCCGGAAAGGGTTAAATACTTTTCCTGCCATAAAGATCGGAGTATTTATATTTGTTCTTCAACCACTGCAGGTTTTACTAAATAAGCAATATAAAATCCTTAATTTTACAATGACACTGGATTTCCTTAACTAGTTCCCTTTCCGCAAATTCTATAATGTGTTGATGTCATTAGAAATCCCGCAATATAGTCAGAATTGGATAAACATAGCAAACTTCTATTGAAATGTTTTGTTCGTGTATTCTGACGCTGGGCCCTTGGTAATAAGTCCGTAATAATTTTAAGCGCTTCAAGCAACCTCGAATACCAAATGCCCCTGATGATTTCGAGGATAGTTTCATTTGGGTGGATGGCGAACGCAGCAGTATTGAAAAAGATGAAGATAATGACGAGAATCCTGAAGGAAGTGACACGAAGGTATAATTTAATTACCTTCGTGACACTTGAATAATATAATATAATTTTGTTGAGATTGGAATATCGAATTTTTGCATCACTATCTAGAGTCATTAGGTTTTTTTGAAACCAGGAGAAGTGAAAAATGTGCAGTGCTCTCGCCAGGACTCGAACCCTGAACTTCTCGAATACCCCTCGAGTGTGCTTCCAGTTACACAATGAAAGGAGGAAAGGGCGGAGAAAATACCTTATATACTTCCCCTTTAAAAGGGCGACTGGGGACGAGGTGAGCAAATTTCGCGTCACCAATTTTTCTGTCGTGACGAATTATCGTCCATCACTTTTCTTAGTTCGGGATCCACTTGTAGAGCCATTAGCTATTTTGGAAGCAGGAAATGTGAAAAATGTGCAATTACATCGCCGGGACTTGAACCCTGGACATCTCGAATACGAGTTAAGTTCGCTTCCAATTACACTGTAAGGATAATGTTCGTTTTATTAACAGTTAAATTTTAAGTTCTTTTCTTGTGAAATTCTTAACTTCAACTTACTACTTCCGGTGAGAACGTAGTTTTAGAATCATTCTGAATACATAATGAGGAAGAGCGGTATTTAACCGCGAAGTTCTACTTGCTGAGTTAGAGAGAATCAGAGTTTCTGATTTGCGCGCTTCTGTCGTTTTGGCTACTCTTTCGCAAAGCTCTTATTACTCTCGGCTGTACTCAGGCCCTTGATAGCTTCGTAGTCAAATAGATTTAAGGGGCCAAATCGGTTAGAATCTTGATAGCTTCGGCTATATCTTTTTTTAGTTTAGTTCTTAGTCTCTTAAGTTCAAGCCCAAGTGTCGGCTTTTATTGTACACTCCAAGACGGAGTTCTGTTAAATCTTATTTGAAGAATAAAGGGTTAGTTACCCTTCCATCTTGTTGTTTCTTGTCCCACGAACTTAAGCGATTATTCGCTTAGCAGTTTTTAAGATTCTTAACTTTCTACAGTAACTGAGAAATACACAAGTGAGAATTCCACAACACTATGAAGGTATGCGGAAGGCAGGGCGAAAATACTTTATCACTAGAAAGGATCATTTTACAAGGGTTGATAAAAAGTGCAATTGTGATAGTTAAGATCAAGCCGACGGAATTCAGAAGCAGATGGCACAGAGGCAATAATAATCTAGAATTATTCAAAGAAAACTGAAACATCCAACGCTTTTCTTGGCTACAAGGATTGTTTCACTCAGGATGACGTAAAAAACGGTGGCTATGATCCAAATGAAGTATCAAAAATAGACAACATAGACAATAGTTTTATAATATTATCGAAAGATTATAATGATATGTGGTATTTTAAGCGTGAAGTAGATCTACATAGTCAAAGGACATCTAATAGCATTTAACGTGGAAATAAAAATATAGAAAAAAATTTAACTGACGTCTTTGAACTATATAATGCAGAAAAATTAACATCTCGCCTTTTAATCTTCAAAGACATTTAACTCTTCTTCACCGGGGTTTACATATATTTTTTTTTTCCTCTGGATCTGCAAGTGGTTATATTAGTTTAAAGGAGGGAGTCTGCTGATTCGTAGAAGTTGATGTGCTCGACGATGAGTAGTGTTTTGTTTTAAATCATCAGTTCGCGCAGCTTGTCACGGTCGAAATGTGACACTTGAAAACTGCGTATTTAGAATGACAGGCCGACATAACATCGCATGCAAAAACAATTTTTACGCCTTGTTCCTTTTATAGCAGAAATATAACGCACGGAATCAGCGTAACCAAAATGATAGGCTTACATAACAGCTCACGGAAAAACGATCTTTTGAGAAGTGATGCATGGAAAAGGATATAAACGATAAAATTAGCAAATACAGACTTATTTTTTACGAATTATGTAGAAACTATTTTCTATTAAACGATACGAACTAAACGATTACGACCGTTAATAGGCGATTACTTTAATACAACCTTGGCACAATTTGGTGATTTTTTTACAAATGAAAATGTTGCATCAAGAGCAAGTAGATAGTTTCGCGTTTTTCTCTAGATTCCCAAACTATTGATACACATAATATGTATAAACATTATCAACATATGAAAAGAAAACATACTTTCAGCAATATAAAACACAGATTTTTAATTATTAAATAAGAATTGCGTGATACATTAAAATAATAAAGCACTTATGTTCTTATTCAGATCTTTCTGTATTTTTTTTTCTTTTTTGCGGTATTATTCTTCTAAAGTACATAGTGATTTGTTTTCTCTTAAAAAAAATCGGAGAATTGCGGAGATTCGGTTTCGCGCAAATCTCGTCAACAACAGCTATGTACGAAACTCATTTCCCCGTTTTCTCTTTAGAAACATTTCAGCAATATTCTGTATTCCTGCCGAAATGTTATCTCAGCTTCTTCCACTGCTGACGAATTCCGCAAGCGCAAATTTTAAAACTAAGGCAAAAAATATCACGATTTATTAAAAAAAAAAAAAAAAAAAAACCGCTGAAACTTGGAATACAGCAAAAAGAACGCATACGAAAATGGCAGAGTTGCTTGGCTGAAGGACTGCTATAAACATGTTGCCGTAAGAATGGTTATGCGCATGGTTGATAGAGTTTGGCACAATACTAAAATTTGGAGACTTCTACCAAGCTTGTTGCGTTAATAAGTAAGTACCAAATTTCACAATGATAACCCTAGCGCAGGAAATTAAACCAGGAAATTAAAAGCGTCTTAAAATATAAATCCCAAATTGTAAATAAAAATTTTAATTGATTAATGCCCACTGCATCTCCATGATCTGCAATCTATCGATTTTTGCAATATCGATAGAGTTTTATTCAAAATCTTGATCAGGGTAAGACTACTTTTTTCGCCTTATTTTAAATTAATTTATTTCTCCTCCCATTTGAGTCTTGTAGATCACTGTGCAAAATTCATGCTAATATTTCCATGAATAGCTACAAATTCATTAATGAATGGTATTTTATTGAACAGAAAGCTATTAATAACCCACTTTCTCAATACTTGCTGAGTTTGATCATATATTAGCACAGAAAAGTAACATAAATCAATAAATTCTTGCTCAAGTTAAAAGGTTTATTTTATCCAACAAGTTATTTGGATTTTAATTCTTGTCTTGTTACTTTTATTTCTTCTGTCAGAACCTCTATCTGTTATTTCTTCTTCACCACAATGCAAATTAGACCGAGTTTAAATAGCGATATAATAAGCAATTTAGAGAGAGATTTGTGGTAGTGTGCTAGAAAGCAACTTAATTCCTGAATGACTTGTGTACCGACTTTAGTGACCGACTATTGACTAATGCCTCACTTGTCTGACATGTAGCCCCCAGCTCCTTGCCACGAAATTCCTCGTCGCAAGGAGTGCAAGATTTATGGTTTCTCCAATTCTCTATCATCCTCCTATTTAACTATCTACAATGGCACGGCTCCACTCTTTCGATAAAGGCTGATTTTAGCTGAATGATGCTTGTATTAGTGAGAGTTCACAATACATCTAATCGTAATTTACATTTGTGACACATATTTGAAGTTAAATTCTCCTCTACAGGTGACAGGTGACGGAGGACGGGGGCGCCTGGTGTCTAACATAATTCTCCTCTACAAGTGACAAGTGACGGTGGACGTGGGCACTGTCCCTTTGCCATACGATTAATCAGTACAGCACCACGTCCACCCTTATCTAGAGCAGGTTGTGTTTAGAACCATGTGCGCGTCTCGCGCCGGACTCCCAGACCCAGCGCCGGATTCAGCCCAGGAGCAGTTCAGCCGACCAAAGGCCCCCGTGCTGCCCGTCGTCCAACGATCCGGACTCCAGCGTTTATGGTAACCTAGAAACAAATCATAACATGGCCATACAGGGGTCTTCACCGCATGACGCGGGCTGGATTTCTGTAACTTGACAATATTGATTACTTAAGAGTTTAACATATATAACATTTCTAGCTTACAGTTAAGGACCTGGTTTTTACATAATACATTTGTGCATTTACATGAATTTATACAACACATAAGCTGGCTCCTGATTACCACTGTTATTATAGTACGCTTCTGCTTACATCATAATTACATATAAATTTACAATTCTATACATACGATACATACAGCGTTTATAATACATTCAAGAATACAATTCATTACAATACTGAAGACACTTATTTCAGTACATATACATATATTGCCTACTGTGGCATTTTGGGAACAATCATTATATTACTTACGATATTAATATTTTAAATGTAATTTCTACACGGTACTGTTACAGAAACCTAATTTAATTTCACAATAGAATACTTATAATCCAACTATTGCATGTTAGATACATTCTAGGTACAATTCTCCTCTACAAGATACTGTTGTTGTTGTTGCTAATGCTCACTTTTATGACCTATAGTCAGCCCAAGCCCACGAAATTTCTCGTGGCAAGGAGCGCAAGGTTACGCCTGTCGTGGCAACAGCCTTGAGCACCATACAGGTGACAGTGCGATTTAGCTCAGTTCCACTCCCAATTTTGATGGAGAGCACCCCGGGAAAGGGGCGGTTCCGAAGGTCTCCAACCCCTCTTCCCCTACCAGCAACCTCTCGAGAAGACTTTCGGCTTGCCGTATATTTAGAGTGTCCCCATACCGCACGGACACTATACATGTACAAGCATCCATGCCTTCTCTGGACTCTTTGGCACGGCAGTTAGCAACGCTAACCACTATAACGGTTGGGCGGCACTGATTTCTTGTATTGCTAACCGAGCTCTAGCTATCCGCGACTTAATTCTAGAGTCTTAAGTCTAGAAGTTGCGAGCAGCTTGAGCTTGTTTAACTAACATTTGAAGTTACTGCTGTATTGTATATATATATATCTAAATATTAATAATTTTGTTATCCCGCAAGTAGTGATGCCTACATTTTGTTGAAATTTAGTTGTATCTACACGATGTACTTTTCAGCCAACTCCTTAGTAAATTTTCCCTTTTCTCTTTGTTGTTGGAATTCTAAACTTCTAGTTAGATATGAAGATCAGAATTCGTCAGACAGATAGAAAAGCTGAATACGGTGTCGTTTAATAATTAGTTAGATTTAACCTTGGAAAATACTTCTACAAGTTTCGTTTATAGGTTTTTTTTTTTTTTTTTTTTTTTTTTTTTTTTTTTTTTTTTTATTATTATACTATAAATCGCATTTTACTCCATCGCATACTCTGTAGAGTTATTAGGTTTTTTATTTATTTATTTATTTTTTAAAGCTGGATTTGCCAGTCCCCTTGTACGAGCTTGGCCCTTTAAATTTGCAATGGCAATAGTAACTGTTTGTAGTTCTGGAACAGACTGCAGCGTAACATGTTGTTCCAGTTAGTTGACCTAGGAAGGATATTACAGAAAATTTTTCATTGAACGCAGCAAACGGTTTCATTGCGGCCCCCATGGTCTCAAAGCCAACTGGTGCCGGTGGAACATTAAGTCTAGGAGCTGCTAAAGTAAACTTTCCAGACTCCAGGGACATGGTTCGACAGTTATCGGGCGCCAATGTAATATCCTAGCTAAAATAGAGTTCTATGAAAGCTAGAATACTGAAGTTTCTGTGCTGAGTTCTTGTGCTTAAGTAACAACTCCGGAGAAGGGTTGAATTACCCTTTTATTCCAACTCAAAATATATTTACAGACGGCCCTTCTTGGGCGTACAAGAAGCCTGTACTTGGTTTTTAACTCAAAATGGAAAATACAAAGCTAATCTAATGCCAGATAAAATTAATTAGTAGAAGCTGCACAGAATCAAACTCGCGTAGTTGGCGCGTAATTAAGTATTACCTGCGTATACTAGCAAGCACGTATTAAGTATAGCCATAGAATAGAAAGCTTTAACTAATAGCAACAACGTGGCCGAAAGGCAGAACACGCTCTACTACTGAAGCAACTCACCCGTCAGCTTAAATAATTGTTTCTACCCTATTTGCATAAAGCGTAATATTGAAAATTCATTCTGTCGGGGAAGTGTAGGTGGGAAATAAGAAAGTATAGGAAATGACGTGTTCCAAAATAAAAATAAGTATTAGGAAAATAAGTTAAAACACTAAAACTCTTTATAACTGTTATTCCTAAAATCCCTGTGTATACTCACTACTTAAGATTTCTTGAAATCTTAAGTAGTGAGTGAATCTTAAGTAGTGAAATGAAAACCCAATTTCAGTGACCTTACTCTAAGAAATCTTTCATAACAGCTCTAATTTAAATGCTATTGAACTTTCAAAATAACAGCGATCGGGCGTAATCCTTAAAATCCTTTTAGCTCTCAGTTAGTGTTTCTTAATATACACAGACAGTTTATTGCCCTTTTTTTCCTTTCTCTAGCTGAAATCAAGTGTCGCAATCTGACTTCTCAGCGATTTAAGACCTTTTTTATAAGGATGATGGAACCTTTTTTCATTGTAAATTTCTCTTTACGCACGACAGGGCTTGAGAGAACGCGTTAATTTTATCACTGCATCAACCATTTATCGCTCTGAGGGATCAAAGTTTGGAGAAGTATTAACGAGTTCATTAGAAGGCATTGTGAAGGGGTACTTCGAAAGCATTGTTTTAAAATGAATGAGAAATTGGAGCGTTTTCTGTATCTCTGATCTCCTTGAATACTTTCCTTTGAAAGAAACGCTAAGCATTGCAGTTCAGCATTTTGATCAGTATGCTTCAGCTATTAAAAGTAACTTTCGTTGGAAACTATAAGTGCTAATCTCCGATAATGGCTCTATTTAGTGTCTTACCACTCTCACAATCATATCCTAAATTATGTAATAAAGCCTTTGTCTAATTATGTAAGTACCGAATTGAATTTTGTGTTAAATTATGGTTTTTTAGATTAGATTACTCTAAATGTGGCAAAGCCTACTAGGGCTATCTTACTTGAGAGGAAAAATACTTTCGTGGAGGACTTTCTGAGGGAATCTGTGTGAAAATCTCTGAAATCTCGCATGCAGTTGGCCCATTCACCGGGATTTGTGGCCAAATGTAACTTGGGGAAAGCAGTAATAAAGCACTAGAAATATTACTATATACATATGATGAGACAATAAATAACAATGGTTCAATAATTCAGTGGAAGACATACCTTTCCGGTGCAGGAAAATAGGGAAAGCTATATTCTATAACTTTATGAAATGTGCTGAGTTTCGTGTTTTATATCAATTTAATTTACATACTATACTGGAATGAAAATGTAATATTTATGCTATTGGAGACGAAGGTTGAGGTAGAATATAAAATTTTAAATGATGAGTTAAATTTAAAATAAATTTTCAGGCTTAATACCCTATCTTTATTAAAATACTTTTGCATTTTTGTTCTTATATCGATAAAATCTTTGTGAAAGTTACAGGTACAATATGATGATGTGGCATGGCGGCACTTTAAATATGCGATGAGCCGAAAGTCCTCTCGTGTGGCTGGTGGAAGGGGAGAGGGGTGGTAGACCCTCGGAACCGTCCCCCTGGGGCGAGGCGAAAGTCTTCTCGAGAGGTTGATGGTAGGCGAAGAGGGGGGGAAGAGACCTTCGGATGCGTCCCGCCCGGAATGCTCTCCATCAAAATTTGGAGCAGAACTGAGCTAAATCGCACTGTCCCCTGAATGGCTCAAGGCTGTTGCCAACGGCAGGTGTAATCTACCGCTCCTCGCCACGAGGAATTTCGTGGGCTTGGGCTGACAACGTCAGACAAGTGAGCATAAGCAACAACAACATATGATGAACGTATTGGAGATAGTACGTAAATTATGATTTTTGCTTAATTCTAATCAGAGGATTAAAATAATCAATAAAAGTATATACCGATAAAATCATAAAATAAAAAATAAAAATAGCTAAAAAATTAATAAGACTTTTGAAAATGAAAAATGTAAAAGATCTATAAAACATAAAAAGTAATTATAATTTCTGTTGAACTTTGTTGCACAGCGAAATTTAAAAAAAGAGGGAAAAAAATAGACTATGCTAAAACAAGCGGCCTGGGTTTTGGGATCTGTAAGGAAACTTATATCTAAAGAGCCTTTATTAGCTAAATTTGTATATTAACCTATTTTAGTCTCTATTTTCATAAACTTACATTCATTAAATGACAATTATATTATTAATGAAAGTAAGAGAGCAAAATATCTCAAATTATAAGAATGTAAGAATGCATACCGCCCATGGCGCTCGGAGGGTTAAAAAAAAGTCAAGTTTTTTGTCATAGATTATTAAGTACTGAAATCACAGTGCAGTGATTTTAAACTGATGATTTATGTAAACTCTGTAGGTGTTTTAGCTCTGCTCAGGTTTCCTCAATTGATTCTTAACATTCTGACAGCCTATTAGAAACCTCGTTCTCTTCGCCGTTGAGAATAGGAATGCGGGAGTTGGAGCGTGACGGAGTAACAATACGTAATAATAAGCGTAAAGAAAAAAAATAACATAATGGACCGAGTAAGTAAAGGTGATAAAAATTTGAGTTTGAATGCCTATGAAAAACAGTAATTATATAAGCTGCGTAGATAAATACAAAGTACTTATAATACAATGAATGAAAGGGAATAAAAAAGTCTTTAAACGCAATATGCTTGCGAAATGTCAACATGTACGAACAGTTCTAGAGCTGTGTATTCAATATACATACAACCCAAGAAACAAGATTCATCATACTTACGAAATAGGCTAAAATATTAACGCGATATCTGTAAAAGAAATATCAGATATAAATTATATTCTTTAAGAAATTGTTTTTAATTTTAAAACTTGCTTTTACTTTCAAACTACATGGCCTTAACTGTCCAAGTTTCCTGCTACATAGTTAATACGTATATTTTTCATCTAATCGAAACATTGGCGGTTTCAAATCGGTAAGCAGTAACTACTAAAAGGAGTCTCAGTACAAGCGATAATTTTTCCGATTTGTAATTGTTTAGATGAGAAGGAAACGGAGTTCTCAGTCTAGGAGCCTGCGATCTCTTTCTTACGCAAGTAGGCAAGTTGACAATAAGACAATAAAATCTGATACCCTATCAAATAGAAGTTACTTTTAGCCAAAGGCATGAAATATCCTTATCGAGTGTTGGATGTCACTAGCTTTCCATTCTGCTGCTAAGTCTATTATTCTATACCAAGTCTGGGTATTATTCCGTACTGTGTCATGGGTTCGGTTAAACGATTTCAACCAGCAGTTTTGTTGTTCGCCTATCTAACTTTGATGCCTGGGAAAGCGGAATTACTGTACGTTACCTTGTTAACCCTTTGACTGCTATCTGCTCTAAGTTGAAGCTCTTCGAATGAGCGTCTTGCGACGGCAGAATGACTGACCAAATAAATTAGATTTCATTTTTTCTCGTTGCTAAGCAACGAAAGAGGTATGAGCTTTCTGCTAGTACGAGTTTCTTTCACATATACTGTAGAGACATTAGGTATATTTTCGGAAACAGGAGAGATGAAGAATGAGCATCGCCTTTGCCGGTAACCGAACCACAGACCTTTGGAATACGCGCCCAACGTGCAGACCAACACACCACGAAGGCATGCCAAGAAGGGGGGAGAAATACCTTATAATACGATAGAAATACACATGAAACAGCAATAAGCAGCCAAAGCCTTAGCCGAGGGCCCATTTGCGCTCATAATCTACACCATTGGGCTTACGCTGGACGTATATATGCGCCTATAGGCCACATCGATGGTTTTTACTGGACGCATAAAATCGCCCATAGCAGTCAAATAGTTAATGCAATACTGTAGGAGACCTCCAAGAGCGTTATCTGACGAATGTCTAAATAGATGTTGAATTTCTTACAGATAACTTGAAATGATTTCAAGCAAATCATTTCAAGAGCTCTTTCGCCCGATAAAACTGCATTCTTTGGTATTTCTTTGGATGTTGTGCACATTATCGATTCTGAATTTTCTGCCATTTCTGCGGAATAACTGCCGCTTTCACAACTTTATTACCTTGACTTTTCGCATTTTTACACCTCTTATTTCAGCGCTATCTTCATCACTCCTTTCCTCCTCTCTATGGTCAAGCAGTCAAAGCATAGATGTAATTTTGTTCTTCATCAACAAAATATAGTACTCATCTTCACTTGACTGATTTCTTTATCGCACACCATGCTTATTGGGCTCTGTTTAGACGTATGTACGGCAGTTATTTTATACGTATGTAGTGTTGAATAGACCCATGAAGCGATATTGCCCGAACGAAATCTAAACACCGTCACCGCTCGAATTATCGCGTCAGCCGAGTGGTAACTCAGGGGAAATGGGACTATTCGCCGTGGCCGTTTAGCCATCAAGGCATATTTTTCCTTATACGACTGTATTATATTGATTTAAATTAATAACTCTGTTTATTTTAATAATTTCACTTAATTTAATAAACATTTTAGATAAAATAATATATAAAGTGTTTTTGTATACAGTTTTATACAAATACACCGTTGCACATGACATATTAATTTTAAGAAAGCAATGACAAGATTCTTAAAGTATTTCATAAAAATGTGAATTTCCTGCTTGTAACGTGTGATTTCTCTGAACTACTCGATTACAATTTCAAGAAATTTTGGCGAATTATGTAAACGTTGTACCCGCATAATTTTAAAATCGATAATATAACTTCTGATGTAACAGAAGTTTAGCCCTAGTTCTCTTTGATACTGATATAATTTTCCAACTATCTATGTGTAATTGCTTTATATCTCATACTTGTAAATAACAATATATATTACAAGCAACCTTTATTATGTATACAGTAACAAAAGGTAAACAGACCTATTAGTCTCAATAAATTTAATACATTCATGTAAAGAAAAAAAAAAGTCTTGACAGCGAAGCGTCCCGACGGCGAAAAGTCCTAGATCCTGATCGAGAGTCACCTCTTTGGTTACCACATATCAGTGAAAAGGGTTAAAGGTTAAAAGGTATTATTCAGGGGTTGAAAACTGTTCGCCCAAATGCTCACGGGATACTCATATGTTTGCAAGGCTATTTAAAACATAAACTATTATTTATTACCAAGTTGCCATCGCAATAAATGCCATTCGGAACTCACGCATTTGCTCCAGCGCCCGTGGCTTTCCTGAAAGCATTGGCAGTACGTCTTCTTTGATGTGTATTTATAATACCAATCAGTTAGAATGATTTTATATTTCACGATGCATCGATTTTATATTTCACGATGTATCGATTGTAACTCAATGATACAGCGTGTACAGATCATTAGATATTTCGATTCCGGAAACAGAAAGATTCATTAGTGCCTTCATTGGGATTCGAATCATGGTTCTTCTAATTTGCCAGTTTCGTTTACACCACACCAGCAAATAAAGAAGCAACGCTGCAATTCCTTACATTCTACCTCATTCAGAGGGGCCCGGGGCGACGCATGAAATCTAACAGGTGAAATTCGGGGGCGATGAATTCCACCAAATTTTAATTTGGTGCGCTGGCGTTCTACCTCATAGGATATTTCGAACCAGTAAGCATAATTCAATTGCGTTCTTGCCAGGATTCGAATCTTAAAAAGGAGTAATCAGAGAATTTATATATTACATACTCTTATTACACTTCCAATTCAGAGCTGCATATTTGAAACAAAAGATCAAAATAAATTGAGTGGGAAGCAGATCAATTAGAAGAATAGAATAATATAAAATCACTAAATATTTTCAATCTATTTCACCGAACGTTACAAACGAAAAGCAAAATTACGAATTTTTTGTTGCAAACGCAGTTAACGATTAAATTTGTTTCGATGAAATAAAACTGTTGTTCGAAACTTAATATTCGTAAATGTTTGTGAAAACTGTAGCTGAAAAAATAATTTAATTGGATTACTTCAAATAACGCCCATTCCTGTATTTGTTGTGATTACCTGAGTAGAAAATCAGACAATTAACAATATTTTTAGAAGTCGGCTTTAGAATCAGTAATGACCAACGGCCGAGCGGTTAAGTTGCTGAACAGTGGTAGTTCGCTCTGAGTTCGAATCCCGGCAAACGGGTTGGCTGCATGAGCCTTTATGTGGTTTTCCTCAAGTGTAACGTGTATATATATAAGCAAGTTTCCCTTAGAAAGTCCTCTACGAAGGCATACTTTCCCTTAGGCAGATAACCCTCGAATGTTTTCCATAATTAAGTAGACCAAACCAAACCAGAACTAGGTACGCTTTTAAAAATCTTCTTACAAGAAAGCTTTGAAAATTAGCAGAATGACATTATGCTTTAATAGAATGTGACTAGCGAAATGTTGTTGTTGTTGTATCTGTGATAAAGCTTATTCAAATAGGAGCGAAAATGATAACCCTGGCAATCAGCAAAATGTTCTCATCGTAGAGGTTCTGTCTCTTAAACAAGACCCAATTTTTAGCAATTCAGCAAGGATAGCCGGACAATAAAAAATGTATACAGTTGTCAGTGTCCGGGGAATTATCACGGCTTTAGTTATAAGTCGAGCGCCATTGATGGTAAGGAGTTGGTGCTTCATTAGAATTGAAAGTTACTCCCACAGCTGGGAGAGGGTGATATTTAGGTTACAGCCGAAAACATCGCGTCAAAAACATCGCGGACGAAATAAAGCGGTTCGAAAATTTCGCAGTTTAAAAACATCGTCGTCGAAAATATCGTGGTAAAAAATAAAGTATCTACAAATCATCGCATGACGATAACATCGCAGACATGCTTTTTTCGGGCTTTAATCATTGTAAATGGATATATCCATAACGATTTGTGAGCGCAAGATGGAAAGAAGGATAATCTTTACTTTCATATTTTTTATTAACTAATAAACTTTTGCTGAAAAAGTAAGAAGGAAATTTAAGCATAGGCAACTTATAGCACTTAATAGAATTTTAAACTGACATAGTTAACTAACAAAGATCATTAATAAATCATTTTTATAAAGTTTTTACTGATAATTTTTCATTAAAAGTATAATCTATTTAGAAAAAGGAAGCTACGTAACTGCATTACCTTATCTATAAAAAATTGCTAATTATGAAATTATTTTCTTCACTTTTGTCAATCTAATACTCTTAAGAAAATTATTTCTTCTTCTGCTTCAGTTTATTCTTAAGTAGTAAGTTTCCTTCTTTCTTTTTCAGCAAAAATTTATTAGTTAATAAAAAATATGAAAGTGAAAATTATCTTTCTTTCCCTCTCGCGCTCACAAATCATTATGGGAATATCCATTTACAATTATCAAAGCCCGAAAAAAGCAGGTCTGCGATGTCACCGTCCTGCGATGATTTGTCGATACTTTATTTTTTACCGCGATATTTTCTACGACGATGTTTTTAAACTGCGAAGTTTTTGAACCGCTTTATTTTCGACGACGATATTTTGTACCACGATGTTTTAGAACTGCGATGTTTTCTCTTTGCGATGTTTTCTCCCACGATGTTTTGTAGCACGACGTTTTCGCCCGCGATGATTTTGCCGCGATGTTATCGGCGGACATCGATATTTACGTTATTATTATTATCGAGATTTCAAGCTTCTTTGCCAGTTTATCTGCGTTCTCATTACCTGTGATGTCTACAACTAGCGGAATGTAATGATTCAAAATTAGGGAAATGAAATGATGACTAATAAACTAATTTGAAATCTTCCTTTAGTTGGCGTTAAAAAACAACTAATATAAATATTCTAAATTTTTGCTGAATCCGTATTGCATAGATATTACATTAGCTAATTAAAACATGATTTTGAAAGAAAATTAAAAGGAAGCTTAACAGTTTTATGACTTCATTTGCCGTGTTATTAATACTGTTGCATAGCGCGGGTTCCTGGAATTATGTAATTGATAACACTTCATGAAGAATCAAAACGCAATTTATTCGCCATTATTACACTGGACAGTTCCGAAGACACGTTTACAGTCGTCGAAAAACTACGATAAACACGCTGAAACAATCAGCAACGCAGCCTTCAGGTTACAACGGTTAAGACAGCTCTACGGCAAAGCACTAAAATACAGCTCCCGACGCGGTTTGGTCTCTCTCAAGCTAATCTTTGAACTCAAGTCACTACTACTACACTTAATTCAAGATACTATTGCACTCCACTCACCTCGTACAGGCAGGGTATATCTAGCGTTAATCTACCTTTCAGAATATTCTCGAGGAAACCGCTAAGAATGCGTTCTAGAATGTTCTTGCTCCGTCCTTGGCATATCGCCGTTTTTTTTTTTTTTTTTTTTTTTTTTTTTGCCAAGTGTAAAATTTTGTGCCAAATTTGTCAACTCCGCCTTTCCCTGCCACTTTCTGGCAACCTTAACCCCGCTGCTGTACTTCTCACATACATCGAGATTAAGTCTGGCAACAACTGTAGTAGAAAAAATTGTGCATCGCTTGAATGACAACAGCGGATAACATGCCACACATTTTGTTTGGAATTCAGCCAGTTCTTCTGGTTATACGATTGCGTTACGAAACTGAGTTTGGGTGTTAATGAAATGTAATCCGTTGCGGATATTAGTGATATTTATCAAACTGGCTGCATTCGAGAAGATGAGGACTCCTATGTTTAGGTTTTGCGGTATTTAAATTTAAAAAGTTGTCTCAAGTTTAAAAAATTTACGCTGGGCTTATTCTCGTTGTTCAGATAAGTGAGATTTTATGTAATTGTGGTTATATATACTTTGCAAATATAAGTATGATTAGAATTCTATTAAATACATTCTCAAAAAAATCTGGAATGGTATTTAAATTTGTAGATGTTGAGTATACATTGCTATGTCGGAGCCAGTTGCAGTCTGGTGTGAAAAGTAAGAATAGTTTGCTCACGATATAACACCCGCTCACGACATAAACTATCTTGCCACAGCTGGGCATTTCGCAACAATATTGCTACGTGCATATGGGTTCATCATGGCTTGAATGCACACAGAAACGAAGATAGTTTGATGAAGATTTGAAGCTCGCGCTGTTAGCATTTTTCAGTACTCTGTGTTAAACTCTGAATTAAAACTGAGAACTTATGCTCTCTCAGGTCGTATATAGTTTTACCCAGACCGCCGAAAAATTTCCAATACATTCCATTTCTGGAAATTGCTGGAAGGCGTATAAAGTTGCAGTTACATTATAGCGTATAAGGTATTTCTCCTGCATTCTTAGCATGCTTTCATGGTGTAGTGGTCAGCACGCTCGGCGCGTATTCGAGAGGTCTGTGGTTCGAGTCCCGGTGAAGGCGTTGTTCCTTTTCACATGTCTCACCATTAAAAAATACCTAATGTCTCTATATGGTATCCGACTAATTACAGTTACACGGGTATCGGACCAAAATGTCATCAAATGGTTGCCAAGTTTGGTGACCAAATTAGTCTCCAAAACTATCGCCAGCTTGACGCTATCTCGCTAAATGGTCGGTGGACTAAACAAGTAAGTGGACTTGCCACTATAACATTACTTTTCTGGTGGAGCCTAGTTTTGGGGTCATTTCATGTTACATTATACAAGAGATACTACAATTTTACATTTAATTCACTAAAATTATTTACAAATGTACAAAATTCATAACAATATATAACCAATAACAGTACTGCTGCTACCAGTTTCTAGCTTCACTGAAAGAAATTAAATCTTTAATTTTAACAATATTCTTTTTTTATGAAAATATTTAAAAGGAAGAAAATATGTGAATTCAAAGTTGAATTTCTTCCCGATGTAGCATTCGTAAAAAAACATAGAACACGTGAAACCACTTATCATAATTATTCAGATGAACATTCCCGAGGAAAATATACATATGAGCTTCTAAGGAAATTTTGCCTGCCTCGCTGGGTGACATTCGGAATGTCCCAAGTTTGAATACCGATTACATCATAGTTATTTTCTGTGTTTTCTGCTCCGATAAGTATTTAATCGATCTACATGCTAAATCTTGTATTTCTGAACGTTGGATTATGTGATTTTCAATTATAAAATATTTTGTTTAATTTTTATCCAAAGTTTTTATTTTATGAGCACCGCTTTTATCAAAAAGAACTATTTTGTTTTAATAAACTTCAATTCAAGAAATTATAGAGGTGAAGGTAAAAAAAATTCCTAAAATTACATAAATTTAAGTTTTAATTTTTAAATTTTTATTAATTTTATTAATTGTAATTGTTATCTGAAAGTATGGATGCCTACCATTTATCTTTCTCTAAAAGAATAATTCTCATTTAATATTAAAAAATAAAAACTGTTATAAATAAAATGGTATTTAGTTTTTAACAGTTTCTTTTTATTTTTAACATAAAAATAAATTAATACTATAATAACCCTACGTAAGATTAAACACATTTTCTATGCTTTCTTTAAAGGAAATATTTTTTTTAAGGAATTTTTATTTCTTTAAACGAAATAATCTTTAAAAGAAAGATTTTAGATTTAAATCTTTCGGTTCGCCGTTCTGAAAGATTTCCACTTCAAAAGGTATATGCACCAGAATTCGGTTTCAGTTCGCTGCCAAGACACATCGAAATAAAATCCGAAGTGGGCGATTAAAACATGTTTATCAAGTCTGCCAAAATGCAGTAAGAAAACTACTTGAATGAGAAAACTGCGAGGACGTAGGTTTTAGCAAAAGTAACCTAGTTTTGATATTACCTACGCATTCGATTTTGATGTAATAACTAGAAATACGAGCATCACATCAGTAATAAAGGTCTTGAAATTTAAGTACCGGTTCCATATTTTAATTACTTAAAATTAATATTCAGTTTGTTTAATTGTGAAATAAAAGCTCTTTCAGGTATACTGAAAATAAAATTAATTAATCTTCATTTTGCGCACATTTATAATATTTGATTAAGTAAATCAGACAATAACTGTAAGGAATACATTTTTACTTCATTGTTCGAAAAAAGAAAGAAAGAAAAAAAGTAAAGAAAGAAATTAAGTTTTTAATAATTTAAGTATTGTAATCACAAAAACTTCCAGGTACCATATTTTAACGAAAATATCCATTTTGACCGCTATCGAATGCAATTTAAGGATGTTTTTGCGTAGCAACTGTACGAAAGGACAGAATAAAATCTTTTTCATTAAACGAATGATAAAACCGATTTAAAATGGATTCAGAAGATATATTTTTGTGGCGTCTGTACGTACCTATGTATGTATCACGCATACCTCCAAAACGAGTAGCCTCAAAGCGTTGAAATTTTGTATGTAGGACTGCTATAACAAGTAGTTGTGCACCTCCTTTTTTAGTTGCAATCGGCCGCACCAAAAGTATATACATATATACCCACTCTGTTACTAGGGTCGGTGAGCTCAGTTTTTTTTTATTCTTATACGTTGATAAATTATGCATATTTTGCTTAATTATAATTGATTGAATTATTTTATCTTCCGGTTAAGGTTTTTCTGCTTTTAGTTATGCTGCATGCAATAGTTGTAGGATTATCCACTATTTAAAAGTTGTTTAAGGGCGGCTAAGCCTAATTTCTTTTTACTATAGCAGCCGTATTTGTTTACATTTGAAACTTGGCAGAATATTGAATTAAGTCAGTTTCTACACATTCAGTGTCTTTTTCACGGGTGGAACCAAAAGAAAACTTTTAGTTTTGGGCACCGAAAAATCTGCCTTCTTGCCCGATGGCCGAATTGTTTATTTTTGCGCAGAAACTCTAATTTTATTTGTAAAATTTTTTTTAAAATTGATTTAGCTATCTTTGTTGTTTTATATTTTTCTATATTTTACAAAGATACTTTGGGGTTTTATGTATATTTGCCTTGTCTCGAAGTGAGAAATGAATTAATTGAATGAGAAATATATCTCTTAATGTAATTCGAGAAAACAAATTTAAACGAAATGCAGAAAAAAATGCATATAATTTTATACTCCGTAAAAGGAAACAGGACGTCACGTCAGATTTTTAGTAAAATGCTAATGATGTATGGCTAAAATTTCGCCAAGTTTTAAAAAAAAGTATATATTTTTTAAATTGCCTTAATTTTAATTACTTTCAAAACAATGCCCTTTAGAAATTTCTACACAGAGTTTTGGTAGAACAATGGTTTGGTTTATTAAATTACGGCAATCGAGGGCTATCTGCCTTAAGGGAGGGATGCCTTCGTGGAATACTTCTTAAGGTAGAACAATGTGAGCGAAAACAATTTATATTAAAGATATAATTGAGAAAATAAACCGTCAATTTTACAAGTGAATAAAATTAGTTTATTGTTGGGAAAATCTCAGAATTATTTGTTATGTTCGTCTTATAGATTTTAATTATTACTTTTAGTTTTGGAGTACAATCAGCTTATAAAATTGCAATTTACAGGATTTGAATTCCTTTTTAATTCTATCATAAACAACTTCAGTTCAGCGTTTTCTATTTTTATAGTAAACATACTAAATTATCTCATGAGTAAATTGAAATTTGTCCAACTCATTTCAAATTCCTTAAATCAGACTGTATAGGCGCTCAAGAAATTAGCTTCTTGAAAGCAATTTCTGAAGCATCCGTTTCTGCCTCTTTTAAGAAAGCATATCACTAAATCATATTAATTAATAATTAAGAGTACGCCAATGTTCACTTAATAGGGTTAACACTGTTTAATTTTTGAGTGAAATTCTAAGAAGCTCTTGTCGTGTCTCCTCAAGAGTGGTGAAACCGATTGTTTAATTTCAGAAATGCGGTGGAAATAGACAGGCTGTTCGTACATTTTTTTAGACGATTTTCATTGTATTCAAGAAAATATTTTACCAAACATATTTGTGTTTTAAATTATCTGTTTGATAACCTTTATTCTTTACTACCTTTCTGCATCGTAATTTCCAAGACAATGATGCCTTTTGGAGTATCGGAAGATGTATTTTATCCCATTCCTCTTGATTAGTTTTCGAAATCCAAAGAGAGTTGTAGGTCACGTTAACTTTGCTCTTTGCTTTGCTTTTTTAGCTTTGCTTTTTTCAATTGCTTTTTAAAAGTCCAAAAGCTCAGAATTTCATGGGTGATACATCAGAAGCTTTAGCAGGAACAGGGCTTAATTTCTAAGATTAGAAGTGCCGAAGCCCTATGGAAGACCGTCAGCAAAGAGGAACAAGAGTAAATAAATAATTAAAATGACTATTAAACTCATTAATAATTTTTAAATTAAACAGTTAATTATTATCAAATTAATTAATATCTAGTTAATGAATGCTTAATAATTGTTATTAAACGTTAATTATTATATAATTAATTAATTAAACTTTAATGGATAATTATTAGATAATTAATCAATTATTATTTGTTGAAATAATTAAATATTAAAGTAATTACATAATTAAAATTAAATTAAATGTAAAGAGATAAATTAAAATGTAATAAGCGATTTTTAATACAATTTTATTGCTAAAAATAAAATTTTCAAGATAAAATTTCAACTAAAATTGTTATTCAATTACATAAAAGAAAAGCTGCAGCCTCCTTATTTAGGTCTCCGGTGCGCTCCGACTAGAATTATGATTTACTAGAATTATGATTTACTAGAATTATGATTTACTAGAATTATGATTTACTAGAATTATGATTTACTAGAATTATGATTTACTAGAATTATGATTTACTAGAATTATGATTTACTAGAATTATGATTTACTAGAATTATGATTTACTAGAATTATGATTTACTAGAATTATGATTTACTAGAATTATGATTTACTAGAATTATGATTTACTAGAATTATGATGTACCCGCCCGGCGTTGCCCGTGCATTTAGAAAATGCAGATAAGTGAATAGCGCAGCAATAGTAGTGTAGGACATGTAGACTGTCTCTCTCTCTTCCCCCCCCACAAGCTACAAAAAAGAAATGAATTGTAATTAATCGATTTAATGTATCTTCAAAACAGCAAACTAACGCTAGAATAAAGAAATCAATTGTTACAATCGAACGTTATTTGAAAACAAATAATAATATCAGTGAGTCAAAAAAACCGTGATTAATTAATTATAAATAATTTTTTTAAAATTTTTCTAATTCAAAAATCGAAAATCGGGCTTCGAGGTCTGGTGGCCAGCCCCTTTGTGCTTCCGTATAAAAAATTCCAGGTCCCTGCGTGCGATAGATTTGGCTGGAGAGCTCGGTCAGACAGACAGACAGACACATTACACTTGCTTTTATTATTATAAATTACAAAAACTAAGAAGCACAGGAGCCGGGATCAGTTGAACTACAGCCCAATTTAAGCTCTGATCGTAGAGGGGAGTTCTTTTATCATCACAAAAATTAAATATACTTAAAGTATAGCTGATGATAATTCAGATAATTCTAAAAACAGGGCGAAACAGAATGAGGGCGTGAGGGTATAAGTGGGTGGAAACAAAAAGTGAGGGGAATCTTGGTGAGAGAGAACATCCTCTTTTACCGCAGCTCTCTGCTGATATAATTATAGCCATCAAACGGATGTGTGTCAGAGGTAAAATGAGTCCTAAATCTGACTCCTAATGATCCTTTAAGGATAATAATCCGACTCCTAAAGTTGCTGTTTAGGCTTTTCGCTCTTCCCCCCCCCGTATTTGGTTACATTAGCGGATACTGTGGGAAGATTATGTATAGGACGTGCTTAAGTAGTTTATTTCAGTATTTCACTCTTATTGTACTCCCTGTCACTTAGCGCATATTTAAGAACACAAATTTTCTTTCCTGTGAGGATAACTAACTGTAACAATACACCAGATAAGATGGCACGGCGAAAAATTTACGCGTTCCTAAACAAATTCTCCCACATTTATTGCCCTTCTTTAAAGGGAAAGGTTTCCGCATGTGAGTGAGGGGACTTAATTAATTGAACGTCTCATGTTCATGAGTTTGTCTCGTGTTCATGAGTCTTGTATTTCTAGGGAAATAGAGTATTGCAAGGTCTGCTTATTGTTAAACTAAAGCGTTTCGAATTCTAATTTTTTTTCCTTAAAATTGTGGTTCAGTTGTATAAAAACAAGTACATCTTATTTAGGGCTCCGGCGCCCTCCGGCTACAATTATAATTTATCTTAAAAATTGAGAAGTACCGGAGCCGGACTCCGGTGGGCTCCGGCGCAATTTAAGCACTGAGCAGGAATATGAATAATTCGATATGAGTTGACACGTGTTTCTGGTTCCATTTTTCCGAGGAAATTAACAGCGAATTTTGAAGTGTGCCTGCTTGCTTTGTCTTGATGCAGTTCTATTGATTGATGGCTCTGTGGGTAAAGAGAAGACATGTCATGTTTGAAAATTGGTACAAAATATGTTCCTGATAATATGTGGAGTTGAGCATTTTCCCCCATTCTCTTTATTATTAATTTGGAGATATATGAAAAACCAGCAACAAACATAAATCCCTTCCAAAAACTTTCTTGCGATTCTTTGAACTATATTTTAAGATTTTTTTCCCTTCTCTTTGATGGTAATGAACGGATATCTTTTTATTGCACTCATTTAAATACATCCAAGATTCATCTATTTTGACACATTTTTCTATTTCTGTACGATCAGATGTTTCTGATAAAGAATTTTGCAGCTCGTTCCGCGTTCGGCGATATATCGTGGCGAAAGAATGCGTACATTATATTCACTTTCTAAAACTTGCAGAGACATTAGGTAATTTTTGGAAGCAGAATAGATGAAAAATTAGCTACCGCCTTCGCCGGGAATCGAACCATGGACTTCTTGAATACCGGCCCAGCGTGCAGAACCACTACACCACGAAGGCGGGAGAAATACCTTATATATTCCCCCTTTTAAAGGGTGACTAGTGTCTTTAGGGGACCCAATCGCCAAACCCTGGGTGAGGAGAAATCATCATCTACCATCCTTTTAGTTTGGGCACCACTGTAGAGGCATTACGCATTTTTTAGAAGCAGGCAAGATGAAAAACGAGCAATCGCCTTCGCCGGGAATCGAACCACGGACCTCTGGAATGCCGGCCCAGCGTGCTGACCACTACACCACGAAGGCACGCTAGGAAGGTGAGAGAAATACCGTATAAACGTAAATCAATTTTAATCACTTTGTTTACAGCTGACACTGGGCATTTGAATGACTTTGAAAATGTACTTTTAATTTAGCGAATTTTTTTTTTTTTTTTTTTTTTTTTTTTTTTTTTTTTTTTTAACGTTAAAGATCTTACCTTTGCAAAATTCAAGATATACCGTTTTCTCCTTGGATATGTATTTGGAACACATTTTCCACTTTTTGACGTTCGTTTCCCTTATTGTTGTCAATATTATCTATTGTAGCTTTAGATATAAAAAACTCATGGCTTTTCCAACGTGTTTTAGTAATTAGATGCAAATAATTTTCTTCTGGAAGAGCACAAACATAACCTCCTAGCCGCTGCTTCTTTAAAAGTGTCATTTTGTGTGATAATAAAACTGTCAAGTAAAAGACATAAAAAGTATATACTTTTAAAAATATAGCTGCGATTAAAACAAATATTTCCAAATAGACGACTTTTTTATAGCAAAGTAAAATGGTCTAAGAAATGTTCGAACAGCCCCACTATTACCTTTATGTCGCATAATTAACACACTCTTCATGATCTCATTTAAAACGATAAACGTGTGTGAAATAATAAAACTTAAGCATGAGCGAATAAAATAATGTAATATTTTGGAAAGTTGTTTAACTGCAGTGGACACTTAAACAAATAAGAAAAACAATATAAGACAAATAATATAGAAAAATTGATTTAGGATTTCAGAACTTAGCCGTCTAAAATGTTTCAATGTAACATATTTGAATCTACGACGGTTTGTAAGCTTTCAACTTCGGCAAAAGAACAATGCTGGCGATGAGAGTGCGAGATGAAAACAGTTAAACATTCTAACCTTTCATCACAAATTATGAGACCGTAAAAACCGGTTTAGTTAAGTTTCATATCACCCTTTTCCATTCCATTTTACAAAAAAACATTTTACAAAAAGGCGCTGTCAAATGTTTTTTTCTGTAAATTAAAGGTTTCATTGATAGATCCGTTAAGGGGAAAGGCAGTTATGCTTCTAGAGCTGTTTGTTGATTTGACGGTCGACTCAGGTTGTTGATCCCTGACTTTTCGATCTTAAACCAGTTGTGGCCCCCAAGTGTGGGATGTAACCTTATCTAACATAAGAATTCGAAAATTCTATTAGCTACATTCCTGTGACACTGTTAAGGACATTAATTTTAACTCCCAGCCTTTCATGTAATTCAGATCTAAGGATTAAGGAAGTTCAGAGCGGTAACTAAAGTTCTCGAAAGTGCGTAACTGCCTTTCTATGTATTTAAGCTACGCACTACCTACAGGTGCCTGTGGATGAGTGAAATGAATGGGCAGATTACAATCAGTAATTTCTTTTTCTCTACCAGTTATTTTTTTCAGTCGAAAGGGGCTTTGTCCCTGAAGGACTATTCTTTTCGTTTTGCGATTTTGCGTTGAATCACTATAAACGGCGAATCCCTTTTCAAACTGTTGCCACCCAATGTTAGAGTCCTGCAGTATATTTGAAGAAATTAAATAATCCAAAAACTGCATAAATGCATGTATATTTCTCGCATTGTGATAAAACAACGGTACATAGAGCCGTCGAATTTTGAATGACGTAATCCTACTGCGAATATGGGCATGTGGAAGCCCAAATTTGAAATTCGGGGTTTTAAGATCGATTTTATATTTTGTACATCTTTAAATAAATAGTTTTTCATTAACAAATTCAAGGATTTCAAAGCAAGCAATGGCAAAGTTGTGCAGAAAAAACATTTTTATCTCCACGACGTGAGACTGCGTATAATTCTAAAGATAGCTCAATTTAAAACTATTTTGTGATATTGCTCTTGAACTGAATTTTATGGTTTAAGTGCGAAGAACGGGATATTTGATAAAAAAAAAAGGTAACAGACAAAATTTAAAAAAAAGTCCCTTTGGATATAATTTAAAATCTGAAACCTTCTTTTAGACCACGTCATTTCAAACATAAGATTTTAGGTGTTACGTCTTTAACTTCTGGGGACTAATTCTAAGATTACTAGGCCTATCGTAACTGCTTATCTCAAAATTGTTTGAGGCAGTTAACTTAAGTCACCATACCAAGATTAGATTGACATTCTTTTTAATTTTATAATTCATATACACTTTTAGTATAGTAGAACTTTTTCAATATTTTCCAAAATTTAATGTTAAACTCTTTAAAGCGTCTGAAGTTTTTTTCTTGTTTCTACCTTTTGCTCTTTTTTTTTTTTTTTTTTTTTTTTTTTTTTTGATTAAATTAAAAATAAGGTATTTGTTACAGTGGCCCCCAACCATATTTGTCGATTTTAGATTTGCGCCAAGATCTCAGCTAAAAATTCGCCAAGCTCGTGAAGCGCCAATGTAAATATAAGCAGCATAATATATAATAGTAACAAGAATACTCTCATTTCGTTTCCTAAGACTATTTTTTTAAGATACCTTATCCTTATATTATTATTCTAATAGCCAAACTCTAGATAAAGGTGGACGTGGCGCTGTACCAATTAACCCAATGGTAAAGGGATGGTGCCCACGTCCCCCGTCGCATATCGAATATCGCATATCCTTATTATTATTTTATCGCATGTAATTGTTCGAGTCAACTGAAGCACTTTCACACATATTAAGCTATTTATTATACCATTTCGTGGATGTCAAACTCCTGCCGAAGAATGCATAAATCTAACAGAAGTGACGAATGATATTCTGGAACCGCTGAGCAAATTTCCAACACGGGTCCTTTATTCTTTTCGCAATATTTAACATTGTGCCTCCAAATGTTTTCGTCGTCAGCACAAAGTTTCCTTTTGTGGGCACTTCCGCATACTCGTTTGTCAGATAAAAGACATCTTTTTTGAAAATATTATATGCCTTCCATCTCATTACCTGGTAAAATAGATTGTTAACGTCATATTGACAAATAAAAGCAATTAATATATTTTTAAATTAGCACTGTGAATTCGAAAAACTTATCAAAAATGAATAATACAAGACTAGCGCGGTGAAAGCAAAATATAATTTCGAGACATATCTCGGTTGATTGGCGATTCTGAGACCGCTGTAACAAAGAAGTACCAAAATAAGTTATCATTTTGAGATTTTCCGACACATTTCTCTATGACAGAATTTTATAATTTATGAAAACAGCAACGCTTAATTTTTTAACATATTTATAATATATTTTAACATTTGAAAGGCTTATTTCTTTTCCCCATGTGTAATGTGTATTCGAGCCAGTTTCAATTAGAAAGTCTTCCACGAAGGCATCCCTCATTTTGGTAGATAGCCCTCGAGGCTTTGTTGTAACCTCATAAAAATCAAAGCAAATCATGCTAATTCCGCGAACTGAAAATAATAATCACCTCAAAGGGGTTTCTTTCGAGATTAAAAAAAAAAATGCAAGTACTCTTATAACCGTGCAATATTAAATTTTTTTTTAAAATTCTTCTTGAATAAGATTTGGCTTCGTGTGCAAAACTCCTGCGCAAATTGTGATATGATGTGCAAAATTATGATATAGCATGAAGGTAAAAATGTAATTAATATTATTGGGAAGAAGAAAGATCATATCTGAGAATTCATATACTTATATGCCCTTGTCCATAATGCACAGCATTAGACATCGATTCTTCTAAATTGTACTCAGAATCAATGTGAAATATTTCATACTTGTTATCATATAGAATATTCCTTTATTTTGAATTAATTACTCGCAATATGGATAACAAATTAGCGACAAACATGGCAGCTGAAAGAAGCACACATAAAAAACCTAAAAGACATTTCTTAATCTTAGTTTTCTCACGTAGACTTCAGTTATGACAGCCATTTAAAGGTCAAAACATAATAAACACGTGCAAGTTGTTCGGGAACTCCCCTAGAATTGCCAGAAGTAATGTTTTCTTCCGAACGTGATGAAATTTTTAAATGTTTTCTTTAATATGTTTTTGCGCTTAGAGCGTGGTAACTTCTTAGAAATAATGACTTGGGGAATTGAAAATTATTTGGCCCTTTAATTTTTAAACTTCTTAATCCTTTGTTGATTTTATTAAATAGTTCAAAAGACCTACATAAATAAAATATACAATATATTTTATACAAAAGTTCGTATAAAAATTAATTTAAAATATGACTAATATATCTGTTTGTATAGCAGGGAATAAGCAGTTGGAAGAGATACTCAGACAATGATATCTCGATATAATAACAATGATAATCGACCCAAAATATTAAACTAGACAATGATAATCGACCCAAAATGCCTTTTCGAGACTAATTTCCCCTTTGGGCAAATAACATATGGTACGTACTTTATTTTTAAAAATTTCAGTTTACATTTATGATTTCAAAGCATAAATTCGAAGGAGTTGTTTGATTGTTTTAAATAAATTAACCTGTTCGTTTTTTAAAATACATGTTGTAATGCATATATTTGTTATTTAAATCAAGCGAAACGCGAAATGTACGTGAATAAATTAACACATTTCTGAATTTTACTTTGTGCAGAAAAATACCTCCAGAATTTAAAACCAGTTTCAGCAAAATTTGAAAGTGAAATATCTTTTCTGTTATCACAGGAAAAATCAAACGCCTAATGAAGACATCTGAGGTAAATGCAAATTTGAAATAACGAAGGTTCATTCTAATATAATATGCACAATATTAATCTAATAGCAGTTATCTGAATACCTACCTCCTAAGCTCGTGAACAGGAAAATTTAGAGATAAATGCATAAATTTGGACTTACAGTAATTTATAGAAACCATTTCTGTCCAATGCATTTAAATGTTGCTCTCCTAAACGGCAAATCCCTTCCTTCTATTCAAATAAATTTAGTTCAGCGAATTATGTAAACGGCAAATTTATTCCTTGCAATGTGAATGTGAAGCTCTCGGGAAATGCGAAAACTCATCAGGAGGTTGCGTTTATGACGAGGCCACGGGCTATAACCCCGTCTGACCTCAAGGACGTGTTTACGTAAAGCAATTACAAAGTTGAATTCTAAGAATCTCCGAGGGACAGGTTGGGAGTCACAAACAATTTAGATCAAACCGCGTTAAAATCAACTTTCACACATTTAACACTCAGTTTTTACCAAATACTTTAAAAAATTGCTTAATTTGTACCTTATTATTATTACTGTTTTGGGTTACAATTATGGAAGATTAAGTATTAGATCAAGTTTTAGTTTAGTTTTACCAATGAAATCAAAAGCGTGTTCTTTTTTATTTAATTTAGTAGGTCATTAATTAATCTTCATATATATATGCTGTTTTATCAGTGACATCAAAATAAGATAGAATATTTTTTATTTCGAACTTAAAATTTTTTAAGTAGTGAAATATGTAAATTAGTACTGTAACTTAACGGTAAATGGCAACGGTTAGAGGACATTTTAAAAGAAAACGATTAAAAAAAAAAAAAAAAAATGATGTGGACACCACATGACTTCTTTGTACAGAATATTAAATTATACGCATTTTTTGCTGCATTTCATTTAAACTTATTTCCTCGAATTTCATTAGATACATTTCTCATTCAATTAATTCAGTTCTCACTTCGCGGCAAAGCAAAAGTACATAAAACCTCAAAACATCTTCATAAAAAATTGAAAAATATAGAAAAAGATAAAACACAAAATACAATTAAAACAATTTAAAAAATTACAATTAAAATTAGAATTTCTGTGAAAAAGCAAGCAACTCCGCCAGCAGAAAAATAAACAGATTTTTCGGTGCGCAAAACTGGAAGTTTACTTTTGGTTCCACTCGGCAAAAAGAGACCGCAGGTGCAGAAAATGACTTAATTCACTGTTCTGCTATGTCTGAAATGTAAACAAATATGGCTACTATGGTAAAAAAAAATTAGGCTTAGCCACACTTAAATAAGTTTTAAATTGTTGATAATTCTACAACTGTTGCATGCAGATTAACTAAAATCATAAAAACCTTTACCGAAGATAAGAAGAACATAATTCAATCATTTTGAAAAGAAAAATGCACAATTTTTCCAACATTTAAGAATTAAAAAAAAAAAAAAAATGAGCTCACTGAGCCGAGTAATAGAGTGGGTATATATAGATATTTATCTAACTTTTGTTGCGGCCGACTACAACCAAAAATGGAGCTGCAAAACTACATGTTATAGCAATCCTATATACGAAATTTCAACGTTCTGAGGACACTCATATTTGAGTTATGCGATATACATACATTTGTACGTAAACGATTTACGATTACGATTTGGTTTGCAACCAAAAGGGGAGTTTACTATTACTCAAAAAGGAGTACCAAAAAGGAGTACGTTTAACCAAATTGCAACCAAAAAGGGACGTACACAACTGCATGTTATAGCAGTCCTATATACAAAATTTCAACGTTCTGAGGCAATTCTTTTTTGAGTTATGCGAGATACATACATATGTACGTACAGATGACACTAAAAAAATCTCTTCTGAACCCATTTTAAATCCATTTTATAATTTTTCTGGGCAAAAGAGTCTTTTAGTCTGCCCTTACGTACAGATGTCACGCAAAAACATTGCTAAATTGCATTCGATAGCCGTCAAAATGGATATTTCCGTTGAAATAATGATGCTCGAAATTTTTCGAGATTACATTACTTTCTTTAGTTCGTACAAGGAAGTAAAAAACAAACAGCTCAACCAATAACTTTTCAACTGTTCAATAACAGCAATAACTTTTCCTCTTTTCCTGAAAGTAAATTTCTTTGCTACATTTTGCTAATTCTGGCATGTATTTCTTTTATGTAGTGTTTGCGTTTTAATTAAATTTACTTTGCTAAATGTACAAAAGTTATTTTTGAACTTTTGTAATGTCAGTTACTTACAATTTTAAGCTAACCGGTAAAACAACGATACAGTACCTAAATTTGTTTTAATATAATGAATGTACTTGTGTACCCATAAAATGCTTTTAGCAAAACGTAGAATGCTTTAGATCAGAGATCCCCAACCTTTTTGTACCTTGAAGAGCATTCTAGAATATTGATGGGTCTCGGGCATACTTATTTTTTCTAGATAGATTTACAGTTTAACATAGTTAATTATATACTTATTACAGAAAAAGCTGAAAGTTTTGAGATATTATACTACGCGCAAAGGAGTGTTTTTTTTTTTTTTTTTTTAACGATTTGTGTGTTACCTCTATTTATTAAATATCATGTTCTTCGCACTTAAACCATAAAATTAAATTCAACAAGCTATATCGCAAAATATTTAAAAGAGCATATTTTTAGAATTTCAGATACACAGTCTCACGCGCTGGAGATAAAATATTGCTTTTTTTTTTTTTTTTTTTTTCTTCCGTCCAGAGTTGTCATTGCTCGCTTTGAAATGGTTGAGTTTCTTGATACTCATAAATGCTTAAAACATAATAAAACAAATTCCAAATTTGGGCTTCCAGATGCCCATATTTGAGTATTTAATTTATTAAATTATTAATTTTAAATATTTAATTTTATCATTGATAAATTTAATTTTAAATATAATGTAGGGCTCTAATATTTGGTGGCAACAATTTGAAAAGTGAATTTGAAATTTGAAAAGTTTATAGTGAATCAACGCAAAATGCCAAAACGAAATTAATAGTCCTGCTGAGCAAATTGTGCCTTTGCGCTAAATATCCAAAATTATAATTTTAAGATGTAAAAATTCTTCATTGTATTCTTATGGAAAATAAATACTTACTAAATACCACATACAAAATTTTGTGATATTTGGCATTGCATTTCATAAGCCACTGCTTCATAATTAGGAGAGTACGATGATATTCTTGCACAAAAGCAATCATAGTCGAGATCTGTATTTTGATTTTGTGAAATTCATTATTGAAAATAATGATATTTGACATTTTTTAATTTTTAAGAAATAATCGGTCAAAACGACAAATTGGCTGTGACGCCGGGACCATATCTTCAAATCGGGACGTCTGCTAAGCCCATTTTAAATTATAAACGTATAAATATAAATAAATAATTTTTAAAAATGCGCTTTTTAAACACCTCTAATAAATTACTAACTATAAAAAATTACATTTTATTGAAAATTTATATAATTTTTAGTTGTGATTGCACAGCAGTGGGCAACCAAAACCCATTGGTGTAAGCGTACCCGCGGTCATGGGTTTGGGGATTCCGGATTTAGATGAATGAACCTGAGAATGAAACATATTTTTTTCCTCTTTGGAACATTTGTGAGTTTTTTCTTTTCTTTTTTTACAATAACGGGCACTTGCCTATAAAGGCATTTGCCATTCTTAAGGCCAGAAGTGACGGCCATTTTACTGTGGAGGCATCTAATAGGAGGCCACCGTTACTCCCTATGAAGGGATAGAGGATTTTACATCCATGCCTTCTCCGGGATTCGAAGAACCCCGGCCCTTTGGTATCGCAGTCAGGCTTCCCTAACCGCTATACCGTCTCGGCGGTCTGTATGAGTTTGTTATGAATCTCAAAGAAGAGCTTAAAACAATACATGTATACATGTATATATATATATGATAAAATATAAATAAATGCACAAAACTAATTTTAAAATAAAAAATAATTATACAAGCTATAAGGTATTTTCTCCGTCCTTTTCGCAGGCCTTCGTGGTGTAATTGGAAGCTTTCTCGAAGCGTATTCAGAGTTCCAGTCTCGACCAGAGCACAGCACATTCCTTCAGTTTCCTGACATCAAAAAAATTCTAATGACTCTACGAATGGCGCCCGAACTAAAAAAGTGGTTCACAATAATTCGTCAACCCCAGGATTTGCCGAATGGGTTCCCTAATCCCCAGTCGCCCTTTTAAATGTGGAGTATATAAGATATTTCCTCCCTATTTCAGCATGCTTTCATTGTGTGACCGATAGCACACTCGGCGCATATTCGAGAGGTCCGTGGTTCGAGTCCCGGCGAGGGCGCTGCAGATTTTTCACGTCTCCTGCTTCAAAATAAGCTAATGACTCTACAAAGTATTTGTATTTTCTTCTTATCATTATTCAATTTTTTCGCGGACATGTTATAAGAAACTATTTCATACATCACATCTGTATAAATTAATATTTGTTTTAAAATTCTGTAAAGAAGAGAAATCAAATATAAATATAATCATAAAAAGTAAAATAACTTTTTGTGATTCACTTCCTTAAGTTAAGGAACGACGCGTGTTTATCATCGAATATAAAAAAGATTTCAGCCATCATCGACATGTAGCAGGGCGCTTTTATTTTTCTTTTGCAATGGAAAGGAATTTATAGCTTAAAAAAACAATAGCATTCCTTTGAGATGTAAAATTAGCTCTTTCCCCATCGGAAAAAAAAAGAACTTCGATTTGTAGAGATTTTTAAATAAAAATATACTGGTGTTGACAGCACCTTACATATGCCCCTTTTACTCACGAGAAAAAATGATTGCTTTTTCTTCGTAAAGTAAAATTTGGTTTCTGTCTATAAACTGAGTATGCGATTAAAAACAATTAAAACAACCTAATAATTTATGATGACCTTTGTTTTCAGAGCTCTGAATAAATTAATAATGAAAATACAAATGTAGCTTGTTTAGCTTATGTAAGCTTGTACAATTGTACGTTTAAAAACAGTACACAATCTTTGATAATATCTTTTATAGTTTTATTAGCATTTGTGTTAAACAACACCATGAAAATATGTCAATTTTTCGTGGTTGTTGTGGTTAAGTGAAGAAAATGCACAACTGCATCTTGAATTTTCTTCCGCGTATTTGAAATTCCTCTGAAAAAAATTTCAATTTATATTCCTGTATGATATAAATGAACTTGCTGTCATTGTCCTTCCTAGAAGAGTAGCAATAATTGATACATTTTTCTATTTGTACATCATTTTCATTTTTTTCTCTTTAATATCGAATCCCCTCTCCCCTTGTTCTCCTCAAAGGCATATCACAATTTATGAATTAACCTGTGTAATATTTGCGTCGCATACATTTGCTTTTCTAGCTTTGTTGGTGATACTTATAAAATCATTTTCAATTTTTTAGTTTTTTTTTTCTTTTTCTGAGAAACCAAAAATATTGCATCCGTTCTCAAAAGTGACATTTGTCCAAGAGTTGAAAACATTTATTGTAGGCAAGTAAAAGAGTTTTTCTTTTTTCACAAAATTCTTAGTCTTTCCTATCAAGAACTCATTAGTGCTTGATCACTATGGTGCTCCGAAGAAACCTGTCTCACGAAGTTCTGGGGTCAAATTCGTAGTAAAAGACGGATTTTCCATACACTCAAAATCCTTCAACTCTCCTTTCGAAAGATGTGGCAAGAAAGAAAAAAATACAGATGCAAAAATCATCAGGTATCACATTTTAAAGGGTTTCCTGTCAACTGTGTTGGGGGAGGCAGTAGCGTAGCTAGGATGGGGCAAAGGGGGACATCTGTGCCCGGGCGCAGCATCCAGGGGGCGCCAAATTGATGATACGAAATTTTAGAATGAAGTGTTTTCCATTTGTGGCACACAGAGAGGGGCACAAAATCTTCAGTTGTCCCTGAGCTGAAAAACGGCGCTATGCCTCTGGGGGGAGGCATACTAGCACCATTCCTTTGCCCAGCAGATGATTATCATGGACCTGTTTGCATTTATAAGGTAATCTAGATAACAGTAGCAAAAGTAAGTTTCGTGGTCCCATGAGTCCCACGGTCCCATTAAGCACCACAGCAGCACCACAGTCCGAGGTTCGTTTACCGGGCTGGGCAAGACCGACTTAGCCTTTCATCCCTTGATTTCCATCACTTGGGTCGATAAAATGAGTACCAAGTTCGCTTGGGGACTAAACAATGGGGGTCCTGCGACAAGCTGACCAGGGCATATGCTTACGCACTACGGGGCCCACGGTCAAGAAAACAGATTTCGGGCACTGCAGGCCTTGGCCCATTAGGGCTGTTACGCCAGTGAGGTTCAGTTTTTAGATAACAGTAGCAAAAGTAAGTGCGTGGTTCCATGAGTCCCACGGTCCCATAAGTCCCATGAGAACTATCTGCCTAAGAGAAGGGATACCTTCGTGGTGGAATTGGAGGCCCGAATTTAGAATTTCAAATTTGTTTTATTGTCTATTTCATATTTTTTAAAACCTTAAAGAATTTTTGATTAACAAACTCAACGATTTCAAGCAAGCAATGGCAACACTGTACGGAAAACGTTTTTATTTCCAGCGCGAGACTCTAGCGGAAATTCTAAAGATATGTTGTTTTAAAACATTTTGTGGTATTGCTGTTGAATTGCACTTTATGCGTTTTAAATGCGAAGAAAATGACATTTAATCAATAAAGCTAACACACAAAACGTTAAAAAACGCTCTTTTGGCGTAATATAAATTCTGAAAGCTTTCAGATTTTTTTTTAAAATTTTTATTTTATAGATTTTTACCGCAAACTATGCGCGCTATGGTGTGAAAGGAAAAAAGTTCAATGGGATATTTTTTAAAGCTTAGACATTGTAATAATGCCGGTTTTACTCCTAATTCCCAATATTTTCTTCTCTTGCCTTCTCTTTGTTGTATAATATTTCTTTCATAATTCTAACATCTGTAAATATCTTGAAATAGCATTCCAAGTTAATGTCTGTCTTCATATTTCAATGAGCTAATGTAAACATATCAAGAGCAATGCTCGAAAATAAACAGCAGTTTTCTTCTGTTTCTCTTTTCATCTGAAACGCATGTTTTCTCCGCTAAGTGCATTCCGAAATGCTCCAGTTACTGTCTAAATCAAAATAAATGCAGTTTTAAAGAAGCGAAACTCTTGTTCTAGTGCTTACTTCATAAATGTGTTGAATTAAAACAAATCTCCCGGTACCGATCTCAAAGTAGGAAACATGATTTCCTTGTTTGTTTATATTATTTTCATCGTGAAAATCCTATAATGGTTTTCTCAATTTGAACCGTACATACCTTTTATATTTATTATCGCAGTTATTTTGTGTGTCTCATGAGACATCTCTGAAATATTCTAAAGCTTGCTAAAATAGTAGGTGTGGCATTCTGATTGATTTTAAGTGGCTCGAAATTACTTGCCTGAAATTTGGCCTATTTTGGAAAGTAAAATGCTACTACATGTCGCATAAGATGAAAAAAAAAAGTGTCTTCTGATGGAATTCTGTTACCTTGGCAAAACCTGTATTAATTTATTACTACAATGCAACATTTCATGTGCGTTCATTTACAACACATGTAATAAACATATAAAACGAAATTAGAACACTTTAAGGGGTATCAGCAACCCGTATACCGGCAATGTTAAATTGGCCATTTTCGATGTACATTTTCTTAAATGTTGCTGTAGATACACGCTTGAAATTTTTTGTGTAATTGAAGTATACTTAATATACTTACATTATACTGAAATGAGCTTTTGAAACATTTTGAATTTTAGAGTAATTTAATTTTAATTTTAGAGTAATTTACAGAATATTTTGTTAGGCATAGTAAAATTTAGCACTTTTCTCACACAAAAATTTTTTAAAATTTTTTTCTCTTACTTTATTACAAAAATCTCATTTCAGTAAATATTAGGAAATCTAATAAATAAGCAATAAAAATTTTAGATACCTGTGTTCCTGAGGAAAGATACATCGATTATATAAAAATCACGTTTGGAGAAAAGCGCTTTTTAATGTAAAAATCCTCATTGATCAAAGCAGTTAATGACAAATTAAAACTAGATTTTTTACAGTTCTAATTTTCATCGAGATTAAAGAATGATATTTTTAGAAAAATAAAAGTGTAGAAAATTTGAAAATGGAAAAATCCCAAATCACAATTCTTTGAAGATTTTTAGGGGTCCAACACCCCTTAAGATCTCTTTGAATTATTATTAATTTTTGATCTGAGGTAAGAGAAATAAAAAAAGAAGGGTGTCTATAGTTTTAGCTAATCTATAATTTAACAAAGAAGAGTTCTTAGTGTCTTCACGTAGTATTGTTACGAATTTTGTACATTGCCAGATAATTGCAGGGCAATTATATGTGGAACTGTTGTATTTTTCTATAAACTTTAACATGAAAATCTAGAAAGACGATGCTTTGCCGGAAAAGTAAGAATAGAAAGGCAAGTCTATGAAAAAAGTTGAGTAAATGGTGTCTGGCTACTTTGGCGAGATATCGCCAAGCTGACAATAAATTTGGTGAGAATTAGCCAAAATTCGCCGAATTTCACGACAACCTGGCGACATTTGATCCGGTCCCTGTATAACTGTAACTGGTATTGTAAGTGAATAACTGTAACTGATTTCTATGTGTAATTGTAAACGTATCGGGCCTTACATGTATTCCGGAAATTTCATGAAGTAGAAAGTACTAGAAATATCTCGGCAGCCGGGTGAAAACTATATTAGGCCGGAGAGATCGTCCACTGTCAGTTAATAGTTCAGCATGAGTTCGGAGTACTGAGATACCTCAAGGTTAGCTTCGCTCTTTATATGCGCTTCGTATTGCGTTGTGTTTAACGTTCTTAGTAGTTTGAAGTGTAACTACTAATAGTACTCTGCGCTACTGTGAAGAGTTGTACGACTATTTTTGTGGAAAGTTCCAAACCTGTGAAGTGTTTCTTCTGATAAAAATAAATTTCATCAGGCTATCATTTGGAACCCATATGTAAGCAACAGTATCAATAAATAGGGATTTCTTGTACGTTTCACTTACCTCACTAAATTTCGCGAGATATCTCCATGCTAGCGATAGTTTTGGCGACTAATTTTTGCTCTTAATTTTGACGAGAAATAGCCCAAAGTCGCCATACTTGACGACCATTGGGCGATATTTTGGTTCGGTTCCTGTATAACTGTAATTGGTATTGTAACTGAATAACTACAACTTATCTCTGTTTGCAACTGTAACCGTATCCGGCCCTCATATGCCTTTCAGTCATTTCGAGAAGTGGGAGGTACCGGGAGATTTCTTAGCGACCGGCTGAAAATTATATAAGACCAGAGACTGCATCAGTTTCTCATTTGTTAGTTCAGAGCAACTTCAGAGTATTGAGATATCCGTAAGAACTTCGCCTTTTAGATGCGCTTTGCATTGCGTTGTGTTTAACGTTCTTGGTAGTCTGTAGTGTAACTATTGATTGTGCTCTGAATACCGAGAAGAACTGTACGCGTGTTTTTGTGGAAATTTCCAGAATTGTAAAGCTGGTGCTTCTGGTAAAAATAAATTTTATCAAGCTATCATCGCTTCGGTGTGCATTCAGACCTTACGAACCCACCCACACACATATACACACAACAATATATATAATCGGAGATTATCTTTAACTGAATTTTATTCTCCTATCATTAGTTATCAGTTCCGTGATCTTAATAATTGTTTAGGCCTTTCAGCTTCTTCAGTTATTTTTTGTTGTGTAATTCCTTATTCAAAATGATTTCCTATTCTTGGTCTAAATCCTGACTCGAAAGAAACTGAGGGGGCCTCTCAGACGGTATAGTGATTAGGGGAGCCAACTGCGGTACCGAAGGTCAAGGGTTCGAATCCCAGAGCAGGTACGGATGTTTATAAATGTATAGTGTCTCTGCGGCATGGAAGCACTGTAAATATATGACGACCCGATAGTCCTCTTGAGAGGTTGGTGGTAGGGAAAGAGGAGTGGGAAACCCTATGATCCGTCCCCACCCGGGGTGCTCTCCATCAGAATTGGGGGCGGAAATGGGCGAAGTCGTACTCTCACCTGTATGGTGCTCGAGGCTGTTGCCAACGACAGGCGCAATCTTGCTCTCCTTGCTGCCACGAATTCCGTGTGCTTGTCCTGATGTTACTGTGAGACAAGTGAGCTAAGTCACAACACAGAAACTGAGATCCAATTTAGGAGGAAAAGAATGAAGTTCGACGAATAACGTACCTGACAAAAGTAATTAGCGGCCAACTGAACGATAAGAATTTCAAACAATGGATAACTACGTTAGGGATTGAAAGATGTTCCTTTAACCTAAAGAACCATTTTTACTCTTAAATAAAAATATAGTACTATGTTCCATCTATTCTATTTAGTATTCCGAACAAATGTTTTTGTCAAACCAATTCACGAAATTTTTTGACAATCGCTTTTCAGAATCTAATCATAGAAACCCTGTTCTGGTGCCCAAGGTTGGATTTCTTCCGATTTCTTAATATCATTTCTACTACAAATTAAATGCGCAGTTAAACAAACTATAAAAATATTCACTACATTATGATGTTTTAAATATGTCTCTCGACAGTAAAAACAATTTTTATTCGTAAATTCATCTTTAGGATTTGAACAAAAGCAAAAAGCTAAACCTCTGAAAATATTAACTCTGCTTTAGATTTGCTGTCTTTAGAAAACTTCAATTCAATGTATCATTTTTTTTACTGTTATTCTTTGTGTGTAATGTTAATAAAAGCTACTTGTGCATAGGAGGTCTTCTTACAGGATATACAAGTAATCTGTATGCATTTTATTGCGATTAATCAAGGTTAGAATAAATTACTAATCGGTCTTATGGAAGAATTTTTCACTTTTGAGATCAATTTGATTTGACTTTTTTTTCTCATTTCGTTGGGCGTTTCGAAATGAATTATTAAAACTTGCCCGAATTTAACAAATATGGGGGAAAATATTGCAAGCAAAACATGTTTAATATCGTTCAGGAATATTCTTTCAAATTAGAAACAAAAATTAAAAAAAGGACTACGTTATTTAAAATTCGACGTCTCTACGTACCCTTGTTTTTTCACAGTGCAAGAAACATACATACATTCATACAAATTCTTCATTATTTAATTTCTTTAAATATAATGCAGGGCTCTAATATTTGGTGGCAACAATTTGATAAGTGAGATACCGTTTATAGTGAACCAACGCAAAATTCCAAAAGGAAATTAACAGCCTTCTGGGCTACTTCCTTTTGAGACATTATAGAGATTCCCAAAACTATTCCAGAATTACATCTAATAGTTTTTTTTGTTTTTGTTTTGTTTGTTATAAAAACAAGAAAAGCTTAAAGGAAACACTACCGCCAGACTATCTGAATAGTTGATACCCACAGCTTCGATAAAACTGCCTTTGGCATCTTAAAATGATCTGCATATTTCGCCCTCTATTAAATGTTACAATAATTAAAAATGAAATATACTGTTATTTATAGTCAGTTTCTGATTAACCGGGCTTCGTCTAAAAATATTAAGTTTGCTTAGATCGGAATGATGAAAAAATAATTATCCCTAACTATCAGTGTAAAACAAAACTGTATACGGAAACTTCTAAACAGAATAATGCGCGGAGTCATAGCAGTGACAGCAGGTTATATAACATCATCTTTGAGTTGTTTTTATCCGCAAGAGTGTGTATTAATCTAGTTGTACGTAATTTAGAATACATAAACACTGATAAATAATTCATTAAACATAAATTTGATTTAGGGAACCTAAGAAACTTAGTCTGTAGATTAAACTGCCTTAAAAGCACAGTTCTTGATACAGTTAACTCTGGACGTCCAGTAAATCGAGAGTTGACTGAAGCAGTTGCTTTTGAGAATAACTTAGCTGGCGCCCTAGGCGACTGCTTATGCCAAATATACTGGGAACATCACTATAAATCTATTCAAGTCCGGAAAAAATTATAGGGGCCACCAAGCAGCGGAGCTGAAACATCTCTGAACATCTACGGCCGACTTAAACCATACGCAACGTACATTATAGCTATAATATAACATATTTTATAATTACAAACGTGTAATAAATATAGCATAGTAAAAGCGTTTAATGCACTCCTTAAAAGGAGTCTGAACCCCCTATCCCGACAATATTAAATTGGCCATTTTCGATGTACAGTTTCTCAAAATTTTCTGTAGATACACGTTTGAAAATTTTTTTTAATTAAAGTGCACCTATCTGATTATGCTGAAATGAGCTTTTAAAACATTTTGAATTTTAGAATAATTTATAGACTATTGTATCAGGCATAGTAAAATTTAGCCCTTTTCTCCTAAAAAAGAATTTGTGAAATTTTATTTTTCTTAGTTTATCACGAAAAGCTCATTTCAGTAAATATTAAGAAGCATAAAAAATTATATACCTGTTCCTGAGAAAAGGTACATCGAGTATATAAAAAAAATCACATCTGGAGAAAAACGTGATTATACGTAAAAATTCTCATTTATCAAAGCAATTAAAACTAAATTTTTTACAGTTCTAATTTTCATAGAGATTAAAGTATGGCATTTTAAGAATTTTTTTCAAATTCTCTACACTTCTAAGTGTTGAAATTTTGAAAATGCAATAATTCCAAATCACCATTTTTAGTCCAAAGGGGCAATTTGCCCTGAAGGACATTGGGATTTTGCGTAGAAAACTTTAAAAGGCTGTGTCACTTTTCAAATCGTTACCACCATATATTATCACCCTGTTTATTAACGAAATTAAATAATGAATAATCTGCATAAATGTATGTATGTTTCTCGCATTATGATAAAACAACGGTACCTAAAGCCATCAAAATTTGAACGTAATCTTCCATAGAATATGGGCATGTGGAAGCCATAATTTGGAATTTGTTTTATTATCGATTTCATATTTCGTAACACTTCAACGAATTTTTGATTAACAAACTCAACGATTTTAAAGCGAGGAATGGCAACACTTTCCAAAAAAATAAAAACATTTTTATCTCCAGCGCGTGAGTCTCTGTATCAGAAATTCTAAAGATAGGCTCATTTTAAAATAAATTTGCGATATTGCTGTTGAACTTAATTTTATAGTTTGAGTACGCAGAACATGATATTTAATAAATGAATGTAACACGAAAACATTATAAGAACGCCCCTTTGGACGTAATTTAAAATCTGAAACCTTTCAGATCTTTTTTTTTTTTTTTGGAAGAGTTTTGTCTTTCAACACCCCTTAATTCCGGAACCCAAGAAGTTTCGCCCCTCATTGGTCGGACATTGAATTCATTCACGTGAAACAGCAATATGAAAAAAAAAGTACTCACTTGTCATTCTTCGAATATCGGAAAGAAGTCCGTCATTCCTGAGTTCATGCCCTGCGTGGCTCTGTAAGTACCCTCTTTCGGATCCGTTAAAGCGGCCCTGTTGATCCCAAAGCATCCGCGGCCGAACGACCTCTCCGACAGATCGAGGAAGTGGATGAATGAAAACCGAAACAAGCAGCACACACTCAACAACGCGCACACACCTCAGTCCTCTCTCGCTCAGCCTGAAGGGTTTTCTTTGCCTCTCTCTCAAAACCGGCTTCTTCGAGTTCAGCGTGCAACAACGGGCATCCTTCCACACCGCGTCGAGTCATGCAACTTTTTGAGATTAAACTACCGAGTTTTCTGCAAGGCACTCCATTTCCCTCTTGATGGTTTTGTTTTCGGTAAGCGTAATGACGGGACAACTGCGCCTCTTGCGTGCCAGTGGCATGCGTGCCAATTAACTTGTTGCGCCGAGCAAAGTGGAGCGTGCATACTAATATATATAGATAAGATTCTGTACATTAATACATAAATATATAAGATAGTTCTTATCTCATATAAAGTATTAATTGCAGACAGAAGTTCCAGTAAAATTAGCTTCATGGTTTATTTCTTCATTGTATTATCCGTATGTTATACTAATCCCATTTCACACATTATGAAATGCTTGTGCTATATATCAAGTAATTATATACTGCTGAATTTTCTTACATTAGATGCTTAGGGTAGATTACTACATAGATTTAACTTATTCCTCAGGCCAATTTTTAAACATACTTACTTAAAAAGGTCAGAATAGATTCAGAACCACCAACGTGAAATCTACTCCTTAAATATCTAATTACTTTTTCCATGTTCAGTCCTATTTTCTTACCTGTCCTTCACTAGAATTAAATTCGTTAGATCTAATTGCAATGAATGATCGGGAATTACTCGTTTATTCCTATTAATGGAAGCGAAATCGTTTCAGATAGTTTTTTTTTATCCGCTAGAATATGCTTAAAGATCAATATTAGAGGAAATATTTCAAATACTGGCTTATGATCATGACATTGGCATTATTGCCTGAACCTTACCGGCATTTATGGCAGTGGGACAAAATGCTAAGAGAATTCATTTATTTGTAAACGAAAATAAACCTAAATATTTACCTTGCTTAAGGTCTGATTTACAACTCAGTCACTTAGAAATTGGCAATTATAAATTTGAAAAAGTTAACAGTTTTATTTATTTGGGAACGGAGATAAATGATAAAAATGTGTTGGCCCCAGAAATAGATAATAGAATCATTGCTGCAAACAGATGATTTTAATGCGCTGAAGAGTTATTTAAAATCCAGCTTTCTTAAATTAAGAACTAAATTGCTTCTTTACAAAAGACTTATAAGATCTGTCTTGATTATGCATCAGATTCTTGGGTACTGACTTTAAGAAACGAGGAAGCTCTGGGAATTTTTGAGCGAAAGGTCTTACGTTGAGGTCTTGGTGGGGGTACGGATCATGGAGAAGAAGATCTAATTTAGAATTCTATAAAATTTACAAACGACCTGATATTGTAAAATTCGTCAAATTACGGAGACTTAAATGGACTGGCCGTCTGGCTAGAATGAATGAAGATTGTTGCTGCAAGAAAAATCTTTCTGGCAAAGCCGTTGGAAAACAGACCTCGGGGCAGACTCCCTACCAAGATGGATTCCTTGTGTCGAAAAAGATCTTAATATTTTAAAGGCTAAAAACTGGAAAACAGTTGCCAAAAGTAGAGACGCCTGGAGAAGGCCAGGGCCCAGGTCGAGCCAGTGAAGAAGAAGAATATTAGTAATATTTGCACGAAAAAGTCGATAGCAGGAAATGTGGAAAATTAAATGCACTTTTGCCAGGATTGTAACTACTTGCTCTTAACCACTTACGTAAAAACAGCACGCACGAGAGAAAGCAAAAATTCCGTATAGAATGATTAGTGTCTTCTAGATAAACTTCCGATAAAAATCAGCGATTATGTTTTAAAAGCATGAGTATTCATAATGTCTCAGAAATAATTTTGAATTTCTGGCTTCAGGAAACCTCTTCTACTATACTTCCATTCCCAATGATAGGACACTGACAAATTTCCTCGTAAAATTGCAAATATTTTCTGGATGCTCTTCTTTACACATCTATATATAATGAACTGAAGTTTAATATTGCTTTTGGCAGTTTGTTGAAATGTTTTCGATATTTTCCTTTTTGGCACTTTATTATCTTTATAGAACCTCTTTAGTACACAGAATTCTTTTAATTAACATAATCCCTTAATGAACGTGGGCATTCGAGCGTCATTCATAGGACAGCTTCAACAAAGATTTCTCACTCCTTTATTTTTGCATACAATTGGTTGAGATCCATTGTTAACATCATGGAACATGCATTTAATCTCTGTATGAAAATATGATAGTGTTATTAATGGTATTATGAATGATACTGACTCATAGTGTTACAAAATGACACACAGGATTCTTAAGTGTGTGTCCATAAACTAATAGTTTCTATTTTTTATAATGACCTTTATCTTTTATTATAGTTTCTCCAATTCTCTATCCTCCTCCTATTTAAATGTCTACAATAGCACGGGTCCACTCTTTCGATTAAGGCTGTTTTTAGCTGAATGATGTTTGTATTAGTGAGAGTTCACAATACATCTAATCGTAATTTATATTTGTGATATATATTTGAAGTTAAATTCTCCTCTACAAGATGCTGTTGTTGCTAATGCTGCTTGTCTGACCTATAATGATCCAAAGCCCACGAAATTTCTTGTGGCAAGGAGCGCAAGTTTACGCCTATTGTTGGCAACTGCATCGAGCACTTTGCAGGTGAAAGTGTGATTTGGCTCAGTTCCTCCCCCAATTTTGATGGAGAGCACCCCGAGGAAACGAGTCCGAGGGTCTCCCACGCTTCTTCCTCTACCATCAGTGTCTCGAGAGGACTTTCGGCTTGCCGCATATTTAGAGTGCCTCCATGCCGCACGGGCTCAATACATTTACAAACCTTCTCCGTGATTCGAAACCGGGATTTTAACCATCATACCGGCTGGGCGACACAAGATGCTGTTAAGAAATATAACTAACAAAGCATAGTATGGTAGTATAAAATTTAATTAAAAAAATTTGTGGAGACCATTAAAAATCTCGTATCAAGGAGACATGAAAAATCAACTGTGTCTTCCCCGTCGTCAATCACGCAAAGTCCAACAATTTGTGTTTAATAAATCGTGAACAGTATTATGCAGAAAAGCGATTGCGTGCTGTTCGGGAACTCAGTTCTGTTGACATTAGGTAAAAGATAGGTTAAAATATATCAACTGTGGAAAGAAAAAAGGAATCGGTCTAATTACTCCCCAAAGGTTCTATTTATTGATGCAATTTCAAAAATTAGGCTTCACCTAAGCTCCAACTCAAGACGCCTCACTCGCATACGGGTATTGCTGTGAATATACACGTGTAAATTTTAGAAAATTTGCGATAAAAATTGCAGCAATTTTGTAAAATTATTGTTTTGGAGTAAGAAATCTTAATCGTGAGAGGTCAGCTGTACCTTTACATGGATTGGAACTCCGGATTACTAGCCAGATGCGCTTCCAACTCCTTCGTGAAAACAGTCGGTAAGCGAGGAGAAAATTCTTTACATTCTTCCCACTTAAAAGTCGAATGGGGGGAGCGAACCCAGTTGCCAGATCCAAATGGGGGCGAATTATCGTTCGTCAGATTTTATTCGAGTGTCACTCTAGAGCTATTTAGAATTTTCAGTAGGAAAGCCAGGTATGTTCTCGCCGATATTCAATTTCAGGACCTCAAAAGGGGCTTATAGTTTCCAAATAGGATTTTGCGCCAATTCACTATAAAAGGCGAATCACTTTTTAATTTTTTCATTAAATATTATAGCCCTGTAATATTTTAAAAGAAATTAAATAAAAAGAATCTGCATGAATAAATATATATGTTTCTTGCATTCTGAAAAAGAAAGAAAGAAAAAAAAAAAAAAAAAAAAAAAAAAGACGATACCTAAAGCCATGTAAATTTGAATAATCTAGTGCTTCATGTTATGCCCTTGGAAGCCCGAATTTTGAATTTCGAATTTATTTTGCTGTCTATTTTATATTTTGTAAAACTTTAATGAATTAATGAATTTTTAATTAACAGACTCAACTATCTGAAAGCGAGCAGTGGCAACATTGTAGGAAGTAAAACAATTTTATCACAACTGTCTAGTGGGAATTCTAAGGATATACTGTTTTTAAATATTTTAATGTTTTTACTGTTCAACGGAATTTTATGTGGCGTTAAGTACAAAGACGCGATATTTGATAAAGTTAACATACAAAACATTAATAATAAAAAGTAAAAAAAAAAATGTAACGGGTCTTACAAAATAAATAAATAAATAAATAAATATAAATAAATAAAAACTGAATATTGATCTGATAAGCTGAGTAAAGACAGAAAAAAAATATATATATATAATGCATGCCAGCACTTCATCGGGAATTCTAAACGCATTACTGCTATGCTGCTTGTAAAATTTTTGTGATTTTCTTGTTGAATTGTACATGGCGTAGGTGTGAAGCGGAAAAAAAAAATGCTTAATAATAACACTAAACGACAAAAAAAAGGGGGGGTTGGCTGAAATTAGTGCAACAGCAGACCGTTAGCGAAAGTGTGAAAAAACTTAAGAAACACACGAATTTTTAACTTTTCGTTTCTCCTTCACTCAAGAGTAAATAACTCAGTGACAAGACCCTTGTAAATCGGAAATTTCTGATACTGTTTGCTTAAACTCCGCTAATCTGGATTCCAAATTCAGTAGAAAAATGTGATAGCAGCCAAAGTCAGTGCCACTTCGAACTCATATTGACTGTACTGCAATTTTCCGTTATACAGTGTATACAATATATATGTTTAATAATAATTTGAACTGCCGACACGATTTGTGAGCACTAACTGTAATCTAAATATGTATAATTCATGAAAATATGAAAGCATATTTTGGAAGTGCAATATAATAAAATATCTAATGTGGCCAATACGTGACTTTCTTGTACGGCCTAGTAAAAGTAAATTATACGCATTTTTTGCAGGACTGCATTTAAAATTATTTCGTCGAATTTCATTGGGAATATATTTCTAATTCAATCAATTCAGTTCTCACTCCGTGGTAAGGGGAAAACACATAAAAACTCAAAGCAGCTTCATTAAAAATTCTAAAATATAGTAAAACCTAAAACACCAAATACAGTTAAAATAAAAATTTACAATTAAAATTATAACTTCTACGCAAAAACAAGCAATTATGATGCGAGCAGGGAGAAACATTTTCGATGCACAAAATTGAAAGTTAGCTTTTTATAACACTGGGCAAAAAGGAACTGAAATCGGTGCACCAACTGACTTAATATACTATTCTACTAAAAGTTTCAAATGTCAACAAATGTCGGTCTCGTTAGGCTTAATTCTACTTTTAAATTGTCAATGGTTCTACAGCTATTGAATGCAGATTAATTAAAGCCATAAAAGCTCGATCGGAACAACTAAATAGCAGCGCCATATGCAAAATTTCAACTTTCCACCTCTATTCGTTTTTGAGTTATGCGAGACTGTACGTACATGCGTACAGACCACATAAAAAAGTCTCTTCCGAATCCACTTTACAGTCCTTTATTCTATCCGTATGTACAGATGTCACAGAAAAGCATCGTTGAAATGGATTCGAGAGAGGTCAAAATGGATATCGTTGAAATATGATATCCGAAATTTTTCAAGATTATAATACAGTGAAACCTCGAGAGACGAGCACCTTTGTATACGAGAAATTCGAGATACGAGGAAAGTATGAGCAAAATATTTGTCTCTAAATACGAGCATTGACTCGAGTAACGAGCAATGAGACAGGCTGTTGGTATGCGTGTCGCCATTTGCCTATCCGGCTCGGGGAATCCCCTCATAAGATCACTCGGTGTCCTTTGATCTACGTGTTTGTGAGCTAGTAAGCCAATTGTTTATTACATTTAACGTGAAAATAATTATTTCACGATGCCCAAGCCAAAGAAGATTGCTGCCTCAGATAGTGCTGCAAAAAATAAAGAAAGAAAGAAGCCTTGGCCGTTGAAATTAAGAAAGAAATCATTAAACATAAGCGTGGTGTAAGAGTGACGGAATTGGCGAAGACTTACGGTCTTTCGACATCGACTATTTGCTCTGTTCTGAAGAAGCAGGAAAAGAAATTAAGAAACTTAATGTAGCCAAAGGAGTTACCGTTACTTCTGAGTACCGTCTAAAACTCTAGAAGATGTTGAGAAGCTGTTGTTGGCGTGGATTAACGAGAAGCAGTTAAAAGGTCGGTGTCGGAAGCTATCATAAAGGTAAACTACGGTTATATTATTTACCAGTGTTATTTATTATGAAAAATTGATTTATATGTTGATATTTTTGGAGGTGCGGAACGGATTAACTGGATTTCCATTATTTTCAATGGGGAAGTTTGTTTCTAGATACGAGAAATTAGCTATACGAGCTCAAGGCTGGAAAGAATTAAGCTCATATCTCGAGCTTTGACTGTACTTCCTTTACTTCGTAGACGGAAATAATTAAACTTCAGTGTTTTAATGCCTTTAACGTAACTGGAAAATCTCTCATTATCAAAAAAGAAAATTAACTGAAGGATGAAGAGGGAAGAATACAACGATCTTTCGGTACATGTCAGGCTTAATAAATGCCTAACTTGGCATGCATCCTGCTTGGACCGATGCAAAAATATTTGTTTAATAAACGTTATCGATTTAGAATACGATTCGAATTCGAAAAATCGATTGCATAGCAGGTACCTCGGGGGGGGATAATTTCCCCTCGCGGTCGACTGGGAGCAATCCTGGCTTCCTGGCTAGGTCAATACCTAGACAGACTCGACTTCTAGAGGAAAATTACAACAGTGACTCAGTGACTCAACAGTGGCTAGAAGCAACGTTTATTCTGTAGCAGGTTCAGACTCAGCAGGAGCCATATGGTACAGTCTTGTCTGTCCTTTGATATCAAAGGTTGTCCTTGGAGATTTGACTCCCCCTTGTCAATGCTGGAGGACGGTTGATGTCGAACTGCGTTCTATGCTTTTTCGGTGGATGCACTGCCGCGGTTTCGAGTCCCAGAGAAGGTATGGATGTTTGTAAATGTATAGTGTCGGTGCGGCAAGGCGGCACTCTAAATATTTGGCGACCGAAAGTCCTCTCATGTGGTTTAGTGGAAGGAGAAAGGGTGGTAGATCCTCGGACCCATACCTTCGGGGGTGATCTCCATCGAAATTGGGGGCGGAACTGAGCTCAAGGTCTCAAGGTCTGTTTCAGTTGGCGACAATGACAGGCCAAATCTAGTGGTCCTTGCAACGGGACTACATCAGACAAGTGAGCATAACAAACAACAACTGCCTTTTTGTTGATTTACCCAGATTTAGTGAAACAAATTTGTCCCCCTGGGTTGAATGGAGGCTCATGCCTCCTTGAAACGCCTCTATGGGCTGCGGTATTTAACTCTGTAAGGTGGCCACGTGTCTAAACATCCCTTATTTACCTTTTTTGAGGCAATGTTGCGACTGCTGATTAGCATCAATAGATCCTCTGTTGCTACTATTCAGTACACAACTTGCTCTTAACTCTGAATTTTCTCCCGATTTTGTGTTCTTTCGCATAAATGTTTTTGTAAATTAGTCAACAGGGAATTTTATGAAAGTTAATGCGTTAACCATTTGCAAATGATTAAGATCTCATCACCATGAAGGGGGAAAAAGGGATTGTTGAAAATTACGAAGATGACATGCGTATTCGGGACTTGGTTATTTCAGACCACATGCCGGTAACGATGCTGTCTATGACTGTGAAAAATAAATGCGATATTAAATAGGCTAACGTTGCGAAGAAGATGAAATAAATTACGAAACAAAGCTCAGAGATATTACAGCATGTAGGGAAATTGTTTTTGATCTAGATAACAGAAAATCATTTATGGGCAGTATTCACCGCTGCATTTTTATTTTAATATTAAAAAGTGTTGTCATAACAACAACGGGATCTTTTATATGAATGAGTTAATTATTTTCTCTTTATTACTCACTGGAAGAGTTCGTTTATTATCCTTCCAGTTTGGTGTAAGTCCAAGAATCTGGAACAGATTAATGACGCATACCAAGGTACCTCTGTACGCGAGAAGAGAAAAATTCAAGAGAGCTATTCAGTCGTACATTATTTCGTAGCTGAAAAATGAGTTTGATAATAATGAAATAGTTCAAGAATTCGAGCTTTGACAAATAAAGAGAAAAACCTACGAGGAATCAGAATGCAGAATTTATGGAAGATAATATTAAGTTTTGTAGAGAACATTAGGTTGATTGGAAGCAGGCAAGCGATGAAAAATTAGCAATCGCCTTCGCCGGGAATCGAACCACGGACCTCTGAAATACCGGCTCAGTGTGCTGACCCCTACAACACGACGGCACGCCAGGAAGGCAGGAGAAATACCTTATAATTTATCGGGTTTTCCTTCATCTGGTAAACGTTAAATTGTTTTAAAATCTGTAGCAGACGTGGAGCGAATTATCGCTCCACATCTGCTACGTCTGCTCGCTATGTCTGAAAGTAATCGCAGAGTCAGATAAAGGCTTAAATGAATCTTTTTATTTAAACAAAACTTGAAACAAAAATGCACGTTCTTGTGCTAACAAAATAAAACCACAGCTCGTTGCGATGCAACTAAACACAAACAGTAAATTTCCGATTAAAATCGTAAACTAGTAGTCAAAGACAACACAATTAAATTTACAGTCAAGTTGGCTCAGAAATTCTAACCAAAGTATCAGAAAAAGATATTGGCAGCGATGGCGCAAAGCCGAATAGTTGGGTTTATATGGTTACGGCAGTCTCGAGGGGTATCTGTCTAAGGGTAGGGATGCCTTTGTGGAGGACTTTCTGATGGAAACATACTTGTATATATATATATATGTATATATATATATATATATTATATATATATACGTTACACATAGGGAAATCTGTGTAAACGCTCATGCAGCCAGCCCGTTCGCGGGATTCGAACCTCGGACCGAACTACTAGTGTTCAACGACTTCGCCGTTCGAAGTCCTAGAAAAGGAGAAGTTGTAGTAAATGCTGAAATTATAAATAACCGGTTAATTTAAATAATAACTTGATAAGTTAACTGAAGAAACAAAGAGGGAAAAAAATGGGTTTAAGATTATAACTTCCTGTGTACCGCTGTGATACGAAGAGTCACACAGCCAGTTTTGAATAATTTTTTCCTTAAGAGGCGATGCGAGTGATTTTTACTGAAATTCCATTCTATTAATGGTACATAATATGCACGATGGTTTGGTAATAAAATGAAATGGGATGGTAAAGGATAATAATGGTGAAAATGTGAAAGGGCAATAAACAATGTGAAATGGTAATAAACAATGCGAAATGTAAAATGGGAATAGGAAAAATGGGAAATGATAATAAACAATGATATAATGTAATATTATAATAATGGTTACTTGCTTTGCAGCATTCACAGTACGGGAGAATGAAAAAAGCAGCAGTAAATGTCACAGATAGTATGCAGTGTACATGAGTACACTGCATACTATCTGTACATCATATTACATGAGTATGAATATAATGGCTACAGATGTTCAAAAGAAATACAGAGAAAACGGCAAGTCATGCGCATTACATGAACCTTTCATTATAAAATGATTTGCAGCTGGAATAATTGTATCATCTATCTCTAGATGCCATTTTAAGAATACACCGAGTATACACGCCATCTGCCGTCGGTTGTGCAGAACTTAACCTAACTACTCAAATGCTAAATTTTGGCTCCGAATAGACAGGCGACTAATAGCAAGCCATCTTGAGCAACACCGTCACGAAAGATCTAGAGGGTGTTGTCTTGAGGGGACATGGCCCATCAAGATGGCCTTGACTTATAGTCCCGTCTTAGATGCCCAGTGCCATGACACGGAACTCAGAAGAAGGTTTAAAAATGTTATCTTTTTATTTTGTTCTTCAGTTAACCAAAACTGAGCAGCCTGATGTGCAACAGAACAAGCCCCTTTTTATTGCGTGATTAATAGAACACAAAAGTTGAAGGTATCCATCGGACTACTTTCTAATCGTCAATTTTCCTTAAATTAAAATTTTTTTTTAAATTATTGCATTATGAAATTGATACATTTATCTTCGCAAAACTACTTTGTTTCTCCGGTGATTAGAAACAAAGTTACGGCTGCTCGTGTTTTAGGCCGCAAACTAGAAGTAGTCCGGAAGCTGATGTTTAATTTTCATCTGAACAATTTTGGTGACGCTCAAAAGAAGAAATTTAAAACTTTCCCATTGTTATTCAATGCTCGGGAACAAGATTAGTTTCGCAATTTCTGTTTTAGATAGGGCAACATTTCCTTTTCGTTCTGTTTGTGTTTAAACCTATCTTTTGATTAACTTAATTTTTTTCAGTTTTTATGTTTCCAAATATTTTATAAAATAATTTAAATCAGATGGAGCAAAAGCATAGGTTTAAGTATATATTTAAGATTTTTTTCAGAAAATTTCAGAGTTAATTAAATGTTCAGAGAGAAATTTCTCTAAAAATAACTGCTGTGTGTCCAAAATGTCAGAAAAACGAAAAACTTACGCTTTGATGATACATTTATCATCTGTTTCTGTCATTTATGCAGCATTCTGCTAAATCACACCAGTAATAGATTTATTTGAGTTATTTTTCAAACTTTACGTGCCAATGTAGTCGGAGTACCTTAATGTAAAGTAAAACAATCAATGTATAAATTAAAACTGCAAATTTGTTTTGTAAGATTTTGGTTCAAAATACCTTAGCAAACACGACTAACGAGCAAACACTTCTAGCAAAGTCTAAACCCGATTAAGGTAAAGCTCGAAGCTGGGCAAAAATAGTTCTGAGACATTTACCACAAGCTCTCTCTTAATTTCACGAACTTTATTCTGATAGATGTTAACCAATTTGCATTACGGTAGGAGAAGATAAACATAGAAGTGTCAATAAAAATATAAATAATATGTTTAAACATAAAACCCTATGCAGTAATATGACATCTATTTTAGAATCTGTTTCTAATGTTAGGCAGAGAAATCAGTGTTGCGAATCAGCCAAATATAATTTATTTTTATTGTTCTTCTCATTGTTTAAAAGTACTTGAAATTGCAGTCAATAGTGAAATGTGCCACAGTTTGTCGTCGATGAACATAAATGTTCGTTGCAGAAAGACAGTGCCACTTGACACACATCCATTAAAACCATAGAGTTCGTTTCTGGATTTCTTGGCAACCATATCCTTTTAAAATTTCATCTGATCTATCGAACGCATAATTTTTTCCCTTTTTTTGCAATGAAAGTGTCTTAAAGGAAATATCTATACTTATAATCTGCATACGCTAGAGAACTTAAATTGAAACATTACGGCGGTCGTTCCCACTGTAAGTGCTCCCCCCCCAGGAGGGTCGACGTAAAGAACTCTGCGAAGCTACTGGCTATAGGATCTGTACCTAGACAATCTTAGCCACGGAGGTATACAAATTGCGAACCTAGAGATTCTGAAGGCCCCGGAAAGATCACTTATTGGCCGGTCCGTTGGTCTACCATGTCATAGAGCAGGACAGGACAGGAAAAAGTGCAGGGGGCACCACGACATCGTCATAGACAAAAATGGTATTGCCCCACTGCACTAACCTTTTCTGTCATAGAGCAGACGACAATAGCAGCCGGGGGTAGAGTCCCGGGTTTGCTGGGTAATGTCACTCTGCGACTGGGAGCCCAATCTACTGGTAGGTAGCAAATTGAAGACCAGTGGCGCCCTGAGGTCTGTGTCACACCAGGTGCGTTGACGCTGATCCTTCCAAGGTTCTAGAACGGCGATTGAATTCCTGGGTCTAGTTCGGCGGGGATGAGGACCCTTAGTATCCTTAGCTGACGGAAAGGGGAACACCCAATATATAGTATCTTATCTTACACTGTAAAGTCTCAATCACCTATGTTTCCTCTACGCGGGACTGGACGTGGAAAGGGACAATTCTCAGACCCCACGTATTTCCACGAAACCTACGTAGCTAGGTTACCATTTTTACTTACTAAACAGACTTGATCGCCAAACAGTAATCGATTATCGCTCAGACTGCGATCACGTGATCTTTTAGAAGCAGAACTTTCGTCTGACTGGTTGATCTCTACCCGGAACAGAGCTCCAGACGAAATATTTTCGGCGAGGTTTAAAAAAAAATCCCGCTTAACCGGTACATCGTTTCCGCAGCTAGGTGGGACTTCGCTTCCAGCGGAGCTGTTTTATCTAAGGATCCTCCCGTTTAAACTAGTGCTAGTGCTTCTCAGAAATGTTTCGTTTAGCAGGGACCGTCGCTAGATGTGATAAGTCCTTTAGTGTAACTGGTGCTCCACAGAAATGGCCCCAAAAAGGATAAAAGATACGCGAAGCTTAAAGAGAGCTTAAAATAAATAGATAGATTAGATGCTTATAAATCGAAAAGTCTTTGTTTTTATCGAGAAGCATTTAGTACCATTTGGTAGAGGAAATTTTCAAGCTCACGAATCTCCTTTCGTTCATTTTTGTGACGTTCACATTAAGTAAAATTTAGATGACGTCTTTGGAATAATATGGCCATTAATCAGGTAGGAAAAGATTTTTGTGTTTGCAAAACCAGTACGCCAAACAACTATTATTACAGTTGACAACATTGCTTTAGAATAGGGTATGGACGAAACTCTACCTCGGTATTGGTTTGGCTGTCCGACTGAGCAGAACATACTGTGAAATGCTGGCCTCCATGCTGGCAAATGTCTGTATCTATCACCATCTGATTGTTTCTTATGAGCGACCCTAGGGGACTGAATTTTTATTTCTGTCCTTCCAACAAGTTCGGATGAATTTAAACAGTTCATGACAACAGCTATCGTGACTGTTGACAGTGGCATGATGAATCGTGTTGGAAAGATCTGTTATGCGATAGAAAGGTCCCCCATAAAATATGCCAAATATGAACTTCAGGGCATATTTCTTTAACTACATAATTATTTCAATCGTACTATTAAAACTTCTGTTGCTGTAAAATTCTAAACGTGTCTGTTCATTTAAGCTAACTCTGCATTATAATACTTAGTGTAACAGTAAAAGAAGCGCAGTAACAGGTGGCATGTGAATCAGTACCTCAGTCTCGACTATGGTTGGATCTTTGTTGATTACTTCTTCTAACAGATTTGCAGAGACCTTGATGTCTAATTGCAGTTAGGCTACCAAGTTGCTAGATAGTAATAGCTGAAGTGAAGGGATGGCTAAAGACAAGACATATTTTTAATTTTCCTTTAGTTTTATTCTTCACAATTGACTGCATAGGAGTAACTGTCAACAAGTATAACATAATTATGGCCAATTTTTCTTTGTAAACACCTCTACAAAAGGATTCTTCCTTGTATACTTCCTTTCCTGAAAGTCCTTGTACATTTTTTCCCTAATTAAATGATCCAGTCTGAATCTTTTCACCATTACGAATTTGAGCATAATTTAATTGGGTGCATCTTTTATATACTGCATTCAATAAACAAAACTCTACCTCGGCATTAAAAGTAACAATAGATCACTCTCTGAAACGAATGCTGATAAAGAAGTTTTCTTTAGAATAATAATGTGATTTCCAAAATTATGAATTTTGAGATCAGCCGCATGGTTAGGGCAAAATTTAAACGCTTAAAACCTTTCAACAACTGAAGCTTACGTAAAACTTGCTGACAGCATGACAGACGTGTTATGCAGTTTGGGAAGTCGACAACAGATCTGATTGCATATTGAGTTGCTTCCCCAGTTAGATCAGGATTCCAGTGTGTACATGTTCTCGCAATTACTTATTATTGGTAATTTGACGATTTATAAAGTAAGCTTTCACCCGAATAAGTAATTAATTTAAATTTGGCTTTTCAGAAATGACGACAGCAGAAGTTAAATTTTATTAATATTGTGAATAACAGATGGCGCCACAAGACATCCCGAACTTGATCTTTCACATTTGTAAAATAAATTCTGGAGCAAAGCTGTCTCAGATTAAATGATCATGATATGATATGAATTGAGATAGTAATGAGTATTTGTCTTTAAGACTTTGATTCAGAAGTTATTTACCCCTACGTCATAGTGGTGAATGACATCCACTTTAGTAAATTTAAAGTGGAAACATTCTTGAGTTTTAGTTGCTTGGTGAGGATATGGTGTGGCTCCATCTGTTGGTCTTGGTAGAAGTGATCAAAATTTTGGTCTTTAACGAATGTTTATTTTGCAAACATGAAAGTGGTGGTGATATAATGAGGTTCCATATGCATGGTGTTTATTTGCATATAATTTTTCTTCCCCAACTTTTGCTAATTTTACTTCTAAAAATTAAGACTAACAAATTACTTGATGTACACAATTGCAAATATGGTTTTGCAAAAGCAAATATTAAAAAAATACTCGCTAGATCGCTGCACTAACCAACAATAACTTTTGGATCCTAAAGTGAGGTTTGATTTATAAATATTAAATTTAAATAACATATAAAAAGGCTGGAAAGTAGATAATTTTTAACACTTAATTAATAATTAACTTAAATACATTTTATGTTTAACTGAATGTCGACGGTCCACGTAGTAAAATTTAGATAAGGAACCTATAATAAAGTAATATTAAAATTATGCTATCTTGAGTTCTGACTGAGCAGAAAATATTTACAGGGTAAAGAAGGAACTTAATGGATTAAAAATACACTTATGTTAGATTTATTATTATAACTACAGTTCAAAGAAGTCAATTATAATTATTGCTTTTCAACACTTTACTTTTATATTAGAAAATACAAGTAGTAAAAAGTAAAATTAATTCTTGTGTATTATTCACAGTATACTGTTATATAGACCCATACTTGTTACCATAAATTAGAATTTTTTCTACATAGTATTCTCAAAAGCTAAAGTGAAAATTATGCGATAAAGTGAAATATTATAGAATGTACACGAAAAATTGCGAATTCCAATTGCGGTGTTTTTGATAAAGTGAAAAATGAATTTCTTTACAATATCTGAAAATTATTGAGAAAAAAGAAATTATGTATATTGACAGGTAAACCATTTTACCAATAAAGGTCATTTGTTTCTCTGGTTAAGTACAACTTTTCTTTGACTTTAGCTACACTTGTGATAAAATTTGTGAAGTCTCTGTTAACAGAAAATAATTGAAGATATTCAGATTTAGTTGGGTGCAGTTTAATTATTGTTATTAGCAATATTAATTCACGCCTTTCACTAAAGCTGTCTGAAGTTTTGGTAGTTTTTGTATTTCTCACAAAATCCAATTAAGTATTTTCGTATAAAAACTTCTAAAATTGTTTATATGAATTCTTAATCCAGTTAACAAGGGACAGACTAATGGATAAGCAAACAAAAATGGTATTTTCTTATTATAGTGGCCCCCAAAATTTAATCAACCGAGATGTAATACGTAGCAAAGTTTAAGAACAATGGGCGAGATATATCAGTTAAGTAGTGATTCAGTCTTGGGACCGCTATAACAAGGAAGTACTGTAAAAATTATATACTTATATCATCATAATGCGGTGATATATGTAACTAAGTTAAGTTTTCACTTTCAGTATCTCTTAAGAGTGGCTAGAATCCGAGTGGTTAATATATGCTGTCGAAGGTTCAGGTATCATATTTTATGTAAAATATATTATGTTCGTTTTTGAGACTACGGCTCAAGTAATCTTTATCATGCATAGATTATATCGAAAATAAAATTCAGTTATTCCTTCATTATCAAAGACAATGGTGAAAGAATTCAAATAATCATTAAATACTCAGAAATTTATTAAAAATTAAACTTAAACAGTCTTTTTATTGCATTCATACATTTAGTTTTTTCAGCTGTCGATGAAAATTTGTTTGTTAAAGAAATGTGGAAAAACGAACTAAACACCTCGTCTTTTTCATCTAGTTAGTATATTTTGAGTAAGATATCGCAAATAATATTGACAATGATAATGAGCCTTACAACGCACATAAAATTTTGCTAATATACGTACAACAGTTTATGACATCAAAATGTCGCAAAATTCTACTCTTTATTTCTCTTAGCTTCTTCAGCAATGGACGATTGTGAAGTGTCCAAAGCGAAAAACGTTTTGTTACGAATGAAAGTTAAGCTCAAATTAGCTTTAATACACAAGGACCATCCATTACCAGGAAAAGCTAAAGAACCGCTGATCCACTCAGACATAGATTTTAAATCGGCTCTTTGATTTCATTCTAGGTCTTTGATTGAACTTTCAAGACAGCACTTTACTCTGAGTCTACCTTACGAGATATTATTCTGCCACGCATTGTCCTAAACATTGATCTATTCAGACATAGTTTAAATCAGCCCTTTGATTCTATTCGCGTTCATTCACACTCAGTTGTCAGACAGCACTCTATTGAAGGCTGGCGCTTCTTAGCTTAGAAGGTCCTGTTGTGTCCTTTACTGAGCTAGATAAACATCCGATTCTATGAGAAAATCACGATGAATCGGTCCTTTTATTTGAGTTCATTTATTGAACGATCACACAGAGCTATTCAAGGATAATACTTAATATCTTAGGAGATCCTACGGTACCAAGCAATCAATGATCCAATCAAAGACTTTGAATCAGAATTTGATTACTTCCGAGTTCGCTGATTTAGGTTTCATACAGAGCTATATTGAAGATTCATGATGACTGTCTTAGGAGAACTTATCGTGCTTCATATTAAGTTAAACAGCTATTCGTCCACTCAAACAAAGACATCGAATCTACTCTTTGATTCAGTTTGAGTTCTTTGATTAAACTTTCAGATAGCATTCTATTCAAGCCTAATGTTTAATACCTTTAGGAGATCGCATTGAGCAAGAACAATATGAGCACGAAACAAAGGCATTAAATAGGTTCTTTGATTTCATTCCAATTCTTAATTTGAAGTGCTCTCCATCAAAATTGGAGATGGAACTGAGCTAAGTCGCACTGTCACCTGAATGATGTTCAAGGCTGTTGCCAACGGCAGGCGTAATCTAGCTCTCCTAGCCACGAGAAACTCCTGGGCATGGGCTCCTGGGCTCACTTATATGACGTAGTAATCGTCAGATAAGTGAGCATAAGCAACAGCAATAATTATTTTGTCGAACTCCTCACAATCTTATCTGAATTTTTTAAAGATGGAATTATTTTCGTTCAATTACGGAAGTTATCTGAGACAGATGCTTGTCTGCAGTAGTGCGTCTTAAAAGGATTAGCATCGCTAATTATTTTGATGGCGCTGATTAAGAAGCGCGGGGCAAAGAGAAAAACTAATGAATGGCGGCATATTCATTCTTAGACAGGCATGATGGGTATTATGTGCATCACACTGTTAATATGGCAACTAGTGCACATATCCAGCCTAAAGAAAAGAAGAGGCGGCCTCTGAAAGTAAAAAAAAGAAAAAAAAAAAAAAAGCTCTTTACAAGGAAAATCTAGCAGATCATGTACTCGAATACCTATTTCGGTGTGAAGTTAAACCTAACGGCAAGATACATTAACGAAAATTTTAAGCGCAGTTAAAGGTATATCCTTTTAGGGTAGCACGTCTCATGCAATATACTTTTAATGGCATAGATTTTTGTAAAAAAAGGAACCCTTATCAGGGCCAAAAAATCTGAAAAAAAAAATAAGTGCATTGCTATATACTGTAGTATACAATTTTTTTCAACTATTATAATTATATTATTATAAATAATTATAGAATTAGAAATATATTTCAATAATAATACTAACATATACTTTACTTTTTTAAGCTAATTCTTAATTACGAATGTTTAACATCATATTTTTCCACCAACCTGAATTGTATTAAATACCATTTTGAACCAGCTAATTTTTAACGGCATCTCATAATATCATGCTCTTCTGCTAACTGAATTTAATTGTACTAATTATCATGTTTAACAAGCTAAATTTAACTTACATATGCTTAGTAATACACTGTGCAATAAATATGATGTTTAAAATGTTAAATTTAATTTACATATGCTTTATATTATGTTTTGTTTCAGAACTGAACCTTATATCGCTAAACCATTACTTTTGGCGAACTTGGCGAAGGCAGTCTCGCCAGCGGGTCCTTTTTGCGGTAGCGCCAATGGCGCCAAGGAGTTGGTTAGCGGAAGAAAACCGTGATATTGTAAGGAACAGTCATTGTGCGAAAAATCTGTCATTTAGGGAAGAATAACAAAATAACTGAATTTGCTCAACGACGAGAGGCCCAAGGACATTTTGAAATTTCTTGCAAACAAAATGTGTATAATTTTGTTTCTTCGATTCATCTCATCGGCATTCCAAGTAAGCAGATACCCTTTTTTTCTTCACATTTAGCAAAATAATTTTGTTTATTGATATAATTATTTTTACGTTATATTTAATCATATTTATTTAATTTTTTAGTTTAAAAATTCTTTAAAAATTTACAATTTTTTTTTTCTAAAATTCGTGTTTAATTACAACAAAAACAAGAGCTGATAAAAGTCTTACATTTAGCATTTTGCTGACTTATTAAATTTCATAAAAATAGTTCAGTAATGTTAAGTAATCATTCAGTCACTTTTACGTTTGTCTGTACTTATTGTAAATGTTGCAGCTGTAATTATTCTTTGTTACGTAGATTCGATATGGTTTAATATTTCAACTTTATCTCATATTCATTATGTTATATATATTTAACGTATATCTAATATAATAGGATTTTTATTCAGAATATTACTTTTATAATAAACAGCGTCTTAAAAAGGTGGCGACAATTCTGAGATTTTTTTAAGATTTACATTGTAATTCATGTAAAATTAAAATTTCCATCTTAATATGATTAAAGTAATTCTTTTCTGATACCCACGCTTAAAACTGGTATGTAAATCGCTTTTTGTTCTTTGTGGCTGCATGGGAATTTTCGTGGTTTTCTCCATGTGTAATGAGTATACGATCTAGTTTGCCTTAGAAAGTCCTCCATGAATGCATGCCTTCCCTTAGGCAGATAGCCCTTGTGTTCTTAAATAAACGAGATCTTTTTACTCTATCTTGTTGAAGATCTGCTTTGGCTCTCCCAATGCAATTGCATTGTTTGTTTAGTAACTGGCTATAATAATTAAGCATATTTTCTGAAAGTGTGAGCCAAGTTTTTAGACTTCTTGTTATTCCCATTGAAATGCATGCTTTAAATAATTCCCCCAAACCTTCTGATAACTTAAGCCTAGGTATGTTTTTAGTTAAACAAAATATCTTCACTTTGATGATGATGAAGGAGCCAATATTTTAATACAGTGTTTAAACAAACAACTATTTACTATTCCCAGGAAAAGCAATGAGTAAGAAAGATGTGTTTTAAACGAATATTTAACATTCGTAAAATGAGTTACGGTATATAATATGCAGCCTGTAAATATACCTTAAATACATTATTTTCTTCTTTTGACAATTTTATTAATTTTCGAAATGTGTTTCTTTCATTTTGGGGGATACATTTAGGCGTATTGTGAAATACCTGCTAGGAAAGTAATATCTAAGTCTTCTGGCAGTTTCTAAAATTTCTAATTTTGTAAATATTAGAACTTTTAAAATTACTTTTTGGTTTTGAACTAAACTTGACTCTCTTCTTGGTTGTCTACCTGAGGCTATTAATAAATTTTCTATACCTGCAAATTTCTATAAATGCAGTTTATAGCGGGCTGCGGCAAGTTTACGCCATCCGTCAGAGTAGCTTCCCACCCGTTGACAATATCCCTACTGTCTATTCTAGTTCGTGGAACTCCTTATTGACTGGATAACAATCTTGTTCACACACAATGCAAAGAAGGAGGGGAGAGCTGAAAGTCGCGGATGAGACTTGACCTTGGAGTGAGGAGGACAGAAGACAGATAAAGGAGTAATTAATTCTGTGGCAAAAAGATTCGTTTAACTAGTGTATTTCTAAGTATGTAAACTACACGACACATTAATAAATCTAAATACAAATTTGGCATTCTACTAGACAAAGAGTCATATTCACGATTACAATAAATCCCATGAATATTGTCAAGTGTAAATCATTCTAATGTAAAAAGTAAAGTTCTTCTAAGAGCAAGAAGGACCCTTGCTTGACACAATTTGGCTGTAGAAGAGATTAAATGATCTCTTTTCAACTGAATATCATGTCATAACTGAATAGCTTTTATTGAGTTTCAGATCTTCATACATTATCTCTTTCTATGATATCATGGAACATGATATCATTTAGTATACAACGTAGAATTTTATGTTGCTGAATTTTCGAGCAAATTTTACCCAGACAAGGACTGTATAAATATTATTAATTTGATTTCTGTGAAATGTGGAATTCTTTTAAAGTTTATTTACAGAGCACTCTTTGGCGGTATTAGTTCGCTACGGGTTAATTTGGCAAAGCCAACCAAGAATACTACAATTCCGAATTATGTTTTGAAATTTCAAAAGACATTAATGAGGAGCTAAATAAAAAGAAAGATACGTCATAGAATTTTGATGTTAGGCTCTTAAAAGGTGATGAGATATTTCGGCACATGGTATCTTTTTCACATTCAAGGACGGAATGGAGGAAATGTTCTAACAGCTAAAACTAACCGAGAGCAACAAGTGGTATTCCCATGCAACCGATGAGGAGCAATCAATAAACCCATGACTACTCCCATATTTTTATAAATAACACCCATTCGATCTTTGATAATTGCTTCAGTGCTGCAAGTGCGTTTTTAGTTTTCCGGCGTTCTTTTAAAGAAATTTATGTAAAATGAATTTTAACTTGATTGTAACATCAGAAGGAAAACTACGTGCAGTGTATATAGCACTATCGAAATGAGTAGAGTAGTGTTAGTGCAGATTCTAAAGTACTGCTTGGAGACGGAATGAAAGTGAAACTACAAGATGCAGAGTGAAGCAGTTTGAAAGTTAGAGAACATATTTCTAACGCTGACAAAAAAAAAAAAAAAAAAAAAATTTAGTTTGTGGAGTCATTAGGTTATTTTAAAGGCGATGTGGAAAATGTGGAATGCCGTCGCTGGGACTCTCGAAATAAGCGCCGAGTGTGTTACTGTTACACTACGAAAGCATGCTGGAAGGAGGAAGCAAATACCTACATTTAAAGAGCGACGGGTGATTATAGGGGACCCAGTCGCCAAATCCTTGTGGTGACGAACCACCACCTTTTAGTAAGGGCTCCACTGAGGTTATTTTGAGGCAGGAGTTATGAAAAATGAGCAATGGCCTCACCATCTTCCCAACACTTCCTCAAACAATCTGACGATAAGTTTGCTAAGCACCTTTGACAACGCGACGGACATAATGATATAATAAATAGTCATTGGGGAAATTAAGAAATTCGACCAAATAATTAGACAGTGGGAGGAAATCTAGGCATTAGACTCATGGAGGTAGGAAAGGAAGGAGGGGCCAGTTGGCACTAGAAGTGAAGCACTACTTTGAAGCTTGGGTCACCAGATGGGGTGTTTTTTGTTTACATTCAGAAGCTCGCTTGACACGGTTCTGATAGTATTTCGACACACGACAGTTCCATACAAATCGAAAAAGGGACACTTTCGCATGAAAGAAACATTCATAGTGTGATGGACAATAGCAATTTGTATAGTTTAGTGACATTTACGCAAAAATCACATCTTGGCTATTTTTCGATAACTAACAACAGCGATTTTGATTATGAATTTGTTTTATAAAATTCTAAGCTGTTGAACTACAAAAATATAGATTTTAAGAAAAATGTTATGCTTAAAGAATGAAAAATACCTTACGGTACATTTAAAATTGTATACGTCTTTCGATACCCTTGATAGAGTATTCGCTACTTTTATTTTATTTTCCAAACGCCAAAATGTTTTAAATAAAACAAATTTTTTTCACATCCATATATTATTGTTGCATATTATTGCAAAAAGCATGTATTTGCCTTTGACAAAATACATAAATATTCATTAAATTATTTATAAATGTCTTTGAAATGAAGAATTTATTCTCTTATAAACAACTGTGAAAGTACTGTGAAGAAATCTAATTATTAAATGTATCTAATTTATAATGATTATAAATGTTATCTAAATATATAAATAATACCTTAATATTGAATTGTAAACATAAATTGAAATCCTGTTGACAAATACGTTATAAAACTATTTAAGCAAGAATTGTTCGTATTGGAAAGCAATCTGTTAAAAGGTATTGTAAAGCAAATGTTATGATATGCGCACTTAAGAAAGTAATAAAGAGTTTTGGAATATGTATTGTTGAAATGAAGGGTAAAAAAAAATCTGATAAGTATAATTAAAAGAATTATTGCCCTTACATTTTATAATAACTCAGTTACAAATTTTAAATAATACTTAAAAAAAAAAAAAAAAAAAAAAAAAAAAAAACTTATTTTATTCCCTTTCAGAAATGTTCAGAGAAAGTCAAGTACTATTTAAAGTATTTCGCTAATTCCTAATAATTCTCTAATTTAAAATGAACTGAATAGAGCATTAATTACAAATTGACTTACATTTTTCGATTTAAAAGATGCCTCAGAAGCCAAAAAATCATGTCATATTTAAGAAAGTATTTTAGGAAGAAACTCTATAAATAGAAAAGAAATGATGCATAATTTTAATATTAATAATACAATAAACTTTGATCTTAATTTTTGTACTTTAACCGAATAAAATCGAATTACCTTAATTTTTTAACGAAAACTTGTGAAAATATTTCATTCAAATTAAACCATTCTGAGAAAACTGTCCTGTGAAAAGTATAGCATTTAATTCCGTTCAGAATGAAATGTTGTTTAAAAATATGTTGTTTTCATATACTTAGGACTCTGAAGTGTTGTAGAAAAAGAAAATATATACATTTATATGTATATTTGCGACGTAATTACAAAATATTTACATCCGAACGCGTCAAATCTCATTGAACTCAATGGTAAATGACCCAATGTTTTGGTCACCACGTAGGGATCGCCGGTACTTCAGAGCAGGGTACGGGAGAAACTTGTTTAGGGCAACTCCATCTTACTTCCTACCTCCATGATTAGACTGTAGGGGAGGGGCATTTTCCGCAGCAACTCACCCACCAGAGGGCAAGTGATAAAATTGCTGAACGCTAGTCGTTCAGCCCGGCTTCAAATATCGGCGAGCGCGACTGCACGGGAATTTTCGTAGTTTCTGCCATCTGTAACGTAAATAGAGTCAGGGTCGCTTAAAAAATCTTCCACGAAGGTACCCCCTTTTCTTATAAAATCTCGAATCGTCAATGAAGGCTTGTTAATAATGGAAGATTGCATAGAGGTCCAAAAATTAAGAAAATTCATTGTCACTTTTCAGTGGTTAAATAATGAAGTTGTGAATTGTACTGAAATTGAGAGAGTTTATGAAATCAAAGGAGGCTCAAAATCAACCAAATTGATTGTGGAGATTTGAATTTTTTTTAGAAAGAAATAGTAAAAAGAATACATTCAAGTAGACGAGAAGATTAAAAGTATTTAAAATATAAAGGAGCGAACGATATAAAAAAGATTCAAAGAATCTCGTATTGAAGCAAGGAATGATATAAAAATGATTAAAAGAATCTCGAATAGAAGGAACGAACGATATAAAAGTGTTTCAATTCTCTTACATTCATACGAATTTTCCTCAGAAATATTCGTAGTATCACGCAGTATCATCTCAGTAGTTATACTTCAAACTACTAAAAACGTTAAAATACAACCCAATGCAGCACATATCCAGAGAAAGCTAATTCGGATATCTCAGTTCACACGGAGCCAAACAACTCGCAACAGCAATAACTAAGCAACTGAACTCAGACTTCAACTTATAAACATATTGCCGAACTATTACACAGAAGTGTAATTTTGTCGGCTCAGTGAGAAAGAAGCCTAAAAGGCGCATGACGATAATAGTTTCCTGAAGCGTAATATTTTAACTTAGAGAAATCGGAGGAAGCTGGAGAAGGAGAGACCACAAACTAAACAGGGCGGAGCGAAGAGAGACATCATGAAAAGTCACTGTAATGTGGGGCCATCTGTCCAGTCTAGATTTAACTAGTTCAGCTATCTTACATAAGGAGATGAAAAATTAAGTTAGTGCTAGAAGTTCTAACTAGTGATAGAAGTTCTAGACGTAGTGCTAGTGCTAGAAGTAGATGTGCTAGAAGTTCAACTAAGCACAGTGCTAGCTTGAGATTTTCCGCTGCAGTCTTCTTTTTCTTGAATTGCTCAACAAACGTAAGTAATCTGTTCACAACACCTTTAATTTTGTTAAAGTCCATTTCTGAGAGTTCTTGAACTCAGACGCTCTCTCTACGGCCTTTCATGGTTTTCAACTGGTCGCGAGAAATTTGGCGTACTTTCTGCTTCTCGAGATTTCTGCAAAGCAATAAGAGGATGGAATTATGGTTACAGCTAACATAGTGGTCAATAACCTATATTCAGTTTCAATACAATTCTTGATACAAATTACCTCGATAACTCAATGTTAAATGCACGTGCTCCTGTATTTTTAATTTTCCGACACAGCTTTCTCTTAAAATTTGTTTCGCGCTGCATTGCAGGGAAAATACAACAATTTTAATTACAGATCTACAAAAATTATCTAAGTAAATACAAAATTCATAACAATATGATAAATTTCGTGAGGCTTGTACTAATTTAGCTGCCTAAGTAAAACGACTTTTATCCAATTATCAGCTACATGCATCTTCCTGCTGATCATGCAGTTTCTTAATGAGCAATAATGAATTTATTTTTCTCCAACAAGTGAACCATCTAACAGTTGATATGGAATTCTCTCATTTTTCGAATGAATGAAGAAAGCTCTAGAAAGAAAAACATTTCTCAGTTTTATAGCTTGAAACCATTCTATACAAAATAAACTTATAATCGACGTTTAAATAATCGATGTCTTTCGATTTTCTGTACTTTTTTTTGCGCTTCCTTAAGATATTTCTGTTTTTTATTGACTCTTCATTAAATTGTAGAGTAATTAGCATTTTTTTTGGGAGCAGGAGATGTGAAAAACGTGTAATGCCCTCGCCTGGGATCGAACCTGGACCTCCCGAATACGCATCGAGGGTGCTATCGTTACACCACGAAGGAATGTTGGAGGGAGAAACTACCTTATATAATGGAGGAGACATGAAAACGTGCAGTGCCCTCGCCGGGACTCGAACTTTGACCTCTCAAATACGCGCCGAATTTGCTACCGTTACACCAGGAAGAATGCTGGGGGGGGGGAGGAGAAAATGTCTCATAAATTATAATTCCTAGTTTAAATGAATTGCACAATTCTGTTTGGGGAAATTCTCAGTTTAGGTGTAGTCTTTTTATAGCTGCCTTCTGTAGCATGTATTTTCGACATGCTACAGAAACATGCTAACCACGCAACAGATTTAAAAAAAAAAAAAAAAATGCTTCTTTATGTAATTTATTCACATTTCAAAATTAATTTTCTAGACAGTAGGAATATTGCCTTTCGTCTGTTTAGTCAGTCTGCCACTTCATGATTACAAAGCAGGACTAATGCTTTCTTTGCTTTTCATTCAGCATACTGCTAATACTTCCTATCAGCTGTTATTCCAGAGGGTTGTTTTTGTTTGTTTCTAGATAAGGAAAGTTTGCCCTTCTGAAGTCCAGTGCGACAAAGAGCTCTGAAAACAATGTCTCACAGGTATAGTGACCTGGGAGTAGGAAAATTTTGGTCAAATCCTTTTTAACGTGAATGATAAAGTCACGGTCCACAATATACTCGTATTAAATGAAGGAACTACGAAAGGCGTTGATAGATACAAGTAATATATTCCGGCGCTGAAGAATAAATCTGTTGCCAATTTGGATTTAATAAGTAGCGGACAGGAATTTAATGAATGGCGATTTTTTATTGATTAGTATGCATTTGTTATGGTTCCTAGAAATGAGAACGTAATAAGCGGTTGAGTTTATTAATCATTTGACGTCATACATATTCACGTTGATAATGACTCACTTCTGTTTCAGACAGGCTAAACTATCGCTTTTTAATCTTTTTGAAATTAAAATCAACTATTTTAAATTTGAAACTACTTTAAATAAATGATTTAACTGAACAAGTAAAGAAACTAGAGTTTGGATATTTACAATAGCATTTGATTACTAAATCGAGAAATTAATATTTTGTATTAGTAGTCAAATACCTTTATGTGCGGTTAATTTAATTCCTTTTTGTTAAGTATCGGTATTACTTAACTTAATTTTGCAGTAATTAATTTTTTATTTTCGTATATAATACTGAAAACATGATAAATTGAAATTGAAACAAAACAAAACAAATTGAAAAAACAAAACAAATTGAAAAATTTGAATTTTAGAGAATATATTTAATTTTATTATATTTAATGTTTTAAATCTTTTTAAGTTGCTGGTCTGCCTGTGAATCACTGTAACTGCTTCGGCTCTTGTAGATCACATCAAAAATTCCATTATGTTATGTTACGGAATTGTAAATAAGCTGCATTTTATGTATTTTAAACAGAATTTCCAGTTTAAAACGCTTAAAAACTAAACGGAAGTTAAACTAAAAAATAAAAGAGAATGGAGTTAAAAAATGAATTATTATTTCTCAGCTATGGATTGTTAAAAGTAAATTATAACTGGAAATGATCTTAATTTATAAGTCAAACAACAAAAATCAGCGTTATATTTGCAAATTTTCACAGGACTAGTTTTGATGGTTTTACCGATCCATCATCCTTAGTTGCTAAAGTACAAATGAACGAGATAAGATATAGTAATAAGATAAGAATGGCTGGACGGAAGTTAAGCTACTGGCGCCGTGAGTTGATGAAACAAGAAAATTAAAACATAATTTCTCTTCCTTAAAAGGCCTTCCTTAATAATTTCGGAATTAGGGTCGTTAACTGGAACTATACCTTGTTCTAGTTAACTTAACTTATTCTACCTTAACTTGTTCTAGTTAAGTTAAGATGGATTGGAATTAGGGTCGTTAACTAGAACAAGAGGTCAATTCCAGTCCATCTTTACCTTCAGCCTTTAAGGAAATTATGTTTTAGTTTTCTTGTTTCATCAATGGATGGCGCCAGTAGCTTAACTCCTGTCCAGGCAGTCTTATGTTAATACTATAGTTACAAAGTACAAATATCTCGTTTATTTGTACTTTATCAGCTGAGGATGATGGTTTGGAAAACCATCGAAACTAGTCCTGTGAAAATTTGCGAATATAAAGCTGATTCTTGTTGTTTGACTTCTAAATTAATATTTGTTCGGCGTGTTATTTTATTTTTAAAAAGATCTATTTGGTATTTATTTTAAAATATAAAATTTCTGTATTATTTCTAGGTCATTGGAATGACAACAAAAATTCTTGTTGGAGATCTGAAGAATTATCTGCGGAATTCGTTAGAGACTTTTATGCTTCGCCGAATAGCTCATGCATACTGCGGAGTCCGCCGAAGGAGAATTTGGATGACGGAACAGTTTCATGATGCGAACAGTGGTCTGCGTGCATTTCAGCAAGAAGTAATCCATATACCTAATGCAGGCGTGACTGAAATTTTGTACGCTATCTGGTGCAGAAGACATCTTACTCTCAGTCTCATCGACTATCTGTTTCAAGCACTGTCACTGCTGTTTTGGTGTGTGCCTTATAATACTTTAAGATTTATGTACGTTATTGTTCACCTGTTTATTGTTAAAACGCTTTTATAATGTTTTTACACACTTTAAGGCATCAGAAGTGGTGTAGAGCGATTAAACTGCCATGCTGTTTGACACGAAGGATATGTTTCAGATATCGATGCATGTGATACCGAAGAAACTTTACTCCTTGCTAAATCCAGAAATGAGAATTCAGTATGTGATTTAAGAATAAGTACGATTTCAGTATAAATATCTTAGACACACATAATACACCTATACAATCTTCGGATTGATTGTAAATTGAAATCTGAAGGAAACAAGTTTATCGTTCATTAATTTGCATTTAATTTCATGCAACAGTTCCTCAGGGTATTCGTAGAACTTAACTGGGTACTAAAGTATTATCCCATCAACCTTGAAACTTTCGTCAGGCAATGCGATTTAGCCAGTCATGGATGTGTTTCCGTATCGTGCGATTTTTCGCCAATTTACTGCTTTTGACAAACCTCTGCGACTAAAATTTGCGTGTATGCGATTTTGCGAAACTTTTGCTACTCTGTCATATCTTATGTTACTTTTAGAGACTTTAAAAAACTTTTAATAGCTCGTAAAACGTTTATATGTTAAAATAATGTATCTGATAAACTAAATTTATAGTAAACCAATATTAAATGTTATTTAGACTTAAAAAGAATTTGGCATCTCGCAATGCTGAGATCATGCAGTAGGTGCAAACAGTTTTCAGGGCCAGTGGCTGTTGTTTTTTTATGTGCTTGATTTATTAATTTATTTTAAAAATTAAAATAAACTATGCAGCTGTAAGAAGAGCATTTTCTAGAGTCGCATCGACCAAAAATAAACATCGAAAGGAATAGAATGAATTTGAAACTCCTAGATTCCGTACTTCGAATGAAGATACCTTTGGAGCTTTGGAATTTTCATAAGGAAATTCCATTTAAAAAAAGTTCACATTAAGTAACAAAGGACCACTTTTATATATTTATTTAGTATATACGTCAATAATTTTTATGTATGAACTTATAGAGCAAATGGTATATTGTATTAATAGATAGGGAAATTCAGTAAAGCAATAGTAAAACATGCACGATAACGGTTCAATAGAGAGGAGAACAGAGTTAAATGATGACAGTTTTCCAGTTTAAAATGAATACAATTTACCTCATTTTTTGATTTATCAGGTAAAATTATTTTATTTATATTTTGGCACTTATCTTTACGACATGAATATTAAATAAGACAGAACTCATATACAGAAGCAATTTTATTATTTTTTTTTAATTCAAGTCCTTTTCTTCGTAACAGGGAAATTCATTTTTCCCTGCTAAATTTATTTTTAACATCACAACAATTTTTTATTCTCAAAAAACTCTTGAATCACAAATTAATGTTAAATATATCGTCCAAATGAAACATCAAGAATTGTAAGGGAATTCACAGAAGCTCCCAAATACTGTGGTTGAGCAGATTTGATGTCCTCCCATACACAAGCATACAGAAGTTGCTTCAATGCAGTCCACCTTTGGCTTCATTTCACGCCAACCACAATTTGGTCGTATTATATAATTGTTTGAGTACTGTTAGGTGATATATATTTACATACCACAACTTGAAGATTGATATAACCATAATATAAACTATATACGTGTTAATTTTAGACGAGTTTTCAGGATTGATGACACGTACACAAGTTTTTGAAATCTCAATAACTCATTAGACGGGTACTTTGTGTAGTAGCTTCATTGCGAATTTTACCGTTTAGTGCAGTTAAAACTCATTCGTTTATATTCTATTTAAAGTTAAAAAACTGCAATTTATTGTAGAATTTTTTGTTTCTCAGTGTTCTTATTCAGCTGCAACTTCTATTTGGGTATGAGTGGACGATCCTGTACAATTCGTAGATACACAGTATCTATTTTGTATACATCTTTCGAAAAAATTTCAAGCATTGCCTCTTTTCGTATTTTACTTAAGAAATAAAATTAAGGAAATGTAAAAAAAAAGTAAGAAATATTTTATGAATTACATTTGCAGTATAATTAGCTTTAATTTCAACACAAAGATTAATAAATGTGTTTAAAAAAATACGTGATCGTTTTTCAGAAAGTCAGTTTAACTAGTTTTAAAGAGCACGTGCATATACTTAGGTTTAAGATATTTTACCCTTTTTTAACCTTCTCACGTTTACATTAACAAACCCCACGGTTGCTGAGCACTATTCATGACTCATAATAGTAGTAAAAAGTGAATATTTAAGAGGGAATTATTGGTAAATGCCGCTCGCTGGAAGCTATGTTTTTAAGTCTTCTGCCAAAATCAATGTTTCGTGACATCTGTCATTTGTTTTGATACGTCTTTTAATTTTTAGGTTAACCGAATTATTACAAATTATAGCTGTTCTTCTAACTTCATCCACCTATCGAAATGAATTGTTTTATGTCTGGTGAACACCTATGCATTGTAAAAGTAAAATGAAAATAAGGAGAGTCTTCAAGGAAAGATAGAGTTGCTAGTGTACAGTTCTTGATGGGTGAAAAGAAAAAGGAAAAGTTACAGGAAAGTTCAATTATGTTAGGTGCAAAACAGTTTAAGTGAAAGAGAATGACCGGGATGAAGAATTTGGAGACGTGCTTCCGAAAAGAGTTGTCGAGGTGAATCGTATGGCTAATGTTGATACTTTGAAAACACAAAACTGTGGACGCAGGTGCAAAGATTATGAAGAAAAACTTGGAAACTTAGACATATTCCTCTTAGCAGAAGAAATACCACAGAAGTAATAAACATAGCCTTTGCTAATGTTTCTCTCGAAATGCTGGATACTACGTTTCTGTCACTTGAATAAGTTATGCTAGAAGCAATTAAGAAGAATCACTCCAATAACTTTTTGTTCATAAAGGGAAAGCAAAGGTTCACTGCCAAGGAATCCTACCTACAAGTTTAAGGTGCAGTAGCAGAATTATTGAAAAATCCACTGTCGTTATCAAATCATTATCAAAGTATCATTATCAAAATATAAGGGGGGGGTGCATAATTAGCATTCTGATTTGAGCAGGAAATAATGCTTTCCTTCTAATGAATTTCCTTTTTCTTTTTATTAGTGCAGCTGATACCAGGTGATTTAATGATGGAAAGATTCATCACCTTGAAAGCAGGTGACGAAAATTGTTCAATTTTACTTTTAAATTTAGGACGATCAATGTAAGATTTTCGGTAACATTAATGTGACAGGTATTGTATTATCTGTTATAGCATAATATCTGTAACAATATGAACGTGCCCAGTGCTTCAATAATTTATTTGTTGGTTCAACATTTTCAGTGAAACACCGGTTTTCTGAAGGGAAATATGTGGTAAGCGCATGATATCTGGATTTCTAAATTTCAACTTTCTTTCACTATCGCAAGATTCAATGGCTGAAGATTTATTCATCTGAGGCTATTTAAAACGAAATGGGAATTCAAACAAGCCACGAACCGTACAATAGTTAAAGCAAATATTCGAGAAGCAATTCAAGAGTTAAGACACGAAATTCTAACAAGTGTTATGAAAAATTCCCTGCATACGAACACGTTAAATCGAGGTTGACAAGGACCGCCATTTATAATTTTTAAATTATTTAAGTTTATTATTATTATTATTAGTTATAATTTTTAAAACGTTATTTAAATATATTTGCTTGAATTGCATTTAATGTTATGTGGAAAAATAAGATTAAAAAATAATAATAATTTAAATTATACCGTTAGTTATGGAGAATTTTATGAATTTCGTTATATCGAAGATTCTGGAACTTTCAAATGCTGGGAAATAGGAAGTGATATTTAAATGTGTTTTTGAAGAAAAACGAAAAATGGCAAATTTGTAAAAGAGACTGGCACTGAATAAGGGAATTAGTAATTTAGATTCAGCGAATTTAACTACTGTTTGCGTTGAGAAATGAATGAAAATTGGTTCGAAAAGACATGACCGAGAAACAGAATATTTTGGAATAATTTTAATAAAAGTAAACGTAAATGTGTATTAAACAAAATTTAATAACAGAAAAATATATTTGTATTTTTTCATTTTTCGCATTATTTAATGAAAATGCAAAGGTTTCTAGTTTCAGTTATTTAAAAATAAACCATGGAAACAAAAGGTTCTCTAAATTAACCCAGTATTTAGAAGCCCAAGTTACCTCCAAGGAAACTTGGGCTAGACTGCTGTATCATTATCTAGGAAGCTAAGTAAGATGTAGGGACGACAAATAATCGAACTCAGTTAGGGATGCAGATAAACCTTAATTTTTAAAATTAGAAGTGTCGAAAGCCTATGAAAGGTCGTGAGGGAAGAGGAAACGAAATAAATGCGTAACATAATTAAAACATTCAAATTAAATTAAATGTGAAGAAATGTGAAGATGTAAAACTGAAAATCAGGCAAGATGGCAAATGTTGCCGAAGAAAACTATGGTGTTTCGAAGCTGTTTTGCGTAATTTTGAGATGAAATTGTAATAAATAATCGAGTAACGTAATAAAAAGGAAAAAAAAAAAAAAAAAAAAAAAAAAAAGGACACACCCATATTCGGGTCTTCTGCTAAATTTATTATGTAAGTGTGAAGAATAATGTACTATTTCAATGATGGCTTTTTTGCAGCTCATCAGTGGAGATAGGTCAGTTAAAGCCTAAGTAATGAGGCTAATATAGAGGAACGGCCGTTGAAGATTCGGGGGGGTTAGAAGCGGGCAGGGAAGATAGAAAACATGTTTCCCACAAGAGAGGTAAGAACTGCAACGGTGAAGTACAGTAAAGTACAGTACATTCAACCAGCCAGGAAACCAGTATTGCTGCACCCTGCAGAGACGTTATACAAGCACGAGCTACTGGCATTTCTGTCTTTCTCAGTAGAGCTTTTCCATGCCCACGAATGCGCTCATGCCGTGGCGTTCTAACTTTTAACCCTCTGGGCGGCCAGCGGTTTCGCTAAGAAAGCACAAATTTCCCAAAACTACTATGAGAACAAATTGTTTTTTTTTTTATTTTAATGCAAAAACTCTCCTGGTATTTCATACATGGATTTGTTTTCTTCTGATATATTGCCTTAGTTTCGTTGACATATTTTAATATGCACGTATATATACGTTCTTACTGATATCACAATAAATATTCTAGGCCGTATATATACGGCTTTGCCGCTTAGAGGTTTTTAAACCACTTGTGAAAGCAGGAGGTAAGATTCCATGCGTGTGAAATAAAACGACAGCGTTGGACTAAGCATCCAAGGCAAGTGCTAGCCCTAGAATTCACACAGTTATCCAAGTAGCGAGGTGCAATCAGGATCCATAACTGATTTCATGACCCATTCGCGTTTTTCCCTTAAGAAAACATGTACTCGACATGCATGCCACCATACTCGAAACTCGAATCTATCAGTGAAAGCGAACACCTTGGAAATGCGCTTGCAGGACAACAGGAGACCACAGCTACAGGAGGTGAGCATTCGTGGGATGGAGAGGCATGGGGCACAAATATCCAAAACACGTGATTCAATGTCTTTTTACACCTCTGCAAGGCCCAGCAACGGTACGAGGGCCGAGCTGCTCCCAGATGTTCTGAGGAATCCTTCGATTGTGAACCTCACCTTCACAAGGCGAGAGGGACGCCGGAAACAAGCGAAACTAACATGAATTGTCTACAGGAGGGTAACACACTCCTTCATCACCAAGCAACTAGGCAATCTATGTCTTTTTGGGGAGCTAACGCAAGGGAAGATGAGAATAACTTCTTGTCAGCATCATTAAATATTGATAATTGAGTTTGCCGCAAACTAACAGCTTGTTCCAAAACATATGTTTTTGCAGACTTTACCTTCTGAAGGAGAAGGATCACAGATTTATCTTCAAACACATTTAACTTTATGCTGAAATTTATGCTGCAATTATACAATTGTCATTATGATTTATCAAAGTCAGCATGCTTTATTTGTGTTTAAGATGACTGCTGTACTTCTCACGGCGTAACAAATGGTGCTTACATGTATATATTCTTTTAAATATTGGCACATCAACATTTACGATAAACAGTACATAATATACTGACGCTTGAGAATTAATTTGCAATCATCAGAAATAATTTATTTCATTTGGTGCGAATTGCAATCATAGCCGTAATGCATTATTCAAAAAGGAATAACTTTAAATTTGAATATTTGTTTTTATTATGACGTAGTTAGTCGCATATCTAATTGTAGTTGCAAATATTATATTTCTCAAACTGAATTTAATAAATTATATTTTACATTAAATTATGTATTTACAATCTATTTATTGTTTTCATAAGATTATAAAACTGTTTGTTTAAACCAACTATTATATAAATAATTCGTTTTTAGATAATATATTATCAAACTTGCACGTGTTAGGACCGTAAGTGAAGAGTAAACTAAGTCATAATTACGTATAAAAGAACTGATTCTTGCAAAGATTTTTGCACCGTCAGTTTCCTCTGTATAAAAAGCTTACTCTTTATCTGATATTTATTTAACAGAAATAATTTTAACGGGAAAAAGCGGGGAATCATTTACGGAAAAAAAAAAAAAAATTAACATTCAAAAAATCTTATTATTTGAGAAGAGTTCAGAATTCAAAATATATAATTAATTGATATTATTGGAATCGATTTAAATTATTGAAACAAAGCATTTCTTATACGAAAAATATTGCCGAGAATTTATTCTAATACCTGTCGCAAACAAAAGATAATTTTACATAATAAAAAGGCTAAAGTTATATTAAACCAGAAAGTTAACATGTAATTACTTTTTAACCCTTGCGGTAAAATCCACAGCATTAGAATAAGGCGACAGTGTGTTTATACCCTGTATATTCATAGTGAAGCACACTTTGCGCATAAGTGATTATCAATGTTAATAGTTAGCAATTCAGATAAGTAATGTTTATACATCTGCAAAGAAAGTCGACCCATTAAGGTACTATTTAAAATTCTATTTTTCATATTCAAAATCTGTTTAGAGAAAGCTTATATAACGCTGGAAAATTAATTCTATACGCAAGAAATCCCTTGATTAATTACATAATATCTGTAAAGAAACTGTTTCATTTAAAATTATACATTTTCTAGAAATGATGCATAAATACCCTTACATAATAACATTTTTATCTTTTTAACTGTGTAGGAAATTTTAATTGTAAATTGAAATATCTTTTCTTTGTTTAGCCGTTGAGATTGAAATACCCTTCGCAACACATCACAAACTTGAAAGATACTGAAGTAGTTTGTGCTTTGTATGTGCACTTTATACAACGGAGCTTCCTTTACTTCACTGTGATTGATATCTTTGTTTAAAATTAACATCAGCAAATTATACTTCCATAGCTTGAGGGGGTGCACTTGCTGCAAAGGTAATCTTTTCCGTTATCAATGCCACCCATCAGATAAATGAGCGACATTCTTCACAGCATAACTGTATATTAAATAACCATTTCTTTCGTGTACTTCTCCCTGTATTTTGTAGATAACAACAATGTACAGAGTCACGTGATTGCACAATGCTTGAACATGAGGCTGCTAAATGGACGGAACAGAGGGGTTCCACTGCACCCCACTCGTCTTCCATGTCTTTACCGTATGTGACACTATCGCTCATCTGTGAATAAAAAACAATGGTTAGCTCGTAAGATTAAATAAATTTTTTGCAAGCCACAAATAATTCTAAAAACTAAAGCACGTTAAATAAATAACAAGAACGTGGATAACATTAACCAAACAAGGAAAAGAAACATTAAAATATCTGTTTTCCTAAGAAGGAAGCCAGTATTATCCAGCCATGAAAGAATAACCATTAAGCATACAAGGTATTTCTCCCGCCTTCTTAGCATGCTTTCGTAGTGTGGTAGTCTGCACACTAAGAACGTATTCCAGAGGTCCGTGGTTCGATTCCCGGCGAGGACGTTGCTCATTTTTCATATTCTCTTGCTTCCAAAAAAATCTAATGACTCTACAGTGGCGCCCGAACTAAAAGGGTGGCGGAGGATGATTCTCCACACCCAGGATTTGGTGACTGGGCCCCGTAAAACCCCAGTTACCCTTTAAAAGGGGGGTATATAAGGTATATCTCCCGCCTTCTTAGCTCGCCTTCGTAGTGTAGTGGCCAGCAAGCTGGGCGCGTATTCCAGATGTCCGTGGTTCGATTCCCGGCGAAGGTGTTGCTCATTTTTCACTTCTTCCTGTTTCCAAAATAACCTAATAACTCTACAAGTAAAATGAGCTCGTGCTTAGGGCATAAAAAGGAAAGAGGGCAAAAATTGAAACTCAAAGAAAGGGACAGCTCGTAAGTTTGTCATTGCCGGTTTTACCAAAGAATGTATGGTGCATCTAAACCAGAATAATAGGAAGAAGAACTTACTGTAAATGGATATGGAGGCACTAAAAGGATTTTAGCGTTTACGGCATCTAAAAGCGTCAATCCGGGCCTGCCATTAGTACAAACATACAGACTGGTTTATATACCAAAGAGGGAGGAAGGGTGAGTTTCTGAGTTATCCTTATTGGGGTGGCGTTTGTCTACTTCAGCTTCTTGCTGGACAAGCGTAACTGTTTTGGCAGTGCTACCAAAAGTTATAGGAGTTGAAGTAAGAAGAAAGTGACGCTTAAAAAATTAAGGCATAACACGATCACATGGCAACAACTGTTGAAGAGTCAGCAAACATTAGGAAGTCATGAAAAATTTCAGACTCTTAAATACTACAGAGTACTCAGTTGTATTTTGAGACATTTAGCAGAAACGGAAAATACGTTTTGGCTATTTTCTTATAAAAATTATAAAAAAATGTTTTTTTAACCTCCTAAATGGGTATACAATCCATTTTTGAACAACCGGTGACGGTTTAAGTAGCTCCATGTCTAAGAATACATTAAGTTTGTTTATTGGGGAAAGATTAAAAATTGTTATCGCAAACGATGAGAGTGAAAAAAAATTGTGTAAATTGGCTAAGAAAAATGTCAATAACAAAAGTGCATGGGAAAACAGCAGTAATATGAAATGATAGATAATAATCAGGAATTGTGTTCATCCATAATAGTTCGTAATCAGGAGTATATAAATATTGTTAAATTATCCCTTAATAGAACATTAATCTTAAAAAAACGAAGTATATAGTAATTAATCATACAAAACGTTCGTAACACTAAATACATTTTTCCTTTTTAATTAATGCAGATAATATTAAAAGTTGGTTCTGTGCCAATACTCAAGCCTGCCACCGTATTCTAAAGCCTGAATTCTATACAATTCTGTGAACAAAGTTTTTTTATTAAAAAATTATATTTATGCTTTTCATAACACTCTCACCACTGCTCGTTATTTAATCTATTAACATCAAGAACTTTTCCTAAGCCATTATTTCGTTTTTACTACGTACGAAAATGAAATTTTCTCTCATCAGTTTGTGTATTATTCCTAGGTGTGAGTTCAAAATTTAATATTAAATGTCTCTGTCAGTTGCTGTCGTAAGACAATAGAACCCTCTCTGTGTTTTCGTTCCAGAATAAGCATGAACTTTCACTAACTATAACTGTACGTAACATAGGCCATATAAATAATTAGATTTTCTAATTTTTTACGCAGTTCATTCTTTAAACTTAAAAATTATATATCTTGTGTCGTTAATTATATTTTCTAATTTTTTACGCAGTTCATTCTTTAAACTTAAAAATTATATATCTTGTGTCGTTAATTATATTTTCTAATTTTTTACGCAGTTCATTCTTTAAACTTAAAAATTATATATCTTTGGTCGTTTTAAATATTTTTGTAACTGGAAGTATATGGAAACTTAAAAACTTGGCAGTTAAGGTTGCGAAAATAAAGGCAATTTAAGATTTTTTTTGAAAACATTCATGATACTTTTCTGGGTAAAACATTCATTTGGAAGCTGGGTTTTACAGTTTGGTGACTTTCGACAGTAATTTCATTTCATAAATGTAGGAAATTTCACGAGGTTTGTGTTAGGGCTTATAGGCAAGACTTTTCCAGTCTGTATTCCTAATTATAATGTAGTTATAATCCTAAAACTTATAGATAATACAATTATCAGATCGTTTCATATTAGAAATATTGGCACCTCTACTCTACGGAAAACTCTTTTAGTCTGTGTTACTAATTATGATACAGATATGATCGTAAAACTTGTAGTTGACACAAATCTTAATTACATCAAATCATTTCGGATTCATCTCCAACCGAAGATTGTACTTACTCTCAGACATCTTCATAGACCATATCTGCCTCTAACTTGTGGAATGCTATTGCTGTCGGGTCATCAGCAAGCTCCGGGAATTCATCTGTGTTATGAACTATGGAACCATGGTAACCGGACACTATTCCCTTTTCAAGCAGCTCTCTCCTCTCTTCTGGAGTCCACGGCCGACTCCCCTTGAATCCTTCTCTTACAAGATTCGCCTCCCTTTGCCAAGCATCATTTATGGCTTTCCTTCTCGCATGGTGAACTAACCGCTTTTTCTCCTCCTCTGGACCTCCTGATAAAAAAAAAGTTACAACATATTTAGAGTTTCATTATTTAGACACAGGAAGTTCATGAAGTTTTTTGCAGTCTTATGTTATTATGATAAATGAACGTGATATATATATGGGACCTGATATTCACCACTTAGTTCCCAAGCATGGGGAATACGTACGCGAGGTTTCCCTTGATAGAGGGAAGAGATGAATCACTTTCTTTGGTGCTATGCTGACGATACGGCATTAGCCGTAAAGTCCGCAAACGTACACCATGCAATCAAGAAGTTACAGGAGCTTCTGCCAGTGGTAGAAAAGTGGTGTACGACTTGGAGAATTGCTATTAATGCCAGCAAGTCGCAATTATTAATGATAAAGAGAAAAAATACAAGTTGACTATTAATAGCAAGCTCTTCTTATTCTCTGAAGAGATTCCTAGAGTTAGTAAGGCGAAATATTTAGGAGTTATGCTAAATGAAACATTAAAATGGGGAGATCATATAACAGAGGTCAGAAGAAAAATTTTTACTGTTGTAAATAGTCTCATCCCTATATTGGGTAATTATTCTAGCTTAGACCTCAGGAAAAAGAGGCTAGTATATATCACGGCAATTAGGCCATTGATGACTTATGCGTCGCTGGCCTGGTGCACGGCTACCAAGGAGGATATAAAAAGACTTCAAATCATGCAAAACAAAGTCTTAAGGCTTATCACCCATGCTCACTTTTTTGTGAGCAATGCTACACTGCACTGTGACTTAAAACTGGACACTCTAGAAGAGAACCTGAATAAGATCAACAGGAAATTCTTCACGAAAGCTCTGAACTGTGACCATATGAGAAATTTTGATATTTTTACATACGAAATATTGAATGAGGACGCCAAACTGCGCCCACTTGCGGCCCACCTTGTCAGGGACCCGAACTTTCCCACCTAGCGCCCACCTGTAAATAATGTACCTAATGTGTTTATTAGCATGTAGGGTTTATATTTATTTTAACTAACATTTATTTTAAGTTTAAACTATCTTTACTGTCAAGCCTTACTTTCCCCTGGAACTGCCAATGCCAGAGTATGTAAATTTTAGTAGAACGCGCAAGGATTCAAATTATCAGCGGAAGCATTCTGAGTTAAATAGAAAGGAAACGTGTTCGAAGTGTGCTTTCTTACTTCACGAGCGCGGAGGTAGTTAGCCAGAAATTGAAGAACCCCGCGTTTCAGCCTGTGTGCTTGCCTTGGACAATTGTTAATCGTTCAACGTGATATTCAAAGTTTGCTGAATTAGCAGCGGTATTGTAAAACGCGGTGAGGTTAGTTACTTTTAAAGAGCCTCGTAGTTAGAGTCTTGTTATTAGTTTCTTTTCAGGTTCTTATTTTTATTTTACCGCCGAGTCGGCGTAGTTTGTGAGCGTCAAGACCACGCAAGTGTAACTTCTTAAGTTAAATAAAAAGGGACTTAAACCCTTAGCAAGACTTTGTCATTTTTCCAGTCACCTGGTTGCGTGCAAGTTGGAGGCGCGCAACTCTACATTGGCGCCCGAACACTTATCGAACTGAAATGGCCGAAAATCGGATGGAAGCCCCTGGACAACACCAAGAAATGGCAAGCCAATTGGAAGGATTTGGATACCTGGTCCAGACTTTGAGAGCGTCAATCAAGCCAAACGTCAATTTCGACGGAAAAAATTCGGTGGCGATATTTCTAGAAAACCTCGACAATCACTTTCAGCTCTACCCTGTGCCTGAAAGACAAAAAGTTGCCACCGCCACATCTGCACTAAGAGGACAGGCCGCGCTATGGTGGAAGAATATAGGCAAATTTTTATTAGGGGAATTTGGAAGTCAGACATATACATTTGAAAATTTCAAAAAATCGTTATTAAAGGCCTTCCCCATAGTGAAAGATCGGGCAAGGCTAGAAGCCGAACTATATAGTTTCTATCAACGGGATATAGAAGAGTTAACGGACTTTATTCTGCGAAAAATTAAACTGACGGATATGCTGTATGGGAAGAAACCCGACGCGGAGATTATTGAAATAATCTTACCAAGATTGTTACCTGCTGTTCAAGACTACTTCGAAATTAGAAACCCAAGCACATTGCAGGAGCTCTTCGAATTGGCGGTGAAGTTTCAAAATCGCAGAATAGCGGAAAAAGCTAGAGGGGCATCGTATTCTCAAAGTACCCGAAGGCAATCTTCAAATGAGCAGACCAGAAATGCAAACCGCTCTTACGGGGGAAAGAGCTATCAAGCTAACTCATCGAACCTTGAAGGTCAAGGCCCAAAAAGGAAATTCGAAAACAAACGTCCGCGTACCCAGAAGGCAGAAGTTGAAAGGAACGCTTTAAACGAGTAGAGGGGCCTGTGAAAGCGAGGGTCCAGACCCCGGAAGTTTTAAAAAAAACCCTCAAAAAGACACTTAAATACGGTCATCGTCAAGAACTCACATCTACCAATTAAACAAGTCCTGGTTGGCGATATACCAGTAGAAGCTCTCATCGATACAGGAGCAGAAGGTAATTTTATGAATGAGACATTTTTCAAAAAGAATTTTTATAGGTTACGATTATTTAAAAACAAAAACACAAAAATTATAGCGGCGCAAGGAAAAACCTGTGACTGCATCGGGAAATTATCATTAAACATACAGGTAAAAGAGGAAAGCCTCAAAGTATTAATTTTTGTAGTAAAACATCTGCAAAATCCTCTTATTTTAGGTATGGAGTTTCAAAGGGCCGCGAGGGTCAAATTGAATTTTCAGGACAGTTCTATTGTGCTGGAGATGGACCAGAGGGTGGTGGAACCTGTGGAACAACCGCAAGTTGACCTTAGCCATTTGAATGACCATGAAAGTCAAGCCATCCAGCAAGTGGTGAGTAATTTTTCAAACTTGTTTTCAGAAAGGCCTGGTAGCTGTCAAATAGTTACACATGAGATACAGTTAACTGCCGAAAAACCTTGTAGGACTAAACCGTATCGTTATGATAAACAAAAAGACCTAATCATCGAAGAACATATTCAGGAAATGTTAAAGAATAAAATAATAACGCCCATAAATAGTGAGTACGCGAGTCCAGTCGTACTATGTAGGAAAAAGAACGAGTTTCCGCCTTCGGATAAAAGGGCTTGGAGCTTTGCTATCGATTACAGAAAACTGAATAGTATTACTAAATTCCCAGTTTACCCTTTGCCGGTTATAGAGGAAATTATTAGAAAGATTAAATCTACTAGATACATGACTACTTTGGACTTAACGTCTGGCTACTATCAAATAGCTATGAAACCCGAAGACATACATAAAACCGCGTTTATAACAAAATCGGGCACTTATGCATTTTTACGCATGCCCATTGGGTTGTGTGGGGCCCCATCAACATTCCAGAGAGCTATGGACATTGTTCTAAAGCCTGTCCTAGGAAAATCGATTTTAATCTATCTAGATGATATAATTATAACAAGTAGTACGTTGGAACAACATATTAAAGATCTAGAAGTGTTTAAATTATTAAAAGAGGCCGGTCTTACAATTAACGCCTCAAAATGTAAGTTCGCAACTAAAGAACTTAAATATCTGGGTTATAAAATTTCGCAAAAGGGTATAGAAACTCAAGATTCAAAAATAAAAGCAATCAAGAATTTCCCACCGCCCAACACCGCCAAGAAACTTTCTTCTTTCCTTGGGTTATGTTCTTACTTTCGGTCATTCATAAAAGATTTCGCTAATATTGTTGAACCCCTGTTAGTAATTAAAAGAAAGAAAAGTTAATTTACGTGGACAGCGGAAGCAAATACCGCATTTGAAAGATTAAAAGAAGCGCTCATCAATGTCCCTGTTTTGAAATTCCTGGAGGGGGACGAAAACCTGGAAATTGCAGCAGATGCGTCGGACTATGCGGTGGGTGCGGTTCTTATGCAAAATAGCCATCCTCTGGCATTTTTTAGTAAAACGTTGAATCACACACAAAGGAATTATACAGCTACAGAGAGAGAAACATTAGCCGTATTAATGGCTGTACACAAATTTCGAGTTTATTTCGGCAAAGCGCCAGTAACAGTCTTTTCGGATCATGCGGCTGTTGGTAGACTTTACTCGGGGAAAAACCTAACGCCCAGGTTAATAAGATGGGCTTTAAAACTCCAAGAATATAATCTAATAATAAAATATAAACCGGGTAAGGAAAACAATGTAGCTGACGCACTTTCTCGTATAAAACTGGACGATGAAGGTAATGAACTTAAATGTGCTGTGTTGATTTGAAAAATTTTAGATTCTAGAGATACAATTATCGCTGAACTGAAAGCTGATCCTGAATTTGGAAGTATCTATGCATATTTGAAAGACCCCGAAAGCTTTGAACATACAGATATCGATGCGATAAGAAATAGAGCAGAAAACTATGAAATAATAGATAATTTATTATTTTATACGAAAACAACAAACGAAAATCTCGAGTACAAACGAGTTATCCCAGTCTCGCTTCGATTAAGCATTTTGAAGGAATTACACGACGCGAAAACAGCGGGTCATTTAGGGGTCAGAAAGACTTTAAAAAGGGTACGCGAGGCGATATATTTCCCGCAATTATGCAAAATAGTAACTGCGTATGTCAGGTCCTGCAATCAATGTCAGTTAATAAATGATATTAATTACAGCCCGGCCGGGTACTTAAATAGCATTCGCGCTACATTTCCGAATGAAATTTTAGGCATAGATCTTCTTGGTCCTTTCCCCCAGAGTGAGTTAAATAAAAATCGTTTTCTTTTAGTAATAGTAGATCATTTTTCAAAATGGACAGAAATTGTTCCACTTAAACGCGCGTCAGCCAAAACAGTCGCAGATACATTCTTACACAGATACATTTTAAAATACGGTGCACCGATAAAAGTCATTAGCGATAACGGTAAACAATTCATTAGTCAAATATTTGAAAACATATGCACTGGACTTGGCATAGACCACAGGCAAACATAGCAGAAAGAGTTAATAAAAACACTGTAAAAATAATTCGCAGTTACGTTAGCACACATCACAAGCGCTGGGATGGCTACATAAATGAGTTAGCTTATGCTTTAAGAACGGCAAATCACGATACTACGGGAAAAACCCCAGAGCAGTTATTTTTACCCCAAAGCAGAATTATTTTTATGCCGAAAGTTAATTACGCCTTTAGATAAATTATTCTTTGTGCAACAAAGAGAGGAAGAATTTAAACAGAAAGATGTGCAAAAACTTATTGACCAGGCGCTTAAAAGCTCGGATACGGCAAGAAATAGGCAAAAAATATATTACGATAGAAAACGCCGTGAAGCAGATTTTAAAGTTGGGGATAAAGTATTGAAGCGGAAATTTTCTTTATTAAGTGCCCCAGACAATTTTACTGCAAAGTTAGCTCCAAAATTTGACGGCCCCTATGTAATTCAGGAAATCAAAAGAGTCGTATTGTACCTTAAGAACGAGAGAGGGGAAATCTGTAAAGCAAGTCCCGAACAGGTGAAAAAATACTATAATCAAAATGATTTTGAAATCCTTAAAAGTTTCTTGCAGGACTCAAGCGTAAAAGAAGTAGAAGGTCCCGAAATAACGTCACCCGTTCCACCACCCAAGAAGCAGAGAACTGAAAAGAGACCTAGCCCTTCTACAACCCAGGCGACGGTACCGAAAAGAAAAAACGAAAACTTTCAGACTCCAGCATTTAAGAAAAACAAGAATGCAAAGCCACCGCATAAAGAAACCTTGGTAAAGAGGAAAACACCACCTACAACGTATCGCAGTAGAAATTATACATCAAGGAGAACGCTTCCCAGGGCCAGAGAGTCAGGTGGAAACAAGGCCGCCGTTCCGGAAAATAAAAAGACAGCAGGAGGAACGAAAAGACCAGCAACAACAGAAAAAATTCAAGAATGACTCCAGACCGGAGGACGCCAAGACCAGCCGTCCAGGGGAAAAACGAAAAAGACAGCAACCCGACGACTATTACGCCAAGAGGCCAGCATGCAGAGGACGCAAAAGAAAAACTAATGTGGACGACACTCGCAGGTCAGTAAGGAGAAGATTGACGTCCATGAAACCTATAACGTGGGAACAGTTCTGCCAGAAAAGAATGACGGAGTTCCAATCATCGAAAACTCAAAGATAAGTTAAAATCTTCTATAAAATTTTTCTTTTGTTCCAAAATGTTATGCGTAAATACGAAGTTCTATGTTTTGACGAAAGTCAATGTGTCTCGGTTGAGACTTAGTTTTGTTTTACTTATTTAGCTAAGGCAAAAGTAGTATTTTCTTTCAGTATAAAATCTAAGAACAAGCAGTTTCTGTTGGTCGAAAGACTAATTCTGTTATGTTAAAGCCAAAATTCGGCCGAAGATAAAAATAACTTCGTATTCTTGTATTAATAAGAATTTTAGTTTCAGTGCCGCCAGCTTGGCGAAGAATGAGTAAAGTAAAAATTTATTTTTCTCTTATTCATTTTATGGTAAATTGTAAAAATCATATGTATTTTGTAAATATACGTAAATACTTGAAAGTTATGTAAAAGTAGAATTTAGTCTAGAAGCATAAAATTGTAGATGCTAAAAGTAAATGCTTAAAAGCAATGAATTCTAATTTAAGTATTAAACTGTAGATAAAATCATGCTTTAGAGTGAAAGCCTGCATGCCTAAAGATGAATGAGGCGGAAGTTAGAATGAATGTGTTTTGTAGGGTTCTCCACCTACACTTGAATTTTAAGAATGTAAAAGTAGCTCATCGAGTTGTAGAATGTCGAGTAAGGTGTGTCTATTTGGTCGTTGAATTCTAACAAATCATGGTAGTTAGGGGAAGTGTCGTAATACTAAAACACGAATATTCCCGTTTGACACCACACATGGTGGAGAGCCAGGGTAAAGTTAAATTAATGTTTGAATACTTGAATGAATGTGAATTAAGCAGTAACTAAGGAAAATAAATCGTTTAAAAACAAAAATGTGTTCAGTGTCAAGAAAGTGTAAATTATAATGTATTTAGAAAGATACTGATACTTATTCCTTACAGATGCTGGAAGGAAAAGAACAAGATTGATTGCTGAAGTCCAGGAAAAGTTGCTGTAAGAAGAGAGATTTAAATAAGTATCCACAGAAATTTAGCATACCTTTTGTGACATAAGATTTTTTTTTTTTTTTTTATGTAAACGAGGCTCTTAAAAGTTAGTTCAGAATAGTAGAAACTTTCGAAAACTTGGAAACAGGTCGTTTGTAGGACCTGCTTCCAAGTTTTCCAAATTCTGGCAGCGGCAAATGTAGGGTTTATATTTATTTTAACTAACATTTATTTTAAGTTTAAACTATCTTTCCTGTCAAGCCTTACGTTCCCATGGAACTGCCAATGCCAGAGTATGTAAATTTTAGTAGAACGCGCAAGGATTCAAATTATCAGCGGAAGTATTCTGAGTTAAATAGAAAGGAAACGAGTTCGAAGTGTACTTTCTTACTTCACGAGCGCGGAGGCAGTTAGTCAGAAATTGAAGAACCACGCGTTTCGGCCTGTGGGCTTGCCTCGGCAAATTGTTAATCGTTCAACGTGGTATTCAGAGTTTGCTGAATTATCAGCGGTATTTTAGAACGCGGTGAGGTTAGTTACGTTTAGAGAGCCTCGTAGTTAGCCATTTGTTATTTTCTCTTTTTAGTTTCTTAGTTTTATTTTACCGCCGGGTCGGCGTAGTTTGTGAGCGTCAAGAGCACGCATTTGTAACTTCTAAAGTTGAATAAAAAGGGACTTAAACCCTTCTCAAGACTGTCTAATATCCAGTTTCAGCAGTCACCACTTTGTTGCGTGCAGGTTGGAGGCGCGCAACTGTACAAGCATTCTTAATTTTGTATCTTACTCATTTATTGTAATGTGTATTTCTTAAATTCACTAGTTTTATTCACATTCTACACTCATTTTATGACTACCACTTAGTCACGCCTTTACCGGGCCGGTTACTTGCTAGTGAGCTCTTGCGTTGCTGGTCTTCCTATTTTTTATCTGTCTTTGCTCCTCCTTACGGCGAACATTATGGGAAGATAGTTCTATGTTATTGTGCCCATCTGGCATAAATTTGATTGAGCCAGATAAACTACTGATCTCAGTGGTATTCTGGCTATAAGTTATCAGTCAGTCAGTCAGTAGAGGCATACTGATGTGCTTATAATAGCGACATAAATTTTCGCGCTGAAACAAGCCTGTAAGCAAGTATCAAGGTATAACAATTTTCAGCATACATTTAGGTACGATGTTCGTCGACTGTTACTAACCGACGCATGGGCATAATACAGTACTGCAAGGCACACCCGTATGAGTGGTACTTTAACAAATTACTTCTAAGAAGAAGAAAATTATGATAATTATGATAAAGTTTTTCTGGGTAGTTTGATTATTTTAGATACCTCTTTCAGGACACTTTGTACTTGTATCATGAAGTTCAAATCAACAATAAATATTAAATTGTTTCTTGAAAATAGGCAAAATTTACCTCCATATCGTATATTGAGCAATAAAGCTGGACTGCGCAATCGCAAATCCATGTGTGTGTCTCCAGTATGCCTTGTGACATTATACATAGTACCCAGTCTTTGAAACTGGTTCCAGTCCTCTTGAAATCTCTTTTGTTCTGTCTGTACCAAATAAAAGGAGTCTTGACCGTTGAGAGAAAATCGCACATCCACACGGGCCGTGTCGTTAAGGACTTCTTTCATCACATTCCGGACAACTGAATTAGCATCACCCAGCACGTGGATGTAAGCACGACCTTGATTTGTGGACATCAAGAGACCCTCACCTAATACGGAGGGCAAGTTAGCGAACTGTGCCTGCAGTTCTGCTTTATATCTGTAAGAATACAACAAATTAATTTCAAGCATTGACAGTATTCAGTAGGGATACATTAGAATCCATTTAAAAAATTTTTACTCTAAAACGCAATCTAAAGTTTTAGAATACAGATTATACGAACACTTGTTTAAATAAAGAGTAAAAGAACTAACATAGCACTCAGTGAAACATTCTGAATTTAGAACAAAAACTTGTCATTCCTTAAAGTTTTATCATGCATTAGAAAAAGCATTAGCATTAAAAAAAAAAAAAAAAAAAAAAAAAAAAAAAAAAAAAAAAAAACGTAGTTTTTTTGCTCATATTTACCTAAATTATGATTTGTAATACCGGTAATGCATCATGTGAAGATGTATGCTCGTGTTGTTCTAAAATTTGGCCATGTCCATGGGAATTTCTAGATATATGCTCATTGGCTCGAAAAATAACCCAAGAAAATTTGAGTTTTATTCCCTGAAAAGTTACAACTCGTATGGCAACTTTCTTCAGAGCACAAATGGGTGATTAATTAGCTATTATTAATATGATAGAGATAATTAAGAAAGAATATATCCATAAAAATTATCGGAAGAAGTCTGTCTTACATTAAAATTACACGAAAGGGTAAACAGCCGTCTTAGAACGAGTTGTCGCATCCTTCCATGAGTGCTTTCCTGAGGCACTCATGAAAAGTGCTTCAGGAAATGCAGTGCATGAGTGAGTGCACTCATGCACTGCAGCATTCATGCACTCAGTGCATGAGTGGTTATAATGTTTAGCAGCTGGCAACTGAGAGACGACTGGTTCGAATTCCTTGCTTCGACCGACAGGGTGAAAAGTGGAATGTCTCTACAAACTTGCTTAGTCACTAAGAACTTCGCAGGCAATTTGTCCAAGATGAATTGCTGGCACGCCTTAGCTTTAACCACGCAGATAATTGTAGGCTAAGGAAACAGAATATTTTGTATCTGTATTTTTTATTACTTGGGGAAATTAAACTAGATCAAAACGAGATATTTTCTTCATTGTATTTAATTTGAAATGATATGTAATAGCACCGTCAGGCATATCTCATCCATACATGTCGTGATCCGGGTTAAGATACATTTCTCAGTTACTACTGATCTGGTCATTCTATTTGTGAGATTAAGTTACAGACTTCGCCTACTAGAATAAGCGATGTAAAAGGTTACAGAAAACGTGAGGGAATCATGAAACTTCACTCCGAACCTGCGCGTATATAGTTGTAACACATTATTGTTGAAGCTTTCGACTTGTAGTGAAATAAAACCAGCAATCTTTGCTAAGTAGTGTTATAAACTAGTTACAAACTTCCGCTTGTCTTCAAGTAGTGATCCTAATTATCGTATAATCTGCTGAAAGATCTTTGAGCTTTGATTTCATACACGAGCTGAAGAACATAGGTAATAATTACTGCAGGCAAATTTGTCTGTCAACCACATGGTAAAGCATGTCATCAATGCATACTGTAACAATGGAAGAACACTTTGTGGATTAATATATTACGTATATAACTTTGTTGTGGACATCTCATGCTTGTGATGTGTTAAGGTAGTGCGTATGATGATTACTATGGTAATGTTCTTTATTGATACAAAAAGATTTTATTATACTAGTTGTAAAATTTGGCGCAGAAGGAATTCTCATGTAGGCTTTACACGGTCCCCCGCCCAATAAGCACAGCAGTAAAAACCTTGCATTTCAAAGGGCTATGAAAGAATTCTACACAGTTCCGCTCTGTCTCAAGACTAAAATTAGTCTATTCTTTTTAAGCATAGTAATGTAGCCATTAAAAAAACAAAGATTATTTCAAATCGGTAACTTTTAGACATTTCAATAAAAAAAATATTTTTAAAGAAATCAATTTAAATCATGCAATTTATCATTTTTATTATTTGTGAGGAAATTAACCAGCAAAATTAAATAGGCAAAAGATCCAAGCAAGTCAGAATTTTTTTTTCCGAACTGTATATTTTATATCGATGTGTATCTATTCCGTATACAACCGAATAATACTTTTTTTTTTAAAAAGAATTTTGTAGATAAATTTCTTTTTTTTCAATGGGGGTATTGAAATCTTTAAAAATCTCCAGTAACTGCTAAAATTGGTTTAACGTTTTGAAATACTCACTTGGCATCGGAAAGATGAGAAGCGCTGAGCCTCGCAAAATGTTTGATAACTACGTCTGCTGTACAACTGAGTCCCGAAATAACTGGAAGGCTCTGTCTCACTGATGCCCTGAAAGGTGCCACATTCCAGCTGGAGAAAGGACTACGAAGATAATGGTCCATGTTATAACCAAAGGAAGACAACCATTTCGGTAGACCTAGAACAATTCAGTCACATTAAGTATGATTAAATGATTACATAATTTTCTTTATTCCCATCTGAAAAACAAGCTTTTTAAATATTTACAGATAAGGAAAAGTAAGCTTAGTTTTTGACTTCAATTCGGTTATTGCTTGCAAGGACATTAAGTATGATCTTGATGTCTCAGCAAAACTAGTTGAGGTTCATGGTAATAACTCAAAATGGATTTCCATTTTTGGCTGTCAGAAGAAACAGAGTAATGAAATAGTTGAACTCTAAAATAGATTTCGGAAATTGTAATTCCAAAATTTATTAAATCGGAAGAAGTATTGTAAAATAGATTCAAAAGGGATTTTTTAGGTGACTTCTGTACGTACGTATGTATATATTTCGCCTAACTCAAAAACGATTAGCCACAGAATGTTGAAAGTTTGTATATGGGAGGGGATGGATATAGCATCTACTTGTGCACCTATCTTTTTATTGCAATCGGCAGTAAGAAACGTGTATATATATATATATATAAGTATATATATATATATATATAAGTATATATAACGGCTATTTAAACCAAAATAATTCAGTACTAAAAGTCACTGGACACCTTTAAAATCAAGTGTTAAATTTGCGTAAAATTTAATTGACCAAAAACATAAATTAGTAATTTAGTTAGAAGTAGATTAAACCATCTTAGGAAACTTCTAAAATTGTATTAAATGAAAATCTATTAAATTAAAAAAATATGAAGCAAAAGTTAAAGACCGTTCCATGTTATTTTTGAAAAACATTTAATTTCTTTAAAATAAACAATTATGTTAAAGTTTTATAATATATTTTAGATTATTTATATTTTCATGTTCCAGACCAACTTTTCAAGGGGGGGGGGTAACAATCTGGAGCATTAAATCCTGAATAATCCTAAGGAAATGAATCCCGTTTCATTCCGTTTTTGGTCTATATACATAATATTAAATATAATCATTGGTCATAGTCATATCTTCCAGTTACATAAGTGCTTGAAGTGACAAAAATATTCATGTTTTGACAATGTCAAAATAAAAAAAAAAAATTTTCAACAAATAGCGAAATCTAACTTTTAACATGGTATCCGGGTTCTTCTATACTTATATTTGAGAAAGTTTTATACTCATTATGGAAAAATAAAAATTCTAAGAAGTTTGACTCCAGTACGACAAAAATTGACAAAATTGATTGATCTGTTTAATTTCAAAATTTGCAATTTTTTTCAGGAATCCGTTAGTCAAATTAGTATTAATTGAGAAAACAAGTGTAAATAAAGTGCAATAAAAAAGAGTCTATAATTTAATAGGCAAGGAGTGGTACAAGGAAGTAAAATAGAACAAGGAAGTCGTCTGGAGTGCACACCAGATTTTTTAAAATTTCTAATGTAGAAGTAGAAGGAAATTTCTAATGGTCAATTAGGAGAAAACCACGACTTTTATGAAAGATAAATTTATTCACCTCGCAGAGATAATTTAATTACTGAAACCAAAACAAATTTAAAATCTCTTCTCACCCATCATTAAATCATCTTCTGCTACAGCTGGACTAAGGGGATTATTATTCTTGAATCTGTACATGTGGATATCGTAGGGAGCATATAATACTCTCGAGATGTCTTCCCACTGCGGCGTCAGCCATTGAGCAGTTTCTGGCTGGTAAGCTCTGCCATCGAAGAACAGAAGTTGCGTTGATGGGTCCCGGATGCCTCCCCAGTACTCCACGTATAAAAGGAACTGCGGATTGGAGTCGGAGATGATTTCGCCAAAAGGCGTCCTGTAGAAAAGAAACCAAAGAAGTATACTTTGATGTTAAAGGTGAAATAATTCGATAAAAATGGGAACTTTCCTGACGATTTTAATCTTTACATTACGCCCAAAGGAGCGTTTTTTCAACCTTTTTTTATTTATTAAACATTACGTTCTTCGCACTTAAACCGTAAAATTCAGTTCAATATCAATATTACAAAATAATTTTAAAACAAGCATATCTTCGGAATTTCCGATATACGTACAGTTTCGTACGCTGGAGATAAAAATGTTTTTCTTTTGTACAGTGTTGCCATTCCTCGCTTTGAAATCGTTGAGTTTGCTAATAAAAAATACTTTAATGTCTGATAAAATATGAAATAGATAATAAAAAACTTCCAAATTAGGGCTTCCGGGTGCCCATATTCGGTGGAGGATTATTTTATTCGAAATTCGATGGCTCTAGGTACCGTTGTTTTATCATAACTCGAGAAACATACATACATTGATGCAGACTCTTCATTATTTAATTCCTCTAAATATAATATAGGGCTGTAATATTTGGTGGCAACAGTTTGAAAATTGAATCAACGCAGAAAGTGATTGGACGCAAAATGCGAAAACGAAATTAATAGCCCTTTTGAGCTAAAAATGGGGGTATATTTATTTTCAAAATTTAATGGACTTGTTATAATAATGGGCTTCTGTAAACATTTAGGGCTGAAGCTCATGGGATTTCCCTTTACCTGGTAGAAGGTAATCAGTTCAAAAACCCTAACAGACGTGAGGTAAATTATCTCTATGTCTGAAAGTACCTACAGAGTCAGGTAAAGGTTTAAATAAATCTTGATCCGACTCTGTAGTTACTGATGCTTATTATTATTCTGTTTAATAATAATAATAATAAATTAATGTTATTTAATTAAATAATAATCATTGAATAATAATTGAAAAATATTAATTAATATTAATTTATTAATTTGGTAATAATTAACTATTTAATTTTTAAATTATTAATGATTTTAATAGTTATTTTAGTTATTTATTTATTTTTGTTCCTCTTTGCTGACTGTTTTCCTTAGAGCTCCGGCACTTCTAATTTTAGAAATTAAGCCTTGTTGGAGATATTACTTCCAGTCCAGCGCAACTCTGTGATTCCGATATGTCTTTGTGTAATGCATCCTATTCATTTCCTACTCCCTCAGCTGAATCATTCTGTATGTCTGCACTTATTTCTGGAAATATCTGTCTTTTTTATATATATATATATTTGCATATTTATAACAATAAATGCTATTTTATTATGACTACCTCACGTGAGTCCAAATGGGAATTTGAAAGCAAATATTCACACTGCAGGGCACTGATGTCATTGCTGGTGTGTTATTTATCTTTTGAATTCAATAATAGCAATAATTATTGAGAACAAGTATGATGCTTACCTTACAACTTTCTTGACAACCTTTCCTTCTGTGTCAAAAACCATAATCGGCGAACCTAAATGATCGCAAGCCACAAAGTACCTATTGGCAGAAGTATCTTCAATGTACATCAAATGTCCATTCGTGTCGTAGAACAGTGACATGGTGGTTCGTGAATTTGGAAGATGTACGTGTGTCACCTTCTTTGGATCCTTTGGGTTGGTATACAAGAACTGAGTGACATTGTAATCACCGCTGCTCCATGCAACTAGCCTATCCAAGGCGTCATAAACATAAGTGACATCATATACGCCTGGATTGATAGCATTAGTTAACTGCGATTTGGCATTGAACGTGAATTTCTCTGGTCCCCTAGATACAATAAAGCCTCGCGCATCCACAATATAAGGTATGTTGTCATCGTATCCAATTAACCGATCGCCTTCATCATACTGAAGTGTTATTTGTCTGTCACCGTGCCAGAAGGAATTCATATTACCATTAACATCATAAAGGTACCTAGAAAAGAAATGAGCTTGGTCAGAAAGATAGGATAAGAAACACTTTTTTGAAACATTTGACTTGCATTCAGTTAGACACACACCGGCCAATGAATAAGAAACCGTTGAGAGTTTCTTTGAATGTGTGCCAAGGATAAAATCTGCAAATTTTTTTATGACATGGGTTACACGTGGTTAGAATGCTAGTATAAGTAAGGCGTAATTGTGCTTTTCACGATGAATGAAGTAAAATGGAAAAAACGACAGAGCTTTCACCATTTGAAGAAGCGTTTATTGTTGGTGCCCGTTTAGCAGAGGCGTCGATTTCGAAGTCAACAAATCTCACTGGGTTCTCAATAGCAACCATATCAAAAGTTTTCAAAAGTTGGAATCAGAACCCACAGTCCGAGCACAGTTTTCCAAGACAGTGATCGTCGTCGTCGTCTCCGACGAATTGTTTGGGAGGACAGGAAATCTATTGTGCATCAACTGACACAGATCGTCAACCAAGGCACTTTTCAACAGATTTCATCTCGAACCATGCGCAGAGAATTGCAGAGGATAGGAATGCATAGTCGGATGCCTGTGAGAAAACCACTCTTTTCTGCCCGACATGCAAGAATTCGTTTTCAGTGATGTCGCGAAAGAAGTCACTGAACATCTGAGGATTGGAAGCGGGTAATGTGGTCGGATAAATCACGCTACACCTTATTTTGTACTGATGGAAGACGTCGAATTTGGCGAGAACCCCATGAAGCCATGAGTCAATCTTGCCTTACTCGCACTGTGCAAGTGTCTGGTAGGAGTATCATGATATGGAGCATGTTCTGCTGGCATGGAAGTGGGACCCTGGTGTTCCTCGAGGGTAAGCAAACAGCCACGAGATACCTAGATATACTGGCAGATCAAGTGCACCCTGCAATGTTGCATTTTTATCCTGATCATGACGGATGCTTCATGGACGATAATGCAACTATACGTAGTGCCAGAAGTGTTCAAAATTGGTTCGCTGAACATCAATCTGACTTCCAACACCTTCCCTAGCCACCGCATAGCTCGGATCGTAACCCCATAGAAGATGTATGGGATATGGTGAAACGACGCATCCGACAGCCCTCTCCTCTTTCATCTAATTTAGACGATCTAAGCAGCTGCATAGCCAATGCATGGTATTCTTTGGACGTAAATGCACTCCAGAAGCATGTAGACTCGATGCCCAAACAAATCAGTGCCGTTATCCGTGTAAAAGGTGGTCCAATAAAATATTTATTGATCTTGGGTTTCTAATTCACTGTCCAGTGTGTGTATTATCTTGTTACATTGTTTTGGTTAATTAAACATAGTGTTACGAATTTGGTATTTAAAAAGCAAATGTTAGTTCAATTATAAATTAAATGGTTTTATTTCTCGCGCAGTGCAGCGCGTGACGAATATTAAAAGAAAGCTAAGCCGGAAAAATTAAAAATACAAGAGCGCGTGCGTTAAATAAATAAATATCTCTTTTTGATTTCGAGAAAGTGCTGGAAAATTCTAGCGCGTGATTTTAAAATCTTATAAAAGGAGGAAAACATCTCAGTTTGTAGTAGTTGCTTAGTTTGTTGTTGTTTAGAAAACTACTGTTGTTGATTGTAGCGAATTCGCGGATTAGCGTTCTTTAGCTGTTTTGAATTACGTTCTATTGGACATTTGAGTAGTTAAAAGAAAACTACTGTGAGATATTGTAATACTGCGTGATAATTTGAGAAAATTTAAGCATTTTTGTTGTGATAATAATAAATTTTTGTTCATTTTTCATCGGACTTGTGCATTCATTTAGTAACGAATCCGTACGCACGCAACAATTTTTGGTGGCAGCGGTGGGATTTGAATGCCAATAACAAGAGCGATGGAAGAGCAGTTAAGGCAATTGATAACAGCCTTTGCCTCGTTTAAAGAAGAAATGAAAGAAGAGATGAAATCTAGCCAAGGAAAGATGGAAGGGGCCGTCAACTCTGTTAAGGACGAAATGAAAGCCGTTCAAGCTGGTCAAGAAAAGATTGAAGCAGGTCAAGAAGAAATGAAAAGAGAGATTACCTGCATAATAGAAAATAAATTTGAAGCTATGGAAGGCAGAATTGACACAGTTGAAAATAAAGTTGGACTAATTGAAGAAAGAGTTTCTTCGGTGAAAGAAGAAATAGAAGAAAGAGTTTCTTCTGTAAAAGAACATATAGAAGGGAGAGTTTCTGCTGTGGAGGAACGAATTGAAGGAAGAGTTTGTGCCGTCCAACACCAAATCGAACAACAAATTGATGAGAGAGTTTCTGAAGTTGCCAAAGAAATGGATACTTTAAAGAAATTCGTAGCGTCGGCAGGGAGCAGGAGTGATGATTTTAAATTCTTACCAATGCCTGCTCGTCCACCTCTGAAGCTATCCACATATGATGGGAAGACCTCCTGGCAGGTGTATAAGACACAATTTTCTATCGTGGCGAATGCGAATGGATGGGATTCCCAAGCTAAGGCCTGTCATCTCGCCGCTTCTCTAAGAGCCGACGCAGCGGATATCCTTCAGACTCTTCCCGAAAACAAAAGGTTAGATTTCGAAGCTCTGTCCGGCGCCTTGGAGTTGCGCTTTGGGGAGAAGTGTTTAAAAGACTACAGCAGGCTCCAATTAAAATCTCGTCAACAGAAGCCTACCGAAACACTTCAGGAGCTCGCCGCGGATGTTGAAAGGCTGTCCCATCTCGCCTTTTCGGAATGCCCGACAGAAACAAGGGAAATCCTGTCCTTGCAATACTTTATCGACGGCATCCGAGATACTGAAATACAGAAAGCTCTACGAATGGCGGATGTAAAAGATTTAAAAAGTGCTCTAGTGTACGCCATGAAATTTGAGGCAGCCCAGCAAGCCACTCGTCGAGACCGCCACCCAGTCAGAGCTGCTCAAGTCCAGGAGCCAGGGGATCAAGTCACCGCTCGACTTGACGATTTAACTAGACAACTGAACGCCTTGAGACGGAATATTGGTGAGAAGAAACCGACCGTTAAGTGCTGGAACTGCGGTGCTGAAGGACACATACGAAGAAACTGCAAAACACCCCAGGGTACTGATTTTAAGACCGCTTCTAACAAGCAGCAGGGAAACTAATTAGTGGCCATCTCGCGGGGCGGAGGTTGCCAGATAATGAAAAGCCCCCGTTTAAAGCGCTTCAGATTTCTGCAATGAGAGGCGGCAGTAATGGACTTTTCATAATAGGACATATTAATGGAGTTCCGTGCAATATGACTATAGATACAGGAGCCAACGTCACTATCATCCAAAAAGATTTGGCTCAACAACTAGGAAACAAACTTATCTGGACGCCGCCCTGCGTTACCCTCCAGACTGTGTCCGGTGAGAAGATCGACATCGACGGAAAAGTAAATGTTAACATCACGTTTGGAAGTGCCGCTTACCATCACACGGCATATGTAGCAGAGATCACTGATTCTTGCATACTCGGATTGGACTTTCTAAGGAAATACAATTTTTCCTTGGATTTTAAAAATAACGAATTGCATTCTACATCTGAGGACATAGCGTTATTTCTCGTTAATGATGAAGAAGTTAAATCTGTCCATAAAATCATAGCACAAGACTATATCACAATACCGGCAAGAACAGAAATTTTACTTCCTGGATCCATAGCCGAAAATAGAAATTTCCGCTACGGCATCATAGAATATCCCAATAACTGTAATATCCCAAAAGGAGTACTAGTAGCCTCAACACTCGTCGACCTATCCAGAACGGTTATCCCGGTGAGAGTCGCCAATGTAACTGAAAAGTCGAGAGTTATTAAGAAAGGTGAAGTGGTTGCAACATGTACTCCAGTAACCAGCGTTGAAAGAAAGAGTAACATCCCAGAATCCGTGTCCTCAGAGAGCATTACATCGGAGTTATTGCAGAATGCACAATTAAACGATAAAGAGAAAAATGCTGCCGATCGCGTCATTAAAGATCTTCAAGTTGTTTTCTCCCGCTCGTCTTCTAACGTGGGTCGAACTAGTTTGACACAACATAGAATAGATACTGGCGATCATCCCCCGATCAAGCAACATCCAAGACGTCTACCGTTTGCTAAACAGAAAGAGGTGCGAACACTGTTAAAAGATATGGAAGAAGGCGATGTCATCGAGCCTTCAGCGAGTCCATGGGCATCTCCCATCGTTCTCGTCAGAAAGAAAGACGGCTCAACAAGATTTTGCGTTGACTACCGCCGGTTGAATGAGGTTACGAAGAAAGACAGTTACCCTCTTCCTAGAATTGATGACATTCTAGACACTCTTTCTGGAAGCAAGTGGTTCTCAACACTTGATTTAAAGAGTGGGTATTGGCAGGTAGAAATCCATCCTGATGACCGAGAAAAGACGGCATTTACTACGGGACAAGGACTTTGGCAGTTCAAAGTGATGCCATTTGGACTGTGTAATGCGCCGGCAACATTCGAACGTCTTATGGAGACTGTTTTGAAAGGCCTTTCCTACGAAGCCTGTCTGATATACCTGGACGATATCATCATCATCGGAAAGAGTTTTGAAGAGCATCTAGAAAATCTAAGAAAGGTGCTTCAGAAACTGAAAGAGGCCAATCTGAAGCTGACTCCCGCTAAATGCAAATTGTTTCGAAAGGAAGTGACTTACCTGGGACATGTCATCTCTGCAGAAGGTGTGCGCACGGATCCTGAAAAGGTATCAGCGGTTAAATCCTGGACGCGTCCCGAAAATGTCCATCAGCTGAGAAGCTTCCTAGGGCTTTGCACCTACTATAGGAGATTCGTGAAGAACTTTTCTTCCATCGCAAGACCACTTCACAAGCTGACAGAGAGCAAGCAAAGATTCTTGTGGACAAAGGAATGCGAGGATGCATTTAACAACTTAAAGGAAGCTTTAACATCTGCTCCAATCCTGACGTATCCTCAGCTCGACAGACCATTTATTCTCGACACCGATGCGAGCAATGAAAGTGTCGGTGCTGTTTTGTCCCAAGAAATAGACGGCCAAGAACGTGTAGTAGCTTACTGGAGCAAGTGCCTGTCTAAACCGGAGAGGAATTACTGTGTCACAAGGAAAGAGTTGCTCGCCATAGTCAAAGCTGTAGAACATTTCCATCATTATCTATACGGGAGAAAATTCCTCCTCCGCACGGACCATGCCTCATTGGCCTGGCTTTTAAATTTCAAAAATCATGAGGGTCAAATAGCCAGGTGGAAACAGAGACTCCAAGAATATGACATCACTATCCGTCATCGTAAGGGATCATCACACGGAAACGCCGACGCCCTGTCTAGAAGACCTTGCCAAGGAAGCTGCGGATATTGTTCCAGGGTGGAAGCGAAATACGAGCTGCTGACTCCGGTCGCAAGACAAATTACAACATCAACATCGGCTGATCGAGACCCGTGGAGTGATGATGAAGTCAGGAAAGACCAGCTGGAAGACCGCGACATTAAACCCATACTTGATTTAATAGAGTCATCAAACAGAAAACCTACATGGCAGGACATTTCTATCTGTAGTCCTACAACAAAACAATACTGGGCACTCTGGGATTCACTTCACATTCGAAACGGCGTCTTATACCGGAAATTCGAGTCGGATGATGGGAAGACGTTCCGATGGCAACTGATACTTCCAAGATCCCGGATTCCTGATGTCCTCAAAGAACTACATAACAGCCCTACAGGAGGTCACTTTGGAATTATGAAGACCTTACAGAGAGTTCGTGAGCGCTTTTACTGGAATAATGCAAAGAATGACGTGCAAAAGTGGTGCCGATCTTGCGATGCCTGTGCAGGTCGGAAAGGACCGAGGAAACGCAGCCGAGGCAGACTGCAACGTTACAACGTAGGTGCGCCTTTTGAACGTATCGCCTTTGACATCCTGGGACCTCTGCCACGAACTGCTGATGGCAACAAATACATACTCGTTGTCATTGATTACTTCACCAAGTGGCCTGAAGCTTATCCTATTCCTGATCAAGAGGCAGTCACAGTAGCTGAGGTAATGATACAGCACTGGATTTCCAGGTTCGGAGTGCCTCTTCAGTTACATTCCGATCAGGGAAGGAATTTTGCCTCGGCAGTAATCAAAGAACTATGCAAACTACTTGGCATTGACAAAACTCAAACGACGCCATTGCATCCCCAGTCGGACGGCATGGTAGAGAGGTTCAATCGAACCATCCTTAATAACCTCTCATTAGTGGTTTCCAGAAACCAACAGGACTGGGACAAGAAATTACCACTCTTTTTACTGGCTTACCGCAGTGCTGTCCACGAGACTACCGGCTATTCTCCATCACAGATGCTCTTCGGTCGTGACCTTCGTCTGCCTTGTGATCTATTGTTTGGCCGCCCTCCGGATGCTCCTTCATCGTCTGAGGAATATATTCAAGATCTCCAGGCCCGGTTTGAAGTGATGCACAATTTTGCACGAGAGCGAGTCAACTTGGCGACGGAGAAGATGAAGACCCGATACGACACAAGAGCTACTGAACATCAATTCCACGAAGGAGACAAGGTGTCCGACTCGACGGAAAGGACTTTGTCCGAAATTACAGTCACCTTGGGATGGGCCGTACACAGTCCTAAACAGGCTGAATGACGTCGTGGTTCGGATTCGTAAGTCTTCGAACTCTAAACCTAAAGTCGTTCATTACGACAGGTTAGCTCATTACTATGGCCATAGTACATAATGTAAATAATTGTAAATAGTATAAGACCATGGTCCTTTTTGTTTTTAAATGTGTATTTGATTTGATTTGTATTTAGTATTTGATTTGTATTTAGTATTTGTTTTATATTTAGTATTTGATAGCATTTGATTTGTTCAAGTTAGTTATTGCATTTATTGTTCATGTTGTTTGATATTGTAATGTAATGTTTATGCCTCAGTTGCATTTATGCCACAGTTGTAAGTTTAGCTTCCTATCCAGGGATTGTACTGCCCGGGACGTGCAGTCCTTGGGAAGGGGGCAGTGTTACGAATTTGGTATTTAAAAAGCAAATGTTAGTTCAATTATAAATTAAATGGTTTTATTTCTCGCGCAGTGCAGCGCGTGACGAATATTAAAAGAAAGCTAAGCCGGAAAAATTAAAAATACAAGAGCGCGTGCGTTAAATAAATAAATATCTCTTTTTGATTTCGAGAAAGTGCTGGAAAATTCTAGCGCGTGATTTTAAAATCTTATAAAAGGAGGAAAACATCTCAGTTTGTAGTAGTTGCTTAGTTTGTTGTTGTTTAGAAAACTACTGTTGTTGATTGTAGCGAATTCGCGGATTAGCGTTCTTTAGCTGTTTTGAATTACGTTCTATTGGACATTTGAGTAGTTAAAAGAAAACTACTGTGAGATATTGTAATACTGCGGGATAATTTGAGAAAATTTAAGCATTTTTGTTGTGATAATAATAAATTTTTGTTCATTTTTCATCGGACTTGTGCATTCATTTAGTAACGAATCCGTACGCACGCAACAATAGTTTTCTAAAATAAGAAAAAATACCATTGGAGCTTTTTAAATATGAGTAAATACGAAATAGTTTTAAAGTAGTTTAACTGCAATAACAAAATTCTTGAGACAGCACGGAAAATAATCTGAGCTTACTCTTGAAACAGATTCAGGTATGAGCGGCAGAGGCCGGCAAAATGAAATTTTTGGAGTTCGCGGCAGATTTTATCAACCTTCTCCCCATACATAAAATTAAAAAAAAAAAAAAAAAAAAAAAACTAACAAGAAACGTATTAAAAGAACCCTCTCAAACCCGTCGGCAGTAGATTCGTTGCAAGTTCATAACTATTGAAATTAATTCTTTAGTCTATAGCACAAAAGTGGAAGAGTTTCATGTCCCGCCACCTTTACGATATCATAAAAATTTAGGCACAAAATCCCTGATTTTTTACTAAAAACAGCTTTAATGTGGGCGTCCTAGCGAAATCTTTGTGTCTTTATGCCGGGTTAGACTTATGTCTTGGCGAGCAGCGACGATCAACCAGCAAAAAGGTGCCAGACCCTTATGCAAATTGTCCATTTCTGTCAGCTCATACCCATAGGTACCTGTCAATCCCATCCACGAAACTAAATTTTTCGCGGGAGAAAGAGAAAAAGTTAAAATATCCCTTTACCGGGATTCGAAACGCGGAATTTCCTTTAGCTATCTGGACATGATAACCATTTGGACGACGAGAATATGAGCGGAAAGATGGGAAAATTCCTTATAATCTTCCCGAATAGAAGGGCTTCTAAAGCGAGGCACGAGAACCAGTCGACTAAACCCAAGCAGTGACTAATTATTACTTACCACATATTTAAGATGGACGTTATTTAGCAAAGTTAGACATCTCGAAGTAGGAAACGTGAAAAATCAACTGTGCAGTCCTCGGGTTTCGAAACACGGACGAAATCACGACCACGGGTATGGCGCTGGATCTGCCACTTGTTAACTGAACGTGATAACTATTTATACTGCTAGAGAATACACAAGGGAAAGCGATTATTCCTTACATTCTTCCGTATGATAAGGGTGACTGAGTCGACTAAAGCTAGGTGGGGACATATTATCGTTAATTACAATTTTAGTTATAGTACCGCTGTAAGGATTAGTAGACATTTTGATTCAGGAAACACGGAAAATGAGTGATTCTAACCATGGAACTTACAGGTACTAGCTAGATGGGATGACCACTTACATCACGGGAGAATACACAAGGGGGAATGCGATAAATCGTTAAAATACTGTTAACGTGGATTTAAAGATCCCTAAATTAAACACAGAACTTTGTGCTTCGAAATAAAGAAAAAGGTAGCTAATAGAAAACACCCAGTTTTATGAGTATATCATTTTCAAATTGCGTTTCTTTTATTTTAAAAAAGAACTTGTAATTATTTTCTCTCATATTTTTTTTTTACTTCATGTATTTCATAGGGAAAAAAGATGACTGAATTAAGGTAACACCAAGTAAAACTGGCATCTATGGATTAAGAGTTTTTATAATGTACTGATAAAAAGCAAGTCAAGAATGCTTTAGAAAATGAATTACTTGCCTGTAACGCCGTCTACCTATCACTTCTCCAAGGAATCCATCAGGAGTATATGAATACTCTGTGGTTTCTGTGCCAATGTCTTGTTCAGATTTTGATTGGGTTCTTCGGACTCTGCCCCTGTTGTCATACTGAATGGAAAGCGAATACACTTCATGGTTCCATAATGTGATTGCTAATAGAGAAATTAATCCATAGGAATCGTGGCCAATGGTTTTGCTGAAATGCCTTTGTTCATCTTGAATGAAAACGTTGTGTACTTTCGGCCTGTGAACTAAGAACTGCTGAACTTGCTCCAGGGCACCTGATTGTCCCGTATATCTGTACCTAGCATCGGCTACCACCTTACCAGCTGCTTCCACTTCGACAACTGTCACCTGACCCTCGTAACGGTATCGATACTTCAGACTATTTAACTTACTCTGAGCTGAGTAACGAATGCGCTCTTCTCTGACCAGAACACCATGGTACCTGGAATTGAAGAAAAATAGAGCTTTTTAGTTATCAAATACAGTTTTCGTAAATTATTTGCGTGTATTTAAATATACTTGCCCTTTTATTAATTTATTTTTATAGCGTTATGTATGATACTACGAACCAGAGAAAATCTAATTTTTCTTTATCAGGACATATTGTTGTAAATTTATATAAATACTTGTATGTATTTAAATTTTCTTCGACTTTTTATGTATTTTTGTCGTGTTTTTGTTTAGTTTATTATTTTTTCTTAGCACGAAGTAAAGTAACTACTGTAATCGCGAAAAATTTCGGATATCATATTTTAACGAAAATATCCATTTTGACCGCTCTCGAATCCTCTTGAACGATGTTTTCGCGTGACATCTATACTTACAGACATAAGGACTCCTTTTTTCCAAAACAATATTTAATATTGTTTTGGAAATTAAATTTTTAGACATGAGGTATCATGTACTAAGGATAATGATAAACTGTAGAGTTAATAACGCTGTTGTCACTTATCTCACTTGTCTGATAGTAAGATCAGAACAAGCCCACGAAATTCATCGTGGCAAGGATTACAAGATTGCGCCTGTCGTTGGCAACAGCTTTGAGATACTCAGGTAACACTACGACTTTGCTCAGTTGCGCCCCCAATTTTGATGGAGAGCACATCGGGGCGACCGGTGGAAAGGTCTCCCACTCCTCTTCTCCTACCAGCAACCTCTCGAGAGGACCTGTTGGCTGGCCACATATATAGATTGCCCCCTTCAGCACAGAGACTATACATTTACAAACATCCACGCCTTCTTCGGGATTTGAACTCGGGCCCTTCTATATGGCAGTCAGCGTCGCTATGCACTATCCCGGTTGAGTGATAGAGTTAATAATTTAATTATTAATATAGTTTGAGAATAATTTTAAAAATAAATAAATGCACCTAACTTTTTATGGGAAAATTTATCATTGTTAATTGAGCACTGGAATTACTATCGATATAAATTATATAACTTCTAGAACTAAGAATTTTTTATTTCGGTGATATGAAAAGAAGTACTTAAATAATAATTTTCGCTAGAAGTTTCAATATACAAATGCTTTCCTTGGATTGGGCTTTTATAATTTGTTGCTTCATAAATACTACTATAAATACTACAAAAATTATGAAATAAAATCTTGGGAATCATTACTCGTACAACGAGATATTTAGTTCTACGAGTATAAACAAATGGAAACAGATTTTGAAATTATGTCACATTTAGGAAAGTTTTCACTTTTTCCTTGACAGTCTAGTATTTGTGAATTTGGAATTCGTGGGTGATAGTCATTTCACCATCTCATCGCTGAGAAGATGTATCATATGGGCTTGATGTACATTTCATCGGAAAAGAGGGGGGCAAACAACAAAACCAAGCCTTCTTACGGGAGTTAAAAGGTACCTTCGTATCAGCATTGCAACTGGTATATAATCTGTAGCAGTCCATCTAGGAAACCAAATGCTATCTAAGATGATATTTTTCATTAAGCCAGACCTTATTCTGGGAGTTAACTGGTCTATAGGTATCAGCATGGCAAAAGATATATAATCTATAGTAGTTCATTTGGTAAAGCAAATGCATTGGAAAATGGTATCTTTAATTAAGCCCTAATAAATATCCTCCCAATAAGACTGACTTGAAGAAACAATTGAAAAGGCAGACTTACGCTTGAGACGTTACATTTATCATTAGATTACTCAATTGAAACGGTAAAGGATTCTATATTGAATATTTTACTACAGATGTTTAAGAATTATTACATTAAAAATATACTTCAAAAAATTTTAATTTTACAGAATATTGTGCATATAATTAACTTATATGGGCAACAAAAAGCAAAAGTTTTACTTATAGAAAATTTGCATACCTGAATTCACTTCTCATTTCTAAATCCAAGACTGATTTTGTCCACGATCGTATCAAAGTTTTTTGTTCTTGATAAGCGAAGTCTGTTCTTTCAGTACCACAAAATTCTGTTTTCAGCCGTCCACTCGAATCATAAATATAAGTGACTCTCCCGCTATTATCAGGATACATCTTTGCTAGTAATTTTCCATAATCATTGAAATGCATCACAAATGGGAACTTGATGCCGGGGCTGAGATAAAGCAGTTTGTAGAAGCCTAAAGATGTCTGCATAGCCACTTCATGTTTGTGCCCATTTGGAGTGATAATAGTATGCAAACCACCAGCTGTGTCATATTGAAGAAGGTATCGACTTCCACTCGGTAGGATCAGTTCACTAGGCTGAAATAAGAGTTATAGAAATCTGGTTATATGTTTTCAATGATATTAGCTAAATATATATATTAGGCATTAAAAATGAATACGAGGCAGATCGTTGTGCCAGCTATGCAGGGTAGTGACCTTAGCTTCCAATAGATGGTGTTAGCTCGCCTACTGCATACATAGGAACAACAGTTTCATAAAAGCATTTAACCATTATACTAAAAACACAAGCAGAAATGGACCAAGGAATGATATTGCACCAAAAAGCAATAGCGAATTGCCGTTAAGAGCTTTGTTTAATGAAAGAATAAAAGCTACACAGGTTCATCGTCAAATGAATATTCATTCATGTACCTCATTTATATATGAATGAGGTAGGATGGTTCTCGTTGATCATGTACAGCTGTAACAGAAGACAGCACCAAAGTCGTGAAAAATATTGTTTGCGAACATCTCAGCATCACAGTGAAGATAATGGCATCATACTGCTCGACATAAGTACTGGGTAAGCAATACCCTGAGACGGAAGCCAACTCAGCGGATTTCAGGTAAGCCCATCTCGTCATTCACGTTTTCATAGCTGAAGATCCAACAATTATATAACAGGTGTGTGTATAAGTGCTTGACATTTCAAGTGAGAGATGGGTCGATCTTTCTAACAAATATTGCATCAAAGCAAGGCAGACGATAAAGCATTTTGAAGCACATCATCATTAGAGATAAGGGCTGGGCAGGGAGCCGGAGGAAGGGGCTCCCAGACCTGGCTAATTCGACGGTGCCTTACACAGTTCAAAACGCCCAACCTCCAGAAGCCATCCGAGAGGGCGCCACTTCTCCCGTTTAACCCAGGGCACTAAACAAAGTCAGACACCATCTGTCCCTAAGTGTTGACCAAGGGGCGCCACCCCCTTGGACAATCCACGATATCTGACAATGTAACGTCCCCACATCCAAGGGGCAGACAAGACAGCACCAGTAGGATCCCTGCCAAGCCTGAACCTGCCACCGAATAAACGATGGTTCTAGTCCTGTGAAGACTGTTTATTTACCCTAGAGGTCGAGGCTGTCTAGACATTGGTCTAGCCGGTTTGCTGGACAGAACCCCAGGTCTCCTCCGATAAAATGGTCAGTTCCGGAAATTCCAACCCAGTCGAACTACAGAGCTGGACAGTAGAACAGTCTTTCATGATTAAGATGAAGTTCCATCAATGGCACAAGAATGACTGTGCATTCATGAGGGCGAATGTTTTCCTTTGGTGTCTCATTTGTCAGCAATAATAGTTCAGAATAAACCATCACAATAAAGCTAGATGAAAATTATTTTGAGTTCTAGGTACTGTAATTATTTCAGTGTTTTTAAATAAATACTTTGTCAGCGAAAAATTCCTTTTTTTTCCACTTAACACAATAATAATTTACATGGAATTAATTGGTAAAACTGAAAAAAATATGGAATTTAAGTAATTAATATAATTTTAAACGCATACCATATCCACAACCTTCTTGTCATATTTGTACATTATTCCATTGTTGTCAGAATGCCGAACTTCGATTAGTCTACCCAGCATATCAAAATCATAGCCTTTGGTAAGATGTCCTCTTTCCCATTTCGTTAAACGTCCAAACTGATCAAATTCCACTTTAACAGGGGTTATGTTTTGTGGTGACTGCCATTGCACAGAGCGAGCCATTATGTTGTAGGTAGCCATTACCAGAGGAACTTGGTGGCGGTCATAAATAATTTCTGAATTCTGGAGTCGATCATAAACGACACTAAATATGAGCTCTCCATTTCTCTAAAAACAAAGATAATGTAATTAAATTGTAGCAATAAATATAAATTACTTCTGAACTTTTTAAAAAATTTTCATACTATAAAATCAAACTGATGATTTCTGCTGAACTGCTTTTTTAATTTAAATATTAATTTTGCGTATAAAATTAAAAAAAATGAAACATTAAAGTTTAGGGCAATTTAATTACAAGCCTATGAAAAGACAACAAAGCAAAATATATTGCCTATTGTCAGTGTGAATGCATATAAATTCAAGAAGTTGCTTTAATGTTTTCGCTAAATTAACAGCATAGGTATAATTTCGGAAAACATGTTTACTAAAAGACATCTCACCGATCTGAGGATAAAACAAAGAATAAAACTTGTTTTAAAAGTTTGTCATTTATTATAAGTTTAACCAAGATTGGAACTCTTAATTTATATTTCTTTTTTTATTTCAAAAAGCATTCTCATGGTGTGGTGAAAATAGTCTGACACATCGTCTATCGCAGTGCATAATTACCTAAATATCTTACTGATATACTGGCCAAAACTAAAACCTGAGTACCACGAAAGAAGACGGTACTATATTCAAATATTTACCATAGTAATCCAGCTAGTACAAGGTGTTCAATGTTTCTTAGATAATAATCAAATATGTAAGCGAGACCATAAAGCAAGAGATGCACGTTAGATCATTCCCAGCTTTACTTTGTAAGAAAGTAACAGCTTCAGGTTAATTCAACAGCTTACTTTGCAAAATATTAATAGTCTTATTTCATGTTCGTTTTTAGAACAATCATACAGAAATCTGTATGGAAACATGCATTTTTACATAAGTGACACGAGGCCCATGGAAAAACTAGGTGATCCTTTCAAGGAAACCCAACTGAGGAAAAAGTTGGAATGGCTGATGGATAAAAAATACCAGAGTGATGGATTACCAGTAATCACGCAGAAAAGGCTGTTTGAGCTGACAGAATGGCCATGGCAACAGAGGTGTTAGATCTGTAGTACATCTAATTATGAGCAGAACAGAGCAGTTTAAAATCGCTTCTTAGAGTAGGAATGAAATTACGTACAAACCAAAATTATAATCACCACCCTACAGGTGTGCAAAAGCATTTGCAATGGTATCATTAGGTGACAGGTGAAATTGAAGGGGACACCAGAATTTCACTATGGAATTTTACAGATATTATCCTTTCACACTGATCATTCAGAAGAAAGATTCTTAAATGGGTCATGCGAGTGCCGTGTTAGGCGAAACTTGCAATCTTTTGAGGCACTGGATGTTTAAACTGGTGATTTACCGGATGAGAGTGCATTCCACGCGCCTGCTATTTTTATGGGACGGAAGGCTATTATATTTGATTATTATTAAGATTACAGGCTTACTTCACCTGGGACTGCAGCATTCAAGAACGAAAGTTATATGCTAATGAAGATAGTAAAATCCATTCACAATTTCGGCAAAAAAAAACGTTTATGAGAAACCGGAAAATAATATCGTATTTTTAGTCAAATTGGAAAAAATAACTGTATAATACATTTTTTATTTTGACTCAACTATGCAATCATTCTCATCATCAACGATGCTTTGAAACGTAGTTGTAGAACAAACATGCTCTTGGTAAACAATACGAAAATTCCGTTTTTGACTTCTTCAGTATTTCGAAATTTTTTCCTCTCAAGAAATGTTACAACAACCTAACTAAATGTTAATCAAAGGAAGCGATGTAGTATGTGAATAAATTAAGTATACTTCAGCCAACCTATTCGCCTAACATACCTAACACCTTCCATCCCACTACTTTAGTTTTATTCACAGTCTTCCTAGCCCAGCTTCATGACGCCTTCTTAAAGAATCTTCATTCTTAAAGAATGACGCCTTTTCAGTTAATACGGGTTGGATACTTTTCATTCAAAGCCTGGTTTATTCGATCTAATTGTAGATCATAAAAATCTGAAGTTATGTTGTGATATGGCTCCAGGATCTCAAAATAGTCTATACCCCAAGTTTTCCTAAAAACAGGAAACAATATTTTTCTGGGACGTAAACTTTGTTTTTAGAGCAGCTAGTGGAATTTGATTTGGCCATTGATTTTTGGGATCGTCATCTTTTCTTTCTGCATAGCGTGAATGCAGATTCTTCTTTTCATAGCGTGATCTTGTAGAATGATGCTTTTCTATTAACAAGGGTTAGATAGTTTTCAATCAAAGCTTGGTTTACTCGATCTAATTGTGAATAATAAGAGTCTTAAGTATTGGTGTCATATAGTTCTCGAATCGCAAAATAGATTATATCCCAAGTTGTCCAACAAAGAGGTAATAGGATCTTTCTGAGACATAAGGTATGTAGTGGCTTTTGAATTTACAAAAGCCATTGATTTTTACATCTGGGATCGTCATAAAGAACCCATTTGTCATCTCAGTTTTTCTCATTTTGCAAGCACAACAATTTAATGGGGGATAGCAGGAAACCATGAAAATTTGAAAATACACAATCCTTCCACAAAACTTAAGGACTAGAGCTTTTCAACCTAACACAGCGAAATGATAAATTGTAATAATGATCCCTAAATCTTCTGCTGTAATTTTAAATAGAAGTTTTTATTTTATTCTATGCTATAGAAATATATTATTACAGATTAACATACTGATGGGTAGGAGTCAATAAAAGCTGCCTTCAAATAGAGCAACTTTTATTAAACATCTATGACAGAGAAGAATATAGCAGTTCTTAACCATCCCTCTTATTTGCCAGATTTAGCAATTAAGGCCTATTTTCTATTCCTTGGAATGAAATCTTACTTAAAAAGGGTAACATTTTGAGAACATTTCTTTCAAGGTGATGCTTGGGCATTCAATAGTATTCCAACGCTTGCCATCTAGAAGTTCTGTTAACGTATTAAAGCAGTAACGTAAAATCGAAACAATCGTCAAGTTGTCTATTTGCATATTGTCTTCATCAGTTTATTCTCATAACATTGCGATCCATCTCATCTCATTGGGTATTTAAACTGTAAATTTGGAATCAATTTATTAATCTACTGAAACTTATATTTTTGCTCTCTGCTTCCTAAAACATTTAAGTAAAACTCATTGAATCTGTAACTTATTCTTTCGGTTTCATACTTTGACTGATAAATGCGCTTTTGGAAGTACTGTGTTTCCCAAAGGATGTTACCAAGAAAGTCTAGTTTCAGCCATTGCTTTAACTGTGAATAAATACAGAATAAGTATTATCATGATATAACTACCGAAACGGACTTTGTGACGGAACTAGCAGAAGTCAATGATATTTACTTGTAATATTGATTAACAGGAGCTTAACAGCAATTTGAAATCAGTAGTATTAATTTCTGAGAATACTCAAAGGCAAGTAAATAATACTTTCGACCAAAAATTAATTATATGTTACTTTAATAATATAGAAATATGAATGGAACCAGCCGCAATCAATGCTATTTATTTACAATATTGATTAACAAAATCATAATAGATGTTTGAAGTCAGTAGCAAATTTCTGAAGATTACTCAAAGGCAAGTAAATTATACATATTGTTTTAATAATATACAAATACAAATCCAGAATACAAATTAATGGACAGAGCTGCAGTTTTGTCAGAGTACTGTGACAACACCTAACACAGCATATTAGTTTGAGAGGATGAGACATCCACCCAGCTGACCTGTGGATTTGATGAATGAACTTTGCACTTGTTGGAGTATGGGTTTTGGTTCCTCGTTTTCGGAGAGGAGTTAGTAAAGAACAAATAAATATCGTGCTTTAATTGTGCTAAAAATTTGAGTTCCTGAAAACTCGCAAGTAGTGGTAAATGATATTTGGTAATTTTTAGTTATGCTAAAAAGACATAGTTCCAATAAGCATTTTAATTCAGTCTTGAATTTAATTTGTGCTTAGAGTTTAATTAAGCTTTTGTTTAGTTTGTGAAAAGTATAATTTGTTGAAACAAGACGGGTTGACTAAATTCTAATTTACATAGAAAAATATATTTTAACTTTGCAGACAAATTCCGAAATCTTTAATCCTAAATTCAATAAATTAAGTTAATTTTCCAGAACTCTGGAGACTATAAACAAAAGAAAACAATATTTGAGACTGAGAATATTAGGAACACTAAAATTATAACTTAATTAGAAACTTAGCTACCTTGAATTTTCTTCCTACTCGTGTAATATCCCGATTGCCATTTTTACCATCGGCATGGACAAAGTAATGCCATTCCAGATATTGGACATTATCATCACTGAAGGCCATGCGCATTCTAGACGGAACTGGAAACATCTCTCCTGATACTGGATTTGAAGTGGACAGCACTGGATTCGGGACGGTCTCGACATCGACTTTGCTGGAATCTCTTTGAATTACAGACAAACTTCCATCTTGATGCTGTGTTATTCGTTCTTCTGTTAAACCTAGACATGAACAATGTCCTCAAATAAATATTCACAACAAGCTTTGATAGGATCTAATTAATAAAGTCTTTTTACGTTTAAACTTACACTCATTAAATCAGTCCATTTCAACGCTTTTACTACAGAAATAATGTTTTACATTACAATGTACAGTACAATTGTTTGACAGATCATTCACTTGAAAATTTTAGCTCACGTTTTATTACTGAAAACAAGTTTTTGTTACTGATGAAGAGGGGTCTCGGATTATCTAGAAATTCACTTACAATTTAGAATTAACATCTATATTTGTTGAGGTTTGTTGTTTACTAAATTTGGAACTCAGTTTTGAGTTTACCGCTTTTATATATTTTTAACTTATTAAACTTCGAAGAAAGTATATTGTTTTCAATTAACATAAAATATCACGTCTTTGCAAAATAAAATCTCCAGACACGATCATGGTTCAGAACTGAACTTTACGAAGGGATCTAGTGGATGCATTCTGTGGCGAGTGGTGCGATTCCATGCCACCTGAAACTTTTAATTTCCGCCATTGTGCTTAGCTGATTCTCGGTGTTGCTATTCAACAAAGCGTAAGATCTTTAATTTTCTTTTCCAGATTTAATCAAATTGTTATTCAGAATCTCAGTGATTTAAAATGATTGAACGTTGTCTTTAATTCCTTCAAGCTTCTTTATTTGAATAATGTGTAGAACTGATACGTAAATTAAAACACGTTTAAGCTATGATGTATCCTTATGATGTTTTATGAACATTTTCAGTTTTGCTGAAGTTAATAAAAGTTATTGCCTTAAACTGCTTACCCTTTCGAACTCGTCAGGAGCTCACCAATGTTGTTGGATCAGTGAAATTGCCAGTGATTTAAGAGATTTTCTTTCTGTGCGTGTTTCATGTTATATGGGATCTTTATCTCCGCCTTTCCACAGTCATTGTCAACAAGGTTGCATTAAAATTTTGTTTCTTCGGTCTCAGTACCTCACGATCATTCTGGGCAATGATCGGATTAACCAGATCGTTGCTCAGGAGGATCTCAGGGATTGGGATGATCTACACAATGATCAGCTGCAGCATATTTAGTTGTAAACGCAAATGCAAATGTACTTTTGACATACGTGAGTCAAATTTCTTGTAATTTTATTTTCTTATATTTTTTAATATTTTAATTATTATTTGTTTTTTATTATTTATATTTTTATATTTATAAATCTTTATTTTCTTATATTTTTTATATTTTCAGTTATTAGTCCGAAGGGGCTTTGTTCCTGAAGGACTATTGATTTCGTTTTGCGATTTTGCGTTGAATCACTATAAATGTCCGTTTCACTTTTCAAACTATTGCGATCAAATGTTAGAGTCCTGCATTATATTTGAAGAAATTAAATAATGAAAAATCTGCATAAATGTATGCATATTTCTCGCATTATGATAAAACAACGGTACATAGAGCCATCGAATTTTGAATGACGTAATCCTCCTACGAATATGGGCATGTGGAAGCCCAAATTTGAAATTTGGAATTTCTTTTATGATAGATTTTGTAAAACTTTAAGGAGTTTTTGATTAACAAACTTAACGATTTAAAAGCGAGCAATGGCAACACTCTACAGCGGGTAAAAAAACCTTTTTACCTCCAGCGGGCGCGGAACTGTATCGGAAATTCTAAAGATAGGCTCATTTTAAAATGATTTTGCGACATTGATACTGAACTGAATTATTATTAAATATCGCAAAGAACACGATATTTAATAAATAAAGGTAACATACAAAAAGTTAAAAAAATAGCTCTTTGGACGTAATTTAAAATCTGAAACCTTTCCGAATTTTTTTTAAATCTTGTTTTTTATTATTATTTATATATTTTTATATTTATAAATCTTTATTTTCTTATTTTTTGTATTAATATATAAAACACTTCCCCAAATATAAGTATAGGAACCGAGATAAAACATTAAAAGTTAGATTTTGGTATTTGTCCATAATTAATTTCCCAAATGATTTTTTTTTTTAAAAATTTGACATAGTCAGGACATGAATATTTTCATCAATTAAAAAATTTCTGTAATTGGAATTATATGACTACAACTCCAACCATCGCGAAAATAAAGGGGTGACAGTCCCCACCCCTTTATTTAATTTTTATTTATTTTTATCCGTCTTTATTTTTATCCGTCTGGGGACTGTTAAGCCGGTTAAGTGGTGGATGTATATTTATTTTATGGTGGATTTAGTGGTGGATGTATATATACGTTTCGTAATGTCGATTGAAATAGAAAGCAGAGGAGAATAACTAGATTTTGTTACAGTTCCATATACAAAATTTCAACGTTCTACGGCTAATCGTTTTTGAGTTATGCGAGATACATACAAACGCACATATGTAGGTACGTATGTAGGCACGTATGTGTCACGAAAAAAAAAAAAATCCCTTTTAAATAAATTTTACAATCTGTTTCGGAAAACGAGTTCTTTATTCTGTCGGTACGTACAAATGTCATGCGTAACAAAAACGTCCAAACTGATGCGAGAAAGATCAAATGGATATTTCCGTTGAAATATGATACGCGAAATTTTTCGCGATTACAATACTTCCTTTACTTCGACCAAGAAAGTTAAAACATAATTTCGAATTTTAATATAGTGGTCGCAATAACACATTATATTTACTCAAATGAGTAGTCGCTTTGTAGTTTAGCTTGTATATGCCTTTCAGTACCCTCCGTTTTGTGTATTTCTTCGAATTGCCTTGTTAGTGTGATATTTAGTTTGTTCTGATTCGTTTTATAATGATACGTTTTTAAATTTATTTCCTTTAATTGCTTTATCATATATGCTCTTTCCTATTTATAATGCCACCCGCTTCAGTGTCGTTATTCTTAATTCTTTGATGCGCTTCCTGATTTCAGTGTCTCCTTCTCAAATTAAATTTCTTCATTTTGAATACCATTAGCGAAGTTTTTTTGGTAATTGGTGAAGCTTTTGAAAAGAGAAATTTTGCGCTGTATTCGAGGAAATACAAAAACATTTTATTTTCGATCTGTCAATGGGATGCTATTCGAAGATAATTTATTCCTAAATTATGAGTCAATGATCGAAAAGTCTGTAGCATCTGAACGCGAATAGTTCATTATTCGTAAGCTCACGCTGACGGTCTGAATACAAATAAAAAAAAATCAGCAGAATTTTCTGCCTTTTTCAAATATTCTAATTTAGGGATTATGAACGTCGAAATCTACTTACCAATTCTTGCGGTAACATCTGAGCCTTTGATAAGTAAAGAAACAGGATCTTTGTCATCTCTCGTGATTGTCACCGAGGCTCCCTTCAAACTGAGATTATAAGTGAGACGAATTACCTGCCCACTAGGTGTCACAGATTCTGTCAGTCGGCCATACTCATCAAAATTATACATGTAGGTCAGTCCTGTGCTGTCTTCTTTGCTTTTCAGAAGACCTGTACTACCGTGGTAATCAAAAATAGTCTTGAATTCGGACGGAGTAGTGAAACCATGCAACATCATCATCCTGGACATTTCCAAGCGACATTTTCCTCCTTGCGTGTTCTCTATTGTATTGACCTGCAGAGTGAATACAATTGTTTCATTATAAAATAACACGAAAATTTCATAAGGAAGATATATCTACTAGTTCCTAAAATAACATGCGATGAACAGTAATCTTTTCATACAATTTATATTACCCAGTACATTATTTGAATAAAACCTAAAGGATGCTTTTACATAAAACATATACTAGTCGAAATGCTCTTAGGGAAAATCTAAATGTCTATTTTACTTCCAGAATGCTATGATTCATCTCATGAGCTCCACTTTTAGACAGCATAAAAACATTTAAACTGCAAAAAACTTGCCACTTTCAGGAGGGAAACAACTATAGAAGCTTTCATAGATGTCTTTCAGTTTATGTACCCATTCGCGGATGTAATCAATTATGTGTAGAGATAATTTTTATTATGTACAGTAAATTCTTGTCGGACGTGGATTTGGGGAACGCGATTTTGCGTATATGTGTTATCGTTTCAAAGTTTTTCTAATTCTGGGTAATGATGCAGGATGCTGTGCTGAAGCCCTCACAACAAAATCATTCAAATGTAGCGATCTTATTCCTTGCACCTAACATCACTTGCTTAATCCAACCAATGGATCATGGAATCATAAAGGCATTCGAAACCTACTTTGTCACGCATGTTTACATTTTTGAAACTAAAGCACGATACCCTAATGGCACTTTGGAAGCAATTCATCATAATCATTGCGGAGAATTGATGAAACTAACATAAGAACATGTTTCATCAACAACAAATGTTTGCTGGCATCAGCTGTGGTCAGAAGTTGTCAACAATTTTAAAGAATTTCTATCGATTGGAAATAAAGCTAATGAAATCGTACAAACTACAAAAAGAACAGCCGGAAATGGATTTTTAGATTGAAAGAAAAAGAAATCACAGAATTAGTCGAGAATGATGATCATGAAATGATAAATGAAGAACGGTTTTATCTTATAACACTAGAAGATTGCGCAAGCAGCGGTAGGGAAGAAGCAGCCTTAAAGTACAAGAAATTGAATGAATTGTTTAAAAAAAGCATAAGAACTCTCTGATTTTGTAATGGAGTCTGACCCAAATGAAGAAGCAAAAGAACACTTTATGAGAGGTATTGAAAAACTTTGCCCACCTTCCCGCGACACCTTGACTGGGTTTTCTCAGACATTGTCCGAAACAAAAATAACCAGCTTTTAAAAAAGTAATTTTATCATATATCTACAAATTAAGCATCAATATAAATCATTTCAGTGAACATTTGTTTCACGTTTTCCTTCTAATTAATCTTCTAACAATGCTTAGGTTTGTGTAAATTATACATACTTTCTTAATCTGAACTATATCCAACTCGTTTTATCTATAGAAAGTTAGTTTTGAGAAATGTGGTTTTGCTGTACACGCAATGTGTTAATAACGTAACCCCTGCGTTCAACAAGAGTTTATAATGTTCCACATAGAAAATCATGCGTACGAGTTTTTTGTTGTCAATTCAAAATACATTAACATATTTTTGAAGAATTTGAAGCAAATCAGCAACAGAATTACAAGGTTATTTTCATGGAATTTCTTCTGTAAACTTGTGAAATTTTAATTCACTCAGTTCTTAATGTCTCAGTGTCAACTTTGTTGAGACGACGTACTATTATTTCAGTATAAACTTATCAATAAGTAAAATGTAAAAGACAAGGTTAGATTTTCAAATACGCTCTCACCTGCCTTGAGTATTGTGACTAATATCCTTTGGTTGTTGTTTTAGTTTAGCTGTAGTTCTAAAGGATAAGACGACTAAAAAGTGATAATTCATCTCAGGTTTGCTTCTTGTCAAATGAGTTGGGTGCACTGGGCTTTAGTGTTTCCTCTAATGCGTAGCGTTAATGTGAGCTTGTTTTCCTCAGAAAATCTCAAACAATCATCTATTTCTTTAAACATATATCCCCCGAATATTGACCCTTAATCAGTTAAGCAACCAAAAAGCCATTTTGACGAAAATGTAGTTTAGTCAGCATCTGCTTTCCTGGTGAGCCAGACTGAAATTTCTCCTGGCTAGGATAATTTGAATTTCATAAATTGAATTTAATTGAATATAGCATTCTTATTACTAAGATTATATTAACTGTAAGCTACTATTAATTTGGCCCTGGTGTCTTTAATTAACCGTAACATGTAAGTTTTATTAATTTGCTGCTTCGCTAGTTATAAAAGGATGAAAGTATTTTAGTTCGCTTTTCCTCTTAGTGTCTATTTTCTAATTAGTGAAATACTTTTCTTAGAAAATGAAATAATTTTGAAACATGTTATCCTTTTTCTACCATTTATAGCTACCGGCTACCTTTCTTTCGTGTTCAATGAATGGAGAGAATTTCAGAAATGCATCAGAAAATGTGCAGTACTTATTGAACCAAATCACTTATGCAAACAGACATAGTAGAACAGTTGGTTTGCATTTATTTTCTAACTACTGTAGTCCATTGGGAGCGAAATAGATAATATCATTGACCACTAGTATTTCGATATGGCTTCAGGTCCAGCAAACTGGCTAGTTGCATGGGCGTTTTATGACCTTCCTCATGTATTACGTGAATAAAAACTTGTTCTCCTTAAAACTCTTCCACGAAGCCATTCCTCTCCGTAGATAGTTTTAGTATACTTTGCGATAGTTATCCAGTCTAACTAAAATTGTTCAGTCTGGAAAATATTAATAACTTAAGTTTGCATTAGAATCAGATTAAAATTCTATAGCTAATTTTTTTTAGACATTACAATCAAGTTTCGAAAATATATTTTTGCGATTTATTTTTTAAGTTTACTTAGTTTATTTTTAATTTTAGTTTTTTTATTTATTAATATTTTAGTTTAAACTATATTACCTAGTGAATAATAATAATTAAAAATATTGCGAATGAAGACACTAATGCTCCAAAAGTTAAATTGATTGTTTGATTGCTGTGTCTTATTGCCTAAGCAAAAGTGTGTAAATAATTATTCTTTAGTTTAGTAGTTTCTGTTTATTTGCTGTAAGCCAGATTTCATTTTCTGTGGTATTTCCTGCCACAACTGTTAAACCATAATTTGAATGTGCGAAAGAAATATTTTGTAACTTTTATATATCTTCGTTTTAGAACACAATGTGAACGAAAAATCTGTCTCAGCGAATAGCTGAACACACATGAACATGGCTCTGGGTTTGGATCGTATAAAAGTCGAGATTTAAAATCGTAAGACTACTTCTTGCGGGAGACGGCAAGGTGGTTAGAGACTGAGACTGCCGTACCGAAGAGCCCGGGTTCGAATCCTAGAGAAGCCATGGATGTAAGTTTTCCGACCATTCAACGAGGCAACGGTATTTCATTTGTTTGGTGCCTTCTTAATAAAGAGACCACCGCTTCCGGCCTTAGTAGTGGCCAACGCCTATAAACAGTTAAAACTCGCCATTTGGGGGGAGTAACTTCTTGGGGGATACATCAAAGATCGAGTTTTTGATCTAGAGGGTAACACATAGCACATCTGTAACCTAGGCCATATGAATACTTTACAACCCTTTCTTTTAGTTATGTAAATATATCAGTCTTGCTATTAAAATTCTTGACCTCCACAAACTTTTAAAATGCAAAATGCTAAAATTTCATTTGGGTTAACTCTGAATTTTATATATTGTGACTTCTGAATGGCTTCCAGTTCATTCCAAATTCTTCTTGTGAAGAAAAGATAGCCAGTGACAAAAAAGTCAGGAAATTTTCTTCACTACTTCGCATTTCCAGAAAAACAAATAATTAACAAAGTGTTACTTAAAAATTTCAAAGTGTAATCCAGCATTCAAAATTTAGAAGTGTAATGGAACATTTAAAGTTTAAAAATCAATTCATTTTGGGGACAGTGAGGGTATAAAAATTTATATTTTCGATTTTGTTTCTTAAATTAACCCTTACAAGCATCCATTCTGCCTAATCTAATTCTTTATATTATAGTTGGGTGAAATTTGTTTAAAATGAACACTTAACCTAACGACTAAGAGTTATCTGAAACTGTTGGTGAGTTATCGGCTTTCAAGCCAGGCCGATAATGCAGATGCAACCATTTAACTGCAGACACAAAAACAAGTCAAATTAAAATCCAGATAAAATGAATTGAGTCATAGTTTGACCTTATCAGCTAAACCTTTAACTCGAAAGTAGAAATGAGGAGACTCTCCAGTATACATTTTATGTGCCAAACGCGAATTTGACGAGCGAGAGTATTAAATATTTCAGAACCACATACATTTTTTTTCTAATTTGTAAAAACATTTATTACGATGTTTATATATTCACTTGCCTGCTTTTTTGTCTCTTGTGGACAACAGTGCATCGTGTGAAAGTAAATGTAAGTTAAAAGGTTAAAATAACTTACTAACAGCGTAACTATTAATCTGCGCTAAAGCATGAAACGATTCAGCAAAAACCAGTGTTCAGTGACACGGCGGCGGATACTCTAACAGGCCACAGTTAAAATTGAACTCCTCCTTTCGACTATACTGCATGTCTTTAAATTTGCATGACAGTCTGGTCTGAGCGAAATGTATTACATCAGCCAAGAAGGGTAACAGAACTTTTAACTCAAAATCTAAATGTTAGTACAGTTTAGAAATGTCGCTACATCATTTACAATATTTTTGAAATTGATTATACTGGTATAGTATCAAATCTTAGGAAAACAAAATTCACGTTATTGGGTTTTCCAGTTTCTTGTGATATGACAAGGGGTATTGTACGCTTATAAGTAATTAGAAAAAGTCTTTTACTGACAAGAAGAATTAAAATTAAAAGAGCATTATAATATATTGGATTACTAGTAAGAGAAAATAAATTTAGGCACAAAGTCATGCCCCTTACCTGATTGCTATAATCTCTGAGAATGTAGATTTTATTCCCCGCTGCGTCTGTTACAGTACTTAACTTCCCATAGCTTGTATTGCTATTATATGTGAAAACATAGGTATCTTTTCCACTGATAGTGTTCTTCGTGAAAGTGTGGTGCCCGTGGCGATTGAAGACATAAATCTCTTGAGATTCTGGCGAATGAATCTCATACTCACTTCTGCTGTTCAGTTGTGGCAGGGAAGCTGTCACTGACCGAATCCTTAAGTTGCCTTGGTCGCAGATGTGAAGCAATCCATCTTGTGAAACCGTGATGGAGGAGATAGTGCTAAGTTTCGTCGTAGCTGCTAAGACGTGCTCCTCGTCGAAGCAAGAACAGGATTCTTCCAAGCAACTGCACTTCGATTCGGATCCAGCAAAGCGAGAAATTCGACCATCACTTCCAATCATACGCACTCTGTTCACGGTCTGGGAGTCACTTTCGGCAATATAAAGGTCACCGTTAGGTGCAAATGCAATTCCCTGCGGCGATTCTAAGTAGACATCCGTCGCTAGATCACTCTTTTCGCGGCTGTTGGCAGCAGATTGTGGAGGGCATTGAAGAGAACGGCCAGCTACTATCTTCAGTCTTTTGTCTGGCGTGACTCTTAATACAAGATGGTCGTCCAATATGTGCAAGGAATCATCCAAAGGGTTGATGGCTAGTTCTGTCGGCCAGCGAAGGTTAACCTAAGGTAGGTAATGAAAGTAAAAGTGACATCTTTAAACATTCATTTTTTAAAATTACATTTAGGAATATACTGATCATATATTTAATTCTTTGTTACCCACTATTCTAGTTTTTCTCATTTATCGATAACACGAGTTGTATCTAGCTATAACATATCAGATAGGGAGTAGGTAGAGTTCTTCCGTTATACTTTCTAGGAAACGATGAAGTGTAATTAGATTGGTAATTTTGGTTTGTTATAATTCTGGTAACTAATTCACAGAAGGCTTATTGTGGGCTAATTTTGCACTCGCGAATATTACTTTGATTTTATTAGTTAACATATTAAATAACTGAGCACATACCTAGGATATTCGCTTGAAATTTATTATGACATATTCTTAACCTTTATACAGAATACTGTGTTGGGATGACAGTGGTTAGCACATTGAATATTTTAATACGTATTATTGAAATGCACATGAACACATTTAGTATATGAAAATATATATACACTAAAAAATTGGGAATTTTTCAAAATTTTGCATTCTTGATAACCACCAGGAATGAGAATTAGTTAGATAAAATATGTAGTAGCTCGCAATAAATATCTCTTCTTGTATAGAAGGTTACATTTTTCAAAGTTTAGTTTTTGAAGGATTCGATGCTTTATTTCTTGGAAATTAAAATTTGATTTATTATTTCACAGATGCTTCGTGAATGGTATTCACATTACAGTGATGCTTGGTACATGTCAAATATTCTTTTAATTTGGAGCATTGTTACTTATTTTGGTTGTGAACAAAATTGACGTTTACTAGACCACTAAAACTAAACTGATTGAACGTAGATCTGATGTGCCAAAAAAGGTTTTTGCGTGTATAGAACTGAATTATTTAAAATGTTAATCCCTGGAGTCGTGAAGACAGCCTGTAATTTATCGTCCTCTTCTTCAGTAAAGCTACAATAATTCAAGGAAAGGTTTAGTTTAAATTTTTTATTAGCTCTTTAACTTAACAATTTACACAGCTTGTGTAATAGCAGAAAGACTCCACTGCTTGCGCGATTAACAGAACACAAAATCTAAAACAGAACTTAAGAATTTCAAATACGAGGTGGTCGAGACTGGTAAAGGCTAGCAGAGCCCGTTCAAATAAAGCGCTAACCTGGGACACAATCATATCGAGATGGCCAGAGATGGCTGCCAAAAGTTCTCCCTCAAATTAAAAAATACTGTTCTTGGATACATTAACTAATTGATATCCTGTTGGGAGTCGGCTAAAGTAGAAGTGATAATGCAGGCAAAATAATAAAATAGCTTGCTAATAAACATAAAACTATACAAATCAATATTTGTATTTTAAAATGTATTGGAAACTGCAATGTTTTATATATAATGTACAAAATATTAACTCATAAATAAATAAACGTATAAAGGGGGATGAAAATATTTTTCGCTTTTAACTATATAGGAAACAGTGACTTCTCGAAATGTTATATTTCAATTATTGACTTTTCTAAACAAACTTTTCTAAAATGTAATCAAACTTTTCTAAAATGTAATCTCTGTAGAAAGGAGGCAAAGGGGAAAAATCATTAATGTTATATCTACTTCAGTATTCTTATCCTATATAAAAAAATGCCTTTCTTTTTAACTTTGATCGTCTGATCATCTATTGATGACCATCAAGTTGTCAAGTGTTATAAGGAATCAGATTTAGTGGCAAAGTTCTCAATTTTCATCTCATCTACTATGATCATCGGAAGGCTACCATGGTGAAAAATCATTTAATATTTGAAACAGTAGTACTTATTTAATACTTGCCACATTGTTACATTTAATACTAGACATGTTCATCCTTTATGCCGCTGAAAATGCTCAGATAATCAACTACTTCTTAAATCTCATCCCTCCCACTGTAAATGCCTGTACAGTTTTTGTCTTTCGAAAATGCTGTAGGTATTTTTGTCTTTCACAACTAACAATTATCAGAATTTTGGTAACTACTTCGTTCTTGGCAACTTTTAAGGTAATGGTGCTCCGGTCGCGGACACTTAGCCAACAGCCGCTTAGCTGACGAGACACTTGTCAAGAGGGATAGTTGTCAAGAGGGATAGAGTTACTATCACTCTTGACAACTGTTCGGCCAAAAGGATTTGAACTACCTCATCACTCCAACAAACCTGTAGTGCCCAAAGATAGCCTAATACCTCACTATTAGTTGATCGGAAACAAACAAAATAGAAATGCTTTTATCTTCTTGTATGAAATGGAATAAGAAATAGCCGATTGTGTCGATATTCTTGTGTGACTACATACTATCTCTAATTATTAGTTTAAAATAATGCGATAACCTAAGTAACTGTAACCAATGACATAGCATCAATAATTATCGATTTAGAACAAAATCTGATTTTTTAATAAGTTAATAACATTTAGAACAGACAGTAGTATAAAATACGGCCTTAGAATACAGAGTTTCTAAAATTTTTCTATAGCATAGTGCTTATTCTAAATGGCTATCTTTCATATAGCCATTTACGCCCAAAAATTTACGTCAATTAAACTTCCTACTTATTTGGTCTTAATAATAACTGCAACTTGATTTTTGGAAATGTCCTATCCGGTTTCAGTGCGGACATTCTTTCAAGTTAAAACATTACAACTCATATCACAACCAGCATTCTATTATATATATATAAATAAGTGTAATCTTAAAGATAAATTAACTGGGAAAAATAAAGTTTTCACGCTGCCACATGAATTATAAGCACAGGTATGTTGCTAGGCTAAAATACATGAAATCTTATATATATCCATAAACCTAATTCTTTTTCACACAGGAAGTTGAACGAAATTACGCTACGAATAAAGCAGCCGAAAAAGAAAATATTTAAATATTTACCTGACGTAAGCTGAGTGTAGCAAAACAAGGTATTGGACGCCAGCTTTTGTGATAATAATCACCAATAAGTCTATGAATGATCCCACGAGCATCAACGAATCTAATATTGGTGCCATCAGCAATATAGATTACGCCATGTTTGGTAATGGTAATACCTAATTAGGAGAAAATACATATGTAACACAAAGTTAATAATTAAGTTATTTTAATACATAGATGAAAATGTTTCTCTAAAAGCATGTTGTTTACTTAGTTAGGTGGACATAAATTTTCAGAAAAGCATTTATTTTATAGAATAATTAGTTTCATTCATCTTTCATAATTAAGTTTCTTTTTGTATTACTAATACAAAACAATTGTTTAATCTATGATATAGCATCAATAATTATCGATTTAGAACAAAATCTGATTTTAAAATCAAAGAACTAGTTGATTGAGGTGAAGCTAATGCTTTCCAGTTCAGTCATAATCCTTTGCTCCCAGCTTCTCAGAAAATGCAATTTTCTCTTTAATATGTGCATCTCAAAGGACACTTTTGATTCTAAAACGGTCATTTTTTAACTTGGTGTATTTGTAAGATTTCTTAACTAATTACAGTCAAACTCCGCTATAACGAGTTTCATATAAGATATTTCATAGGGTCACATGTTTGGTTCGCTTCATCTAAGACGATAAGAAAAACGAATTATCTCACAGAAAAACGTAAAAATTAACTAATGAAAAAATAAATAATAATAAAAGTAAACAATTAAAAAAAATCTGAAAGCTTTCGGATTTTATATTACGCCCAAACGGGTGGTTTTTTAGTTTTCATTTACAGACACATAAACGTTTCGAGAACATTTGGGTTAACGACCGTTTGGGCTAAAAATATTTAAAAACAGCATGTCCTTAGAATTTCCGACAGAAAGTCTCGCGCGCTGCAAATAAAAATGTTTTATTCCCTACAGTGTTGCCACTGCTCCCTTTCAAATTGTCGAGTTTTTTAATCAAAAATTCGTTAAACTTAAAAATAATATGAAATAGATAATAAAACAATTTCCAAATTCGGGCTTCCTGGTGCCCATGTTCGTGTAGAGGTCTACGTTGTTCAAAATTTGATGACTCTAGGTACCTTTTTCTCTACAGTGCGATAAATATGTATACATTTATAAAAAAAATCTTCATTACTTTGTTGTAACAGACCTATTTAAGTGTAATTGAACTATTTTATTCACGCCATAAACTCATGAACTGTAACCGAACTATTTTATTTAAACGCCATCTCGTGGCGATATGAAAAAACGTCAGTCGAACTCTAGCCGCCATGATGTTAGTTTACTATGTCTCTGATATTTAATTGTTTGATGTTCCATTTGGTATCTGTTTCATTTTTATGTATATTTCTTTTGTTTGTAACCGTTCCTGTGTGCTCTGTTAATAAATCGTTTTAAAGCTAGTCGGCATTAGTGTCTATTGAGGAACGGCTACATCACATTGGCCCCCAATTATTATTGTTTACATTTATAAATACTGTTTAATAGTGGTATATAAATGTACGAGTAACATTGTTTACATTCATACATGCTGTTTAATAGGGGTATATACATTTTACTTAAAGGTATAATTATTAATTCTAAAATACTGTATTGTGAATAAAATCGAAATAACAACAAATTCAACTTCATCTTTTCCCTCCCCCCTGACCTCTCATATAATTATGGCTTACCTTGCCAAAGCACGAAAAGAGGATTTAAAAACTCTCGCTGCAGAACTGGGTTTCACTGTAAACGACACTATGCGAGTAGTAGATCTTAAAGATCTACTACTCTTTATCTTTTACCAGGAATCTTCTGGAAACTTTAATGGAAACTAGACAACAAAAACAACGTGAAAGCAACGATCTGAGACACGTCAAAGAAAAGAACAAGAACTTTTATTAGAATTGGAACGTTTAAAATTAAACCTGGCAGCTGCTAGCTCAAACCCTAACTATGCTGCCTTTGCTTTAAATGCAGCTATTGGAACAAATATTCAACACCTAATCCCTAAATTTACAGGAACTTCTGACATTGCAACCTACCTGCAAATTTTTGAAAGACAATGTGAGAAAGTTAATATAAAACAAATAGATTACGTCACTCATCTCCTACCTCTTCTGCCTATAGACATTTCGCAAATTATTTTAAGAGAACCAAAAGACAAATTAGAAGATTATTCTTACATCAAGAAGATTCTGCTACAAAGATTAAAATTAAATGCTGAATCATTTCGAATTAAACTTACTACACACCAAAAACACCCTAGGTCCTTATGGAAAGATTTTGCTTACGAATTAAACAATTATCTCGAAGAGTGGCTTCATAGTCTCGATGTTACAGACTTTGAATCACTCAAAGACTTGGTCCTGACGGATCAGCTTAAAAGAAGAGTCAGTAGGGACGTTAAAGAGCATTTTATTAATACTTGGGGAAAAATAAAGAGTTCATCTGAATTAGTACAGAAATTGGATGACTATGAAGCTGTACGTGTTAAAAATACGAACTATAAAACTCAACTTCCTGGCAGGCGGAACTATTCTTACAAATCGACTAATCCATCCAAACACAAAGTAGAAAATCGAACAAGTGACATACAGGGAACTCATAAAACCTTTTTAAATCGTAGTCAGCAACAAACAGAAGGAACGTGACCTCCTTTAACATGCTATGGGTGCGGAAAAACTGGTTTTATCAAGTCTAAATGTCCAGACTGTAATCCCCCAAAGACTTCAAATTCATCAAATTTTGGCACTATCTAAATCCGATCCTGTTTATCTTCCCCTCGGACTGCTGTATTTCGAATTAGTATTGGTGGTGTTTCCGGTACAGCTTTCGCCGACAGTGGTGCTAGTCACTCAATCGCAAGTGAATCCCTCTATCATATTCTGCAGAAACAAGATGCAGTATTTGAAAAGAAAACACTACAGGTGTCTTTCGCTGATGGTTTGGTATCTGAAAAAGAGGTACTTCGCACCGAACAAATTATTCTTCTCGAAGGCAGAGAGTTCAAAACTCCACTCCTTGTGTTGCCTGATGCCAAAAATAACTCGACTCTGTTAGGAATTGACTTTCTTCAAAAAGCTAAAATTGTTTTAAATCTTGCTGAAAATAGGTGGAACTTTTCTGATGAACCTCGAAGAAAATATAGCTTCGTGAAACCTCATCAATCCCAAGTACTGGAAGAAACCCCAGTTGTTGTAAACAACTGCCGACTACGAGAAAATGAAGGACAGCAATTAACTACAGCCCAACTATTTGCAACTGATGCATTGCTTAACAAATATCACACTGTCTTCAAAGTAGGGGGAGAAGCCACTAATCAAAAGCCATCTGGCTTACTTCAAACTCCAGTCTATGCTCAACGTTTTGAGACCTTGTCAATTGATCTTTTCGGTCCCCTTCCTGAAACATCGTCTGGTGAAAAATGGATTTTTATTGTGCAGGACTGTGCCACGAAGTGGACAGAACTATTTGCTTTAAAGGAAGCCACCGCCAGAGAATGTGCCACTATTCTTTTGGAAGAAGTCGCCCTTCGATTTGGGTTACCCAGGAAAATAATAAGTGATAATGGTACCCAGTTTACTAGTGCTGTTATGCAATAACTATGCTATATCTTGAACATTGATCAAAGTCTTACTCCTGTCTATCACCCACAATCTAACCCAGTTGAAAGGAAGAATAGAGATCTGAAATTACGTTTAGCAATACTTTTTGGTAACGATCATGGAAGGATAAACTGCCATTAATAAGGATTGCTTTGAATACAGCCAAATGTGATTCAACTGGACTTTCTGCTTCTTTTCTTCAATTTGCACGAGAGTTACGAACCTTAGATGATGTAAAGCATGATATAAAAGCCGTAATTGAGAACGATAATTTTGTTCCCGAAATTACTCCATATTTGAAACGTTTTGCAAGAAATGTACAACAGGTACGAGAAAGAGTCGAAATGCATCAAGATAAGCAGAAACGATATGCTGACAAAAAACGAAGAGAAACACCGAAATTCGTTCCTGGAGATAAAGTTTGGGTCACCCTCCACCCAATCAGCAAAGGTCCACTGAAGAAAACTGCTAAATTCATGCCCAAGAGAGATGGTCCTTATGTGATAGTGACTACAAGATCTCCAACAACATATGATATTGCCGATTGTTTGTCATGAACCAGACAAAGTTCTCGGCAAGTATCATGTTTCAGCCTTGAAACCATATCAAGATCGAAATAAGCAAAACTCAGCTCGTGTAATTCCAGTGGTTCCCTTAAAGAAAAGAGGACGCCCGAAACGTGTAATACCATCCGAATCTGCACCTGTTGCACAAGGTGCTGGTGACGCAAAATCTACTCCTCGTCAAACTGGAGCCCGTCCATCTGATTCTCCGCCCGCTGCACAAAGTAGACAAATGTCAGTTCCTGACTTCTTGCCGAGACGTCTACGAAGTCACAGGGGGAGGATGTAACAGACCTATTTAAGTGTAATTGAACTATTTTATTCACGCCATGAACTCATGAACTGTAACCGAACTATTTTATTTAAACGCCATCTCGTGGCGATATGAAAAAACGTCAGTCGAACTCCAGCCGCCATGATGTTAGTTTACTATGTCTCTGTTATTCAACTGTTTGATGTTCCATTTGGTATCTGTTTCATTTTTATGTATATTTCTTTTGTTTGTAACCGTTCCTGTGTGCTCTGTTAATAAATCGTTTTAAAGCTAGCCGGCATTAGTGTCTATTGAGAAACAGCTACATCACATTGTCTCTTTAAATATAATACAGTGCGATATTATCTGGAGCTCTAATTGAAAATCATATTATGGCGGTTCAGTAACAATTATTATATAGTGCACTTATTACATTTGCTTTCCGTTCTTATTCAGGTTTCCTATACATTAATAATTTTACACGATAAAGTACTTAAAAACTATAGTTCAGATCCTTTTCTCGAAATGTATACCTTCCTTTAAAGTACCTGCTCCTACCTTGATTATAATTAAAGATAATATTTCATCTCTAAAAATATAAACACATTATAAATGAATAACACAAAGTCGTTTGAGCTCAATGAATTATATCAGTTATGCGATAATTTTCAAAATTAATAAGCATCGCTTTTACAGATAGACAAGAAAAATTCGATTAAAGACACTGTTATGCTATGTGACGATCTCTTCACATAAAACTCAAACTGATTTTTGCACCATGTTATGATGCGTAAAACAAACAAACAACAACAACAAAAAAAATCTTAATGTATTACCCCCTTTTTATATTTGAAGCAAATTACTAAGTGGTATTCTGAAGAAAAGAGCTAATATACAGAATGCAGAATTCCACTTCGTACCTTTGGGATAAGCAAGCTTAGCATCCTTAGCAGATCCTCCGTCGCCACATTCTTCCTTGTCACGTGGTAGACATTTTTCCCCGCTGCCCACCACAACCTCCGTGTTGTTCTTAGGACTCATAAAGTCAGACATGGAGAGGGTCCTCAAAATCTGATGCTGTTCTGGGTCTGATATATAAAGATGACCATCTACCGGTCCCACCGTAAGATGATAGCTGTAGGAAACTTGAGCTGGGCTGAAATAGAAATGATTAGTGTAACAGGCTCACATTATGACACATGTTTGTTGTCCTAACTAATTCTTAGCTATAATCTGTGCCAGTTAAATATGTAAGCCGAAGGGCTTGCCACCCAGGGGGCTAATCTTAATTGGGCTATCTAAAGATATAAAAATTAATAAGTTATTTAAGTGGGGTTAAAATTATTATAAAGAAGACTGATTTGGAGGTGCAAATGTCTTCGTCCAGTACAGGCCAGATTATACGTTTCGTGGTTAAGTATCAAAGTGCTGCTAAATACAATTCTTAGTAAGCATATAGTTTCAAAATCAAACACCAAGTAACTATAGTTAACGCAACTTTGGTCTTGAAAGCTGAAGGAAATAACAGAAAAGCGATTGTTACTAGCACATGATCACACTAAGAGAATGACTTGATTTTGGACGGTTGAACTTAATTAGCTATTTAACTTTTGCTTTTTCATTGGTAATGAGATCCAGAAATCAACCATCTTTTCTACTTGGAATTTCATTTTTGAATATCCGATGTTATCCGATACTTCAATTAACTGTTCTTTTTCATTCTATGACAATCTGTTCCGGTCAGGGTCCAATGGAAAGGATCAAAAATGAGTGAAAATAACCATTTGGAAAATAAATTTCGAATTGTGACCTCAGAGTTTCGAGATGCAAAGGTATATCATTGCATAATTCTTGATGATTGCGGCAAAGTTCACTAAGTCTATTTGCATAAGCAGAAGGATGCTTTCGTGGAGAGCTTTCTGAGAGAACCTGGCTCATATACACCTTATACATGGGAAAAAAAAACATGAAAACGCTCATGCAGCTACCCCGTAACCCAGGTAGGAACTACCAGTGTTCAGAGTTTTTACCGCTCGGCCGCTGATGGTCCATGTTCTTTTTTAAAGAAATCTAGGAGGACCACAAAGGCAGGCTTCGTAGACCACTTGTAGCTCGCTAAGCACAGACTGAGAAACGCTGTTCTAGCTCTCCTAGTATTTATGGGCTTGGGCCTGAAATTTGAAAATTTTCCGAATGTTATGAATAAGTAATATTTTCTTGACTATAATTTTAAAATGACCTTCTTACTTTATACTTATTTTCTTCAGATGTACATGCAGTTCGAAATCAGATAAATCACGAGATGGTACAAATTTTCATGTATAACGAACTGGAAAGATATTTTTCTATATGGAATTTTATGCCCATAAATCTTAGAGGGCTACACTTAGAAACGCTGTTCTAGAAAAAAGGTTGTTCTGTACTATTAAAAATGGGGCGCAGTAAATTCGCGTGTTTTATTTAGCTTTAAAAAACAAAATGCATCATTAATGTATTCACTGAGCACATTAATGTGTAGAGACATTAGGTATTTTTGAAAGCAGGAGAGATGAAAAATGAGCAATGCCCTCGAACCACGGACCTCTCGAATACGCGTCGAGTGTGCTCACCACTACACCAGAAAGGTATGCTAAAAAAGGGGGGGAGAAATGCCTTATAAATGTGCACACTAGTAAGTTCTGTTTTGCTATTCTGAGTAAGTCGTCCTGTATTCTACTGTAACACTCACAAGTGACAGTCTCCTTGCTTTATTTTCGAAACCTGCATTGCTAATACACCATCGTTACGAAAATGTTCCCAGCATGAACCACGAGAAGGCAGAACACTTCTCAGTTATGATAATAAAAGGGAGATACAAGTTCATAATGATCCATCAACTATAATGAAGAGTGAATTTTACAATTTATTTCAATAAAGAGCTGTTATATAAGAAATTCAAATCTTGAGTTATCCTCTTTCGAGACCGTCCTCGGAAGTCAATATTATTTATAACTCAATATTTAATAAATCAGTATTTAGTTCATCTTTAAAGAAAGCCTAAAACGTCAAAATTGTTTAATCTTCAAACCATTTTAGCATCACATGCAATTTATTATTTCCTAAAAACAATTTATCATCGTTCTTTTTCCTATTTGTACATATTTTGACCATGAATTAAAAATATACCGCAATAATGAGATCTTAATATAACTATTAATAACAGCGGGGATGATGATATGGTAATAAATTTATAGCTCTCCTAAAAATCTCTATATAAGCATCTTAATAGAGATTTCTGAAAATCTCTATATAAGCATCGCAAAAATTTTCTAGAAAGTTTTATAATTTGACGATATTTTCTACATTATCTGAGTAACTAAATGAAACTGGAATACGGGCATATGACATTTTTAACTGATGATAATGTATGTTTTAATTATTCGTAACACAAGTGAATATTACATTCTTTTTCAATAAAAATTGCTTTCCTTTGTTGGAATACAGGAAGAACATAAAGAGGAAAATTTTTCTGCACATATGAAACACATTAAAGGTGCACGATTTACTCAAGTGCATTTTACCTTGTTTTTATCATCGATTTGTTTCTCGTTGAAACGAAGAGATGGCGCCACCATTCAGTCCACTGTGTATCTTCAAAAGAAACATGGGCAAGAATGATTAATTTTGTAACAGAAGCCACTCTGTTATTTACTTTTATTTTATTGATTTATTTTTACTATAAAAGTCTAGTTGCTATTTTCGGAATTCGCAATCTCCGATTTCTCCTTAAGAGAAAAGCCACGTGCGGAATCCTACAATGTCATATGTGCCTCAGGGCTTAATTTTATGGATCCGGCATCGCGCTTTAACACAATAGCTTCGGCTATAGATAGAATATCCATTCTATTTATCTGAATTCCCGACACCAGACAGTTCCATTCGCCCTGCAAGGAAGTATACTATAAATTCTGCTCCTTTTAGGAAGCGAAATGTTTGCATCATTCATTAAATATCTTTATTATAAGGGAGCTGAGAATTTGAAATTGCTATGTAAGGTAATTATGTAAGGCACCTCGGCTACTAATGAGTGAATACAACAAGATTAATAACAAAATAAAAATGATTAAATGATAATTAAATATATAGAAAACTTTTCTAAATCGAAGGAACTTGAATTAAATGCATTTTTTTCTTCCATCAGTTATCCTCTAATTGTTCACATGCGACTAAAAATAAAATCGTCGGGCTGCTAACAATGTGGAGTTCTTTTGGTAAAACGGAAGATGGCTGATATAGCCTTGGGCTTCATATTGTGAGAAGGATTAAGTGTCTGGGTAGTTCGGTCCAGGGCTCCCTCCCCTTAAGCAGATAGCCTTCGAGTTCTTTGTCATAATTAAATAAACCAAACCAATCTAGGAAAGCGGTTTTCAACCTTTTTGCCTTCGAGAACCCTTTGATAAGACTTAAAATTATAATAGTATTCTTAACCTACCCCTTCACAGCCTATGATTTTCCTCCCTCTTTAATATTCCCACAATATATCTTACAATTGTATTAATTTAATACAGATTTAAGGAATTGTAGTGAATGAGGTAAAAGCATAAAATCAATCTTTTTTCAGAGGATTATAATTTTGAGGCTGCTTTAAAGAAATTTTCATTGAAAAGATTCAAAATCCTGTGATCTTCCTCTCTTCCTTTGAGAAAGTTATATTTAAGTGACTCTTGCAATCTATTTAACCCCTTGATATACACTGACGAGTTGTCATTCATATCATGGGAGATGTCATTCATATCATGCGTCATTGTAGACTTTGACGTCTCCGGCGGACGCCGTGCAGTATATTATTATGTTCTTTAACTGCTGCAGTCGTGCCTTGACACTGTTCTGTATGTTGTCCCCTTCTCAGCAGACAAATATCTTGTTTTGTATGTTTTCAACCTCCTCTCTTATTTGTATATCAAGGGGTTAAGTAGGTTATCAAGTCCTCGTTACGAAGTGAAGATAATATTCTGGCATAAAGTAGTAAAGTGCCTCAAATCCACTACTCCGAATTTTTTCTGCATTAGATCCCCCAAATTAAAATTTTTGATTATAGTAATGTTACGCCATCCCCTCTGTTAAGAGCACGAGCGTTCTCTGCTTAACGGGAGGGGTGCCTTCGTTGAGGAACATTTTAAGAAAAGCTGGTTCGTATTCACATCACACATGGAGAAGACATCATTGTAGCCAGCACGCTCTTTTAGAACAGAACCCAGGTCGAACTAACCAGGTCGTATTCAGCAACTTTATCCCTCGGCCGCTAGTAGAGGGAATGTGTAAGGAATCAAGTAACATGGCAAATGTGGGCGGGACTATTTATTCTAATTATTTTGGTTTTGTTCACATATCAGTCAAGAACGGTCACATTGGAACTCCTTTTAGTTGTTTCCGTTTTATTTAAACTTCTTGAAAAGTTTCCCTTTTATCAGCATTTATTACACACTTTGCTGCTATCCGACACTACTGATTATGTTTTCTCGTACCCCTGATTAACATGACATCTAGATCCTGACTAAATAGATCCTGACTAAATAGATCTTGACATCGCGTATTTAAAGGAGTACGAGCACCACCGTTTAGGAACCAACGTTCAAGAGAATACAGCAAATAGTTATCCTTGGACTGTGTTGTATTGCCCACTACAATTATTTAATATGTTGTTATGTGTTTTATTTACGTTATTAGCAAGGTACCTGTTACCCAAGATTTTTTGTGTCATTAACACGCCACACATTTTACATGACGTAATCAGTTTCAAAATACATTTGCACTGTAGCATGTAAGTAGCGTGTTTATTGGAAATAATTTAAATACATTTTCAATGCTACATTGACTGCAATCTTTACTTTCAATATTACTCTGCGGTTTTACAGAGAAAAGAAGTCAATTAAAGATTTACACCTTGCTAAAAAATAACCCTTCTTACAATTTATTTTCATGCAATAATACGTTGTACATACTGCTATGATTTTTACAAAGTTTTATAAGTTTCATTGACAAATATTTCATAGGTATCCTTTAAACTGCTTTACGTCGCAAAGACATCATAGACAGTCTCTGTGCTGCAAAGTGCATAAGTTTTAAAATGTTTACACAGTGCAAGAATGTTTACAAAATAGAATTTTAGAATTGTTTTAGAATGCTTACACACGGCCAGAGCGATACTCATTCTTTGTTACACTTTTTTTTTAATAAGAAGGTTATAACGCCTATTGCTGGATAATTGATAAGGACAGACAACACTGTCACCCAAATCAATAACCAAAATGAAGGGAAGCAAAATATGGAAATTAGAATAAGTGAGGAATACAATAAGAAGATGTGTGTGCATGCAAATACTCCTTTCATCACTTATTCATCATGCAATAGCACTGAAAAAAGATTTAAAGGAATTGACATGTGCGGGCAGTTGTTTTACTAAGTGAAAGGTTTACGGGAAGAATTTAACTGACGATGCTGAAAATTTCGATGTGTCTTCCCGACATCCCTTTGATGATTTTACTTATGGCCGTTTCATTGGAGATCGAAGAAGGGCGAAAAATAAGAGATGTTGTCAGGAAGTTCATCCACCACAGCTTTACGGCTGCGGAAAACACTTAAACAACTGAAACGTGTAGCCAATGTTACATGGGAAGTTGTGTGAGATGTACGACGCCTGCAGGAGGCAAGTACATTGCCTTTTCGGCAAAACGAAACCAGCGCACAAAAGCTTTGAAGAAGCTAGTGAATGAAGTTTCTTGCTACCACAGAAAAGCGGATCTATCGATAAATTGTAGCCAGGTGCTTGGAAGAAGAGAACCATTTGTCCGCTGATCATTTGAGTCTGTTACATTGTCCAGACACCGTTTGCAACGATGTCACGAACATCGCAATGAGACTGGACAAGACTGGGCTTGTGTACTATTCTCAGATGAGAGTTAACTTCAGTCTGTCATGGGTTGTAGCTGCTAACTGTTCTGGTGTGAGAGTGGTACTGTTTATCGTCCAGAAAATATTCACCAAAGGGACCGGTATCATGTTGTGGGCCATGACCAATGGCCAGCATCATGACCAATGGCCGCACACTCCTACAAGTAGATGCAACTGGAATTATGAAAGGCCAACGATACATTCACAAAAGTTCTACTGCCTTTTACATGGTGCTTTCAGCTATATATTTCTTCTCATGGACGACAACGAGCTACGTCATCGAACACTTCCTATTCGGGACTGGCTAGACAACGAGAATATTCAGCTCCTCGCATGGCCAGCACTTCTTCCAGATCTAACCCCAGTTGAAAATATATTGGAGTGCAACGAAATTTCCATCATTTTAGTTTATACCAAACATTACTATTATTTATTGGTAATAAATAAAATTTATTAATTGATTCCCATGCATTACATATTACCGAATTTCTATCAAATAATGCAGAAAAAACTGTTCAACCCACCTTAGTTCAACTATTGTGGTAACCTGCCCGTCTGTTGTTATTTTCCGTATGAGGTTGAAGTCTCCAACATATATTGTACCATCCGGTCCACTGGTTAATGCCACGGGAGCTAGCAGTCGTTGAGATTTAGCCAAACCATTGCATCTCTGGCACTGAAGTGGTCTCTGTTGCCCGTCTCCCATTTTCGTCAGCAGCAACTTTGGTTTGTTTTTGAGATAAATGTTATTTCCATCCCCTTTCTGTAGGATACCTATGGATTACAAATCAATAAATCACAACTGCTATATTATTTAGAACTCCCAATTCACTTACCATGAATAATAAATGACATCTACGATAATGCACATATGAAAAGAAATCCATTAATATCTTTAAGGCATCATTACGTCCAGTCGACAATTAATTATCTTAGTGAAAATGATAGGTGACGTAGTTAGAAAAATTCTTAGAATGAGTTCAACGTGAATGTTAAGCTTTGTCTAAAGTTCTACTGTAATGGAATCCTTATTTTCAACAATAATGTAGGACTCTCCACTGTGTACCTTATGTTACAGTTGAATATGAAGTATCTTAAGAACTAGTAAGCGAATAATCCCTTGAGTTCGTGAGATAGAAAACAACAACTAAGAAAAGTGAAATAACCTTTTATTATTCCAACTAAAGTTGTTTAATAGAACTCCGTCTTGGAGTTGTACAATAAAGCTGACACTCAGGCTTCAACTTAAACTAAGAATTAAAACTTACCTAATCTTAAAAAGATATAGCCGAAGCTATCAAGATTTGAACGGAGTTGGCCCCTTGACGCTAACTGATTGCGAAGCTATTAAGTCCTAAAGTACGGCCGAGCGTAATAATAGCTTAAGAGAGAGAAGCCTAAAAAGGCGGTCGCGTGCTAACCAGAATCTCTGATTCTCTCTGACTAAGACAGTAGAACTTCGCGGTTGAATACCGCTCTTCCTCCATTTGCATTCAAACGTGATTCTAAAACTACGTTCTGGCCGGAAGTGGTAAGTTGAAATTAAGAAGCGATAGGAAAGGAAGTTTAACTCAAAATTTAACTGTTAATAAAATTAACATAACTCATACAATAAATATAGCTGTTATCTTTTATGGTATATCGTACAAACTGAGTTTACAACTAGAAAAAAAGCAGCTATAATAAGCTGCGCAGGGATTTCTTAGGTAAGGATCCTTTTGAAGAATGTGGCTTTAAGAAATTATTTTACATGATCTACAAAAGAGAGTTGAATAAGATCAGACAAAGGAAGGCTTTGCAATTCCATTACATTTTACAAGCTTGTTTGGTAAGATGTCATCCCTAAACTGTATATATTACTAAAATATCCATCGTTATTAATCCTTAAAACTGCATAACGACCTTGTAGATATGCTTTGCGTTGTACAACAACTAGTAATTGTAGTAACTTAGATAGTTGTAGAATTAGGTAAATGTAACTATCGTCTACGGCTCATAGTGCATTTGATAATTAGCTTGAGATACTTATTGCATGTTTTGAAAAATGATACTTTATAGCAGAGCTTTAGAAGCATCCATCGCTACCAAATTAATGAACACAAAATAAATTATTTCACAGGATGCACATTGGTATTTTTACCTCATTCCTTATTTAGTATGGCCCACCATCGGCCGAGCGATAAAGTCGTTGAACATTGGTAGTTCGGTCCGAGGTCTGAATCCCGCGATCGGGCTGGCTGCATGGGCGTTTTCCCACAAGCGAGCCAGTTTCCGTTAGAAAGTCCTTTACGAAAGCATCCCAACCCTTAGCCAGATAGTCCTCGAAGCCCGCAAGTCTTATTTAGTATATAAGTACTGAAAAAAAAAGCAGAAAGTGAAGTTTCGCTCAAATGCTCGTAACGCACATAAACATATCTTTTAGCGACATCTGATCAGCTTAAGGTCTTCCCTCAGATAAAGTCGCTTGGATAATGACAGTTCAAAAGTTTCACTTGCAAGGAGGTGATTCAATGTTATTATTAAAATCACCTTTCAACTTTATTAAAAAAAAAAAAAAAACTACGCAAATATACGTTTCTGTTTGCTGTTGAAAGGTTAATAGTGTTACGAATTTCGTGTATATGTACATAATTCTAGTGAAATTACATGTAAATTGTAGTATCTCTTACATAATAGGATATTACAGGCATCAGAATGCGAAACATCTTCGGAAATATAGGGTTACAGGGAGTTTAACACTGTATCAAATCTCCATTCAACATTGAGTTAACAATTTGGCGAGATAGCGCTAAGCTGGAGATGGTTTTGGTGACTAATTTTTGTCGCTAGATTTGGCAAGAAATCTTTATTGGTCGTTAAGCTTGGCAAACATTCGGCGGCATTTTGGTGCAATCTTTGTTACTGTAATTGATCCGGCCCTATGTAACTCCACCTCTGTAGGTGCTTTTGAGTGAAGTGTTCTGGAACTGTAAATTGTTTTTGGAGAAATAAATTTCACCAAGATCATCGGTTCTGTGTGTATTCAATCAATTAAGGAACCGTTAAAAGCACATAACAATAGGTAACCAAAGGAAAAAAAAACAAGCATTTTTATTTACATTTAAGCGAAAAAAGTGAGTTGTGAACGTCTTTAAAACGCTTATAAATATCATATGTCTACTTGAAGACTACTGCTTTTTTTAAAGTGGTTTTGTTTGATTATACATTTCCATTCGCTCTGATCAACACAATAATTAGTAATGCTGATTATAGCATTAGTCTCGAGTTTGAATCTCAGGAAAAAAAAACATGAATAAATGTGCATAAATGTATGGTATTGAAGAAAGCACTTGAGATGAAATTTTTGCCCGAAAATTTGGTAGTAGGAGAAGCAGAGAACTGCTACGTTATTTTCTTCCTTTACATTCGTACAGGGTTCGTAGATTTGGAGTGAATAACGACGACAGCACTTGATAGAATATCGAAACATACTTTATTGGCCGGTGTTAATCAGGACAGCTCCAAAAACACGTTTTACAGTCGTCGAAGATTTACTATAAACTCGCTGGAACAATCAGCGACACAGCCTTCGCACTGTCAGGCAATAACGGTGGAGACAGCTTCACTGCAAAGCACCAGAGTACAGCTCCCGACTCTGCTCAGTCGTTATCAGAACTCCACGTACTCTCGAGACTCTCCACGTTGCAACTCGCGATGCACTCGACGACACACTGAGCACAGCTCCCGGCTCAGTCGTTCCTGGAGTTTAACACACTCTCTCGACGATGCACTAACCGCGATACACTAAGAGACTCTTCGATGCACTCGACGACCAACTCGGCGCTAGACTTCGAGACACTCGCTCAATGACTGACTATCAGCTCGCTAGACGAGGCACACTAACTGACTGTGGACCAGCAGGGTTTATATAGCTTTCGGCTTGTGTTCGAGAATATTCTGGGCTAAACCGGAAAGTATTCGTTCCAGAAGGCTTTCCATCCGTCCATGGGCTATCGCCAAATCAGCGATTTCTCGCCAAATTTGGCAACCCTGCCTTGACATTTTATAGCAACCCTAAAACTTGCTTTGCGTGGAAGCCATCTCACCGCGCCTTTACATTTCGTAACAGTACAGAACCTTTCATCCGGCCTTCAGGAGCTTTTCCATCGAAATTGGAATACATTAAATGTTGCACTGTCACTTATGACAGGGCAAAGACTACGCCCAGTGACAGGTACTTCTTTCTAGTCCACGATAAATTTGTGGTTTTGATTTGATTGAGGTTCAGAACAGGAAGATTAATAAAGCCATAACATGAATTGCATTCAACATTATCTCGAAAACCTTCTTGTTTGGCTACTTTCAAATTCATTTAAATGTATGTGAAGTTTCTACAGAAGTTTTCATCAGCAGTTTGCATCTAAAGGTTTCTCAGCAGCTAGGAAGAAACTATAAACAGGGCCTGCTTCAGAAGGCTAAGCACCCTAGAGGATTGCAAATTGCTCTCCCCCCGCATAAATTAGATATATTAATAACTAAAATCAAAATATATCATTATTTAATTTTCTTTCTGGACAGCACCTTAAATGGTGCCCTCCGAAAATCCCGAAGCGTAGGGGGCTGCCTACGTCGCCTGTGACTAGAGTTAGAAATTCATGTTTATCAACATCGCAATTGTAAGGTAAAAAAGCTAAATCCGGAACGTTTAGAAGCGAATGAAAAAAGACGTATAATTTAGCATCAGTATGAGCGCCATTATAAGTTAAGCACAAAAATTGCTTTTGTAAACAGAAAATTGATACTGTTCCGAAAGCTGCTTCACTTACATCGTTTGATTTCTAAAAGGCAATTAAGTCTGTAGAGACCTTAGGATATTTTTGGAAGCAAGAGATATTGAAAAATTAGCAACGCCTTCGCCGAGAATCGAACCACGGACCTCTGGAATACCGGCCCAGCGTGCAGAACCACTACACCACTACACCACAAGAGGTACACTAGGAAGGCGGGAGAAATACCTTAGAAGTCTCCCTTGGAATAAGATACGATGAATAAGTTAAGAGACTATAAAATTCTATTCTAATATGTCGTTCAGTGCCTCCATTCCCTCAGGTAAATGGTATCTAAACCCAGAGACTCGTTTTGAGTTGTAAAACTATATGCAGTGTTAAAGGCATTCTCTATTTCGCTTTTATAAGATCTCTTGTGACGTCGGAGTGAAAGGCAGACTATGTCATTTCCCTCCCATCAACACTTGATGCTCATATATTCTCCTCTAAACACGGTAGTCAAATTACATAAAACGACGGGCGACTGAACTTGTTGACTATACCCTTTTCCACGGATTGTGTTCGTACGCTTGAATCGAAACGGAGCTATGTATGGACCTATAACGTTCAATTGAATCCAAAGCATCTAAAATCAGGAGGGACCACTCAGACCAAAACAAATCGACCTCCCGAGCAAGCAGACACATTCATTAATTCACTGCATTAAACAACACAACCGGACAGACAATCTACAAGGAGTGCGGCCGCTTCATTGATTTCGAACTAATCTGCCCCGGATGTATCGTTTCCAACTGCTCACAGCAGCCTCCCGACAGGATGAGGTGAGGGGAAGTCGAGGATTATTACCTTTTGAATGACTGCCTCGCCACCTCCTTCGTCATCCTGACACACTCACGATTGGAACTGAAATCAATTCACTCCCCGTCACTTGTTCCTGCTTCTGCAACGGATATTTAAATTCGGAGACGAAGTAGGATTTTGAAGTTGATGAAAGGCTGTGATTAGAAAATGCAGTTTTACTAGTCTCAAATTTTTCGATAATGTGCGCAAATAATGATGGATTTCTCAAGAATATTCCGAGAGAGCTAGATACATATTTAAAGAAATATCTCACTTCAAAGTTTATTTGGAAAATGTTAAACATGTAATTTCTTATACTATGCAACTCGCAAAGATTAATTTAAATAAACAGTTTTTGATAAGCATATTTTTCTTTATTCCCCAACCCCCTTCGCAAAATTCGAATTTAATACTTATTTAAGACCTGCGCCTTCGAGATATTTATTGTGGGATTAGTCAATAGGTGTAGGTTCTATGGATCTATCTCTCTGTGAGACAAAATGTCCTGCTTAAGTTTGTGAGATTCTCACTAGTGTATTTCTCAGTTACTGTAGAAAGTGAGCAACCTTAAGAACTAGTTAGCGAATAATCGCTTAAGTTCGTGTGACAAGAAACAACAAGATGGAAGGGTAACCAACGCTTTATTATTCCAATAAGATTTAACAGAACTCCGTCTTGGAGTGTACAATAAAAGCCGACACTTGGGCTTGAACTTAAGAGACTAAGAAATAAACTAAAACTAAGATTAACCAAAGAGATATAGCCGAAGCTATCAAGATTCTAATCGAGTTGGCCCCTTAACTCTATTATATTAACGAAGCTCATCAAGGACCTGAGTACGGCCGAGCCTAATAACAGCTTTGAGAAAGAGTAGCCAAAAGGCAGACGCGCGCAAATCAGAAATCTGATTTTCTCTAACTCAGCAAGTAGACTTCGCGGTTTAAATACCGCTCCTCCTCAATAAGTATTCAGAGGGATTCCAAAACTACGTTCTGGCCGGAAGTAGCAAGTTGAAGTTAAGAATTTGACGGCAAAGGAACTTAAAATTTAACTGTTAATAAAATTAACATAATCCTTACATATAATGAAACGGGACATAGTCATATGCCTAAGACGATGCTAGTTTTCAAGTGTCATTCGAGGATTTCAGATCTAAAAATTTTCTCTCCAGGTGCTGGTTAAATAATTTTTCTATATAAAGGCATTTGTCACTTGTCAGCGGCGAGTTCATATGTGTTATTAAAGATTGAAAAAAAAAAAAAAAAAAAAAAAAAAAAAAACTTATTTGGTGAAAATGTTTATTTAAAAAGTAGTTGTCTTTTTTATTGTTATTATTAGGGGTTCTTTTAGCAACTCTGCAATTGATGATATTCTTATAATGTAGATCTTCAAATTGTAATGAACCTCAGGACCGTAACTTTAGTTCCTATAGCTCTAACAACAACTGAGCCATATAAATGTTTTCTTTAGATCAGGGATTCTCAACCGGTGGTAACCGTACCACTGCTGGTACGCAAGAGAAAAACAGGTAGCAGTCAAAGAAATAAAGTGTTCATAACTACTTTTTTTAACTACTTTAAAGTTTTTTTAACTATTAAATTCAAAATTCTCGAGAAGAAAACTGGTTAAGAAGACTGGTTAACTTAGGCTGAACCGGAAAAAACAATTTAAAGGAATTTAAAATAAAGGTGTTAAAATTTTGTTGCCTTTTTGCAAAACCTATTTGTGTGGACAAGTATTTTCTTCCATGCCGTATTTGGAAAATAAATACAGAACAAAATTAAAAGTGGATCCTAATTTACGGTTAAAACTAAGTGAAATAAAACCAGACATAAAGAAATTGAACTCTCTTAAGCAGGCCCAAAATTCGCACTAAACTTTATTAGAATTAAATTATTATAACTTAAATTTTGATATTTAAAATGGTTACCAATTTTTAATCGAATATTTTTATGCGTGCATATTTAGCACGCATAAAAATATTCAACAGGCCAATAGGTTATGCAAAGCCTGTTGTTCAATAAATAGCCAACAGGTTATGCAAAGGGCAAAATATAATGTTTTTTTAATATTTGAAAAATTGAAAAATAAACATTGTAAAATGGAGTGGTGGCACTAAAGTTTTTCAATTTTTGTTAGATAGTACGTAGTTTAGATAGCATTACACCAAAGGTTGAGAACCGCTGATTTAAATCCATAAACTAGCGTATGATATAAGTCTACTCGTAATATCACAAAAGTGTTTCTACAAGTAACATAAATGTATTACGTATAACTTCGAAAACAAATCCTCGTTAAATGTCAACTCCTAGTTGAGGATTAAAAGGATTACTTCAAAAAACAAAGTTATGCTTGTTTATGAAAAAATTATTATTGCAAATGATTACGTAAAACAAAACTGTCTATGGAAAATATATGAAAAGCAAAGATGGATGGATGGATAACAGTTCGGAGAACAGATGGCATCCTAACATTCAGTTTCTTTTAATACACAATAGTATGTAATTAAATTATACCAAATTTGGGACATACATGTTTTGTACAATAAAGTAAGAAAAGTGACACAGAAAAAAAGTCCAATGAGGTCTCGATAAAAAAAAGTTGTTCTTGTTCATAAAAAAATTATTTTAAATGATCACGTAAAATATAACTGTCTATAGAAAATATGAGAAAAGAATTGCACGATGGTACAGTCACTTTTATCCACAACAGTATGCAATTAAATTATATGGAATCTGGAACATGCAAGTATTGTACAATACAGAAAAAAAAACTGTTAACCAACTTTCTTAGATGAGTATCAACTCAGGAACATTGTTCTTTTGAGAAATGTATAAAATTTTGTGAAGAGTTTGTCAAATTATATTGAGAAACTGAACCTAAAAATTTATGAATTATATCAGTATAGTTCGTGTTCTAAATTTTATTTATATTTTATGAGTGCATCTGTAAGTGTATTTTATAGAAACTATGTTTTTAATTTTATTCCTAATTTAACATGTATAGTTACACAAAACAGTCAATAGATGGCGGGAGCTGTCTGCAAGATCTTGTTTTATGAATAAGTCTGTTTCTTTACTTTTTGTAGATGGCATCGGATTTGCCGCGCACATTATGCTTCAAACTTTTGCTTGTAGTGTTATAAAAATTCTATTAATATGTCTGTTTTTGATAATATCTCATTGGGAAATTTACGTTTTAATTGAAATGTATTTTTTAGTTTCTAAATATTGAAGGTATATTGGAAACAAATACTCTGATAGTGGACTCATTGTGTTTAAGTATTTTTTAAGGTTTGCAGAGGGTGTTAGTACATTTTTTAGACGACTTTGCTTTGCTATAAAATAATCGTCTGAATAGAAAATATTTTTCTAATTGCAACTATATTTTTGAAAGGGTAAATTATCATATGCTATTTGACAATTTTGTTTTTATGCAAAATGGTGCTTTTAAAGAAGCAATGGGCGAAAGGCTATGTTTGTGATTTTTCCGAAGAAAATTATTCGTATTTAGTTATTAAAAATACTGTGAATGCCATGATGTTTCGATATCTAAAGAAACGATAGAGAATATTGTCGATAAGAAAAGAAAATATCGTCAAAGTTTGGCCTCAAGGAGAAAAATTGTTCAAAATACGCATTCAAGGAAAAAACGGAATGTTTCGAATGTTGCAAACCAAAGTACTTTAATGTTAAAAGAAAATCTTCGAAGTCAAAGAGCAGTTGCATAATCATTAAAATGATCAATGTATACTGTAAATAAAGTGAATACTGTTGATTTGAACCTTAAAAAGGCGAAAAAAGATAATATTCATCGTTTTTCTCCACGACTTATCGCTGAATCATGAACGCGCTCCATAATTCTTTGTGAGAAACATTTATCCGAACTAAAATGGAAAAGTGTTGTCATAATAGATGAAACTTGAGATATACATTGAACATTACTGATAAACCTTACTTAAATGGTTGCAATAAAAAGAGATCCATTCATATCATCAAAGAGAAGGAAAAAAATGTTAAAACATGGTTCAAGATAGCTCAGGAAAGTTTTTCTAAGGGATTTATGATTACTGCTGGTTTTTCTAGTAAAAATAAATTAAAAATAAAGAGAGTGGAGAAAAATGTTAAGATCAACTTCCCATATAAAATACCTTCTCTTTATACACAATGGGATCAATCAGTAGAAGTTCATCAAGACAAAGCAAGCAGCGACAAATTAAAATCTACAGTTAATTTTCTGGAAAAAATGGAAAAAGAACAGGGTATCCCTATTAATACCCTACTAAATCCCGACATTCATATCCCTACTAAATCTCCTCATGTATTATCCACGGACGTTTGCGCTTTTGGACTTGTAAAAAGCGTATTGTCCAAACATCGACGTACAACCCTCCTTGGACTTTGGAAAGCTGTTCAAGAAGAATGGGATTAAATACCTCTTCCACTACTAAAAAAAGCTTTGTTGTCTTTGAAATGACAGTGTAGAAAGATAGTAAAGATAAAGAGTTTTCAAATGGAATATTCAAAATAAAAAAATTGTGGAGAAAATATTTCTGAAAATACAATGAAAATAATTTAAAAATGTGTGAACAGCATTTGTTTATTAAGGGTCTGTTCAGAACAACCGTTGACGGGTAATCTCGGCGTAGTTCTAATTTCGGGTTTTTTTTTTTTTTTTTTTTTTTGACTGCCCTTCCTGATATATTTCAGATTTTTTTGGTCATTAAAACTTAGTAATCTTCAAAGGTTTTTTTTTTCTTTTCTCAACTTCATCTTATTTTTATATAAATGATCCGAAAGATCCGAGATTCAAAATGTTCGAGAAAATTTTAGGATTCGGATTCGAGAAAATTTAGAATTCATTCTACCTGCATTTTGAATCTGGGAATCTGCTCCGCATGAATAACGATGTGCGATCATGACGTAAAGTTTCTGCAGTTTAGCGTAAATTTGTCTTCAGATTTTTCAGAATTTTAAAGAAGGATCACGTATCATTTCAAGTACTCTAAAATTTAATTTGTTTTTCTATTTTTATTTCTTGATAGAAAGGAATGATATTGACTCTTTCTCATAAGTCATAAACATGTCATTTAAAAGTGCTGAGAGCAGCTATTTTAAATTAAGCTTTCTCTTAATTATTTACTATGAATATTTTCCCCGTTACCTAACAATAATTGAATTTAACACTAAACACCTTTCATCTTCACTCGCGTTATAATGCATCATTGAAGAGAAGCGAACGAAATATAATTAACGTACAGAGGATAAAGAGTCTTAGCGGATTATGAACTTCTAGTACAGCCTTGCACAAAAGTTTCAACAGCTTAGTGTTGAATCGTAGTTCTGTTTCCTTTATTTATTATTACACTATACGATCATAAGCAGTTAGTTATTTTAGTAATGTCCTTATCATAACATTTTAGAAGAAATAGATTTAAATCTAAATGCATCAACTATTTAAATTTAAATGCATCAACAGACTGGAAAAGTCCTAAAATAAATTTCTGAAGCAAAATTGTGACGTTATCATTTATTAATATGAAGGTTACCACCAAGAGGGTTAGAATAGATGTCACAAAAGCCTTGATGTCACAAAAGTGAAGCCAAGGAAATGTCAGCAATGTGACGTCACTACTTATCATGGCCGCCATACAACCTACAGTTAAGACTATAGAACATATTGTTAAATAAAATTACATTGACTTTGAGAGCAAGTAACAATGTCCGCAGGCTCAGAAAAGTATCTTTAGGCATTATTTACATAAAACACCATTGAAACTTCCACATCTTCCACGCTTTACCAAATATACATTTGTGTTATAGCTACCATTTACACATCTTAATATACCTAAATTTGATTAAATTAGAACGGGTGACTTATAAACGTTCAATGAATAGCTAACACGTAGACAATACCGATTAGAATATAAACAAAACGAACTAGAACACAGTCTATGGCAGAGATCATGATAAGTCGTGACGTCATACCGTAACGTTTCCTGGCTTCATTTTCATTGCACGGGACATACGGGGAGGCTTACTCCATTTACTTTAACCTCGTTGGTTGCCACGCTTATACAGAACAGTTGGATAACTCTGACAATGTGGCAACTAAGGAATTGTTCGCTGGAAAAGTAAACAGAAGATGCATTCCGAAATCGAACATGCAAGATTTCTTTAGCAATATTAACTCGTATATGAGCATGAGACATGTGACGTTAATTTAGAATATTTAAATTTAATAATTACCTAATAATTAATTATCAGATTCAGATAGCCTTAATATCCGTATTTAGGAAAATAACTTTACTTAAATTGATTAATTTAAAAGTAAGCATTAATTAAATCTCTTAATTAAAATTAATCAATAGAATTTTAATTCAGAATATCTGAATTTTAAATTTTAGAAGTTTAAGGTTAATATCTTGAAAAACGTTAACGTTAAGAGCTATTGTGAAGATTTTTTTGCTCTTTCAACTTTTTGGCAGGTGGTGGCAACCGTGTCGAATGGGAATTATTATTTTAAGTATGTTACAGAGTATTCATAGGTTAGTAATTATTTTAAGTATGCTACAGAATATTCGTTGGTATTATTGTAGCATGCTACAGAGTTATTCGTTGGTTACTTTAATTGTGGCAGAGCAATGGAAGGATGTCTGCATAAGAGGAGAGAGGCTTCGTGGAGGACGTTCCGAGGGAAACTGGCTCGTATGCACGTTACACAGCAAGAAAACCACGGAAGCGGCCATGCAGCCAGCCCGTTCGTAGGGATTCGAACCGCAGACCGAACTACCAATATTCAGCAACTTTACCGCTCGGTCGCTGGTGGGCTAGTATGCTACACAGAACAGGAATATTCGACATCTATAAAAAAGACTGTTTCGAAGTAATAGATATGTTATACAATTAACCAAATGAAATGGATTATAATCTTCCTATATTTTACAAATATTGTTTTTTTTTTTTTTGGGTTTTTTTTTTTCCAATGCAATGTGAACAATAACAAATGTAACCCAGTCCATTAATCCATACATGGACGGATGTGGTGGTCTCTTTATTATAGAGGCACCTAATAGGTAGGCCACCATCGCCTTTCCTATGAAGGGACGGACAGTTACAACCATGCCTTCTCCGGGATTCGAACTCAGGCTCTTCGGCATCATCGCAGTCAGCTTCCCTGACCTGAGGAGGCTATTTTACAAATGTTTACAATGGAGATGATTTTAAACAAGCAATAGGGTTCTAACGGAGAAGTGATTTTACAGGCTTATTTACCCCATCGAAGCAGCAAAAATCCTTTGCAGCAGTGCTCTAATATTGTAGCAATCCTTTGCTGCAAAATGCAGCAGCGAAATCCTAAATGAATTGCAGTAAATGGTTAAGACTCTTAAGACAGGCGCTATGATGCGATTGAAGCACGTGTTCGCTAGCGCATGTACATCAAATTCCAGAAGGCGCAAAATATGGACTGATTAACAATTGTCTCAACCCTCACAGATATATATTAAGTTTATTAAATGATTTTATAAATTTATAAATATTGTGGGCCTCCTCGCCAGGTTATTACGGTTTGCGGACGAATGCGAAATGCTACAATTTGCACCGTTGGTTTGTTTATATCTTTGATCGTTCTCAAAGTTTCATGGCAATTCTTGTCAGAAAGTTCGATAGGTTTCCGAGTAAATTGCTTCTAACTGTTTTAACTACATCTGTACCATATCGCAAAGTACATGAAATCTTTTGTTGGGTACTGGATAAAAAATTTAAAAGTTTACTCAGCATATAAAATTACTTACCTTCGTGAAAATTGTATTTGTGATGTATGTCCAAATTCCATCCACCAATGTCCGAAACGCTCATATCATGACCACTAACTTGAGTCGTCTGTACTTCCCAAATGATCTTCATGCATGACGCATATTCGTACCCCACGAAAACTGCAAAATTTACAGTTATGAGAATACAAATCACACGAACAATCCTACATAGTCTGCGAATTCATGAAAGAATGTAAAATATTTTGGCATCATATATAATGAAAATAAAACCTGATGTGGACATGACATCCTATCAAAAATTGAAAGGTATAGAAAAACATAAAACCCCAAATACAGTTAAAACAATTAAACAAAATTTTTACAATTAAACTTAGAATTTCTACTCAAACACAAGCAATTCGGCCAGCGGGAAAAAAGGCAGATTTTTTTGGTTCACAAAACCGAAAGTTTGCTTTCAGTTTTGTGAACTTTGTGATGAAAGTTTACTTTCAGTTCCACTCCGCCAAAACACACTGAAGGTGCAGAAACTGACTTAATTAATCATTCTGCTAATTGTCAAATGTAAACAAATATAGCTGCTAAGTTAGGCTTAGCCACACTTAAACAATATTTAAATTATTAATTCTGCAATTATTGCATGCAGATTAATTAAAGACATAGAAACCTTAACCAGAATATAACAGCAATATAATTTAATCATTTTAAAGCAAAAAATACACAATTTACCAATATATAAGAATAAAAAATCTGAGCTCACCGAGCCGAGTAACAGAATGGGTACACTTATATTTATATACTTTTGGTGAGCCTGATAGCATCCAAAGAAGGATGTGCACAATTATATTTTATAGCAAGCTTATATATAAAATTTCAACGTTTTAAGGCTGCTCGTTTTTGAGTTATGCGAGATACATACGTGCAGATGCGTACATAGATACGATACATCTTACGTGTTCTTTGGAAATATCATTCAGAAGTGAGATTTTCGACACAAATTTGTGTCATACCTAAATATATAATTACTAGAACGTGGAAGATATTAGCGTTACTTAAACCGCGAAAATAAGTAAATTTCTTATCAAACTGGTAAGAAAAGCCCTGGGATTATGATAGTTTGCTTTAGCAATATTTAGTAAACAGTAAATCCTTCATAGGCATTAAATGCTTGTGGAATCATTAGAGATTTTGATGCCGTAGACGTGAAAAATGTTCTTTTTGAAGTTCGAACTTTGGTTTTGTCGAATACGCTTCTAGTATTCTTCAAATTCCACCCCGAAAGCATGCGGAAAAAAGGGAGAAAATACTTTATACGCTTCAGTTGTACTGTAGAGTGATTAGGTTATTTCGCAGCAAGAGACGAGAAATGAGCAGTCCCTTCGCCGGGACTCGAACCCAGACCTCTAGATCACGCGCCGAGTGTGTTATCATTACATTGCGAAGGTATGCAGAAAGAAGGGAGAAAAAGCCCTTTTAAAGGACGACTGGGGATTAGGCTACACAGTCGCCAAATCCTGGGGGGGGGGGTTTAAGAATGCTCATTCATCAACATTTTTTTAGCTCGGGCGCTACTGTAGAAGAGTCATTAGGTATTTTTGAACAGGAGACATGAAAAATGAGAATGCCTTCGCCGGGACTCGAACCTGGATCTCTCGAATACGCGCCGAGTATGCCACCGTTACACCACGAAGGCAAGCAGAAAGGAGGGTGAAAATACCTTATAGTAATTATGTATTTTTATATGTATTTTATATGATTTTTTTTTTTTTTTTGTTTTTACTTGGCGCAGCCCTTGTTTGTCATAAAATCTTGTCGATTAGGTGGATGGGGCTGCGCCTTATTTGTCCTTATAGTACTACCCGGGATTCGGATGATACCCGAATAGTCCGCCCGGATGTCCGGACCCTGCTCTCTCCTTATAGTACTACCAATTAACTTAAAAGAATATCGAATTAATTGTTTCGCTCTCATTCTACGCACGGCTTACTTGTGAAAAATACTATAACCTAGTCTAGAAAATTCTTCCATTTCTGTTACTAAGACATAAAGCTTCTTTACTGATCCAAGATTCGAATAGACTTATCAATGTCTTTTCGTCGAGGAAAATTCTTGAAAAACACTTTCTTTCGCAAAATAATCCGATTTTCTGTTTTCTGCAATTCTGACTGGCCATTTAATCCGAAACTGTTGAGCATTCCCTTTGTGTGCATACCTTTTCTGCTCTAAAGTGTTTATGGAGCGATCGGTACTCGAGAGCTGTATGATTTGGAAGGATTACTATGCTCTGAAAAATATTGCCGCCGGTGTTAAGGTAATCATCTTATTAACAAATGTGTTTAAAGGTACCCTTTTGTAGAACTCTGTTGTTTGCTGCATAACAAAGTTCATTATAGTTCTTTTTTTGCCTGAAATTGTCGTCCTTTTGGAATTTTATAGCCGGTCCGAAATGAAGGAACAGAATGACGGTATCTATTTAAACATCTCCAGCTTCGACTTCAGGATCGACGTTGGAAGAAGGGCGTTATAACAAAATAGAATAGGATCTTTAGAGTGTAAAGCTAGGCTTATAAACGCATTTAGCACCAAGATCAGTGTTTCTGCCTTTGATTGCAAAACATTGTTCGAGCCGTGAAAGCTATATGAAGTTCGTTGCATTCAGATTTATTATAAGTGAGGTATTTGTACTCATATCCCACTTATAAATCTTAATGGAACGAATTTCGTACTACTCTCATGGCTCGAGCAATGTTTCTAAGGTATTTTCTCCCTCCTTTCTACATGCCTTCATGGTGTAAAGGTAACACGCTCGGCGTGTATTCGAGAGGTCGAGGTTCGAGTCCCAGCGAGGGCATTACTCATTTTTCACGTTTCTTACTTCTTCATGCACACCATTCAATGCCGCTGTCTAGCAGAACATAATTTAATCACTATGTAAGGGATGATCATCTTCTTTATGTGTAAGAGCTGAGGACGCCCGGGTAAGAAATGGAAAGTCCATAGTTCGAAACATATCAAGAGTTTTTCAAGTTTCCCGATACGGCATGTTGGAAGTACAAAATGAATTAAAATTTGGTGGCACATTTAACAGTACACAGTTTTGTTCATATATTATTTGATATGCCTCTCTCGTTCCAGTATATTTCCGTATTTTTCCAACATGTGTAATAAGTTGATAAAACGGTTTGGTGTATAACCGTATAAGCTGATTCTACATAAATAAAAAAGAGGTTGATGATCCTTTTACAGAAAGCCAGTGCTGAACACTATTATATGTTGCGTTTCATCTCTGATTTTCTTTTTTTTTTTTTTTTAGTAAGAAGTTTAGTCGCTGCATTTCTAATCACAGGGAAATGGATGGAATGGGCTATGGAAGTCAAACCAGTTGCGTAATTATCCCTTTCAAATGATACTGAATCGAGAATCTCATGAGATAAAATGCATTGAAATTTAATAATGGCGAATGCAAGTATAAAAGATTCCTATTACGGAGAAACGCATTTAAAAAATGCACACGATGTGAAAAATGAAATCATAACTATTCACCTTCCAAAGCTATCGTTATTCCTTCAAAACTGACAACTGATTATCTATCAGTGTCTTTGAAGATGCAGAGTTATTTATTCTGTTATTAAAAACGCCCTTTCTGTCATACATCTTTACAAATAAAAGTTAATATTTGTAATATTATTTGTTACATAAAACCCAGCTACTTTAGTACCATGAATTCGGGATAATATATGCAACAAAAGCCACATTAAAACTCACACAAACAAACCAGACACCTTGCTGTACAATTTAACAAATTAAAACATATAATTACGAGTTTGCCTGAAGTTCCTTACGCAATTTTTTTTAAACCTCTTGCAAGAGAAACGCAACGAAAATGATTATTTACTTCGATGGGGTAATTTGTACCAAATATATCTAATCGAAAGAACACGAGATAAAATAGCAGGCAAAGAGAGTGTCGAAAATGTGTTTTTCTCTTCATTCGAATCCATTTGGCTAAGTGAAAAGAGACGAATTGATTGTGGATTTCGCTCCCTCCTACCCCTCCTCTCCTACCATAGGACGCTTGGATCGAATAAACATCGTTTCATATGCGAAGTAAAAGACGTCCACATTTGTCAATAATGTGTCATGTCTCCCTTGACACAAGGCCCATCTTTTCAATCGACGTCTTGGAAACTGACTGTGTAATTACGATAAAAGCATCCTGGACCAGTGATTGTCTTTCTCTGGATCGATTCGCCTTGGAGAGAAGTTGACATCTAAAGGAAAGAAAGCAAAAGGAATATTTAATTCCCTGCACGGCATGAGTGCAATTTTCACTCTGTTAAGCCTTTAAGAATAATATTAGTTGTAACTCTCCAATCTTAAATGGCGCCTTTTGTTCTAGCTGCTCTATCTGGGTTTGTGATAAAATATCTAATGTGAGAAACACATGACTTCCTTGTACGGCCTACTAAATTAAGCACGTTTTCTAGTCCACCTCATTTAAACTTATTTCCTTGAATTTCATTACAGATATATTTCAGAATATGCAATAATACATAAAAATTGTAAACTACAGAAGAACATAAAACACCAAATACAGTAAAAGACATGATTTTCAGAGTTAAAACTAATTTCTGCGCCAAAACAATACCAATGGCAAAGAAGACCAAATTTTCAGTTTGAAAAATTGAAGGTTAACTTTTGGTCCCATGTGCGAAAGGAAACTAAAATTGGTGCTTAAATTCACTATTCTACTAAGAGTTTCAAACGTACACAAGAAGTGGCCTCGTTAGACCTACGCCACTTAAACTTTCAAACTGTTCATAATTCTGTAACTATTGTATTCACCTTAAATAAAGGCATTACATACTTAACCGGAGAATAAAAACAACATATTTCAACCACTTTAAAAGCAAAAAATGCTCAATTACAAATACTAAGTTCACCGAGCCAGGTGGACAGGGTGGGATAGCATATGCGATTGGTATGGACGATTGCAATGAAAACGGCTAACTAAATGTTACATAACTAAATGTTACAGAAGTCCTATGAACAAGTGACAAGTGACGGAGGACGCGGGCACTGTCCCTTTACCATTAGGTTAATCGGTATAGCACCGCGTCCACCCCTGTCTAGAGACAACACCAAAAAGAAAGTCCTATGTACAATATTTCAACGTTCTAGGGCTATTCGGTTTTGAGTTATGCCAGGGTTTCTTAAATTGTGGGTCGCGGGACTTGCAGCAGAGGGTCGCCAAACATTTTAGCAGTTTTGATATTTCTTTAACTTATTATAATAATTTTACAATTACCAAATATTTTTACACAATGTATCTGAAAATAGATAAAGATAAGACAATGCAGACAAAAACAAAAAAGTTTCGAGGCATTCTTTCTATAATATAAACGTTCGTTTTTCTTGCTTTGCATGTGACGCTGTCCTTTCGTCTGTTACTTTTTAAAATTTTCACATTGCTCTATGTCTTAAAATTAGAAATTAAAGTTAATGACCTAAAACTGCAATACTACGAGTATATTACAGTATAAGTGAAAAAAATTGACAGTTTCACTCACGCGCGTGTAGGATTTGCTCAATACTTAAGGGGTCCATCAAAATTTTTGTAAATATTATGGAGTCCTGGGGTCGCGAAAAAATATCAGTGATAAAAAGGGGTCGCGACTGAAAAAATTTTAAGAAACCCTGGGTTATGCGATATACATACGTATGAACAGATGTTAAGAAAAAATTCTGTTCTGAATCCATTTTAAATCCATTTTACAATCCGTTTTTGAAAAAAAGTATCCTTCATTCTGTCCATACTTACACTGTGAATTAATACACAAAGACAGTCAGGCTTTAAATTTAACCTTTGGCTTGTATTCTAAATAACTGCTTCCTGTTTGTCGCCCAAGAAGCAGAGTCTAATCTTGTTAATTGTTGTAGTTCTGCATCTTCTAGCTGAAGCTCCAAAGAAACCTTTTAATCATTTCATATTATTGTATTTATATGAAGTTGTGGGATTTTTTATTTGAAAACATGCAAACTCCCCGTGCACCACAGATGTACAACACGGGATCTACAGAAGTAAGTTCAGAAAAATAATTAAAACTTGCATACATAAATAAAACGAACAAATGCAGAGAACAGCAGTCTGGACTTCACGAAAACAGATAAGTTCACTGGCCAAGTCATTCCCACCATTTCCAAATCGTTCTGCAAGCATAATCTAAGACCACCAAATGGAGGGCATGAGGAAATCAAATATTCCACATCTAGAGGTACTCTTTTTGAACATTCATATAAATTGTTTGATCTTAGATTAAAACGAAACAGGTAACTCGCAAATTTGCCGTGACCAGATAAAAACTGAGATACTTTAAAACAAATAGAGAGGAAAGACTCGGAATGCAGTCTATGGTAAATAGAAGGAAAGAACATTTTGGTGACCCCAGCCTTACAAGACGAAATATATTTGGTATTGAAAGAGAAAAGAGGAATGAGAATTCGTCAACATTCTGAAAAATCTAGTTGAAGTCGAATTGAGTTTAACCTTATAACGATTTCTCATCGGCGCAAATATTTCTCTTACCCTAGTATGAAAAAGCTTGAAGTCCTAACGATAAAAAAAATTTCTTGTTTAAGCTGCTATGAAATGATACTTGCTTACCATTAGCCGTTGCGACCCCGTATACCTTCTGCCGGTAGACATTCCTTCTGTTCCAGGAGTATGTGTACTTGATGGCAGGATCTGCTTCAAAAACTTTTTCAAACAGTATACCTTCTATGGAAATTCGAAGATGAATGAGCTTCAGGTCTTTCGGCACAGTGTCTGGGGTCAGCTGTAGTTGGATAGTAGAGAGGTAGCCTCCGGCCCTGCTACTATGGTATACCAAATGTAGATCAGTTCCTGGTATAGGGAGACTCTCTTGGATTACCTGAAATAACAACAAAGGGCAAGTTTCAGATCTTTTTACTTGAAGGTATCGCTAATTCTCCTTATGCCGTAAATTAATCTATTAGTCTTGAATGGAAGTATTTATATAGTAGCCGTATTACTGATTAAATTCATAATTCGATGTTCTATACTTGCTTCGTGTTTAAGTTTTATCTAAGCATGTTCATTACATTTTATGGTAAAAATGCTCAAGGACTATCCGTATATCTATCTATCTACATCCTGTACTCTCTTCTGGTTCAATGAAGAACACTACGGGGAGACAATTTTGGATCCTTTCCCGAAATTGACGAAACAACTGATCAGCCATACGCTCAGCATATGCAGCCATAAGATTGGAAGCGTTAACATTAAATAACCGCGCTCGACTGGAAATTCGGTTAACCTCAGCAACGGAACCCACTGGTCTGTGCCAAACATATAAACTAATAACAACCAAAAAAAATCTGAATACTTTCAGATTTTATATTACGCCCACACGGGCGTTTTTTTAACGTTTTGTATGTTACCTTCTTTTATTAAAGGTATCATTCTTTTCATTTAAACTATGAAATTAAATTCAATAGCAATAACACAAAATAATTTAAAAAGAGCCTATCTTTAGAATTTCCGATACACAGTCTCGCCCGCTGGAGGTAAAAATGTCTTTTTTTTTTCGTACAGTGTTGCCATTGCTCGCTTTGAAATCGTTGAGTTTCTTAATACAAAATTCCTTAAAGCTTTACAAAATATGAAATAGATGATAAAGCAAATTCCGCATTCCAGATTGGGGCTTCCAAATGACCATATTCAAAATTTGAAAATTTCAAAATTTGATGTCTCTAGTATCGTTGTTTTTCACAGTGCGAGAAACATACATACATGCACGTAAATTCATTATTATTTAATTTCTTTAAATATAATGCAGGGCTGTCATATTTGGTGGCAACAATTTGTAACGTGAAACGCCGTTTATAGTAAACCAACGCAAAATGCCAACACAAAATGAATAGCCCTTCTGGGCAAATTGCCCCTTTGGGCTAAAAATAATAGAGTAAGGAAGAAAAACATATACGGGGGGGGGGGAAACGATTTCATGCAAGTTCTCTTGCTCTTAAGAAATGTAGATAGAACATAATGATATAATATTTACTTGGTCTTAAATAATTGCTAATTTGCTCATGTAATATAATTAATTATTTATAATTACCGTGCCTTCGGTTTTAATAATATATTACACAATTTGTTGAAGTGTAGAGACACACATGTATTGTACAATTGTTTGTATTGTACAATAAATATTTCTTTGGAATGTTTGTTGCATATCCTAGTAAATGCTTTGCTTTAACTGAAAGTAATGGACATTCCCAAATACTCGTATAATGTTTAGCATCTGTCAGAAAGATAGATGTCTTCATGGGAACCGAGGGAGAGGAGGGAGGTCTTCATGGAGGAATTTTATGCGAAATTGCTTGCAGTCACGTTATCCATGGAGAAAAACACGAAAACATTTATGCAGCCAGCTCTTTATTACCAGTATTGAATAAATTTAAACTCCGCAACTAGTTAGACGAATAAGAAATTAAATTTGAGAAACATTTTTTAACTTTGTGCTTTCGGTGGCATTTAAATTATCAATTCTGTCAAACATTAAATCATTATACATTAAATCAATCAATCAATCAATAAATATCAAACATTACAAGTTTGCTCAAAAATTAAGTATTTGAAAACTTATACCAATTAACCCCAATCCCCCACAAAAAGGGTAAGCAGAAATGACAACATAAATTCTACTGAACACCTTCTTATCCTCTTTTTTGTTCGGTAAATGTTCTAAATTATACAGAATCTTTATTATATACGCTTAATCAAGAGGATGTGATTCAATAATCTAATACACTATAATACTTAGAAACAAGTGATGAATGTAATTTTTAAAGTATATATAAATTAAAAAAATGGAAAGATGGCCTTAGGAAAATACACTTGCGATTAATTTGGTATTTGTCATAAAACTATTTTCCCCCCGAATTTGTCTTGCTAAGTTAAAGTAATATTTGAAACCTTATCAACATCAGGATAAAGTTATTATTGCAATTTTCTTATTTCATTTGTATTGAGTTGTTCGGAAAGTAATTTTTTATGAAAATGAAAGAAGATATTTTTTATAGTGAATAAATATTTTGTTGAATTATATCTTGTTCATTCTGATCCAATACTTTTTGCCACCTTTCTAGGAGTTCCATGCTCATATTTTTTTTTTTTTTTTTTTTTTTCTGGCAAAAATATGATCCAGGTGATTTTTGACTTCATCATTTTGAAGTAAAGGTTTTACCGCCTAAAAATATAGAGATCGGAACAAATAATAATCAGAAGGTGACAGATCTGAATAATATGGCGGGTATGGCAGTATATACAAACCAAGCTGTAAAAGCTGTTGGTGGAACATTACCCCTTTTCTGTTGATCATTCCTGGCGTTTACTGTTTAAGTGAATTCAGTTTGTCAAGCTGATGACAATACACCTCAGAACTGATTTTTGTATTGTCCGGTAGAGGTCTAAAAAAAGAAGATTCCTTTGAAATACCGCCAAACGGATTGCATGGCCGTTTTAATGAATATCAGCTTTCGAAGTACTTTGAGCGGGTTCATATTTTTTACTCCATGGTCTCTTGCATTCAGTGTTGTAGACAACACACTTCTCGTTCCCAGTGATGATGCGCTTCAAAAATGGATCATTTTCTTGACGTTTGACAAGCAAATTACAAACGTCAATGCGAAGGCACAAGTTTCTTTCCTTGGAATAATGAGGAATCCATATGCCGAACTTTGAGATTAAACCTAGGCGTTTCAAATGATCATGAACGTTTGAATTCGATAAATTTAATCTCTCAGCAATTTCACAAGTTGTTGATAACCGGTTTGCATCATTTAATGTCTTTATTGTGCCTTCATCAGCTTTAACTTGCCTTCCAGATAATGGTGCATTTTCTAAAATTTCCGGATCGGAATTTTACAAACCAGTTTGGGCACCAGGTTTTTGTCAGTACACCTTCTCCATACATATTAGACAATTTTCCTCTTGATTTAACAGCAGTTTTACCTTTTCGATAGTATAAAATATATGCCGAAAGTATTGCTTTTCACTTTCCATATTTGAAAGGACACCAACCAAAAACTACTGCATAGAATCAACTGAACTTTCTCACAAGCAAGACTTGCTACATCAGCTGTTAAAACATATAATGATTATGCAGCTTAAGAGTGAAGTTTCGGTAAAAAAGTACAATTAGGCCCTCTGTTGGGGAAAAAACGAAATTACTTTCCAAACAACCCAATATATGAATATAATAAACAATGAAAGTTTCTTTTGATACATTCGACTGCCATAGTCCTTCGTTTATAATAACCGTTCAGTTCCTTCTGCAGTAGAAGATGTAATTATATTTCAAATGTTTTTGAAACCGTTATACGGGAATTCAGGGTGAAGTTAAAAATCAAATAAAATTTTACATTTATCATTGAATTCTAACTTTAAAAATTTATAATTTAACCACTTCTATCTGAAAGCCACATTTTTACAATCCAGAATGACATATGAAGGGCTCTGAAACGGAAGATTTGTTAATTCGAACATATACTTAAAAATATAGCTCTGCCTGAGATTTTATAATACACTAATTTAGATAGAAAAACCAAGTTTGAAAACTAATTGAAAGAAAACCAAGTTTTAAAACTAATTAAGTACTACAACTGACAGTAATAAATAAATAAAACGATTTTCTGATCGACCTCCTGAATTCCTATGCTTGTTTATTAACCATCAATGAAGTTTATTTATTGTTCAGAAAGAAACATATAATTTTGAGACTGAAACTTCTTGTTTTCGCAAAATTACCTGTGATTCAGCCAATATTGAGTTCCTTTCAGGACAGCCTCCTTGGAACCCATGTTTCCAAGTTGCCAGAACGACGGGCTTCATCGTCTCATAGTCATGATGAGGACAGGGAACTATCTCGGAATCTTTTTCTTTAGTCTGCTCTCCACGATCTCGAGTGAGGGTGATCTTGTTCACTACAACGATCTCATTCCAGGGTACAATAACTGTGATCGTTTTAGGTACAAATGGCTCTCTCTGTAAGTGAAGTTTAACAGCTCCGCCTCCATTCACAAGCAGATCAAACCTAAAAATATCAGTCATTTTTACTTGCTTGTTGTTTAGACAAAAGAATCAGGCTTAAAAACTTAATTTTTCATGCAGTTAATTCAAACAAATGCAGTAAAATCCATACAGTTGAAATACAAATGATATAACTGAACTAAGATAAAAACATCTGAATTACAGTATTATATTAGTGCATACTCTATTCATGTTTTAATTACAACGTAGAGACATTAGGCATTTTTTGAAAGCAGGAGACAGGAAAAATGAGCAATGCCTTCGCCGGGACTCGAACCTCGGACCTCTACGGGCCGAGTGTGCTGACCATTACACCACGAAGGCATGCTAAGAAGGCGGGAGAAATACTTTATATACTTTCCATTTTAAAGGGCGACTGGACATAAGGATACCCAATCGCCAAATGCTGGTGGTGGGAAATCATCATCCAGCTCGGACGCCACTATAGGGACATTAGGTTATTTCGAAGCAGCAGACATGAAAAATGAGCAATGTCCTCGCCGGGACTCGGATCTCTCGGATACGCGCCGAGTGTGCTCACAATTACACCACGAAGGCATGCTAAGAAATCGGGAGAAATAATTTATAACAGTGGAAATTCGTAAAATAACAGAAACTAGAAAGTATAAAGATGAAAACTTTGTAAATAAGTCCCACTGTTAGTGTGTTAGTGAAGGAATATATGAAACAGATGACAAATGTATTTCACAGTTAGCGGGACAGATAGTTTTCATGAACATCACACTACGAAGGGTACGGACTGATACTGTAAACGCAAGTGACTTCAGGTACTGCACAAAGAATGTGGACAGTTTGCTCGTGCACCCTCATGCACGTGCGAAATTTCAAATGGTGTTCCCGAACGAACCTTAGCAAAATTATTACGGATATACTAAAAACAACACTCTGAAATAGAGATGTGCACCCTAAGCATATTAGTGTAACATACTAGAACTGAGTTTCATCAAGCTTAACCTTTCTCGTGGCTCTTGGATATCAGTTCCCGAAATTGAGAATTAAAGTTACAGAAAAAGAGAATTTCCCCTCCCCCCCGAAAAAAAAAACAGAAGTCATAAAAAATGTATTAATTCTCTTTTGAATAGGCTCGATTTGGTCGTAAGAGCAAGATACTTGAATACCTGAGGCAAATATAGGATATCAGCTTCTAAATTTCAATAATATTTAATTAGTATATAAGGTATTTTCTCCCTCCTTTCCGCATGCCTTCGTGGTGTAATTGGAAACGTATTCGAGAGATCCAGGCTTCGAGTCCCGGCAAAGCCACTGAATATTTTTCACGCTTCCATTTTCAAAAGAAAAACCTAATGATTCTACACATGCTCCGAACTAAAAAAGTGGTGGATGATAATTCGTTACCATTAGAGTTTGGCGACTGGATCCCCTAATCCCCAGTCACATTTTAAAAGGGGGAGTATATAAGGTATTTTCTTCCTCCTTTCCGCATGTCTTCCCGTTGTAATTGGAAGCATACTCGATGCGTATTCGAGAGCTTCAGAGTTTGAGTCCCGGTCAGGGCCCTGCACACTTTTCAGATCTCCAAAAAACTTAACGACTCTACAAATATAGCAAATGAGCAGTTTTGGTAAGAAAAATAAGAAACGTGCATATAACGTCAACCGAAAATGGACTTTTATCCGCAAAGGGCAAAGGTTATGACATTAGATGAACAACAACTAAAATACGACGCACTGGAAAGAGCGAGCTATATAAGGGTATAAAGATAGCTTCTCTTTATTGATTAGGAGCATTTGGTTTTTGTTACTTTTTTAAAGACGTGTTTTTTGCGTTAGAACATTTACAGGAAGCATGCACAAACGTACTACTTGCCTTTCCAAATACTAAACAAATTGTCTACATTCTGTTGTCATATATTTTTGCTTATTATAGTAAAATTTAACAGTATTTCAATCATCTACTCTTTTTAAAAAACTGTCGTTTTATTCTTTGCATTACATTCTTAGAATTTAGAAATGTGAAAAGTTAACTACAAGGAAGGGCACATATTTGATGACTGAGGGTTGACCTTCGATTACAACTTCCAGTGCGTTTAACACTTTTTCAAGAATGAATATTTCTCAACGTTAAAGCTTGAGTGGATTTTTAAGAGTAACTAAATAGTATATTCAGAAGGACGTTTACATTTTTGACGCAACAGTGATTGTGACAATAACGCAGCGATAAATTGTGAATTCTCCTGGTGTTTACCGAGGCACACTAGCGACCGAGCGGTGAAGTCGCTGAACACTAGTAGTTCGGTCCGAGGTTCGAATCCGCGAAAGGGCTAACTGCATGGGTGGTTTCTCCATGTGTAACGTGTATACTATCCAGTTTCCCTTAGAAAGTCCCCCCCCCGAAGGCATCCCTCAGGCAGATAACCCTCGATGCTTTGTAGTAATCACATAAACCAAACCAAATCAAATCAATGCTGGTGTTTACTTGTAGAAAATAAAGGTTGCAAAAATAACTCGTTACATGGAAGATAACGACTTAATGTAATTAATTTGCTCGGAAAACTCGAAGAGAACTCTGAGAAGAAAGCTGTTGAGCTTATTGGAATCTGCTGTCAGATACAGCCTTACTCATTATGGGTGACATACATCTGTAGCTATGAGTACTCTCATATTCACAATTTTAATGATGTTTCTTCATTATTTTTAATAAATATTTCCGTATTCATTATTTCAACACTCTTTTCCTTTCTGCGGGGAAAGGCTATGTATCGCGAAATTATTTGTGACGGTTGGCGGCGAACATGGAGGCCTTTTATTATCAGATAATTGAATAAAAGTTGGTTGGATGGTTTGGGAGATTATGGCAAAGTATACTAAGGCTACTCGCCTAATGTAAGAGATGCCTTCGTGGAGAACTTTCTAAGGGAATCTGCAGCCGACTCGTTCGCCTGGAATCGGACCCGGTCGGGACGCGTGATGGCAAACCGCACATTGAGTTGATCAGTGTTGTCGAATTTAGCTTACTGCGCATACTCAATGGTGTACCATTGGCTCAGGAAGAAATACTGGCGACTAAAGCATAAACAACCCTACACAAGCCTGTTCGTCATGTAGGTATCATCGACTGTTTACAGTTGCAATAATACGTACATTTGTTTGTGCTTATTGCATTTGATTCTGTTTCATTTCATTTTGGTTTATTTTTTCATAAATATTACATTTAATATATGTATTATCAGTTATATTTATAATAATTTCTCTGACTTTAAATTCAATAATTTAAACTGGATTTATTCTTTAATTTGTTAAAGCATATACGAATGAAGGAATGGTAAATACTCATTAGCTTTTATTCCTCGGAAGCATAATCAATGAAGATGCAGCTAATATAGCTTGTAATGTTTCCTGTTTTATAATCCTTCTTAAACGAAAATTTGCATAGTTTGCAATCGATATTTACACTCTAAGTAATGAAGCAAATTAAAACTAACAAGTTTAAACCTCCGAACTGTTTACGCCCAGATAACAGAATATTAACCATATACCGTTTGTCTTCTTTTAAAATTGCGCCAAATCGTCTTCTGGGCATACGCAATATACGAAATTCGTTTAACATCGATTAACTGAATGTGCGGTCTGCCATTACGGGGTCGCGGCAGGACAACCAGTTTTCAGCAATTTTACCACTCTGCCGCCAGTGGGTTATTTCAGTAAAAAACTGTAGAGTCGTTAGTTTTTTTTTTTTGTTTTTTTTTTTTTGTTTTTTTTTGTTTTTTTTTGAAGCTGTTAATGTGAAAACCGCTGGGACTCGAACCTGGACCTCTCGAATACGCGCCGATTGTGCTAACTGTTACACCACGAAGGCATGCTGGAAGAAGGACGAATATTTTTCTAGTTAAAAATTAAATATTTCAGAGCTGTAATACTATACTGAGGAATTACAAAATTGGTTTATTGTTCGTTAAAAATAATATTTTAGAATTCTAGATAACTATGGAAGTTTTAACCTATTTTTATTATATTCCACATCTAAAAGGTTCCGCAAGAAAAATAATCAAGCTGAAAAGCACACGATGCAGAAACAGACATAAATATTTTAAGGTAAAATTAAATATATAATTATATATGTAATATATATAAAAAATACGATAGCTGTTTTAAAAAAAATAATTGGCGATCTCAAAATTAACATTTCTAGATTTGGTGCTCTCCCCCTAAATTCATCTGTTCTCTCAAATTCGAGATTTTTCTACTTTATGTAACGCTACTGGGAAAGGGCAACTTAAACTAATACTATCAACAAATCACGAATTAGCTCTACTTATACCTCAGACTTGATATAAATACTGTTGGCAGAATAACTACGTCATTATTCCGCTAGCTTGTACCTTGCTAATATCTCCTCGCTTCGCTTCTGTAAAATGCCTGCGTCATTCTTTTCAAAAAAAGAATGTGCGTAAAATATTATCGTAATTGTATGACTAAAGAGTATGTTGTCTACGCGGAATTATATTAGTGTGCCTGCAAATCTGCGAATAAAGATGAGAATTGGCTAAATCTAGTTTGGTATCAACTCCTTCCTCTCGCTATACCACGCAGCCATCGGGACTGTGCTTCGAAATTATCACATATATATATGTAAGATTAAAAGAATGTAAATCAAAATTATAATTTAAACTAACGGGTAACCCGTTAATCCTTTCCTCTCTGTTCTAAAAATGGTGATAACTTCTCTGGATTGCCTCATTTCTAGTCATTGCGTTATGACGTAGCTAATTGGGAACCTAAACTTGGAGAACTTAAAAAAACCTTTCTCTTAAGAGCCTGCAATATTGGGTAAGTGCGTCACTTTCAGTTTGAACTTCTGTGCTGATTGTCGTCGGTTCGTTTTGCTCGCTTCCTATCGCAATAATACTATTAAAAATGTTAATGTTCTCGAATAGGCCCGATTTAAGTGCCCAGTGAACCGCGGCCGTAAATGTCAACTGAAAATAAAAAAAAAATGGAATTAAAACCACCACGACTGCCAGGTTTATTAGATATTACCAAGTGAACATATTAGCATACTACGCTATCAGAATTCCTACTTTTCAATATGGATGTACGATCTATCCTATCTAGGTATTACGCATCAACACTGTTCCGTCTTTTTCTTGTTTTCATTACATATATATATATTAAAAAATAACTTTCTAAGGACGGCAGCTGTCTTTTAAACTGCAGCTTTCTAATACCTAGGTCTGCGGCACTCAACAATAAGGCGAAGGATGAATAAATACTACTAAACCTCTGCAAAACATCGACGCACATGGCGACTCTTCTAACGTTTCTCCAAGATTAAACATCTTACAAAAAATAAACTTCTTCAGAAAACTTTCCAACTTTATTGACTCTCCCCTCAAAAAGAAAAGGGCAAAAAGAAACTCGCCATATCCAGCGAAGAACGAGTGTGGGACATAAAAATCAGCTTTAGATTGACGTCCAAGGAATAAAATTCATAAATATATATTATCGTTTGCGGCCACGAGTTTGTGTCGGCTGAAGCAGCATCACCTGTCAAACGCGACCGCCACCCTTACTCCCTTCTTCCTGCCATGGCTCCGTATGACGTCCAATTTCTATTCCGACCAATGAAAGAAGAGCACAACGAGTTCAAGTTGATTGGCACTGCCGGAGATTATAAGTGACGTGAATTTACCCCTAAATATATTCGTCGGGCTTCGAAACGATTTCTGAAATATTTAACCGTAAAAGTCTAAAAAGGGAAACTTAAATTTGGACAGTCAGTCAAGAATGAAATTTTGGATTATGCGAAGGAGATAATAAGGATGATTTCTTAATGTTGCTGATGAAGTTAAAGAGTCTAATTTTCGAAACTAGCGGAAGTACCCCATGGCAGTTAAGTTAGATTGAGGGTAATGTATCTAACAACAGAGAGAACGGTACCCCTCTAATCCTTCTCTGAAAACGCTGCAAAAAATAAGATTCATAGTTATACATTTTTAAGTTTGATTGTGAGATGGAACTCATTTAAAATATTTCGATAGAAAAATAAACTAATTCTCTCTCATGATATTAGACACAATGGAACGCAATTTTTAATGATTTTCGTCTTTCTAATCAAATGGTTGTCAAAGCTAAAGTTCCATCCAATATTTCACCTATATTCAATCTTAGTCGATTAAATGTGGCAAAAAATGGATCATAATTGATCAGAAATCAGTAACCCGAACAAACAAACACACAAACACGCATCCTTCTTTATATATATGTAAATTTTTGTAAAAACTTGCAAATTTTTGATTAACAAACTCTACGATTTGAAAGCGAGCAGTAGCGACACTTTTCGATATAAAGCATTTTTATCTCCAACGTACGAGACTGTTGCCACTGGGATAAACAAGTGCGAAAATTAGTGTTTTCAGAGTTTTTAATTAATATTTCGGCTGATTAAAGTCATTCGAAGATGGGAACAGTCGAAATGGCTTTCGACGAATTTTTGGAATCGGGAATAATGTATTTAATGTTTGGCAATGATATTTCAATTTCATGTAAAACTTAGAAACATTTTATTAAAAAACTCTACGATTTGAAAGCGAGCAGTGGCAACACTTCTCGAAATAAAGTACATTTTCATCTCCAGATTGCGAGACTGTTGCCACTCGGAAAAATGAGGGCGAAAATTAGCGTTTTCAGAGTTTTTAATTCATATCTCTGAAGAGTGCAGCTGGATTGCGTAAGGCGTTGATTATTGTAGCGTCACTAAGGACAAAGATAGAAAACACTGAAAAAAAAGCATGAGGATGTTGTAGCACTAATTATTGGGCAGTGCCCCAGCAATTAGTGCACCGTGAGGCACACAAACGTTCACTAACACTTCACAAGAAGATGCATTCGGATTAGTAATCACCCTCCTGAATTCGGATTAGTAATTACCCTCCTGAATTAATAGACCCTCCAAAGTCGTAGAGGCATTAGGTATTTTTTGAAAGCAGAAGCGTTGAAAAATGAGCAACGTTTTCGCCGGGAATCCAATCACGACCTCTGTAATACGCGCCCAGCGTGCAGGCTACCGCACTACGAAGGCATGCTAAGAGGGCGGGAGAAATACCTTATAAGGTGACTAACTATGACGTTGGAAATATACATTTCCCTACTTCCATGGTTCTGTGTACCCACGTGCTCAAAAAAATATTTTTATAAATCATCGTTGTATAAAAATTTCCTAGAAGAGCATTACATTCATATGCTATAGAAAAGCAACGCTGCTAAGCTGACGCCTAGGTTAGGTTTCTAGATTAAAAATAATTTTAGACAATTAAAATGAATTGAATTAGTGCAGGAATTTCTTCGAGATGAGAAGTTAAGTTGAAGCAAAGACAGTTGCAAAATCATGAAGATGTTCATTATCAACTATAAACAAAATGATTAATGCTGATTTTAATCTTAAGATAAAGAACAGAACGTAATACGCATCACCTTTCAGCAAAAAATATCGCCGTACGCAGAACGTGCTGCAGAATTCTTTATGAGAAACATCTATCCGGATAAAAATAGAAAAACGTTGTCACAATAGATGTATCGTGGGTGTATTTAAATGATTGCAATAAAAAGTGATCCATTTATTATCATCAAAGAGAAGAAAAAGATCTTAAAGCATAATTCAAAGAATCTACAGAAAGTTTTTCAGAGAGATTTATGATTGTTGCTGTTTTTTCATATAACGGCAAATTAAAAATAAAGGGTGTGTATAAAAGTGGTATGATTAACTCCAAATATTCTCAGGAACATATTTTATGCCCAGTTTGTAAATATGAAATATTTTCTCTTTACCGACAATGCCATTAACCAGTAGAACCGCCTGAAGACAAAGTAAGCAGCCACACGCCAAAATCCATAGTTAAATTCCTGGAACAAAATGGAACAAGAAATATGTACCAAAGCCATACACTCATCAAACCCATGTAACACCCATGGATTTCACCGCTTTCACCCTTGGATTTCACCGCTTTCACCCTTGGATTTCACCCATGGATATCATCATTATGGAATTTCACCATAGATTTCACCATTATGGAATTAGGGATTTCACAATTATGGAACCCACGGATTTTCACCATAGAACCCATGGATTTTCACCATGGAACCTATGGAATTTCACCGTTATGGAACCCATGGGATTTCACCATGGATTTCACTGCTGTTCATCATACACTCATCAAACCCATTATCACCCATGGATTTTTGCAATTTTTTACTTCTAAAATGCGGATTGCCCAAATGTCTACCTGCCATCCTCCTTGGACTTTGGAAAGCGATTCAAGTTGAATGGGATAAAATAAATCTTCCCATTTTACAAAAGGAAAGTTTTGGAAATTACGGCACAGAAGGATAATGAAGAATAAGGGTTATCAAAGAGAACATTTGAAACACAAAAATTTTAGATAAAATACTTCTGCAAACATAACGAAAATCGTCTAAAATATGTAGGAACAGCCTCTGTATAACCACTCCATCATACACTTTTAGAATGTACACATAGAAAATGAACAGAAAATTCTCCTAACAATATATTGCCCTTCATTCATTGAAGTCAAAAAATATATTAAAAAATATCACCACATAGATCTGCACTTTAACGGCCACAGAAAGAGATATGATGAGTCCTATGATAAGTGATGTTGTTGTTAGCAAAATCAACTTGTCTGACGATGGTCAGCACAAGCCACTGCGTTCATCGTGGCGAGGAGTCAAATGCGCATGTCGTTGATAAGAACATTGAGCACCATATACAAGTAAGTGGCAGCCCGACTTTGAGAATTTGAGAAACTTGAGAAAGAGCCCCGGGGGCGTGTCCGAGGGTCTTCCAGCGCTATCATCTACCTCTGGAGAGGACTTTCGATTCGCCGCATATTTAGAGTGCCCGCATGCTGTACAGGCACTATCCATTCATAAACATTCGTGCTTTGTCCGGAATTCGAACCCGGGATTTTCGACACTGAGGTCACAGTCACTAACCACGCCCCCCCCGGGGGTCGACGTAGAGAACTCTGCGAAGCTACTGGCTAGGATCTGTACCTAGGCAGTCTCGGCCACGGGGGTATAAAATTTATGAACTTGGTGGTTCTGAAGGCTCTGGGAAAGGTCACTTATTGGCCGGCCTCGGAGTCTGGCACGTCCTAACGCGGCGTGGTGCTAGTAACCCGTGGGGTTTTCCCCCGGGGTCGCTGGGTAATGTCCCGCTGCGATGGGCTCGCCCGAGCGACTGGCAGGAGCATTAGACGACCGGTGCTGCCTGGTGTCGTATCCAGGTGGTGCGCGGCTCTGCTGGAGGGTAATAGTGGAGGTTGAACCTCCACGACGTGCCCAAAGGCAGAGTCGACCTGTAGTGAGATTTAGTTACTCGGAACAGGAAAGCCGAAACCCATAGCCGAAACCCATAGTCACTAACCACAATCTCAGTTGGGGGCGTAATTTTGACTGCTTTATGAAATCGAGAAGAGGGATCCTTCATTTAAACTTATAAGGTGTTTCTCCCGCCGTCTTAGCATGCCTTCGTAGTGTAGTGGTCAGCACACTAGGTGCGTATTCCAGAGGACCGTGGTTCGATTCCCGGCGAAGGCGTTGCTCATTTGTCATCTTTCCTGGCTTCGCAAAAAAACCCTAATGACTCTACAATGGCGGCCGAACTAAAAGGTAGGTAGATGATGATTCTCCACACCCAGGACTTGGCAACTGGGTCCCCTAAACCCCCTTGGCAACCAGCCGCTCTTTAGAAGGGAGACTATATAAAGTATTTCTCCCGCCTGCTTAGCATGCCTTCGTAGTGTAGTGGTCAGCACGCTGGGCGCGTATACTAGAGTTCTGTGATTCGATTCCCGACGAAGGTGTTACTGATTTTTCACATCTCCTGTTTCGAAAAAAAACCTAATGACTCTACAAACTAAATAAATTCTTCCTCCAGTACATGTGACTGCGAATAAATAATTTGAACACCAAATATTTCTTTCTTTTTTTTTAACATACCTTTTAACGAAGAAAACCTCTGTATATGCAACGTACATTGTCCAACTAAATGGAAATCTTGATCTAAAATAAGTCTCGAATGTTTCCAAAATTTGATCATTTTATAAATGTCGATTTAAATTAAAAGAAGTGTCACTAATTTAGTTCCACACTAGTTACTTGTTTTATTATTTCATTTATGGTAAGTATACTTGCAAAAGATGCTAATATAAATACTCAACAGTGAAATGTTTCTCAGGTTTGTTAGCATAAATCCTAGGCTGTGAAAAGCTTACGAATTTTCACTGTATACCCCGCTGCCTTTGCGAGAACTTTGCCCTTTCTCTTCGATAAAATTACTATCCTAGTATAAAGCAGCCTTAATGCGTTTACCTTGCAAAGAGACCTCAAGTTGCTCGTACGTTATGAGCTGAGCTGCATTTATGTATTTGTGTAAAAGAAAATTCTACTCCACTTACATTCATTAAGGAAACATTTTCGGTCTTTTCAAGAAACTCCGCAGTCAATTCATGTCAATCAATTAAAATAAAATATTTTTCCATTTGCGAGGATAAAGTACATAACTTATAATCCCCAAAGAGCCTCTTGACATGTATCCCTCGATAGCAGACTTCAAATTAAAAAATTACATTCGCGTTTCGGTTTCCTGCCCAACTTTTAAATGTGAGCAATCGAAAATGCGTGGTAAAATATTTAAACTTTCCACAAAAGTTTCTTAATTAAAAACAATTCTCCGCTTCCTGACTGAGAAATGTATAATGCATGAAGCTTCGAGTAACAAATACACTAGCACCCTGTTTCAGTTTCCGAAATTGATTTATTTGCTGAGTTGCTATGGCAACAAAAGAACTGGAAATACTTTCTTCTTCGAAGTTCCGATCTCGGAATAAAACGTTCTCAAAGCTGCGCTTTACAATGCTGGACATTCTTTGTAATGAGTCAATGTCCCCACTCAATTTCGAGAAAGAAAATAACCCTCCATGTGAAAGTTTTCGAAAGCGAAGAGCCTGAGTTAAGAACACGATAGGAAACAGTGTTTCTAATTTTTCTAGGTGCTGATATAGTGGGAATCTGGCAAGTTTTGGAGGGAACTTTTAAAGTTAATAAATTTGATGGGGCAAATGCCAGAGGTGGCAAGTAACCCACACACAATAGATCGAAAATGCAGTCGAAGAAAAAATAGACAGTCTGTCGAACTAAATAGAACAATGAAGAAGAATTGTTAAAATTAGGAAAATTTCAGGCATATACAGTACTTTGCATATGCAGTCTTTATGCAGTAGTTTGACAGTGAGCATGTTGCTTTACATATTTGCGTTTTATTGTTCTACAGTTGCCCGGAGCAATAATCGAATCTCTAGATTTAAATCCAGTTAAATATATTTTGAGTGAATTGGAGATAAAAATTAAGAAACATAAGATTTCAATAAAAGTCAAATTAAAAAAGGGATTTAATTAGAGTGGAATAATTTTAATGCTAAAATTATAAAATGTTAGTTTGCTCATTTGAGGTATGTAATAAAAAACTGAGGTCTTAGCATTATAGGTTAGTAAGCCTCGCCATTGTTTTTACCTTCATCCCAGTTTTCATGGAGAACCTATTAGGAATGGATCCAAGTCATCTACCACTAACCCCTTAAGAAGACTTTGTTCAACAGTGTTTTGAGTACATCATTACCACAAATATAGCAACTTATCATCAAGTGATAATCTTTTCAGAAGTTAAGCATTTTTTTCCCCTTTTGTCAGTTTCTTCGCAATGGTACCACTTTTGCGAAATATTTATGTGCGTGCAAATTTATTTTTATTTTAAATTGCTAAATATTATTTAGATAAATTTAATGTGTAATTTTATAAGGAATAGATTAAAATACAATTTTAATGTGCAACTACATTTTGGTGGGAAAATGTCTAATGTAAAAATCGAACAGCGAATCAATATTCAAGTTTCTTAAGAAATAAGCCACGGAGGCAAACGTTTCAAATGTTAACCGAGGCTTATGTAGATGAAACGTCGTCTTAATTTACGTGTGTTTGAATGGCGTAAGCGGTTTTCAGTGGAAGGGGCAGTGTGGAAGATGATGAAAATGCTGGGCGCCCAGCACGTTCATCATGATACAATGGGTTCCCAGTGGTCAGACTGTTAATCAACACTACTAAATTGAAGTACTAAAATAATTCGTGAAAACATTAGGGAAAAGAGGCCACGGTTGTGGAGTGATGGATGGCTGTTGCACCCTATCTATCAAGCAGTTTATGACCAGCAAAAACATTACTGTGATGGGGCATCGTCCTTATTCACCTGATTTGGGTCCATGCGACTTTTCTTATTTCCTTAAGTTACATCTTACTTAAGGGGAACCCATTTTTATCTCAGATGAAGAGGTTCAGGTAAACACCGAGAATTCCCTGAAGGGTTTTTCAAAAATATCATTCCAGAGTTTTTACCAATAATGGCAGCACAGAATGCTGAAGGGAACTACTTCCTTCTACTAAAGTGATCATTTAGTGGAGAACTGATTCAGTAAGTGCAATGGTTTATCGGACCAGTCTCCTTTTTTTGTGTCACACCTTGTACTATCATCTAGCATAGCAGAAACTTCTGCAGGTGTTATTTAGACACTATATGAAACTGAAAAGAAAATTCTATTTGCCTTAGTAAATTAAAGAAATTGTCATTTCATAACTAATTGCATTTCATTTTTTTAAGGGATTTCACTTGCTAAATCTAAACTAAATTTAGAGCTGAATTTTGTAGCGAAGTATGGTAGTTTAATTTGAAAAATAAACAGAACTTTCCGAATGCTGTTCAACACATTCACCAAAGAAATGCGATCATTCCTAGGATTAGGAAATAAGAGACTCCCTTAACCACTTAGAGTTAATTAAAGCACTTTTATCGTAACTCCTAATAGCTTAATTACATTATAGAGTAGCTTGGTTAGATAACTAACTAGACGTGCAAAAGGTCTTTACGGAAAACCCTGGGGTTACCTTATTGGAGAAAGGGCTTTCGATTAATCGATTACCCTTGGAAAACTTGTATGACCTGACAGCAGTTTGAGATTAAAAGAATAGCATTTAAAAGTATTAGGAAAACAGACTAATACTAAAAATATATTACGATAAAGATAACACAGCATAGTATTTTGCCAAGCATTTATAGCTGTATGTGGATAAATATGTGACAGAAACTTTCCAGCTCATTTCAGGGTTTCTGATTTGTTTCTACAAAACCTTCACTATATGAAAGTAGGAATTAAATTAGGTAGGAAAAGTTATTTTTTTAATAAGCGCATTTGTAGACAGTGAAATTAGCGCGCAAAGAAAGAAATAACTGACTGAAATAAATGTTCACTGAAATAAAGACGAAGGTGAATGATAAATACGATTGCATAAAGCAACAGGACATTTTCAGAATGAATTTTGGTATGTAGTTCTTTCATCTTCAGCTGCGCATCGGCCAACCTAGTTGCTTGCATTTTTGTCCAGCGTGGATTTGAATCAACTCTTGTTGCTGGTCTGTAGGTAAGCCAAAATGTAAAAGACCAGCAACTCCAAATCCTCAATACTACAGCACGGTGGTCGTTGGCATTTTATCTGACAGAAGATGGGCTCAATAGAAGACATATCTGAGGTACAGGCAGACCATCTGAGTGTCTGAACATAATGCAGGCAATCCTGTGGAACTCGGACATTATCCTGCTAAAATAATATACCTGTAACTTGCTAGGAAGAGCGAGGGGACGTAAAATTTGATCCATGTACCTCTGGGCAGTCAAATGTTTTGAGTACCAACTACTGCAATATATGAGCTATCACAGGTACTGCATCCCAGAGCACAAATCGTTTCTTGATCAGAAGTGAACCTTTTTACTCGGATTCAATGGTTGCCAATTCTCAGAACGAAGAGACATTCATCTCTAATTACCAGACATCTGCAGTTTGTGCCATTCCACGTTGCTGCTAAGGAAGCTGTCAATGCTGCGGTGTTAAAGGTACAGTAGGAAGATAGAAGGAATATTACATTCGCTTCCACGAAACTTCTGGAAATAGTTCGTAGGTGCACTGGCGCCTTTACATGTAGTTGTGTATTCATACAGAAGGCCACGTTGCCTTTTAGTTGCTGATCTTTTTTGTTATTCTAGAACTAGTCCTAACGCCAATAACGTGATACTTAATAAATACAGTAAACACACAAAACTAATAAGGAAAAGGCAAAAGTTTTGTAAAGCAATCTTAGAATATTGTACGTTGATATGATAAAGTGAGAAAAGACTGGAAAAAAAAAAAAAAAAAAAAAAAAAAAAAAAAAAAAAAAACAGAAAAATGTATGCCAATACTTAACACTGCATCAGGAATTCTAAACGTATATTGCTGTGATGCTTTTAAAATTTTTGTAATTTTGCTCTTTTGGCAAAATTACAAAAATTGGCATGGCGTAAGTGCGACGAAACGGATGCTAAATAATAAAGCTAAAAAGGGAAAAAAATGGGTTAGTAGGAGTGAGTGCTAGAATGCGAACTCAGCGAAAGAGTGAAAAAAACCTTAATTAACCCTTTTTTATTATTTAAATACGCATTTATAGTTCCATCAGTTTTTAAGAATTCTGTATGCTGCGGAATATGATTGAAATTACTTATTTTAAGATGATATGTCAATTTTTAAAGGTTATAATTTAAAAGGTTTTTCTAAAAATTTACAGAAACGGTTTAAATTTTAACTGTTCTTAATAAATTAAATGTAATGACAGAACTTTTGTTAGATTAAATTTAAATTTCAGATTATGGAAAATCAGGAAATTATCTCTCTTCCTGCAAACGACGTTTGATTCATCTCGCTAGTAATAAAAGATGAAACCAACTAAAAATATCAAGAAAAAAAAATATCATCACTTAGAATGGTAGCCAAAGGATAATGTTTAACATGGCTTTTTACTTTACTCTGCCGCTCACAGCCATATATTTGGAGGGTTGCTAAGAGAGGAAGATAAGCTTTTGTGGAAGCTTGGAGAAAATGTTTTCTAAAAATACGGAAATATGCTTAACGGGAATTTCTTGAATATAGCTACATTGGTGAGAAATTAGTAAATATCATCAAGGCCTAGTAAAAGACTGTTCGCCCATATCTCTGGTTCTACTTGAATTATCTCCACAGTTCATGCTTCATTCGACTAAAAAGATTTACAGCATAATGTATAAAATAAACGCCTACAAAATATTAATTGGAAAAAAACTTCGAAACAAATGAAAAACAATAAATAAGCACCAAATTTATATATGAAATGTCATAATTAATAAAGAATAAATGAAAAAAAACTACACGGTAGAAAAATTATACATAACTACGTGACCATATTTACATAAAAATGCACATTGTTATGTCACGGATTAGATCATACAAACTACAGATTTAATTAGCTGACCAGTTTTACCTCTTCTCTATATCTTAGTAATTTTCGATTTTAAAACAACGGAAAAGAGTAGGAAAAAGTACCTTATAATATGAAACTTAATGTTTAGAGTACGCTTAATGTTAGTTGTACGCAACTTACCATCCAGTTTCTTGCGTCAGAATAGAACCCGTCTTGCTGGAAGGGTCAATGCCCACTCGGACACCGACGATACCACTGCCGGTCTCAGTCACCACCTGAGCCCTGATGACACTTACTCGGCTGTAAAAAAGAATTCCAAGTTTTATTAAAATCATATGTTAAAATTTTGCAAAAGTTAGTAACTTTAAGCAAGTTGATGCATGTCTAAGTTGTAGAAATTCTAAACACTATTTTCAACGTTAAAGAAATCTTTAAAAATACTTAAACAAAACAAGGGAAACCAATACAGCAACTTAAAAAAATGCAATTCGCTTATTCAATAATATCGTGAATCTCTACGAAGTGACCCAAGCGCTGTAAAACGCAGAGGAATACATTGTCTTTCACATGGAAACAATAATGGTAGAAAATTTATCGTTAGTGCGAAATTCGAGTACCAAAAGTACAACCCACGGTTAGCTATGTTAGAATAGCTCCAGGAAATAAGATTAATAAATGAAGTACATTAAAAATTGTGTATAATGTTTACGCCGTACAAGGAAGTCATGCAGTGTCTACATCAGATTCTCTGTATTCCGGTTGCTTTTATTCGCGTATTTTAAATTGGAATAATCTGAAGTTTAATTATTATGAGTTTATTCGTTTTGACCGAAAATATTATTTAAATTAAAAAAAAAATGTCATCGTATATCGATATAATAAAATAATATCGCAAAAAATATAATACTAATAACATTACAATTTATTGGTTATATCGGTTTCAAAATGATATTAAAATATTTTTGCGAAATGATCAGCTGCAGTAAGATAGCTTCCCCTAAAATCGGGTTCAGGGTTGCCAAAAAAGGGCAAGGAAAGGTTGGCTGCGAGATTTGGCGCAAAATCGTTTATTTGGCCACATAACTGGCGATATGCCATAGACGGAGCGAGAATATTTTAGATCAAATTCTTACCTGTTTTCCCGAGAATGTTCTCCAAGGCAGATACACGCCGATAATGTTCTCAGCGTGTCTACCGTAGTTTTTAACGACTGTAACGCATCTTTAAAACAGCTCTGTGTAATACTGACGAATAAATTGTGATTTCATTCTTCATCAAGTGTTGCCACCAATCATTCCAAATCCACGAACCCGAAGAATGCAACAATATCATCATTCGTAATACAAAATGTTTTTCAAACTTCACCAGACATGATAAAGAATTTCAACACAAATGTTTTACATTATCTCAACAGATAGCTTTTTATTTACTTGTTTTAATTAAAGCTTTTCTAGGTCATTAAATTTTAGTTAGCTGCGGACGCTTGTTATTCATGACAGAAGAATGATTTTGAAATAATATATCGATTAAGAAATGAAAGAAATCCTACTTAGAGTATGGATGAGAAACTAACTCTCATTAACGCTCTACATCTCTGAGTAAGACAAACTCCCCCTCTCTTTGAAGAAATCAATGATAAAACAGTAAATGCTTTTGAAGAAGCAACCTTATACATAAATTTTATGTGTAAAATAATCGCCAGTTTTGTGGCCAAATAAACGATTTTGCGCCAAATCTCGCAGCCTACCATTTTCTGGCAACCCTAAACCCGATTTGAGGGAAAGCTATCTTAACGCAGCTGGTCATTTCGCAAAAATATTTTAATATCATTTTGAAACCGATATAACCAATAAATTGTAGTGTTATTAGAATTATATTTTTTGCGATATTATTAAATGGTTGCGTTTCTTTAACTCATTATTTGTGAAGTAGGAGAAATGGTTTTGGTTTGGTTTGTGTGAATATAGCAAAGCCTCGAGGAATATTTGCCTAAGGGAAGGGATTTCGTGGAGGGAAACTGGTTCAAACTCGTATACGCGTTACACATGAGGAAAACAACGAAAACGTCCATGCAGCCAATCAGTTCGCGGGATTCGAACCTCGGATCGAACTACCAGTGTTCAGCGACTTTACCGCTCGGCCGCTGATGGGTCCATGAGAAGTGGGAGAAGTTTTTTTTTTCAGCACTTCTGAAATGAGTCTTAGTAGCATATTTGTGTAGAATTTCCGTTCGTGCAGAATGAAAAACAGGGAAAGAATGGTAGCTTGCTACAAATTAAGAAATTCTCTAAGTGAATTTTTAAGATAAAGTCTTGAATATCTCGGAAGCTGTCTCATCAAACTTTACAAAATTTAATATTTGGTCATAATCTGAGTCGTAGAATCGAAATATAGAAAGAAAAAAGTATGTCATTTCAGAAAAAATCCAATTTTGTGTCACAGTATGCACAGAACAATGCTCTATATAAATCTAATATATATCCTAAGTTGAGCTTTCCAGACATTAAAAACGCAAGTTTAAATTTCGTCAATCGACCTAGTAGAACATGCCGCATGCCTTTGTTGTGTAACTGTGTGTATAAAGAAACTCACTTATTTATATATTTTTTTATTTAATTTTATTTTATTTTTGTGCATCGTGTACTTACAGTCAGAGATTTCACAGTTTTAGATAGAAATAAACTACGATCAGTTGTTTACATTATATAACATGTATTTGTATTAGAATAATTAGACTATGAAAGAAAATTAGACTTAAAAAAATGAGTGAATTTCGAGCTTAACAGCGAGGATTTCTTTTTGTTGACCGGAATTTTTCTGCACATGAAATGTCAAAAAGAAAATTTCTGAGTTTGAGATTCTCATCAGAATAATGCATTAAAATATAACGTTTTTTTAATGAAGTAATCTGTCGTCGTTGAAACATTTGCTTCTGTAACCAAAGTAGCAAAATAAAAAAAGAACTCAAATTGACATTCTAAATTTGGTGCTCTCCCCCCTAAATTTATCTGTTCTCCCAAATTCGAGATCACTCCAAATTACATAACACTGCTTGAAAAAAGTAACTAAAACTAATATTGACCAATCATAGCTTAAAATACTCTCTATGCCTACGAAGTATAAATACTGAGTCACGAGCACTACGCTCACCTTTTTTCCTGACTTCTGCCGTACAAACCACTTCGCGGCACCTATGCTTCCCTGCCTGAAATGACATCGTAGCTTTTTATCTGATTATATAAAATTATTTGTATTCAACTATGATCAAAAAGTAATTTGTCTGCCAAAGAAATAATTTTTGATGTGCCTAAAAATAATCAGTAGTAGTAGTAGTAGTAGTACCAGAGGACGTGGGCACCATCCCTCTATAATTACGGTTAATCGGTTCTGCCCACGTCCGCCCTTGTCTAGTATTTATTAATAATTCTAAAATTTTTACATTGCCATATAAATTGGCTGATTTACAAATAAAGTCTATACAATAATTATATTCACATAACTTATTACATAAATTTCGATTGGAGAATTTTCTCTAATGAATTTCTTTCTTTTGTAATTTCACTTTATTTTTAAACAGTCTACACGTTATTTCTTTATTTTGAAGTTTCTCTTTTGTTATTTGTATTATTTCAACTAGAATGTTATCTAAGTCCTCTTGCAAAATTCCTTTCATTTTAGTAGTAGTGGTAAAAATTGCAGTAGAATTTCGAGTTTAATTAATAGAATTTCGTAGTTTCTCATTGGGTTATTACAACTAATGGTGCATGAGACTAGGCAAAATTTCAAAAAACAAGGGTTTCCTTCTCCTAACACTAGAGGGTTTCTAGCCGAAACATTTTCAACAGAACTGATGTTCCGGCTGGCTAGGAGGGACATTTTGCAACTGAGATAAAACTGTTTTGCTTAATGTTCTGTCCTTCGTAAGCTTTTGCCCAAAAAACAGGTTTTCGCGAAGTCAACCAATCAGATATCCCGAAAGCGAACATTCCAGGAAATGTTTCTTTCGACGCGCTACTGATGACAGGTAATTTCTCCGGTTTTGATCTGCGAATACTTATGTTCCTTACTCATTTTTAAATGTAAAAAACAAAATTTTGATTGTCAGGAACTTCAATACTGCAAATACAACGACATTTTTTCTTATGTGTCCCATGAAATTCCATGAAATTCTTCGTGGCAAAGAGTGCAAGTCTGCACCTGCCGTTGGCAACAGCCTTGAGCACCATCCTGATGATAGTACAACTTCGCTCAGTTCCGCTCTCAATTTTGATGGAGAGCACGCCGGGAGCCAGTTCCGTTGCACTTCAAAGAAACCCAGAATTAAGGTAGAAAAGCAGCAACGAAATTCTAAGGCCAACGAGTAGAGATTCCCCTAAATCCATCAAAATCACCTGAGAAAATAGAACCTATAGATATTAGGCATGGAAATAGATTCAAGAGTCTTGTAAACTCTGATGATAATGAAGAAGAAGGAGCCATCCAAACGGAGATTTCCGGCCCATTGCGACGGAGAATCCCCCAACAAACCATTGATTAGTTGAAAATTGACGAACTTTTAAAGAAATCGTATCAGAGGATTACGAAGTGAACACGCAATCAAACTCTTTACGTTTATATTAAGAACTCAAACGACTTTAGAAAAGTAACGAAAATTCTCAGTGAAAGGAATATTCCTTATCATAACTACCAACTGTTAAGCAAACGGAATATGAAAGCCATCGTGAAAAATTTGCCTTAAAGGGTTGCAGAAGAAGCAATCTATCCCAACCTTCAAAGACGGAAGTTTCCAATTTAAAGGTGAGCAATTCACAAGATCAAGGAGAGGAATCATAGAGAAATTGCCGATTTTCTTCCTGGAATTAAAAAAAAATAGAGAAGAGAAAGCTATTTTCCATCTAAACAACATGATCAGTGTAAATGTGAAGACTGAAAAATTCTCTTTAATGAAAAGGCCTACCTATTGCCTTTACAGGTGTCAGGCTTACCAATGCCAATACAAGTGTCAAACCTACGGAAACACACATCATCTATGCCAATATCAGGAACGTTGCTGCAAGTGCGGCAAAAAATCATCATACAAGTGATTGCCCAGAAAAGCCAGAAGAAATGCCCACTTGCGTATTCTGCGGAGAAGAACATGTGAGCCGCAATCGAGGGGGTAAAGCGAATGCGAATTTTCTTCAAAGAAGAAAAATTCGCTAAGAAAGAAAAATCAAAAGAAAATTCCTCCTCTCATGTTCGAAAAGTACAGATTTCCCGAAGCTGACAAATTCTGAAGTAGAAATCTCAGTTAAGACAGGCACTCTTCTTACAGAGACAGAGTTAAAGGAACTCATACGAAAATACCTACTCGTCAAGAGGAAAATGCCTCTTTAGACTAAGCCTTAAATTGGATGTTTAATAAGAAAATTCACGAACTCCTAGAAAAAGTCATCTCGTGCAAAGGAAAAATTTAAGAGGCTAAATTCTCCATGGAAAAATTACGCATCGGATTTGACGCTGTAAAGACTATGATTGCCTTTGCAGACTAATTAATTAAGTATATATGACTCCATATTAGTGTGAAAGTGATGTACCGAGCATAGCTGGTTGGATTAGTGCAGTGACTTATGGATACTCAAAAAAAAAAAAAAAAAAAAAAACCACGGTAGAACACGGTGAAAAACACGGTGAGAATAATTTCACAGGTGGATATACAATTTTTTTATTATAAAATACATCTATGCATTTTTAAAAGTGAATATTTTCTTCCTCGAAAGTTTTTTTCCATGTTATATTAATAAATTAAAAAATACTATATAATTTTACTCAATAATTTTCAATGCAATGAATCTTGATTATGCAATTTTTTAATTATGAGTATTTTCGACTAGGTATTTATGATCAATAAATCAAATTTCAACAAATAAATAAAGAGTAAAAATTTAAACAAAAGAAAGAGAAACATAACAATCCGCAAATTAAATCTATGCTACTTTTGGTCTCAAGGTGTGCGTATTATCGTACTTTTATTCTATAGGGAGTTCTATGAATATTTTGATTTCGTTTCTATAACTTTGCCTTAGCTGCCAATAATTCAGGGTAACATTGCTAGTTAAACTAAGATATTATTAAGATAAGATAAGAAACTAAGATATTATTCGTGCAACGTAAAATTGACATACGGCATCTATAAATAAAACCCGGGCATATATCTTTCCATTTAATGAATTATTTGCCACCGTGTATGTGCAAATTTAAAAAATAAAGCCATCTGAAATAGGTCAATCGTTTTGAATAACCATGCATTATGAAAAAATTCTTAGGAATGGGAAAAATATTTTAAAACTTCCTTCGACGACACAAAAAAATTTGAAAAATGCTGTTCTAGATTATGGTGTTCTTAGGCCGCAAACGGTTGGTTTGGTGCATAAAAAAAATTTATGCGCGCGGGAGAATTCTTATTTCAGGGTAACAGTTCCAGTAAAGCGAAATTTATTCCCACGAGATGTATTTGGAGCCTCGAAAATTGAATTGAAAACAGCGTTGTTGAACCTTCCCCCTTCGCCGTTCCCTCTAGTGTCGCGAGAAACAATAAACAGAGATTTACATTTTAAAGGTGAGATTCGAAATCCATCAAAGACAAGGTGACGGAGAGAAGAATCCCACTTTCTTTAGCAGCACGAGCAGCGCAACAATGCAAATACGATAAATTTCTAAACCCGCTCCATTTTTCTCCTCTAACATTAACAACGCGAATGAAATATTGATGAGTTTTCTGGTGCGTCTACGAAAATGTAACGAAAAATGGCTATCTGAGAAAGTAAAGGTAACAGAAATGAATAACTAAGCATTTTTATGTTATTTACATTTAAACGGAATAGAAGGAAAAGGGCTTACTTTTTTTCGTAGTGATTCCAAAACATGCTGCATGTAATAAAAGAAAAAAGAAACGTTAGATAATATAAGCAACACTCGTGATTAAATTCGTGAATAAAATATAAACTCCAACAAAGTAAGTCCAGAAAAAAATATTCATAAGGCAAATGGTACTTAAAATCTAGAATTTCGGAAGAAAATGTGACTTCTTCAAAAATAAAGCACATACTTTATTAACGTTTTAGACGCATTTCTCCCCTTGACTGTTTTTATTCATAAGAAACTACCTTAATTTGAGAAATGAGAATTTTAATACACAAATACATAATTAAGATGAACGCCACAGAATATTTGCCCTGCTAGAAGCATTCATCTAGAAAGATACAAAAGAGCTGTCCAAAATAATAGAAAAGATTGAAAATAGGAAGAAATTTGTATTTAATACCATATAAAGATTGATTTGGCATACAAAACTGCTAATAATGTTTTAGAACAGAGGCGTACAATTTCTGAAACGGTGATTAAAAATACTTTACACTATCCTTCTACCAGAACGGCTAGAGTTGACTGAGAGATGCTGAGAGACAAAAATAGGATCTTACTCTGTAGGCCAAGAAAGATAAATTTGATCTTTGTATCTTCTTTGTATAACTTCATTTTCATCTTCTATTGAATCATTTGATTTCGAAAATTAAGAAATTTTACTTTGGTGAATGGCAGCGTTATCATTTTAAAAGATGCTGTTATACCTAGGAAACAGTGTTTACGCCACTCAGAGGATATGGTCGCTTAAAATGAAGGGAGCATTATCATCACGAAAGATGCTGTTACATGTAGGAAAACAGTATTGACGTCACTGAATGAATATTCTTGCTTAAAATGGTGAGAGCATTGTCATCTTGAAAGATGCTGTTATACGTAGAAAACACTGTTACAGCCGCTGAATGGATACGGTCGCTTAAAATAGTGGGGACATTATTATCTTGAAAGTAGGAATACGTAGGAAACAGAGTTTACGTTACTGAATGGAATATGGTCGCTTAAAATAGTGGGAGCATTATCATCTTGAAAGATGCTGTTATACACAGGAAACAGTGTGGACGCCACTGAATGGATACGGTTACTTAAAATGGTTTACGCCACGATATAACTGCTTAAGCATATTAGAACAGCAATGATGATTTACTTGAAGAAACCAACAGTTAGTGTGAGTTTTTGTTGATGTTCCGCGTCCAAATTGGTGGAAGATTATGAAGGTTGCTTCATCTGAAAATAATACTCGTTTCCATTGATTAAAATTCTACGTTTTATGTTTCTGGCACTACGGTAGTTTTTTATTATTATAATTTTTTATTTATCTCTAAAGAAGAGGTTTTGAGACAGCAAATGTTCTGCTTATGCAATTCACGTCATAGTGTATATATCAAAATTAAGTTCTATAATGCATAGAAAGCTCGGCAAAACTCGGCGATTATCTTTTCTCAGTGGTTTTTATTTTTGACATACCAATCCTCTTAAACATCCTTCTAGCTTCGTAAGAAAGGTTAGCTCACGAATACATCTCCCAGATTAAGTTTTAGGGAAATTATTTTATGCTATCATAACTTTAGAGACAGTACCTCTCGGAAACCTCAATAATTTTAAAACTGAAGTTACCGATACACCAACGATACGAACACCAACAATCATACCTCTCTAAATCTCATCTGGAAATAAAAAAAAAGTACAGTTTTTCGGGTAGAGACGTATGCTATTTAAAATTTGATGGCTCTAGGTACAGTTGTTTTATCACTATGCGAGAAAAATACATATATTCATGCAGATTCTTCATTATCTAAATTCTTTAAATATAATACAAGAAGATAATATTTTGTGGCAACAATATGAAAAGCGAAACGCCGTTTATAGTGAAATGCCACAAAATGCCAAAACGAAATTAATATTCCTTCTGGGCTAACGTCTTTTGGGCTAAAAATAGTTTTGAACTAAGGAATAATGCTAAGACAACCCAACATTGATATGATGAACTGAGAAAAGACTGAAAATACAGAGAAATGGTTTGCCAAAACTTAACGATGCATCGGGAATTCCAAAAATATACTAAATTTCTTAAAAGTTTTGTAATTTTGCTGTTGAATTGTATACAATGCAAGTGAGAAGAAAATTGGGCTTAATAAAAGATAAAAAGACAACAAAAATGGTTTAGTCAACTAAGCTCGCTAAGTCAACTAAGTTGACAACTTAGTTGAGAGCGTAAAAAATCTTAAGGAACCCTTTGAGGTAACCGTTAAACTCTGAAACCTTTGAGTTTTTTTAAGGTTGAAAGAAAAGCAAAATATCAGTATATTTTTCTTCTGTACTTCGTTTATACCCTATAAACTATTATCTTATAGGGTATAAACCAACGAAGTATAAAATATCTTATACTTCGTTTATACCCTATAAACGAAGTGTAGAGAATTATACAGTTATATTAATACTTATCTCTCTAAAGTTGTTAAGATCTACTAAAAGCTTGAGAACAGAAAATTAAAATTGGGGAAGCTAATTATAATTATCCTTCTCCTTTGAAGAAAAAAACATAAATGTGACATATAGTATGCATACAAGCACGATAAAGGAATTGTGAGTTAAAATATCCCCGGATGGAAATGAAAACTTTTTTGTTTTCATTTCCATAATAAAATAGGCAGGAATTGCCAGCGAAAAAAGCACGTAACAGGGATCTTTACTCGAATAATAATTAAAATAAATGGAATTCCAAAGAGAAATAAAAAACATGAAAATAGCTTTTTTCCCTTAATTTTCGTTCTCTAAACTTCTAGTAATTATTCATATTTATATGTGCAACATGGAATAATATAACAATTAATATCATCTTTTTAAGCTTCGCTTTTGGTTTTAATTTTGCCTTTATGCATTATTTACATGGAATTTACTTTAATATATTATTTTCATTACCTTTTGTATCATATTAAAGTAATTACATTTCCATGTACAGCATGGTAAAAATCGCATATATTTGTTGCATTGGGAATAACATGTGGAATCTAATTTATGGCTGTAAATTTTATTTTGTATTGAAATTGAAATGCAGTCATCATTTGGGGTGTCTGGAGATTTTTTTATTGTCTGCCTGAAGGATAATAAGTCTTGAAATAATCTTATGTGAGTTCGGAGTAACATATATAAAAGTATAATTATTTAACTTCATTAAGAGTGAATAAAAAGGAAAGTGAAATAATTTTCATTTTTGTTTCACCTAAATTTTCCATTGCTTTAAATAAATTTAATATAATGCATGCTTCTTCATTCTTAAAATATCTGTTACAATTACTTCTTGTTAGTTCTGAATTTTATTATCCTCCCTCATTCTTCAGTTAATTTAAGTTCGAATTTTCATGCATATAGACATTATATGTTGGAACTTTGAATATTAAGCTTTAAACGTTACACATGAGTAATGTGTGTTTTTGTGATGCTTTAAATTGCTATATATTTCATAATTTTTTATTTATGTAATGTACTTTCATTTTTACATACTTAGATTTCATATAAGATTTTTTAGTTACGGAATATTTTTATGTTATCTATGTGAATAAAATCACAGTGTTAATTTTTTACCAGATAATTAGTAATATTAATTTGTTATCTGGTGAAAAGTTTTAAGTGTGTACGGTATTTTGTCAACATGCTTATATAATAATGTTAAAAGGTTTTCAATAATTAAAGTTAACCTTACGACTTATCATACATTTGATCTATGATGCCACAGCACATTGCATTATATAGTTTTAGACAGTATGATTGTCTAGCATGTTATTAGACGATTATTCAACGAAACTGTAATTCTCATAATACTTTTCTACCTTCTTTAGGCTTGTGGTAGTTTTACCAGGATTAACTGACTGCGTGAATTTTACAGGGGGGGGGAGTTGTAATATTTTAAATTATTTAGGAACATATTTGAATACCAGTATATCCTTTTCTAGAATATCAGACATAGGTTTATTTCCTTCAGAAGCAAGAATGGTTCCAAGTTCAGCTTTACGCCGTGAAATATCGTACAGATAGTACGACGTGTTCCGGCTCTGTTGAAGTAGTGCACCAAAGGGCACTTGGCGATGAGCTTTTCCTTACTTATGGGTTCTCCAGGGAGAGTGGCAAAGTAGGTGCCAAAGGGAACCTCAAAATAGCGCAGACTTGAGAGATAGTTGCATATCATCTTCAGTTGAATAAGTTGGGTGCATCAGAAAAATGTATACACACTTTAATCTCACGTAGAAAATTTATTTTCCTACCTAGAAGTTTAATTTTGTAAGAATACGTAATATTAAGTTTCCTCAACAGGTGACAGCAGAGTCGCCGATCTAGTTTTGCAACTCAGTTAGTGCCAAGAGCGTCACATCCACAATTCGGGCCTGTTTGAACTTTCAAGAGCGGAGTGGTACTAGAAGTTTGATAATGTTGCTGTGGTTCAGAGACAATGGAGATGTAAGTATGGGACAGATCCACCTTCGAAGTTAACAATAACACGTCTACGAGGAAACTTCGAGGCTCATGGAACAGTGTAGGATGTGAAGAAAGACCAATCAATGCTACCTCGCGCGGCTACATGTGATAAATACTCAGTTTCAGTGCTGGAAATGTTTCAATGTTTACCACAAAAGTTTTCAAGGCAAGAGTCACATGAAAGTGGTGTGAGCAGTACCGGATTTACGTATAAGGCTACACAAGCTATAGCTTAAGGGTCCCATTTTCTTTGGGCCACCCCCAAACATTGTACCATATTTTATATAAAAAAAATTGCCTCATATTCCTCTTAAAGGGCTCCATACCTGAAATAGCTTAGGATCTCGTGAGATCTAAAGCTAGTCCTGGGTTAAGTGCTAGTGGTGTGTGATAATGTGCCAGATCAGTGGATAGGACGCAGGGCACCAACCGAGTTTCCTGCACGCTCTCCAGACCGTACACGGCTCAAATGTTTTATGGAGCAATGATGAGATGTACTGACGTAAATATTGAATGATGAGATGTACTGACGTAAACCATGCAACCTTGTCACACTTTGGAATGAGATGCAAGCGGTGCGCAAAAAAATCCCATTGGACAGTTTCGTGCGAAGTGTGGAATCCGTCGTGACTCGTACTCAGAAATGAATCGATGTTAAAGGTCATCATTTTGAACGTCATCATTTAAACACCATGCTAAAAGTCACCAATTGGGTTATTCATTTTCACTAGAAAGTACAATTATTTTTCAAACTGGATTGTAGCGTTACTTTTCCTGGATATTTAAGCTTGTAGATTGGAAAATAAATTTTCTACTATAATTCAAAGTGTGTATACATTTTTCTGACGCACCCTGTATTACTGCTTAACTCTGAAAAATTTGCATTTTGCTGCTAATATAAAATCTTCCGAGGAGGATACTTGTAAAATGTGACGTCACTGGATTTCTAGCTTCTTTACCGTAAACTAGTTACCGTGTTATAGATCATAGTGTATCGTGTGTGTATTATGTGGTCATCAAGATGTCCGATTATTTCAAAATTGTTATGCTCTCTTAATTACTCTCAACCCTTTACAACAAATTCAAGTGATTTCCAAAGTCTACAACAAATTCAATTGATTTCCAAATTCTACAACAAATTCAAGTGATTTCCAAATTCTACAACCAAAAGTGGCAAATTTGTTAAATTTGTTGTTCAATTTGATTGTACAACAAATTCAAGTTATTATAATTCTCAAGTGATTCACGTATCACATATATAAATGTATGTGTGTGTCTGTAGGGTGGTCAGGAAAGGTGTGATAGCATTACTTGTCATATTCAAGGGGGGAGTAAATGAAATCAAATGTGGTGGAAATGATTTCACTGCACAGATTGATTCAGGAAATATACAATTTTAAAAATATTGTGATATTATTTATGGTTAGGCGAATTAGAAAACATTTTGGATTTATCTTGGGCGATATTCTTTCTATCTATAAATAGTTAGTATTGAAATTTATTGATTTCTTCTTAGACATCCATGTGAAATTAATTGGGTACTGGCAACTCAGGAGCTTACTACGTGCATTAAGGTAACCTTTGAGAACACTCGGATGATGTCAGGGGTCTTTGAGAACACTCGGATGATGTCAGGCGTCTTTGAGAACTCTCGGATGAAGTCAGACGTCTTTGAACACGCGAGAAAGTCAATACTTTGAAGATGTAAAGCCGTTAATATTGACGTCAACGGTCAGCAGTTTGAGCATTTACTATCATGTGTAGCACGCGGACCATAGCTCACGATGTCAGTCAAGACGTACTGTCGCCTATACAGTGATAAATAAGATAAAGCAATATATGTGATGATAAAGTAATACGTGTTTATCCTTTCACCGTGAACAATCCAGAATGTATCATGTTTTGTTGTTTGATATCTTGATGTGCGTCTTTACTTAACTTCGTACTAGCAGTTCTGTTTAGCACGACTTTCGAATCTCATCAACTATTAAAGATATAAAAGCATTTTACAGATATTATTACCCTTTGAAATGAAATTGTTCCCAGTTATGAATTTGCAACAATTTTCATCATTTATTGATATTATAAAAGGGAAAAAAACATAGAAAGATATCAGATTTTATATTACGACCAGAGGGGCTTTTTTTTAGAGTTTAGTGTATTAACGTTATTTATTAAACATCATGTTCTTGGCACTGAAACCATAAAATTCAATTCAACAGCAGGATCTCAAAATAATTGAGAAAGAACACATCTTTAGAATTTCCTATACACAGTCTCGCGCGCTGCAGGTAAAACTGTTTTGTTTTTCTTCTTACAGTGTTGCCACTGCTCGCTTTGAAATCAATCTTTGAGTTTGCTCATCAAAAAATCGTTAAGGTTTAACAAAATATGAAATCGATCATAAAACAAATTTAAGATTCCAAATTAGGACTTCCAGATGCCCATATTCGGTGGACGTTTACTTTATTCAAAATTGGATGGCTCTAGGTACCGTTGTTTTATCACAATGCGAGAAACATCCCTACATTTATGCAGGCTCTTCATTATTTAATTTATTTAAATATAACACAGGGCAATAATATTTGGTGGCAACAATTTGAAAAGTGAAACTCCGTTTATAGTGAAACGCCACAGAATGCCAAAACGAAATTAATAGCCCTTCTGGGCTAATGCCCTTCGAACTAAAAAACAAAAATAATAGAAATTATAGAAATGGGAATTTCGATCGTGTAGTTTGTTAAAAGTAGTTTGGAATAATAACCGTTAATACTCGCTATATCAGCTGGGATTTTTATTATTTTTTTCCTTCTTTTGTTTTGAACTGAGTATAAGTTTCCTCCTAATCTTTAGTTTAATAAAAGGTGTACTTAGCAGTGGGTACCGTTTAAGAAAGGTATTATTAGAGCGATTCAATACCCCCTCCGTTCGCTGCTGCTATCATACTCCTCTTACTGACCACTGTTTTGATTGATTGCAGGGTTTCGGCCCATTCATCAAAACCTTTCAGGAACAATTTGTTTCGCAGGACTCGTCGAGTTTCCTCTTTCTTGTTTTTTCAACCAATTGATCGTAGGTAGACTATTTCTGCCCGAAACGTAATTGCTAAAAGTATTTTGAAAGGATTTCCTCTTTACTTCCGGGAAAACATTTAGTTACTTTTATATTTTCAGAGAGCTCTTTTCTTGTTCTTCAGTGAATGAAAGCATTTTATACCGTGTTTCTTCTATTTCTGCAGTCACCTGCATTTTAATGTCTGACAGAAATACTAAAATATTTCTTCTAACTAGAAAAGAAATATTATTTTGCTCGCATACCTTTTATTATCAAATAAAGTATTTCATTTTTAGTGTCGCGAGTTAAAGGTGACGGGAGCTGGTTCCAATTTTACGCTTTTCTTTGTCTAACGAAATATTTGACTTTCTGAAAAAGTATTTCTTTTATAAATATGAATGTGATAAGTGAATATATTAAAGATGTCTACAGTTTTATGAAATTGTTATATAAACGAAATGGAATGAAAATAATATTGACAAGCATTGGAATATTACATTAAATGATAAATACTACAGTGCATTAAACAGAAACATTTTTGCTAAGTAACACTGGTAAACTATCACCTTTCTACCTTCCTATGGTATTCTTCAGATAACATTACGAAAGAAAATGTTAGCACAATGAAATAATTTACTCTATACGTTAATATTATTTTGATTTCATATGATTTTCAGAAAGTAACCAATTTTATGACAGACCTTATAAATTAATGTTTAACTTTGAATCACGAGTACAAACACGAGGTCCAAACTCTAGTTATACCTTAAAATTATATAAAATATAATTTCAGAGTATTAATTTATTTTTTCTCGCTTTCCATTTTCTTCCCATAATGCTAATTTCTAGTTCGCGCGTATTCAAGTGGGTTAGAAAAAGATAGAATTTAAAGGAACGTTTTAAAAGGTAAAATGTTTTAGAGGGCAGAGCCTGTTGCGCCTGCTGAAGGCCACGTCCCTAGCTGGTTCTCTTGCGAGTAGTTTCTGTGTGGCATTACGTTATTCTTGCCATTAAGTCCGAGCCAACTTCCTAGCATTTTGTCTGTGTAGCCTTTGGAGTAACTTACAATTTATTACGTACAATCCATTACTTTTTGATTCTTGTTATAAATGCCGGCTGGTTCAGTAAGCACAGGATCTGCTTTCTGTTAACTTTTATCGAAGTTAAATAAAAGAGCCTTTTACAACCAAGTTTCTGTCGTAATTTCCAAGACATGCGATAAGTCGTCACCGTCTTAGAGTACTCATCTAGTTTATGTTACTAAAGGGAGTGAAACTCTATAAAGTTATTAAGTATGTTCATATTTTTTATATTTATTGGTAAAAATACATTGAAAGTATACAGTTTTCCATTTACACTAGTAGATTTATTAACAAAATCTAATAACTAAATTTTTATAGTTCTATATTCGTCTTATAACTTTGATGTTATATTAATCTAAAATTCGTTTTTTTTAATATTTGAATTTAGTACAATATTTTAAATTTTAAATTAAATTAATAATGTATTTAATTATAAGTTAAAAATAATTAATAATAAAATTTTAATTATTAAATTTTATTAAATAACTAACCGATAAAAGATGATAACGATTATGAATTTGCACTAATTGATATAAAATTGCAGCAAATCCTCTCTAAGTAAACGACCCACGATTTAAGACGATTTTAGCTTCCCGTTGAGATAATTGTCTTAGGAAAAATGGCTATCGATGATAGTGATAATGTACAGTAAATTGAATAAGCTGGTTAACAGTGATTGAAAACTCCAAATCCTTGTATTGGCTAATCTTTAGATTTAGCCAATTCTGGGTTTGGGAATTTCTAAAGAAAGGTATTTGTAGTAGAAATGTAGTATATCAGTTTATTAAGATTATTATACTGCAAAACTATAAACTGATTGCAAAGAAAATATGGGAAACGCAACGGGAAAAGACATAGAAGAACAAAACGTTGTTTTTCGTTGTTATTACTAACCTTAATTATGTGACATCAGTACAAGCCCACGTAATTCATCGTGGCAAGGAGTACAGGGTTACGCCTGCTGGCTGGCGAGAGCTTTGAGCCTCATATACACTGACGAGCCAAAACATTGGCGGTATCCGTACATTTTTTAATGAACTCGTCTGGATGACGTGAAGAGCAAGTTATTAAGTGGAAATGGTATTTAACTACTGCTGGAGAAGGTAAGGAAACATTCTTGCACTTACTTTTGCGAGTGGTGAGAAAGGCTACTGATCTAAGCGAAATTGATAGTGGGCAGATTGTAATGAGCCGAAGATTCTGAAGGAATATTTCCAAAACTGAACGATTGGTAGGTTGTTCACGGTGTGAGTTGTGAATATTTATGCAAAGTGGATACATGACAGTGAAACCAGCAGCAAACATCAAGGCATTAGACGTCCACGCGTCATGAAAGAAAAATGATGAAGAAGAATGTCTTGCTTGGTACAGCAAAATAGGTGCCAGACAGTGGCTCAGTTGACAGTCCAATAAAATGCAGGTCCAAAGCAAGTATTTTGGAAACACATTTCAGCGGACACTATTGGATATGGGACTGCACAGCAGACGTCCCACTCCTGTGCCTCTGTTGAACAAGTGTTGTTGTCAACTACACCACACGGTGGGCCTGGAAACACTGAGACTGGAAAATGGATAAGCGGGAGACAGATGCCGGATCGGAATAATCACGATTTCTCATTCATCACGTCATGGTCGCGTCAGGGCACGCCGTCTTCCAGGCGACCAGTTGCTCCCGCCCTGTACAGTCGATCATACACAGGCTGATGATGGCGGTATTTTGCCTTGTGGGACATTCCCATGGGTGTTTTTGGAGCCCTTAGTTGTGGCATAACAGACCATGAAATCTGCGGTCTATCTGTACATAATCGCTGATCCGTTGTACCATTCTTTGGAATCTATCTTCCCAACTGGAAACGGGATCTTCCAGCAGGCCAACTCCCCATGTCATAAGTCTCGAATGGTGCTGGAGTGGTTCGAGGAGTATAATAATGAATTCCAATTAATGTCCTGACTACCTAACTCGCTGTATCTTAATCCAATACAGCATATTTGCGATTCTTAGTGCTCAATTAATGTCCTGACTACCTAACTCGCTGTATCTTAATCCAATACAGCATATTTGCGATGCTTAGTGCTCAAACACCATCATGTCTGAAAATCTCGACGCTGCTTAGATATTTTGTACAACCTGACCACCAAACCACACGAGAGAGGGTTTTCAACTGGACATATATTTAGACTACCGCCATGCTGCAGAGACGGCATCTCCAGGAGAAAACCTTCCCTTCAGGCCTTTTCACTGTCAGGTCCTATATGGGATTACATTAGGAAATGGAAAGAGCAGCATAAATTTTCCTTGCTGAAAGCCGGTATAGCCACAAAGTTCCAAAGCCGCAGAGAACACTGTACATTTACAAACATCCCTACCTTCTCCGGGTTTTGAACCGGGACGCTCGTTACGGAGTCACTGACGACTATCCATTTTGGGCGGCAGAAAAAAAACGTATCAATATTTATCAATTTACATTCAATATTTATCTGAAATACTGTGAATACCTATTACGTTAAAATACTATGAATGGATAATATGTGTAAGGAAAATAAAAACACGAAAATTAATGTATTATACTCTTTTTTAATGTTTTAAGAACACTCATTGCTTATTAATATAAGTAATCAAGTACGCCTATTTGGCTTTCGCTTTTCGTTAATCCCATATTACAGCTGAACTTTATAAAGTAGATAAGCTGTTGTTTTACTTGCTAAAAACCTCCTACTTGTTTTAACTTGCTTTCATAATTTAGAATTTAAATATTAACAAGGACAAAATGTACATAGAAATTTCGTTTGTTTAATTCAGAAGGGCTTAGTCGTCGCTAAAAATATTCATCCAGTAAATTCTGCTAAATTGATTATTTCTTTTAACCTTAATCACTTCCTTTTCGAAAACAGTTTTAAATTCGTAAAGCAAATGAACTGTGTTATTGTTCGCAAGATTAGGCAGTAAATTTGTTCCTTTGTTTATAGGATTTACAGCTGAGGGAATAATTGGAGTTTCTTCTCTTCGGCTTCCTATTCTTCTAGTACAAGAGCTATGGCACACATTTCAAGTATGTTTTTCGTTCAGTCATCTCCAATTTCAAACTTTTCATAGCATTTAGGATAAATAGATCTGTGACTTAAATTCGTATTTGAAACAAAATGCTTTTATTTTCACTTTCAGCAGTAGGTGGTCCGAAATTAAAACACATTTCATCATCTTCTCATCCTTAGTGTGTAGGGTCATTAGGTTTTTTTTTTAATGCGGGAGATGTGAAAAATATGCGATACCCTCGCCGGGACTCGAACCTGGACCGCTCGAATACTCACCCAGTGTGCTACTGTTACACCACGAAGGCATACAGAAAGCTGGGAGGAAATACCTTATATACTCTCCCTTTTACAGGGCGACTGTAAGATGGCTTACCAAATTTTCTTTTTGCCTTTTTATCATAAAACTTTGTGTGTTAACTTTATTTATTAAGTATCCCGTCTTCACACTTACGCCACATAAAATTCGATTCAAAGGCAAAAACCCAAAATATTTAAAAACGGCATATTTTTAGAATATCCAATAGACAGTCTCACGTGCTGAAGATAAAAGTGTCCTATTCCGTACATTCCGTATCCCTTTTATTCCGCATTGCCATTGCTCACATTGAAATCGTTGAGTATCTTAATCAAAAATTCTTTAAAGTTTTACAGAATATGAAACAGAGAATAAAACAAATTCAAAATTTCAAATTCGAGCTCCCAGGTGAGCATATTCGGGTGGAGGATTACGTCATTCAAAGTTTGATGGATCTTGGTATCGTTGTTTATTGGCAATGCAAGAAACATGCATACATTCATGCAAATTCTTTATTATTTAATTTCTTTAAATATAATACAGATTTAATACGCAGAGGTAATATTTGGTGGTAACAATCTGAAAAGTTTATTGACGCAAAATGCCGTTTCGAGACTAACAGCCCTTCTAGGCTTAAAAAAAATTTCTACATACAAGTAAGGGAGAAAAGGTCTGCAAGCACATGCACCAGAGGATTATATACTTCTTTATAACATGATCTTTCATAAATAAAATTTATTTTTGTTTAACATGGGTTTAAACTGATCAAGTTATCAAATTTTAAAAGTTAGTATTTAGTTTTCAAAGAAAGTTTAATACGTAAAACTTTAGGTAAAATAATACGCCATACACACACCCAGCTCGTTCGCGGGATTCGAACCTCGGACCGAACTATGAGTGTTCAGCGAATTTACCGTTCGGTCTCTAGTGGGCCGTTTACATCTTAGAACAAAGGTTTCAAATCATAAAGAAACTGCTAAATTTTCATTATGAATAAATAGATTAAACAGGTATTTTAAATGTAATAAACGTGAAGCAAAGTCTTTTTTTTTTTGAATCTTAAAACACGTTAGTTTTAGCTATCGAATTATAAGAAATTCTCTTTTATATAATTAGTATGAAATAACTTAATGTAAATAACGAAACTTATGAAATAACTCAATGTTAATAAAGTATGAAATAACTTAAGAACGGCAAAATATAGTTCTAAAACTTTATCATGAAAAGTTTAGTTCAAAACCTGAAATAAAGGGTGTCCCAAAAAGAACGCAACTTTTGATATGCTCTCTGTTTTGTTCTAGTAAGGTACACAATTTTCGTCTGTTGTTTTTGTAGTCAGAAGTCAGGAATAGCGCATGATCATCACCTGTTTTCTCTACGATTAGGAATGGTACACGGAACTCTTCGTTGTCGTAGTGAAAACGTATTACAAATATGATGAAAGTTGTTTAGAGACTGTTTGCAGACTCTATGAAATGTTTGCTCAGCGTAATGCACCGAATAAGTTGACTGGGATCAGAAAATCTAAATTTGAGAAAACTGGTTCTGTTGTGGGCATTAAATCCTCGGGATGTCCTCGTGTGAGTTATTCTGCGGAAAACATCGCCAACTCGAGTGATAATGTTGCTATAAACCCGGTGACATCTATTCGCCAATGTACACAACATTTGAGTACTTTCCACCTAGATCTTGTAATTTCGTTCCCTGTGTGTGTGTGTGGGGGGGTGTATTGTAATTCTCGTCCGTACGCCAGCAAACAAAGATCACTTCGGCAGCTTATAGAGTGATTAGGTTATTTTGCATGCTGGAGACGCGGAAAATGAGCAATGCCCTCGTCGGGACACGAACCCGGACCTCTCGAATACGCGCCTATCGTTACAACACGAAATCATGAGGAAAGGAAAGAGAAAATACCTGATATACTCCCCCTTTTTAAAGGGCTACTGGGGATTAGGGTACTCAATCGCCAAATCCTGGTGGTGAAGAATCATCATCCACCACCTTTTAGTGCGGGCGCCACTGCAGAGACATTAAGTTATTTTGGAACAGGAGGCATGCGGAATTTGCAATGCCCTCGCCTGGACCTCTCGAATACACGCCGAGTGTGTATTACCAACGAAGACACGTGGACGGGAGGGAAAAAATACTTTACGAGAGATTTCAAAACTAGAAGTGCAAGTATGCCGAAAGGTTTGGAAAATTTCATCGAATGAATGAGAATGTGCTTGCAGAGTTGTAGAGGGCATTTGAGTAATATCACATTATCTCATACATAATCACAGGTAGCATACACTGCAAAAGTGTGTAAAAATTTAATACTTAAATTAATTAATTTCCTCATTGAATTTGCAAATCATTACGCACTAAAGGTTGCGTTCTTTACGGGACACCCTTTACATATTGTCTCAAAAACACCACAATGAAATGTTCAATGGAAAATTCTGATCTAAGTGCAAAGGCCAAGGCTATACCTGCCATTAATAGCTGTCTTCATCGGTGATCCATTTCTCAAAGATTGTTCTTCGATGAGAAACTGCATGCGTTCGAAGAAAGAAGCAGTGATAGCCGGAGGCTGCTTTCTCAACAGAATGTCCAAGGGATCCGGAGCACCTTGGCACAAAATATGATTTTCACATTTTTCCTTCAAGGAGCAACACTCACTGTCGGCACAGTCCACAAGACCATCTAAAAGAGAGCACAAGAAGGAATGCGGTTAGTATGTTTGCAAGGTATATTTTAATTTTGTAGCAGTTATTTTAATTTTAATATACTTTTCCATCGATTCTTGTTTCCACTTACAAATCCCTACCAGAAGGAGGTTTTAAAACCGCGTTGAATGCAAATGAGTTAGAAGTAGTATTAAAGGAAGGATCAGCTTACTTCGTAAGAGTGAGTGAGTGACGGAGGACGTGGGCACCATCCCTCTACCGTTACGGTTAATTGGTATGAGCACCCTTTTCTAGAATGACATAATTAGGTACTTAGGTTATCGCTACCCATTCAGACTTGCATGGTACATATTGCCATACTCTGACTTGCACGACTATTACACATGCCGTACCATATTCGGACTTGCTTATTCATACTTGCATGGTGCATTTACATTCATATTGCATGGTACATATTTCACACATTTCATATTACACATTACATTTACTGGGAAATTGAATATGACTTATGTTTAAGGTTCTTTGCATCCGTAAGGTTCAATATTTACGTTAATTATACATGATTAGATACTTAGGTTAACTCTATGCATTCATTATTATTTACAGACTTGCATGGTACATATTACACACAGAGAGATTGATTAATACTTATGTTAAAGGTACTTTACATCTTAGGTATTTAGGTTAACACATAGTTTAACACTACGCATTCATTATTGTTTACAGGTTTGCATGGTGCATATTATACACATTACATAGTACAGCTTATATTTACTGAGAAGACTTGCATTGTACATAGTTCACGCATTACATAATACAAATTACATTTCTAAGAATTTACTCGGAATCCTCTGTAGCGCGGGGTTTACCTTCGGGTTAAGTCTTTCTAGAAGCTGTTACGCTCGGCCGTATATTATTTGGCTTTTGATATTATCCCGCTAGTTTAAATTAATCTACGTTAGATTTGCGTTAGCTTCGGCTAAGTCTCTTTTACTTAGTTCTAATTAATTCTTATTTCTTATTTTGGATGCAAGCTCAAGCAAGGGGCGGCTAACTGTTCATTTTATTTTGAGTGAAATAAAGGGTAGTTAACCCTTCTTGAGTCTATGACTTTGTTTATTCGAACTCAGCGATAAGTCGTTTAATATTTCACTAGAGTTCTTCAACGTTTATTTAATAGAACACTGAGGAATCTACATGTTATTCTACTGATGTCCGTAAACGTAATGACGCAACGTTTTATTTTCGCTAGTGCTGGTTGAAGGCATATAATTCCAGTCATAAAAAGAAAAAAAATCTGAAAGGTTTCAAATTTTAAATTACGTCCAAACGGGCGTTTTTTTTAAAGTTTTGTGTGTTACCTTTATTTGTTAAATATCATGTTCTTTGCACTTAAACCATAAAATTCAGTTCAGTAGCAATGTCGCAAAATAATTTTAAAATGAGCCTATCTTTAGAATTTCCAATACACAGTTCCGCGCCCAATGGAGCTAAAAAGGTATCCCCCCCTGGCCGTAGAGTGTTGCTATTGCTCGCTTTTAAATCGCTGAGTTTGTTACTAAATTCGCTAAAGTTTTACAAAATATGAAATCGATTATAAAACAAATTCCAAATTTCAAATTTGGCCTTCCACATGCCCATATTCGCAGTAGGATTACGTCATTCAAATTTCGATTTCTCTATGTACCGCTGTTTTATCACAATGCGAGAAATATACATACGTTTATGCAGATTTTTCATTATTTAATTTCTTCAAATATAACGAAGGACTCTAACATTTGGTGGCAATAGTTTAAAAAATGAAACGGGCATTTATAGTGATTCAACGCAAAATCGCAAAACGAAAACAATAGTCCTTCAGGAACAAAGCCCCTTTGGGCTAAAAATCTGTTAATTAAAGCAAATATTCCTCTTTTAGAATTTAAAAAACAGTTTTGCAAGAATTATAAAATCTAATATTTTATACGGATTCTTGGTACCAGCAGTTATGTTTAGCAAAAGTTTATAAACATTCTAAAAAGTTAAATGCAAAATGCTTGACATGCGTACCCTAAAATTTGACCGAAATATTGAGATCGTGTTTCCAGAAAATTCAGGAGTTGCCATCAGCTTAGGAGAAAATTCAGGGAACGTACACATATTGAAGAATTAAACATGTAAATTTCCATGATTAAAAATTAAATATCAGATTAGGAAAAAATATGGTATTAACAGATTAAGCGATAAGGACACTGTCGTAAACAATTTTTTATTAAATATGACATAGATATTTTTTAAGGATTCTTGTAGATATCGAGTTCTAGAGAACAGTGGAGGTCTTAAAGTTATAATGAAACTCCATTTGAATATTAATTATGTATATTTAGCATTTGAAAACTTATAAATGGTTTGTATGAAAATATATTTTGCATACTATAATATAACAAAGTTAGGAATTAAAGAATTTTCCACACTTGTAAATTACATGAAATATTAAGGAATGACTTTAAATAAAAAAGGGGCCTTAGAGTTATTCTAATGTATTTTTAACCGACCTTTTGACGAAAGAGATGTTTCATTTTCTGACACTGAAAAACCTAAAATAGTCCCAAGTTTTCAAATTAATTATCCCGTCCCACTTTTGGTCGAACGAGAGCCAAAAATGTGTCCTTCCTTGTAAGAAGTAAGGAAAGTATTGTAATCCCGAAATATTTGGGATATCATATTTCAACGAAAATATCCATTTTGACCGCCATCGAATGCAAATTTATGTAGTGTTTGCGTAACATATGTACGTAAGGAGAGAATGAAGGACTCGTTTTCGCAAACGGATTGCAAAATGGATTTAAAATGGGTTCAGAAGAGAGTTTTTCGTAGCGTCTGTACGTACGTACACATGTAACTCTCATAACTCAAAAACTAATGGCCTCAGAACGTTGCAATTTTGTACATAGGACTGCTACAACATGTAGTTGTGCACCTCCCTTTTCATTTCAATGGAAAGCAACAAAAGTATATAAATATACTAAATATTTACATATATGTATATATGTACATATAATTCTTATATGTTGGTAAATTGTGTATTTTATGCTTTAAAAATGATTGGATTGTGTTGTTCTTAGGTTCCGGTTAACGCTATTAATCTGAATGCAATACTTGTAGCACTGCTAAGTGCGGCTAAGCCTAACCAAGCATCCATATTTCTTTACATTTAAAACTTAGCTGTAGTAGTGAATTAAATCAGTTTAGTAGTGAATTAAATCAGTTTAGTAGTTAAATCAGTTTAGTAGCTTAGTAGTGAATTAAATCAGTTTCTGCACTTTCAGTGTCTTTTTGCCGAGTGAGACCAAATGTAAACTTTCAGTTTCGCGCACCGAAAAATCTGCCTGCTTGCTCGCAGGCCCAATTTCTTGTTTTTGCGTAGAAACTCTAATTTTAATGTTAAAAATTGTTTTTAAAATTGTTATAACAGTATTTGGTGTTTAATATTTTTCTATATTTTTCAATTTTTAATGAAATTATTTTAAAGTTTTACGTATTTTTGCCTTGCCGCGAAGTGAGAACTGTGTTAGTCGAATGAGAAATACATCTCTAATAAAATTCTATGAAATAAGTTTAAAAGAAATGCAGCAAAAAATGCGTATAATTTAATTGGCCATACAAGGAAGTCATGTGAAGTCCGCATCAGATTTATTTTTTTTTTCATTTTTAGAAACGAGTATGAACTTCAGTATATTACATGCTAATAATAATTAGTGTATAGAATAGTAGAACTTATAAAAAACTGAATTCCGTAGTATTTACAAAACTGATTTTTTTTATACTTTAAAAATACCACAATATGAATATTTATTTTATTTAAAACGATGTTGTAAATGGAAGTACATATATATTACCAACGGTAATGAAGACCGTGTACGGACTTTTATGAACTCACTGTGCATAACTTATAACGAAACTGAAACTCAATGAAATGCTTCACTGTTAAAAACTTATTAGAGAATTTCAGCTAAGAGATTACACGGGGATTATACTGACAGAAAATAAAGGCGCAGGAATGACGTTGTTGATTTATTTCCGAGTCATCTTTTATTAAAAAAAATTTTAAATATATAGAAAATAGCTTCAATAACATCAAAACAACAAACGATGCTGTAAAAATCAATCATTCAAAAACAAGTGATATTTATGATGTAAAAAATAAAAAAAAGTAAAAAAACATAAGCATCATTATTTTTAATTTATACGTTTCATTTATACGTTTTAAAGTTTTTATTAATTTTAATGACATAAATACATAATACACCGCACATATATTTAAGAAACTGTTAAATAAATTAATATAGATACATATGTGTGATAAGTAGACTGCTTTACAACTCTTAACAATACTTAACTTTTAAGTGTTATGAGAAAAGCAGTTATTTACTAAAAATGCTTCTATTGTTCTTTATTTATTTCTTGAGTCTTTACTTGCTGCATAATAAGCCTCGTTTTCTAAAGGGATTTTAAAATGCAAAATTTATGTCTCATCGTGTGCAAATAAAATGCATGCCTTTGTTAATTTTTTCACAGTAAGGAAAAAGCAAAACAAATTTTTTTGCGTGTAATTTCAGTAAGAATTTTAGTAATTAAACTACGTAAGAATATTAGCTCCATTTTAGACAGAAATAATTTTAGTTGAATCGCAGCATATGCTTTTTTGTTACTTGTTTGAAAGACATAACAGTACTCAATTTATTACTGTTTCAATTCATTGGAATTTAATTGTTTCTATTCTTCATCGTAATCAGCCGAATAAATATAATTATTTTGGGTAAAAGAGCTTACGTAGTTAAACAAATAAATTCTATTTATCTTCTTTAAAATGGATTGCAGATATTTGTTTATGTGTCTGAGACAGGCTGGTTACTTTTAGAGATGGTCGTCTTAAGGATGTGATCTTCCAGATGGATTCTCTGTAACTTCATTACTTATGTACCTCTAGAAAAATGAGTTTTATATTCTGTTTTACGGAATTAAAATTAAAAATTTTTTCAATTGCTTAACTTTTTAACATTTTACCTTTCAACTGCATCGCTTTTAATGAGATAACATATGATAAAAGAAAAGATAAGATATTATCACTTCATTACTCTAAATGCCCGTTAAAACGGCAGTTAAAAAATAATTATCTGTATTTTCAAGCATCCGAATGGTATTTTGTTCCAGTTAATACGGGTATTTGGAGTTCTCCACCTAAGATCAAAAAGTTACACATGGCTTCTTTAGAGAAAAATGCAGATCGTCTTAGCTGTGTCATATGGTCTTGGAGCATTCCAAATAGTAGGTACGACTACATATACATAGTTTGTTTTGGATACTGCAGAGTTCTAAGATTATTAGCCCAAAGACGCTTTGTCCCTGAAGGACTGTTGCTTTGAATCACTATAAATGTCCGTTTCACTTTTCAAACTGTTGCCAGCAAATGTTAGAGTCCTGCATTATATTTGAAGAAATTAAAAATCTGCATAAATGTATGTATATTTCTCGCATTGTGATAAAACAACGGTACCTAGACGCCATCGAATTTTGAATGATGAAATCCTACTGCGAATATGGGCAGGTGGAAGCCCAAATTTGAAATTTGAAATTTGGAATTTGTTTTATGATCGATTTCATATTTTGTAAAACTTTAAAAAAATTTTTGAGTAACAAACTCAAAGATTTGAAAGCGAGCAATGGCAACACTCTACGGCGGGAAACCTTTTTATCTCCAGCGAGCGCGGAACTGTGTATCGGAAATTCTAAAGATAGGCTCATTTTAAAATTATTTTGCGACATTGCTATTGAAGTGAAATTTATGGTATAAGTGCGAAGAACATGCTATTTAATAAATAAAGGTGCGTTAAAAAACACCCCTTTGGACGTAATTCAAAATCTGAAACCTTTGAGAATTTTTTTTTTAATTTGTTTTTACGTCTGGTGTAATTTTCCTGGTAATTACAGCAATATTGTCAAAAAATCAAATAATTGAAAAAAAAAACCTTACATTCTTTGATAAGAAAGAAACTGAACAATTTTCACAGATCCACTCTGCACAAACAAACAGGACAGGTCTACATCTCGCGTTCTACTAGACCGTTTGACGAGATTTAACTTGCGTTTTCCATGTCTCGGAAGCACGACTTAGGACGTATATTAGATTTATATATAGCATTGTTCTAACATAGGTATTTTGACACAGAATCGGATGGTTTCTGAACTAGCATACCAAAGGTTTTTCGTATTTCGATTCTACGACTCAAGGTATGCCAAAGTGACAAGTTTTATAAAAATCGCACGAGTAATTTATAAAAAAATTAGCTCTCAAAATTTGAGCTTCTCCATGTTATTTGAATTTGCTATGTGTAATATCCAGACTTAATTGGAGTCGTAGAACCGAAATTTGAAAAAACAATGGTAAGTTATTTCAGAAAAAGCCCGATTTTGTATCAAAATAGCTATGTTAGAATAATTGTTATACATAAATCTAATATATATCCTAAGTCGCGCCCTCGAGACATGGAAAACGCAAGTTAAATTTCGACCATCGGTCCAGTAGAACGGGAGATATAGAACTGTCCCATTTTTTGTGCAAGGTGTACTTTTTAAATTTAAGTTTATAATTGCTGTTCATATAATAGTCATTAGAAAAATCAACCGAGAATCAGCGAGAGGTTTAAATAACATTTCTTTATTAACAGCTTTATAGAGATTGGAAAAAAAATGTTTAATAGTCACAATTAAAAGTAGTCAAGGCCTTTTAAGGGACGGTAAGCTCACTTGTTTAAGCTTAAAATATATATTGCAAATGCATTATCTATAATGTGCAACTCAAAATTTTGTTTTCTAGTTTGAATCACTGCCGTAATCTTCGTTATAAAATTCACAGTTATTTTTTATGTGCTGCTTCCTAGTTTTATTTGGAGGTTTTAGAAGATTACAAGCACTTCCGAATGCTAATGCTCGAAACTTTTATTTTTTGAGAAGGAAATTAAATCACTTTTATTCACTATTTATATTACGAACGGATCTAACGAAAAACAAAAAATACCCACACTAGGTAAAAACAGCAAAAATTGTGGGGGGAGGAACCCTTCTCTCTTTGCAGAAACTACAGTATTACGCTTATGTACCGTATAAATACGTTACCGTTGTCATTGTCGATGTTGTCGTCGCAAATTTTTTCCAGGGGAACGGAACAATCCGGTCCTTCCCATTCCGATTTGCAGGAGCACTCCCATTCCTCTTCTTCACCTGTAACACAATCGCCGTGGTTGTTGCAGTTCTTGGGACAACCCTCTGCAAAAAGAAAGAGCATAAATAAATAAAACAATTTTCTGGCAAAATTTTTTAGAAATAAAGTGATGGCTTGAAATCACTGCAGCTGGTCAGAAAAAATGACAGCAGAATTTCGAATTATCTAAAGAATGAAAAAAAGGGTTAGTGATGTAGATTTTTTTTTCAGATAATCAGTTTCCGTGTTTAAAACAATGGTTGTTTTAGGCTAACCGTTTATTAGCGAGTATTTATTACGTATTCAATTAAATACAAATTTAATTTTTACGCCTTGAGCAACTTATTTTTACATTGTATTATTTTTTCAGCAAAATGAGGAGACAAGAATGCAAAAAGAGCTTTAAATTTTTTTTTGGATATTTGCTAACTTTTAACGAGTTCCTATAATCGATTGAACAGTTAACGTATATTTGAATGATTTGAGCTCAGTGGTATAGGTAAGCACAGGGTTAATTATGAAGTTATTCATATGCGCTTTAAAAATTCGTTTTAATAATTTATTTGACTGTTTTTCTTAAATTAATGTGTTTTGATTTTTACGTTCAAGATAAATATATTTTGGGGGTGATTTGCCCAGAAGGGCTATTAATTTCCTTTTGGCATTTTGCGTCGTCCACTATAAAACAGAGTTTCACTTTTAAATTGTTGCCACCAAATATTACAGTCCTGCATTGTATTTGTAGGAATTTATATTTATTTTTAACTAACAAGTTAAGTTTTAATTTTAAACTTTCCTATAAGTCTTCATTTCCCTAATTGTGAATGTCAAAATATTTAAATTTGGTAGCGCGCGTGAAGGAATGCAGATTGTACCTTGTGAAGAAAAAGTTTAAAAACCGAGGTTCGGTTGGAAAGTTAGAGAGAGTTAGGCTATTGCCGTCGCCTTTGTTGCGTAAGCTTCTGCTTCCGGAGTTACTGTTTGGTTTATGTGGCTTAACTGCAATTACTTGCCGCCACTCGTTTCGACGCGGGTTTAAGAAACAGGAATTATCTGAACCCTGGTGCTTAGTTCTACTACTTGTGCATATCTTGGAATTTTTAGTTTAGTTCTGTGATTTCAGTTACCGCCAAAGGGAGGCGTACTGTGTTAGCCTCGATTACTCTTAAAGTTCTCACTTAGAAGTTAGACAAGTAGACCCTACATATTTAAAGAAATTAAATGATGAAGAATCTGCATGAATGTATGTGTGAATGTTCTGTAACCGTTCAGAGATATGTGGACGAGATATTGAAATCCCAAGTTAGACTGTTTAGGGTGCTTTTGGACTAGAAGGTTTGCTAATGGATGACAATGCTTGGCTTAATCTAGCATATGTAGTATCAGAATACTTGCAAACAGAAAATATTATTCGAATGGATTGGCCATCTTACTCATCCGACTTGAACCTGATTGAGCATGTATCGGATGCCTTAAGGCACCGAATTTCAGCACGTCAAATTCCTCCACGGACTCTTCGCAGGCTGAAAGGTACAATTTTAGAAGAGTGGCGTTCTGTTCTACACAACGTGATCAACGCTTTGGTAAAGAATTTATGAAATCAACATGTGAGGTATGCATATCTTTCCGAGGTGACCGTACATCATATTAAAGAAATTTTTTTTCTATAAGAGATGATTTAATTTTCCCATCATTTTCTAGTTTCCATAAATTTAGTTTTGTGGGATGGCATCGTTCGTTATAATCGGATGACACGACAAGCTGTTAGAATAAATCTTTTACTTTTCCGATGATAGAAGTCAGACGATAATGCGACTGAAAGATATTTACATGTAAAAGACGATCGATTCTCTTCATTTGTAAATATCATCTGTGTAAATTCATCCTTCTAATCATTTTGTAGTTTGTAGCAACTATTCATGCTTCCATTAAATATTCAAGTTATTTGTAAATTGGACTAGTTTATTAGCCCCTAGACAGCCACAAAAGAAGTAAGTTTACAGACATCATATTCCTAGACAGTAAGTACCGATTCTACAGAGTTAATTTCAATATTTTACGAATGATCAACTGCCAAACATTGTAATTATATTAACTAATGCTTTTGTACAAATTTCTATTAATAATTTTACATTAAGTATCAATTACGTTCTATTACTTTCATTATGCTTTAATTTTGATGACCAGCGTAATTACACAAACACGTGGAAAAATTTTAGGCAACATTCACTATACATTAATGAAGAAGCAATAAGAAATGGCACAGAATTTGTAAACAGAATACATAAACATAATGAAATACAAATAATTACCTAACTCGGCCATTGGCCGCTTCATATAGTTACGAGAATTGTGATCATAATTAAAGGTAGGAATGATTTTATTCTTTAAGTTCCTAAGATTTAATGGGAAATTTTATGCCAGGTGATGGAAGCAGGCACGAAATTGTTCTATGTCCAATTCTTCATGCATTATATTATTCCCGAAAAAAACCACAGGTATAAAGAAAAGTTCAAGAATTCTGGTTTTTGTTAATGCTACGTTACAAACAAAGAAAACCCTCGAGTAATAAAGTTCTTGAAGCTCTGGCAATAATGATTTTATTCGTTATACTATCAAGGAAATAAAAATACCGCTTTGTGTTGCATGTAAATGCTAATTTACTTTCGATGGATTTCATTGTTCTACCGACAATAATGCAGGAAACCGTTTATATAATCCTTTGCACTTAGCCAAATAGTCTGTGACGTTAAACATTTCGGGTTTAACTCAGAAGTGCTGATTAAAATGTAGTCCCTACGTTGACTCTAAATGTACATTTCCTTGATTACTGTCAATGTGTCAGTGGAAATATACACAAATTTCAGGCCGTTAGTGGACTGCTAAAGTAAACACTAACACTTTGTATCAAATAATGCACTAAACTAGGAGAGCCAATTGCAAATTTAAAAGCATCAGAGATATAATAATACGAAATATATCGTCGGTGCCATGTAAAAAGCACAAATCTTCTCATTTTCCCGTTTGCATCAACTAATAGAATGGAATTTTGCAGCTGATCTAAAAGTTACAGACAAAATAGTTATGAAATGCTTCGTAACTTGTCGTAGGCAATGCATCAAAGAGAAGAATATGCAGACTCTTTTGTTGGCACCAAATGATAACGTTAACTGGAACGCTGTGGCCAAAGCAAAATTTATAAGTTCTATGTACACGGCAATTCTTTCCAAGCAATAACCAATTTGTAAAAAAAATTTTGTTGCCAAACCAGGAAACAAAATCTTTTGAAAATTCAGGCATGCAAATGATGTTATGATTTAAATTTAATGCAACATACAACATACATTCAATAAAAGAATTAACGTGGCAATAACATATCGTGTCAATTATCCTAACCTGAAACAAAACAAGCTGCCAACAGCAGTTAAGTATTTATAGAATGCTCAAATTAACAAAACATTTTCGACATACAGTGATATCACATGCGATTGCGTGCTTTTTTCAACGTCAGAACGTGATTTTGATTTTTATCTCGAGCGAGCGATTTTTTTGCCACTCGGAAAAATGAGTGTGAAAATTAGCATTTTAAGAGTTTTTAATTAATGTCTGGCTGATGAAAGTCGTACAAAGATGAGAACGGTCGAAATCGTTTCCCACGAAATTTCGAATCTCTCAAACCTCAACTCCCTGCCGTTGCGGACGAAATGATGTCACAAACAAACTGACAGACGTGAAAAAATGATAAAAGTATATATTATAGTATCAAGTTTTGATCATAAAAGTGATTCATAACATGTTGTCGATACCGTATCGGAAGCAATAAATTTGCAGAATTTTCTTTTTAATACTTTTATGTTTTTTGTGTTGTGTTTTATTTATTTAGTTCTCTTTTTGCTATATTGCTATACTTCAAGCGAGAGAGAAATATATGTGCTATTTGTTAATTATAATATTTTTTTAGATTTCCTTTTTTTTCCTTAATCAACGGTTAATATTGTTACGAAATGTACAGGTACGGTAAGATAACTTCCTCGCAAAGCAGTTCTAGGGTTGCCATAAAATGGCAAGGGACAACAGGGTTGCCCCATTTGCCAAGTAATCGCCCATTTGGCGACAATATTGGCGATATGCCATGGATGGATGAAGAACCTTCTGGAACGAATTCTTACCGGTTTAGCCCAGAATGTTCTCGAACACAAGTCGAAAGCTATATAAACCCTGTTGGTAGAGTGCGAGTTGGTGTCTCGTCTAGCAAGTCAATCCGTGCGGAGTCGATCGAGTTGACAACCGGCCAGCGAGTGCCAAGTGAGTCGTCCAGTGCATCGAAAGAGTCTCTTCGTATATCGCGGTTAGTGCATCGTCGAGAGAGCGTGTTGAGCTTCGGGAACGACTGAACCGAAGAGTCGGAGCTGTGCTCTGTGTGTCGTCAAATGCATCATCGCGAGTTGTAGCGTGGAGAGTCTGGAGAGTACGTGGAGTTCCGAGAATGACCAAGCAGTGTCGGGAGCTGTACTCTGGTGCTTTGCAGTGAAGCTGTCTTCACCGTGATAGCTTGATAACATGAAAGCTGTGTCGCTGATTGTGTCAGCGTGTTTATAACAGTTCGACGACTGCAAACGAGATTTTGGAGCTGTCCTGATTAACATCGGCCAATAGAGTGTGTTTCGATATTCCATCAAGTGCTGTCGTCGTTATTCCCTCCAAATCCACACGAACCCCGTACGAACGTGAAAGAAGAAAATAACGTAACAATTGGTGTCAGAAAAAAACGTAACAATATGTTATACTGTTTGTTGTATAGTTTTAATTTTCTTCCATTTCTTTCGTATTTACGTTTTTGGGTACTCAAGACACATGGCTTGGTTTTCCGAAGCTTTATCAATTAATTAAGCTTTTTGAAAGTTACGCTGTCTTTGGTTTGGGACATGGCTGGATCGTTGACTGTCCTTGTTTGTTCGTTGGAAACTGGCAGAGCCCTTTTACGACCATAGGTTGCCTTTTCTAGGTGAGTACAGCTGTGGCATAAGAGCACCTCATTGCAGTGCACCTTTATCTATATCCTAAATGTCTGAAAGTGAAATAGTTTCCTTTTTCTACATCTCTTTTATATTTTGGCTGTCAGATGGAATGAGAATCATATTCTTATAAGTATCATTCTTATGACAAATCCGTTTCGCGTAAGAGGAGCTGATTGGTCAGAAAGAAAGCACATTCTCAAGAAACGACAGAATTACATCACACATACCATGAGAGAACTCAGGTAGCAGAATAAGATTTATTCAAAAGGTGCACTTGTTACTGAGACTTATGTTATTAATTTCGAACTCTGTAGGTATCGATAATTTGATATTTGTTTAATTTAACTCATAAAACTTACAAATTCCGAGAGCAGGAAATGTCGAGACCGGCGATTTCGGATTTCGGAGATTTCTGAATTTCGTATCATCAGCTTAAATAGCTTAAATACAGTAAAATGACATGTAGAATTTATTGCAAATATAGAAAGACAAGAAAAAACGTAAAAAAGTTTGCGTAAAGAAAGATTTTTCCTGAAACATCATCACGTGAACTTAAAATGTGACTCGGAGACTAAACGGCGATATTCTGTAAACTTATATTCATGCTAGAGATATTCGCCATTCTTTTAACTTATTGATAGTTGAGACAGTATCTTCGGTCATATCATCTTCATTTAGTATTTTTTTCTCAATTCAATTAATTGGGAAACATTACTTTTTCTTGTAATTTCCGGAAACCTTATAAAGTATTTTCTCCCTCCTTTCCGCATGCCTTTGCAGCATAATTGGAAGCATACTCGATGCGTATTCGAGAGGTCCATGATTCGAGTCATGGAGAGCACATTTTTCACCCTTCCTGTTTCAGAATAACCTAATGATTCTTCAACCTACAGATTCGCAGCTCTCATCATCATCATGAAATTTGGTTGCTTATAAATTATGTCAAGCTTTTAAAAAATATCTGCAGACATACCCTGTGACGATCTTGCAATGTCCCCCACCACATGGGATTTTGTATGCAAATGTTTCTAGAATTCTTGGATGGCGTTATTTTAACATTATTTCTAAAATGTTGCTTTATATCTGCATTTCAATGCCCAAAAAATTCCGATATCCATCGGCTGATTAACGGATAAATTAGGCTAATTAACAGATAATAGTTCGTAGAAAAAGTAAAACAAAGACGTTATCATTTCCTAAAGCTGTAATTTTGATAAAGTATACACATAAAAAACGCTAACAAATGTTAGTTCTAAGAATTTTGTATTTTGATGGCATAAACATTTTAATATCGTTTAAAATTTTGTAAAAAGCCAATAAATTTGTAAAGAGACATTAATTTAAGAATTTACTATGGTTTTACGGTTCAACATCCCGATTCGCCGGTTCATATCACGTGATCCCAAGTGATCTCATCTCACGTAAACTACGCTACAAAAATCTAATTTTCTCAGTAATTATCTACATTCATTTCAAGTTAAATTTTAATTTGGAATACAATTTTTAATGCGGGAATTATTTCAGTTCGTACGAATAGCTTACTCAGAAATTATGTAGAACCGCAGTGCTTTACTTCGCTAGTGCATTCTCATTAGAACTGATTGACCCTTGACTTTGCCTTTTCTAAATTTTTGCCTTCAGATGAGCGGTGTGATTGCATCCTAATTGATTTAATTTCCGCGAATGGCCTTAAGGCATAAAATAGAACTATCTGGGTAAACATTCTATGTAATTGTATACCAATATTGAAAGAACAACCAATCTGATAAGAAATGGCTGCGACTTGTTTTGAAAATGAGGCGTAAAATGTTAACAGCGAGGATATTCTGTTTGGCATCAGTTGTACCATTATTGGTGACTTTATCGCCTGCGCCGGCAAAACGGAAAAGTACCCATTTTGTATTCCTCGTTGCTATGCCAACAAAAGAACACCAGTATGAGCAACATCCTACTTCAAATAACTATGTCTAACTATGACTCATTGTTCAGGGCTGAAAGAAAAATGCTAACCTCCAAATCTCAAGAGCGGCCATGACGGACGGCAGTGTCTTGTCATTGGCTATGGTGTGATTCTCTAAACAGCAAGTGTTTGAAAGTGACATAGAGGAATCTCAATTTGTCGGGCAGAAAAAGCATTTTTACGGCTTTCTTTGTTTTTTTAGAGTTATCCTAAAGAAAATTCCTACTGGTTTGCAAATCAGAATAGTGGAAGTCTGAATTTCGGACTTTGCAGTGCATATACAAACGTATTCTAACTTACGTATTAATGTAACAATTTAGGTGCAATTTGGCCTTTTTTTACAGATGAAAAGGCAGAAGTTGCTTATCGGGTGCAATCTGCCGCTTTTCGCGCTTTTTTTTAAGAAAGGTTCCAAATATATCGATATTTATCCCAAGGCGGTAAACAATATTAGCATATAAAAATAAAACATACTTTAGAAATTTAAAATACAAATTTGGATTCTTAAATAAGGGTTACATGATACATTAAAAATCAGTTACATTCTTCTTCAAATCTTTCAGTATTTTTTTTTTTTTTTTTTTTTTGTGTGTATGCTAATTCTTCTACCGAAGAACACAGCGGTATCATTTTCGTTTCAATAAACATTAGATAACTGCGGAGACTTAGTTTCGTACACACCACGTCAACGACTACTAGGAAACGCATTTCCTAGGTATTCATTTTAGAAAAGTTTCAGCAAAATTCTGTTCTCCTGCAGAAATTTTACCGCAGGAATTTTACCACTGTTGGCAAATTCCACACGTTAATTATTTAAAACTAAGTGTAAGGCAAAAAACAAATCACATTTTGTTAATAAAAATAATTGAAACTTGGAATAAAAAAAACATTCGAAAATGGCGGTGTTTCTTGACTAAAGTATTGTTATGAGAACGGTTGCCGGAAGAATGGTTCACAATCCCGATTGTCACAATTTGGCACATTCTGAAAACATGACGAGGCCTACTAATATGGTTGCGTTAATATTTAAGTACCAAAATATTCTTCCATTTTCTAGTATTTTTTTTTATTCTTAAAAGCACATCATTTTAATGAAAGTGTTAAATTTTATTTTAGCGAAACTTTGTACACAAACAGGTAGTTTTATGTGATAAAAATTCATACCGTCTTAAAATTGCGGAGATTTAATTTGTAATCTTCACAGCTGCTGTATCATAATAAAAACGTACATGAAAAGAACTAAATATTTATACACGTGTACTCACCAAGAGTGCAATGTTTTCCGTTCCAGCCCTGTATACAAAGACATGTTCCATTTCTGCACTGTCCGTTATCTTTGCATCGGGGATCGCACAGTTTCTCATCACACTTACTTCCCGACCAGCCTTCTGCGCAGATGCATTGGCCATTTTCACAGTGACCTTGGAAGCCGCAGTCTAAGTCACATTTCTCTGTAAGAATACAAAAAGACATTAAAAATATCACTTCTCACTAATAGAGAATATTTATATTCGAAGAAATAACAACTCAGATATTTTACTATGATACCATGCTCGCAGTTTTTATAAAAGCTGTTTCATATTCGGAAAAAAGCCCGGTGGCGCAGTGGCTAGCGCATCGCGCAGCTTCACCACAGGTCCGAGGTTCAATCCCCGGGCTAGGCAAGGTTGACTCAGTCTTTCAACCATTGAATGGTTCGACATAATTAATACCAAGGTCGTATGGGGACTAAACACCGGGAGGGGGAGGATCCTGCGACAAGCTGACAACTTGCCCAGGGCATATGCTGACGCACTCTGGGTCCCAAGATCAAGAAAGCAGATTTGGGGGACACTGTTGCGCCACTGAGTTTAGTTGTTTTTAGTTTCATATTCGGTGCCCATGGGCGGACGTGCAGATGACACCATAGAACACTGGTAGTTCAGTCGTGATCCAAATCCGGTCAAACTACTGTTCTGTGGCACACGGGCTGCAAGCATGTTTTCATAGTTTCATCTATGTGTAACGTAAATACAAGCCAGTTTTCCTTAAAAATTCCCCCTCGATTGGAAATTAGTTAGATGCAAATAAATTAGATTAATTAGTAATTAGATGCAAATTAATTAAAAGCCAACCTCGATGAAAATAAATTCGCTTTTATTTAAGCCGAGGATTTTAGATTATAAGACACAGCTTGCTCTGCCTCTCGAGCCCACGTTGCTAGGTTGCTAGATAAGATAAGATTTGTAGTCTTGGGTCTTGCATTATAATAGTATAGCGAGTATAATAATTGCGGATAATTGAATATCCACGCCGGTTAAGGTTTGAGCCAATTTCGCGATAACTAACTTGTGTAGCCTTTGACTAATGGCTTATTAAAATTAAATTTTACATTTGACTTAATGCTAAGTTATGTTGCGGTAAGTGGTTGGCTAAGCTGTAAGCAACAAGTGAGCCTCATCTGTTCTATTTAGTTTTAAATAAAAGTGATTTTTCTTTTCAAGTTTCAGTTCTTACTTTAGACTAAATTAAAATTCGCTGCCTTAAAGTTTGATTGCACAAATCAATGGTAACAAAGGAAATTACTAAATTTTATAATAAGAAATATGAAATTGTGACTGTCGGCGTTTCCTTTCTCATTGGAATTATATTCGTTCTTTGTTGCTCCATTCGAAAACGTATAGATTGTTACGAATTTTGCACATAGATAATTTTAGTGAAATTATATGTGAAAATTGTTGTGTTTCTTTTGTATAATGAATGTTACAATAAAATCTAAAAAAGTGAAGCTTGCTGAATAAGTAAGAATGCTGGAGCAAGTCTATTTAACACTGGCAAAATGGCGAGGTATCGCCAAGCTGACAACGGGTTTCGGCGATTAATTTTTGTCTCCAAATTTGGCGAGTCACCAAAAGTCGCCAAGCGTGGCAAATCATTTTATCACCAACATTTTATCACCGTATCACCGTAATTGGTATTGTAATTGAATAATTGTAATTATTTTAGATGCCCTATAAACGCCTTTCGGCCTGCCTTCTAATAATATAGAGAAGCAGAAAGTGCTAGAAATATTTCGGCGGCCGAGTAAAACCTATATAAGACCGGCTGTCAGTTTTTATTTTGAGGTATTAATTGGAAAGCTTCGCCTTATACGTTTTGCATTTTCTTGTGTTTAACGTTCTTAGTAGTTTGAAATTACTCTGTGATGATAATGTGAACACTTATAACTGTATTTTTGAGGAAAGTTACAGAACTCTGCACTGTTTCTATTGATAAAATAAATCTTATCAACTTATCATCGGACCTGTGTGCACTCAATCTATAACGAATCCGTAGGCACGCAACAATATATATATTGTTACTACTGATGATCATTCACGGCAATATGTTTTTACTAATGATGATTGTTTTGAACTTTTAAAACTTTAATGTGACTTCAGAATACCCATTTTTTAGCATTCAAAAGTACAAACATTATTTGTGACATTCTGTATTCATTGGACCTTAGAACAAAGATTTACTATTCCAATACAGAAACGGTACTTTGACTCACAGTAAGAAACTGCTCAGTTTAAGCAGAGCTCAGCTAAAAATATTACAATAGTGATGAATATTATAGTAATTATATTTAAAGATAATTGGAACTGTCAGTATTATTAAATGAAATAAAATCAAAATTTTTAAAATTAAAACAAACAGTGCTTCGGTAAGTAACTATTTCAATTTAATTCGAAACTATAGTGTTTGGTTGCATTTCTTGAAATTTTCAGCAAGAGTTTCTATCTCTAGATGTATAAAATAAAAAAAAAATAAAGTATAAGATATAAAATGTAAAGTATAAAAGTGAAAATATGAAATATATAACGTAATTCCTACCACATTATATTCCAAATCGAGTACCAAGATTTATTTCTTTTTACACGAAATCATAACATTCTTCTTCAGAGCCCAGAAGTTTCTCCGTAAGGTGTAATGCTCCACTAATGGCAGAGTGGTTAAGAGCACTGAATGCTGGAACGACCCAAGCAGACATTTGGCTGCTTAGGTCGTTTCTATTGTTTTCTCCATGTGTATTGTGAATAACAGCTTTTTTTCCCTAGGAAGTCCTTCACGAAGACATTTCTTCTCTTAGCTTTTGAATATCCAGGTAATATAATATCCAGGTAAGATATAATGAAATTTCTAAACTAACACTGAACCAAATATTTTGGTGACGGCTATGACTGATATGCTTTCTAGGGCGATAAGCGTGCAGTTCTGTAAAGAAAATCTATTTTCAGACCTAGTTCTGGAGCATCTTGAGTTGCCAAAACAACTGTGGCTTTCTTAATGCGGAGAAAGTTTTAGAATCTTTTACCTGCTAGTCAGCTTTTAAAAATAATGAGTGATCAGCAAGTTTTGAAATCGATGCCACCGACTATCAGACCACCATTTACTTCTATTGTTAAGAACTCTCTTTTCTTTTCTCATTCGCTCCATTGACTTTCGAGCACTTTTAGGGTCATGGGTCGCTGATCATTAGACTCGTATGTTAATGGAAAGCGATCGATAATTCCCAGAAAAGACCCGCTTCTTTCATTCACCTTCGATTTTTGGATGAAAACCTCCAACGCTTGTTGGACGTCCAGGAAAGTTTTTGACATAATAGATGCCCGGAGGAAAAAATGCAATCTGATGGTCCTTGTTCACTTTCCTCAGGGCTTTCAGCGCTTAAGAGAAAGGAGAAGGGACTTTGCTATCGAGTTGGAGGAAAGGGTCTCGTTTATTACAGTGGATAAACATTTTTACTTTTTTAAAGTTGCGAAGAAAGTTAATGAGTGACCTTTACCAGTAAACTCAGTAGCAGTTAGGGCTTCACTGATTACACGTTTCTTACAACTCTTGATTTAAAACATATAGAAATTCAACTTAATGATGGGATAAGTTAGAATGTAAATGCAACTGATAAAAGATATTTTATTTTAATAATAATTCGGCTGTACGTCACAGAATATTTCATTTGCAAAACATTTGGTAATAATATTTGAAAACATATTCGTAGTTTTTGTACAGCATGTACAGTGTATGAAGTGTTTTTCGATGAGTGATTTTCCTTTAATATTCGTGTTGCATCTTGAGAATACTATAAAATTCTTTTCATTTTTATCACAGAATTTTTCTAGAATGTTTAAAACTTTTATATTTTCTTCCAGATCCACTTTATTAATAAGAGGACTTACCTAACGAATGAAATGTGATGACGCTCAAACGGAATAGTGGTTAAAAACTTTGACTGCCGTACCGTTTGTAAATGTAAAATGTCTGTGTGGCATAGAGGTACTCTAAACATGCGGCAAGCTGAAAGTCTTCTCGAGAGGTTGGAGGTACGGGAAGTTTTATTGCAAAGTTTTATTGTCCTCTTTATGGTGCTCAAGGCTTTTGTTAACGACAGGCTCAATCTTGCACTCATTGCCGCGAATTATTTCGCGGGCTTTTTCGGATGTTACTGTCAGACAAGTGAGATAAGTCACAACAACAACAATGAAATGTAATAGTAGTTAGTCCAACATTGGCTCTCTCTTTAGATTGAATTGGATTATCTGGATTTGCGAGCTATCTGCCTAAGAAGAAAGTTGCCTTTGGCGAATACCTATTAAGGGAATTCACCTTACATAAGGAAAAATCTATGAAAATATTCATGCTTACAAAGCTTTTTCCCCGGTATTTGATTTGGTGTCGGAACTGATGATTGTATAATAGTTTTTTAAATAACAAACGAGAAAAACGAGTGTTAATATTTTCAATATAAACATTATTTTGAATTCTAAATTCTGATAAATGTATTTATAAAATAGAAAACAAATCTGGTCGGATGTATCACAAAATTCGTTCTCTCTTCATTTTTTTTTGGATGCGCCTGCTTCTATGATATATATATATATATATATATATATATATATATATGTTTTTCACAATTTCGTAATTTAACATTTGCAAAGAATACATTTTGTACAGTCCAACTTCTAACTGAAACGTTTATCATTGAAGGTACGGAAAATTATATCCTGAACCTACACATTCTTGAAATAAATATAAATTTTACATTCCAACACTTTTCCTAATAATATATTGCAGAGATCTTAATTTTATAAATGCTAATTAACAGTTGAACGTGAAGAATCTTAAGAACTAGTAAGCGAATAATCGCTTGAGTTCGTGCGACAAGGAACAACAAGATAGAAGGGTAAATAAACCTTTATTATTCAAATACGATTTAACAGAACTCCATCTTGGAGTGTACAATAAAAGCCGACACTTGGGCTTGAACTTAAGAGGCTAAGAAGTAAACTAAAACTAATCTAAACTAAAAAGAGATATAGCCGAAGCTATCAAGATTCTAACCGAGTTGGCCCCTTAAACATGATATGACTGCGAAGCTATCAAGGGCCTAAAGTAGGGTCGAGCGTGATAATAGCTTACCAGAGAGTAGCCTAAAAAGACGGACGCGTACAGCCAGAATACCTCGTATCTCTCTCACTAAGACCGAAGAACTTCGCGATTAAATATTGCTCTTCCTTATTATGTATTCAGACATGATTCTAAAATTACGTTTTGGCCGGAAGTGTAAGTTGAAGTTAAGAATTTGACAGGAAATAAGTTTAACTCAAAATTTAACTGTTAATAAAATTAACATAATTCTTACAATATGTAGCTGACCTATTCCCTTTTTGCTATTGTTTCTAATCTTTCTGATCCTAATTCAGATTCCGAATCATGTCTCTGAAGGCTGTCGTAGCTGAGAGAGAACGGTTAGTGCTCTCTTTGGTCAATGCCTTGAGCACTCTCTAAATGCCAGTACGACTCAGAAATAACAGAAACTTTCAAATTTTATTAACCGAAAAGGCGTCATCCCAGAAGGGTTATTAATTTCGCTTTGGCATTTCGCGTTGAAAGCGTTAAATGTCGGTTCGCTTTTCAAACTGTTGCCACCAAATATTACAGCCCTGTATTATATTATTAAAAAGAAATTAAATAATGAAAAATCTGCATAAAAGTATGTATGTTTCTCGCATTGGGATAAAACAACGGTACCTAGAGCTATCCAATTTTGAATGACTTAACCTTACTGCGAATATCGGCATCTGGAAAGTCAAATTTGGAATATGTTTTATTATCGATTTCATATTTGGTCCGACATTAAAGAATTTTTTATTAACAAACTCAACGATTTCAAAGCGAGGAATGGCAACATTGTACAGAGAAAGAGAACTTTATCTCCAGCGCGCGAGACAGTATCGGAAACTGTAAAATATGAAAGCTTTCGGATTTTTTTTTCGGTTCTAACTTTTTATTTTATTTATATTTTTCTTTTAAAGAAAAATAAATGTATCACGAAAAATACCAGATCAAAAGTGGTTAGGAGGGTTGAATATCCGAGAGCTTCTCATTTTAGGGTTCAGATAAAAGCCATTTCTTATTCATCGCATTTCTAATTACTTTCACTTGTTGCTTTTTGCAATAGCATAGATTAAAAATACGAATAAGGACATTTTGTTTCGCAGTTAATCATGAAAAATTCAGTTCAATCTAAGCATCGGATGCATTTTTACACTTCAGCAGTTGATCACAGACTTATAGTCATATATAGTCGTTAAAACAGGAAACAACTCACGCAGAAATAGACAGTTTGATGAGAATATGCAAGAAGAAGAAAATTAGGTTTAGTAACTTTCGAATTGAATCCAGAAGTTCATTGAAAGATAACATTATTTATTTGTTTCAATTTTTTTAGTTATTATAGTACTTGAAGGAAACCCAACTAAACGATAATTTGCTTTAAATGAGATAGACAATTATTTGCTTTACGAGGCTAGACAGTAATTTATATTAGCACTCTAGAGTATTTAAAAAAACTTGAATTTAGCTTCGAATTTGACCGAGAGCCATATTTTTACGGCTAACTCAGTTAAAGCATAGAAATTTCCTCAAGCAAATTGATAATTTTGTGACACATTTGACAATGCTGGATAAATATGTATGCGAAAAGAAAAACTTCAATAATTTGCACGCTTTTAAAACATTATTCCTTAATATTAACCTTAATGTCTAAGACTATGTTTGATAAAATAAAAAGTTGAATAAATCTATGTAATTAACAAACAGCGGGAACCAATAAAGAAACAAAACAAACGAATAGTCTCAAATCATAGCTTTCTTAACGTGACCTTGATTCAACATTGAAGAAAGAATCCTGAGAGCTAAATAAACAGTTTAAGGCTACAAAGAACGGGTCGTATTTAATTCTTTCTATCGCATCCTTATAAAAAGAATAAAAATCTATTGTGCGTCATGAAAGATACTTCTCAATTGAAGAAATATAATTAATCGTTTAACTCATTTAAGCATTTGATTTTTATAATAGAATAGTATTTAATTTCAGACACAAATTCTTTCTCACGTTTAGTGCAAATCCTGGTTACATGTGATTAGGCATAATATTTATCTCATATTTACAGTATACGAAAAAGTTTTAAATTTCTTTGAAAAATCAGTTTTAAATTTTTAATTCGAAAAATATAATTATAATTATTACTGTGTTATATCGAATTTAAATGTAAATAAAATATATTATAAATAAATATGCTATATATGAATATGAATAACCAATAATAAAAATAATAATTTCGATTCCTTTCATACTGGATGAATGTAAAAATCATTAATACATATAAATCTTTCTTTAGATGTTGTGGGCCGAGATTGTAACAACAATGGATGTAGATTTTACCTACAAAATGCAGCCTATGTAGCTTTGTCATAAGACACAAACTATTAGATTTTTTTTAATATGTGCATGAGTTTTCGTCTTAAAGATTCTAAATATTTTTAGCTTAAGACACAATAACACGCCGAATAAATACTAATTCAGAAGTCAAAGAACAAAAATCAGAGTTATATTTTCAAAATTTTTGCAGGACTAGTTTCGATGGTTTTTACCGAACCACCATCCTCAGCTGCAAAACCGTAAATGAACAGCTGAGTTTTGCAGCTGAGGATGGTGGTTCGGTAAAAACCCTCGAAACTAGTCCTTCGAAAATTTTGAAAATATAACGCTGATTTTTGTTGTTTGACTTCTGAAATAGTATTTTTAGCTTTATTAATGTAAAATAAAAAAAAAAAAACTTAAACAAATGTTACAGTTTAAAGTTTTAATAAAATCCTGTCCAAAATAAAATTCACAAACATAAGAACAAGTTATTGACAATCGATCAGGCAGAACATCTTTAGTTTATGTTTGCTGTAAGGAAAGCAATTAATTGCCTGTTAGACAAGCATGATATTCTTTTAAAAATTGTTTTATCGCTACAGCTTTAAGGTATTTTCTCCTTCCTTTCTACATGCCCTCCTGGTTAACGGTAGCACACTCGGCGCGTATCCGAAAAGTCGAGGTTCGAGTCCCGGCCAGGACATTGCACATATTTCACATCTCTTGCTTAACTTAATACCCCTACAGTAGCTCCCGAACTTAAAGGATGATTCTTCACCACCGGATTTGGCGACTGGGTCCCCTAATTCTCAGTCTCCCTTTAAAAGGGAGAGTATATAAGGTTATTTTCTCCTTCCTTTCTGCACGACTTCGTGATGTAACCTTAACAGTCTCGGAGTGTATTCGAGAGGTCCAGGTTCGAGTCACGGTGAGAGCATTGCTCTTGTTTCATGTCTCCTCCTTCCAAAGTTCTGATGACTCTACACAGCTTTATAATTTTTTTGTAACAAGTATTATTTTATATTACAAACTTCGTGCATAAATGCTCATCTGCAATTTTTCAAGAACCTGTACAAAAATTAAGAAGCTGCAAACTGCAAATCTGAAGTCATACTAATCTTATAGATTGCAGTATGTAACATATTTTTTAATATGTCCCGTGTTGCTGTTTCACATAGATCGGCACCCCGTTAGTGTCATTGCAGTAAATGATAAGTAAGGTGAAACTTTCACTAGAAAAAATGATACTGAGGAACAATCTTAAGACTCTTCCAGCCACAACGTGTTTACACATTACTTAAGCGTAGTTAGCGGAGGTCCGAGTTCAACAAACAGTTACACATGCTCTCTTTCTTATTAGATAATTTCCATACTTTCGATGAATAAATAAATTTGTATGAATTTACCTTTGTCTATTGATTTTTAGCAAAGTATTTTATACATTGTATAATCATTAGGATTTTTGACGCAGGAGATGTAAAAAATCTGCAATGCCCTCGCCGGGTCTCGAAATCCGGAACTCTCGAATACGCGCCGAGCTTGCGTCCAGTTACACAATAAAGCCATGCAGAAAAGAGGGAGAAAATCCCTTAGAACATATAAATTTTGCACTATTAATGTGTAGTGTATTAATACATCGAATGAAACTTTTATGTTATCTGTGTATTAATGTTTTATATGCATGTAATATTAATGTGTAATATATATAGCTATAGGTTATACAATGCGCATTGATACCGCTCTGCAATGTCTGTAGAGTTCAGGAAATTTTATTATTATACGTATTAATTTATCGTTCCTGTGTCGAATATTATAATAGTGCATAATTAATGTATAATGTAATATGATGTATTACTAATGTGGTAATTCAACATAGTTACAACACTTTTTGATGTAAGTACTTTTTATTGTATAATAAGCATTGTTATTGTAGGAATCCGCAATAACCCTGTTTTCCACCATCTGCTCCTGTTTGCAATATTCTTTTCTGGACAGTTGCGGGATTCGGACGATACCCGAATAGTCAGTGAAAGCCGCCCGGGTGTCCAGACTCTGCTCTCGCCTATCACCTATATATATGTATTTATTTATTATTTATATAATATATATATATATATATTTATAATATAAATAAATAAATATATATATATATATATTTATACAATTAGTAACTTTTTATCATAAAAGCTCCTTGCATGGCAGAAGAATTTTATTTACACATTTGGAATTAACAGCAGCTATGTTGCAGGTTCACATAGCTTCCTCGGGTAACAAAGTAAGCATTATTATTATTATTACCAGTGATATCATTTCAGTTAATAAATTTTAGTTTCTGATTTAAGTTCATGTCTTTTGATTTAAATGACCATTAAATTTAGTCCAGTTGTAATGTACATTTTAATTTTATAACAGTTATTAGCACTTTCCTATCTCTTTCCTTACAATTCTTTACCAGAATGAGTTTTTAGAATCGCGTTAAATGCAAATGAGAAGTAGAAAGTATTTAAATCAAAGTTCCACTGACTTCACGAAAGAGAGTTAGGATTCCTATATAGCGCGCGTTTGCCTTTCGGCGACGTTTCTCTAACTGTTATTACGCTGGGCCGTATGACGTTCCTTTTGATAGCTTCGCTGGGTAATTTAATATCACGGGCCAACTTGTTATTGTGTTAGCTTCGGCTAAATCTCTTTAGTTAGTCATCAGATAGTTCTTATTTCTTACATTTCGAGTTCAAGCCCAAATGGAGGCTTTGCTGTACGCCCTGAGAAAGGGGCTGACTGTAAATCTTTATTTTGAGCAAATAAAGGGTAATTAATCCTTGTTCAGTTCACGTTTCTGTTCTTGGAATTAAGCGATGATTCGCACTAGATTCCTTGACATTACATTTAAGAAGATAAAAGTGAGGAATCCTACACAGTAACCCAGTATAACAGCCCAGTATTAAGTATAAACCCAGTATAAAAATCAGTGACAGGAATGGATAAAACTATTGAATACTGGTAGTTCAGCCTGGGTTTATATCCCGGTGAAAGAGCTGTATGTATGCGTTTTTGTTATTTTCATCATATGCAAACAAATACAGCCAAATTCTCTTAGAACGTCCTCCATGAAAACTTTCCTTCCTTAGGAAGATAGTTATCCTGTGATTTGCTGTTTCTAAATAAACAAAGTAATATAAAAGCTAAAACTCGCCAAAGGCCTCCGAATCTGTATAAGACAGAGTTAGAGGACAGCCGCATTCGTAATTAAATATCATTGGAAAGCACACATAGTGGAATAGGAAATACTCCTGCTTGCTTTAATGAATCAGACGACCAATCAAACATAACTGCATATAACTGCCCATAATAACGTTACATTTTATCATTTTTTAGTATAATTCTGCATAGAACCAACGAAATATAATTATTCGATGAATGCTTAATTTTCAGCAAATTAATGGTATATTATATTAGACTGCGTACGTGACTAATCTGAATAGAAGATAACATTAATTTTTTTCATTTATTTGGTTGAGAAGAAAGGTTGGAAATATACTTGTTAAAACTATGCTTTGGCATGCTCTACACACAGAAGTATTTAAAAAAAAAAAAAAACTCGCAGTTTGGTAAGCATTCTTTAAATTCGTTGGTATATTTTGTTTACCTGTATTGCGGAATTTGTTTCAAATTGCGCGGTTCTTAGAAATTCCCTGAATTTTATTTGTTTTTATGCATAACTGGTTTTAAGCAAATTTTCTCTTAGTAACTGGCAACTCAAAAGGTGCAAAACCTTTCACTATCAGTCCATTTTTGGGTTATCTGGACAAAGAATCATCATTCAAACGTTATCTATCCTTGGGGTGGTTTCAATCAAGCGTAAACGTAATCACTCGTGAAGCTGCAATTACTTGCAAATATAATTAAAAGGGAAGATACCTGTCAGAATAACTGAAGATCGATTTCTTTCATAGAGTAAACTACGCCTGAAATGATTACTAATTAAATAAAATGAATAAAGAAATTTTCTTAAGCAATGATCATCTTATTTAGTATTAAAACTTAAAATGATACCGAAAACATCTTTTTAAACGGCCGGACAAATTGTTTTTTAAGCACACACTTGGAATGGTACAACACATCAGTAATTTAATTAGCATATCATCGATAACTTTCCATTAGCTATAACGCAGAAGACGACTGATATTACACCCGCAAGGAGAAGGAAAGGAAAAAAAAACACATATAGCTGAGCCTTTGTGTACACAGCTCCCCCTGACCTACACTTATACCCTTTGATTTGGGGCAGTCAACATTCGCTATCTATTATATCATTCAAGGCGACTTAATAGCAAGTTCTTAATCTGTGTAAAGTAAGTCCAATGTTACGGAAACACAGCAAACCGGAAATTTACAAATTTGAAATGCTAACTGTGTGACGTAAGAAATATTTAAGATTGGATAACGTAAGTGCTGGTTTGATAATTACTTTAGAAATAATCTGATATTTTAATTCTAAACGACAAGCCATATGAAGACTATTTTCCATAGGGAAGGAGAGCCTTTGTGGAAGCCTTTACACAGGAAAATGGCGCGTATTTATGTTTAGAGAAAGAGAAAACACACATGCAGGCGGCAGTTTCGCCGGGATTTAAACCAGGTCAAACGACTAGTCTTCAACAATCTTATTAATTTCGACACTGATGGGGAGATTAACAGATTAAAGTCCCTTAATTTTCAGCCTGAGTGTTTGGAGTATTGAATTGTGGAAAAAGACTCGAGAACTATATGCATAAGGAAGGGATGACTTCGTGTAGGCCTTTCTACAGGAAATAGTCTCATATATTCATTATACACGTGGAATAAGATGAAAACACCCATGCAGCAAACTCGTTCACCGGGATTCAAACTTCGGATCGAACTACCAGAGTTCAGCGACTGTACCGCTCAGCTACTGGTAAGCTTTTTCCTCTGAAAAAGCAAGAGAGAAAAAAAGCATGAACTACCCCATAAATGTAAAATCAGCATACAGTATGCTTTAGTGTTGCCCTGGCTATTCTTGACAACGCCTTATGGTGCGCATTTAATTAAAATTTTCTTTAGGGTATGCTCCTGTTTCCTAGCATACACAAGTCCACAAGTTCGATTTCGTAATACACACATCATACAATTTATTGTAAAAATGAGATGTTACGGTTTTTGTTGTATATTAATAGAACATGAGGGTAGACGCAGGCTTTTCAACAAAACCTAAGCTGTATATTTTCAGGAATAATTTTATTTCACCTTCAATGATTATTATTGAAATAATCACCACTTATTGGCATATACTTCTACAAAAATTTCTTCCATTTGTTAAACACGTGATGAAGGAACATTTACATGATGCCATTTAAGATCGCTTCTGTAAGTTTCATAATGCGTTCCTCATATGTGAGATTTCAGTACAAAAACTTGAAAAAAAAAACAGTCTTTTGTGGCAAGATCTCAGACATATACTGGATTAAAAATGTTGCTGCTGTCATTACCGATCTCACTTGTCTGACAAAGGTCAGCACAAATCCGCGACATTCATTGTGGCAAGAAGTCAAACGCGCCTGTCGTTGGTAAGCCATCTCGACGGATATTTAGAGTGCTCCATTGCCGCACAGTTACTATACATTTACAAACATCCGTGCCTTTTTCGGGACTCGAACACAGGCCCTTCCGTATGGCAGTCAGCGTCGCTAACCCGGTTGGACAGCTGGATGAAAAATACATCTAGTATTATTTTTTGCCAGCAATGTGCCAATCTTTACCACATGAGGCTGTGCCTTTTCTTGATGATGACATGAAAAAGTGGCATTCTTAACATTCTCATCGGATGTTATCTAGCAGTTTTATCAAAACTGACGGATAACTGTAAATTTTAATTTATTATTTTGAGGAATCTGATATAAATAACTGTACTTCTTACATTATCATGCCCACTAATTGTTGATATCTGTGAACACCGGTAGTTCGACCGAGTTTCAAATAGCGACAAACAGTTTAGTCATTTATTTGCTCTGGAATGTAAAGCAAGTTCTATATATTTCACATCAGATAATTCTTTACGCTGTCATCTCTTTCCTTACGCATAATAACCCCAGTATATTTTTTTAATAATCCAACAAATCTAAATCCAAAATTTAATCTTTCCTTCTTACTTAACAGTCTGAGACATCAATTATAGACTGAGAAGAGCATATTCACCGCATTGTTTTTTGGACTATTCCATACGTTTCTGTTGCTGTTTTATTTAGACGTTGCATAAAGTTTTGGTTACTTATGGTTTGTTATAAGTGGCATTTATTTCAGCTAAAGGCACGATGAAAATTACTTATACTTTCATTGCGCCATTTATGTAGAAACTGTTATAATAACGTTCTCTCATCTAATGCCATAACTCGTAAATATGGAGAAGTTTATCGCTCCCATATAGCGCAATAATGCGGTAAACTTGGTTAGTTAAAGTTACTGCGACATATTTTCAGCAAACATATTAGTGTCATTTTTTTAACAGCTGTCGTATGTAGCATTTTATATTATCCACGGTTTCGTTTATGTGAATTGAGCTTCAGAAAGCAGTATACGAAAATAATTATACCACATAATTAAAGGGATATGTTAATATTTATCTTCTTAATGGCTTTGGTAGCTTGGGGAATCTGTATATCAGACATGCATGAAATAGCGAAGTTTGGTTGAAAAATAAAAACAGAAATAAGTTTTGTAAAGAAAATTAGGTTTCATAGGAATAAAACACGTACAAAATCAACTGTACCCTAACCGGGATCCAAACCACAAATCTCACAGTCGATAGCTGGATGTACTAGCCACGTACACATCGACAGTATGCATAGGAAAAGCGCGATAATTTCTTACATTCTTTTTCATTTGAAAAGGCGAATGGAAGGCGGAATAAGACTCATTCCAGCAAATCTAGATTGTGATCCTATCGTTAACCGCACTTTAGTTGAGATGCCGAAGTAAGGAATGTTAATTTGTTTTCGAGCCAGATAAGGTAGATAGCAACTGTGCCGTCACTGAAATTCAAACTGATCTTCCATCTTCTAGTAGGAAGTGTTAACCGCTTAAACCAAAATAGTAAGCAAACGGGTACTGTTAGTTACGCGTACCTGTACAGTAGTGTGACGGAGCAATACCTGTATGAGTATATGCTCCGTCTATTTTTCTCTGTCCCTGTTTATGCGTACCGTCACAATACTGAGGACACAACGCGGCCTGTTCCTCATCCTAGAATCCTCCTTGGAAGGCGGGAGGCAGGAAATCAGGCAACACGCTACCTTGGAGAGCATTTTTTTGTATCATTTATTGCCGCCAGTCCCACACTTACCAATAACAGATCTTCTGGTTTCTCCCTACCCGGGCTCCACTCGACTAGGATTGGTATTGCAGAGACATAAGATCCCTAATTTATATCCTACGTAGTATGGTAAACTGCTAGTTTACAAAATGCTACGATTTGACGGAGTATAATATCTTTAATTTATATTTCAAATTATAACTGCATTATGTATGGAGCTGGGTAATTTAAAGCAATAAACGCACATCTTAAAATTTAAATATTGATTTATTCTTTAATAGCATATTTAATTGACATAACATTGTATAAATTAAAATTTTAATATTTCCAAATGATGATTACGAAGATTTTCAGAGTTACTGTAATTCACTAAAGGTGTTTTAACACCCTATAATATACATATTTGTTTTGTTTTATCGTTTTTTAGTCTTATGTTGCTAGATTCTAGGACACTCACCATGGTTTAATCATTTATTATTCATAATTTTGACAAAAATGATAAAAAAATAAAATTTCAAAACATGTGTGTAGTACATTCTACATCATGAAAATATAAACGTTTTGAAGGGTGAAGGTGCTTGAAACGAGAAGTAAAAAAAATCAGTCACGCTTTTACCCATAGTCAAAATCCAAATTTTCGTATTGGTGGATTCGATACGCTGAACAATAATGGAAGGATGAATTTAATTCTTTGCCTCCCTCGAAATACAAAGACTTCGGGATATAGTCTTTATATCCTTCCAAAAATGGTGCGCAGACAGTATAGTGGATAGAACAGCCGACTGCAATACCGAAGGATAGGGTTTCGAATCCCGGAGAATGCATGGCTGTAATTGCCCGTCCCCTCATAGGAAGTAACGGTGGCCCATCTATTAGGTGCTTCTACAATTAAGTGACCGCCACTTACGACCTTAGTATAGTTCGACCGTCTCAAACGCAACCGTGGCTGGCATTCTGCTAAAACACATAGACTCGTCCAAAAGAGGCGTTATTACTTGCTGCGACGTGAAAGGTCATGTGAAAGTCTTCTCTTCTCCGGAAAGAGATATGCTGGAGGGAAAGAAAGTTCCCATCCTTACACCCTATTTTGAGAATAATTCGGTCTGAATGGCACATGTTTGTTCTCATGGTCGCGGATGAGACTGTCGAACTATTGTGGCCAAGCCTAAATCGGTTAAGCCACTGCCAATGGGGAAAAATGTGCTTCGAAATAAAAATCTTAATTTGCAGGGCATTCGACCAATCCAGTCTCGGTTGTTATTAACAGTTTATCGTGTTTAATTCGGGCACTAAAGCAGAGAACAGGAATTCATGGCAGAGTGCCTCAGAAAAAGAATCGGTTACCTTCCCTGTGGTCGAACTAAATAATTTCGAATTATTAGAACATAACACATGGCAAAAATTGCCTTTAATTTTTAAAACGATCAGAGAATAGTCATAATCTCCTCCGTTATACGTATGTAACTACTCCTGCTCTGTTTCAGTGCAAACGGTACTTCTTTACGAATTCCAGAAATCGTATTTCGTTTGGCTTCAAAAATAGCTGACGCAGCTGAATATATTTAAACGTCTCAATTTACTTTAATGTTTTCAACATTTAAACTAATGCATTTGAATAAGTCTTCTTTATTTTAAGAGGTCACATAGAATATATTATGCAATTACAATTAAATAAAATTGATAGCTATGTATGTAGAAGACATACATGAGCAAAATGTGGACGAGAGAATGAAGCGAATCGGTAAATTAAGCTAACGATTTTGTTTCAAGAGACATTTTCTTGCTCCCTTCTTTTTGTACTAAATCTGTTACACCGGGATCCTGTTAAACGGAGAGTTTATACAAAAATATAAGAAGAAAAGGAAATCTGAATTTGGTTCCTGATTCCTGGAGTAAATTATGTCATGCATTGCATGTTACAGGCAAGGGGACATGCCAAAGAACTAAACTAATAATAAGTAAGTAATATTAAGGAACTCATAATAAGTAAAGTGGATAGGCGTAACCATATGTAACTTGCAGTACTATAATTCTGAAGGTTAAATAGAACTTTGTTTTGTCCGTTTCAAGAAAGAAAATGGCGAAAATAAAAAGCATCTATCAGGAAAACAGAAAGAAACTTCAGAATGCTTTTATAGGTAAATGATAGTAAGAAAAGAAACTTGGAAAAAATTCCAGAGAAATCTAACATTATTGATAAAATTTTAATATTTAATATGCAAATAAATAGAAGGCTGTGTACATATTCCACGAAATGTGTGAACATTCTCTTTAAACACTATGCCGTATACAAATGCATGTAAGGACAATAAAATATTCCTCGGAGGATTTAATTTTAAAATTAAACTTAGTATTTGAGTGCATAATAGATTTAACAAGATCTTCTTACAGAAAACGATCCCTTTCGAAGCAATTCACGTAAAATGCAAAAACAGAATTAATAATTAAGGATCTGGTGATAACTAAAAGGATGGCTGGTCCTCTCATTACGGAGAAAGAAATTAACACATGATTAGGCAAATTTAATCGGTTCTTTTTGCGGTGAGTGCTGAATAGGGATTGGAACTTGCGATCCGTGGAATGATTAGGACTCACCTTGAAGCGACCCGCTTCCAAAGGGTGGTCAAATGCCGTCAGTGGAGAGAGGTTGGGTGGATCGATCGTCTTGAATAGTAATGCCCTATTGTTTCGTAATGGAGAAAGGGGGAGATCCAGCCATTAATGGACAAGGGGATGAAAGGAAGGAGGTATTTAGAACTGTATGGCCTTTCTGCACAAAGCCAAGAAATTTTAAGGTGCTATGCCTTTCTTTTTAAATTGTATGTTTCCTATTCAGAATAAACTAACAGACTAAATTTTTTTACTTGACGACAAAAGAAAATCATTATGTAAATGAGATTTCGATTATTATGTTCCGATTCCCAAAAATATTTAGTGATGATACACACAGTTAAACACCCGTGTTTTCGAATTCAAATTATTATAATTATTACTATATTAAAACGTACTTATTTTGTGATAATCATAGTTAAAATCTATTAATAATTAGTAATTTTCCTATGCTTCTTGGCTGGTGTATCGTACGTGCTCAGATTGGAGCTTTATGTAAATGAATGACAAGCGTCGTAGTTTAAAAATAAGATACAATCTCAATCGCGAATCTATTGGAGCTTATTCCGTCATTTTGCTGCCTTGTCTGTGAAGATTGCTGTCAGAATTGTAAAATCTCTATCGAGTGGGTTTAGCTGAACTCGGTGAGTTAATTTTCGTAGCATCCCAAGTGTGCTATAGACTTGAGCTAGAATTTTAATGTAATCATGGTATTCACTAGGATGATTACATTAACATTACACATTCCATTATCTAATGTAATTATTACATTATGTACATGATGGTTACATTATGTAACGTAAGATATTTAAGTGGAAAGAGTATGTTAAAATTCTTCCACGTATGGACATTTTAATGGAGTTACTTTCAAAACGAAATGCATTATTCATTTCGTATTAAATATAAAAAGAAGATTTTTGTATAGAGCCTTTTTAAATGTCCTTAAATTCATATCCAAATTTTAAAATATTGGATAATTTTGAAAGCTGCACTGGTAAAACTGCATTATCCTAAAAATATTTGTATATTTCATATAGTGTTTACGGAAATCAAAGCTTTCGCTACGATACCTCAGTGCTGGGAGGCTTATGAACATACGTTTTCAAAAAGATGGCGTGTATATTGTAATGGGGCACCGTTTAGAGATTTGTGAAAATTGAAACTAGTCTGGTCACAGTTAAAACCAAAATCGAAGGAAAATTTGTTCTAATGTTTTGCCAAAGTAAAAATTATGTGGAGCTGGCTACCGTTTGAAGACGCTATAGTAGAGTCACATTCTTGAGCGGAATCAGTCTTTAATTTAAAATCGAATCAAGTAATGGTTTAAATGGAAAATAATATTAGCCAACGGTCAGAAACTGAGTTATGCTCGTATTCATTTTCATGAAGTTTGGATTGCATAGAACTTCTAGTCCTGTAATAGGAAGAAGGTGTGATGTACAAACGTCGGAAAATTTTACAGACTTTAAGTTTCAGAACAGCCTAATGTCAGTGAGGATTCCTTACTTTGATAAGAATGAAAAAAAACTGCGCTTAATCGCAAATGGATGAAATCAAATGCTCTTAAAATATTACATTTTTCATGTTATCAAACATCTACTTGTTTAAAGAAAATATACCTGACATAAAAATAATCTACATAAAATGCTTAGTTCAGCCTCATCAGAACTTTGGCTTTTCGTCACTGGGGCAGCAAAAAATAACGGAAAGTATTTGTAATAGAAATCCACGAATCCTGCTAAGTATGCCGAATATTTAAGCTATTTTTGAAATTGTAATATTACACTGTTTGAAGTTGTAATATACTAATAAAACTATTAAGGATATTTTAAAAATACTGGGTGGTAACATGATTAACAAAATATCTACCATTTGTATACCGTTTCTATACAGCAGTTTCATTGTTACTGAAATTAACTCAACTCAGTGGCGTAACAGCCCTAATGGGCCAAAGCTTGCAGTGCCCGTAATCTGCTTTCTTGACCGTGGGCCCCGAGCAGCATAAGCATATGGCCTGAACAAGTGATCAGCGTGTCGCAGGACTCCCAGTGTTACTGAAATTATGAAGAGTGTATTAATTATATTTCTCAACTAATTTCCTAAAAGTAAAGGAAATCAAACGTTGTATACGGAATCATCACCAATAGGTGTCGTCGCTTTCTCCAGGGTGCTGTAAGCAGATGATAGCTGAAATGACATATGAACCCATCCTCCAACGCGATGCGCGTGTTTTTACTGCTACCTGTGATGGTAGTAGTGGAAAGTATGAGAATATGTGCCGCTTTTATCCTGTACAAGTCCATGTGACTATGATGTATTTTCCAAAATGAAGGAACCATTGTGAAGGACCCATTCCAATAGTAGAAAAAATGTCACGGGTGTCCTGAGGCGGTCACTGTCGGGCTTCAGCTGAAGTAGACGTGCTGATCATGTTGAGAGATTGTAAGTGTAATGGTAATAAAATCTTTTCAGAACTTTTCAAAGCAATCGATGCTTCGCCACTACTTTTTATTCAATCTCGGTGTACTTACCTTTAACACTGAGTAAACTTCCCAGACTACTGTACTCAGATGCATTCTAGGATAGTACATCACATATTCTAGGAAGTATGATAATCTTCCGAGATTACCATAATTCCTAGAATTCTAGTTCCATTTCTAACCTAGAATTCAATAACCTGAAGTAATGACAACAATTGTAAAAATCAATTCAGATATTTATTATTAATTCGTCTTGAAGCTACGGAGCTGAAATATTAACAGAAACTCAACAGACACTTCTTGAGGTACAGTAACATTATTTCAGTTATTTATGGAATGGATATATTAAATTAGAGACTAAGAATCTAACTCTCATGCTATCGCATTCTCTAACGTAACTGCGAGCATAAGTCAATAGCTAGAACTCACAAACAGCGCTCTAACACAGTCAGCGCTCTAACACGGAGAAGGATCTGAGAACTACAAAGCTCTAACTGAAGTTGCTAAGTTCTTATTTTAAGATTATATTATCATTATTTAAACCCACTTTATCTGGATTTCTGCTAGAGTTGGTATAAAGCAGGGGTGCAGAAAAGATCCAACTTATATGAGATAAAATTTTGATTAACAATAAACTTTGCAAAATGAGCTAATAAAGCAGTAGGAAATTCCCAAATTTCAGAAAAATCAGTAGGGAAAAAAAAAAAAAAAAAAAAAAAAAAAAAACCCACCATAATAAAGACTTTTCCGTTATTTCACGACAGCTCAACCCAAATATTACGCAATGTGTGATACTTTGTGAGCAATAAGTTCCCAGTGTATGTCAATCCATCAAAGAAAATAAAGAGAGCTCATTATGTTTCTCTGAAAAACAAAAACTACAATCCTAGTTAAAATATTGACCATAGTTTGAAAAATTACTCATTGCGCAGCCACGTGTAGTAAATTTCGATGGTAATTCACACTTCTCTTTTTCGCTTCTGGTCCCGCTAATGACCGAAGCAATTAAACACAAGAAAGCAATAAAAACCTACATTCAGAAATAAGCCGTATTATTTATCAGAGCTGTGCAAATACTGATTTTTTTCCCGCTAAACACTCGTCGTTCGGTTGTGTACTCGTATTTGCAGACGGAACGGCTGCCGCAAGTAATTAAATTCGATGCGTCGAAGTACGTTTCCACATTCGATTCTGCATATTTTTATACGTTTCAGAAAGAGATATTTGCAGTCTGTTGAGAATTAAAGTCATTTTTATAGAAAATGTGTTTTATGTGATCGTGATTTATTGGCGTCATAATGGGAAAAGAAAGAATTTATTCTTGAATGTTTACTTCTGTTCGCACACCATGTATCGTATGTTTGAGAAAAGGCGATGCAAATCTTATTTACTTAAATGTTTAACTTAGACTTGCATTTCTTTACTACAAGGTTTCATGATATAAACAGTAAAAATTTCTAAAAGTCTGTACAGTATAAAGGGGAGGTTATGTATATTAAAAAGTTAACTTTTCAATGGATGCATCTTGAATCCGAATTTCGTATGTTTTTTACGTTGGGTTCTTCTGAAAGTAATTTTGTTTTTCCCAACAGAGGGCTTACACTTAAACCACGCAATCATTATATATTTTGACAGCTGATATAGCAAGGCTTGCCTGTCAAAAAGTTCGATTGATTCTGCAAAATTGTTTCTTGTTAATGCTCTTTCTAATATTGAAAAATAAAAGCTACATTTTCGGCATATTTTTTCTTTTTGCTACTGAAAAGATTAAAAATGTTATTCAAGCAAGAAAAAATTATCCGATGTGTATGGAGAAGATGTATTGACAGAATTCCAGTGCTCAAACTGGTTTTCAAAATTTCGACTCGGCAATTTTTACCTTGAAGATACACCATGTTCTTTAAGGCCACTTAAGTCTGATGAAGACACAATAAAGGCACTAACTGATGCAAACCGTCGAATGACAACTCATCAAATCATCATCGATATCATGATTATATGAAACGCCTAGGTTTAATCTCAAAGCTTGACATATGGGTTCATCAAGTTCTTACGGTAAAAATTTCGTGGAGTAAAAAAGATGAATTGGTTCAAAACACTGCGAAATTCTATATTCATCAAAAAAAAGATGATGATATCCATTTTGTGGGATTTTAAAGGAATCTTTTTTTTTTTTGAGCTTCTATCGGACAACATAAAGTTTCATTCGGAACTGTACTGCCATCAGCTGGACAAAATGAATGATTCACGTAAACAGAAAAGGCCAGAATCGATGAATAGGAAAGGTGTATTGTTCCACCAAGATAATGCGAGACCTCAGCTAACTCGCCAACAGGTTGCACAGCATGGCTGGAATATATTGCCACACCCACAATATTCCTCAGTTGATGATTATTATTTGATCCTGTCTCTACAAAATTGCTTAGACTGTAAAAGCTTTACTTCAGATGAAAAGGCCAAAAATCACCTTTTTTGGCAGCAAAAAAAAAAAAGAAAAAAAAAAAATATGAGCGTGGAATCATTTTACTGTCAAAAAGCTGGCGAAAGGTATTGGACCAGAATGGACAATATATAATTCATTAGATATTTATTCACTATAAGAAAATTTTCATTCATTTTTATAAAACAACGAAATTACTTTCCAAGCAACCAAATAAATCTAATGCAAAAGAACCAAAGTAACCCCTTACTTAATATTAAAACTAGCTGTAGTAAAATTTAAATCTTATATTATTGAAAAAGGCATTTAAAAACGTTTTTTTTTTTTTAAATTACACTTATTTAAATAAAGCAGTAAGTATGAAATTTAGTAAACAAAAACAGAATTAAAACTTTAAAATCTTGAAGCTGGTTTTCTTAATATAACTTGATATCTGATATTTGAGTTCTAAGATTCCTAAGTGTATAGCTAAAGTTCCTATAGCTAAAGTTGAGGAAACTTCAGAACTGGTAAACGAATAATCGCTTGAGTTCGTGAGACAGAAGATAAAACTTGGGAAGGGTTAAAAACCCTTTATTATTTTAAATTAATTTCACAGAACTCCTTCTTGGAGTTTTACAATAAAGCCTCCACTCGAGCTTGAATTAATCTTAACTAAAAAGATATAGCAGAAGCTATCAAGATTCTAACAGAGTTGGCCCCTTAACGCTAAATAATGGCGAAGCTATCAAGGGCCTACGGTCGAGCGTAATAGTAGCTTAAGAGAGAGTAACCTCAAAAGGCGAACGCGCGCCAGTCAGAATCACTGGTTCTCTCTCTCTCTAACGAAATCAGTAGGACTTCACAGTTAAATACTTCTCCTCATTTGCATTCAAACGCGATTCTAAAAATACGTTCTGGCCGGAAGTTGTAAGCTAGAAATTAAGAAGAGTTAGCACAGTATCTTTAACTCAAAATTTAACTGTTAGATAAATTAACACAATACTTACAGAATATAAATTCAGATTTTGTACAGTTTATCCAAACCGTTTTAACAAATGAATGGGAGAAGATTTCTTCAAGAATTAACTCAGATAAACTCTAAATATGGAATTATATTTAGAGAATCTCTCGAAAGAATTAGAAATTTGATACATAAAACTGATTTAACGTGAAACTGATGCTGGCGTAAAACTGATAACGTAAAACTGATTCTGGCGACACAAAGTCTAATGAAATTGTGACACAATTCTTTTCTCTACTAGCGATTGTACAAGCGTTGCTTCTAGTGCTTCTACTGGCCATGACTCAAATTCTTTTCAAATTATTGAGTTCAAGCGTTTAACATGTTTTAACTTAAAATTCAACCTTCCGAAACACACAGGAAAGAAATGGTGACTATAGTGTAAATTGTATAAGATACATGTTTCGAATGGAAGAATGGTTAGCACATGGAAGATGCATGTTTCGAAACTCGGCCAGAACACAGCTGATTTTTGACATTACAACCTTACTGATTCCACATCTAATAGTTAATGACGACCGAAAGGGGAATGTCGCTTTTTACGTAGGGGAGAATGTAAAGAATTATTGCCTTTCCCCAAGCATGTTCGCGTAGTGTAAGGGCTTTGCATGTCCAGCTGGCAAGTGTAAGATCCATGATTCGAATTCGCAACAGGTTTTTTATTACTTCCCCCTAAAATCTTTATAATTATTACTTAATATTTTCCATACGTGTAAAATACTTATTTCAAACGTATAAAATCTTTGAACGTAGATTTCTCGGTAAAATGAGGTGAATCTATAGCACTGCCGTACGTAATGCAGACACAAGAGAATTAACATCAGGAAGGCTTCTTCTTAAAGTACAAAAGTATCGGCATTAATTAGTGTCGATAGCCAATTCTCCGAGATTTGAACTCCGGACCGAACTACCAGTATTCAGAGACTTTACCGCTCGGCCGCTGGTGAACCCTTTACTTCAGTAGAAGCTCTTTTAGCGACTCAAACCATCTCGACTATCGTCTACTTCAGCTGCAAGTAAATGAACGACATGAACAATAAACAGAAAAAAAAAAGAATACTTAATTTTTTTGAGGGACTAAACTAGCAGCTAATCATGAAAATGTTAAAATGAATTTGCCAGTATTCAGCTATTAAAACTTGTTTTTGTATAAAAGCATTTTGTTAAGCAAAAAGGCCAAAAATTTAATTTGCTGTGGCATTTATTATATTTATATAATAATAGTTTATTACTCTTAGACATTTATTACTTTTGCCTGTAATTATTATTAGTAAATTTTCGAAAATTTGACACTGTTTTATCTATTTACGGGACATTATAAAATATGAACTGTGAAATTAAACTTCGTGCTCAGTCTACGGATAAACTCGGCAAATATTCAGTATGCCATTAAATCCGTAAAACCTTCCAGTCTATATAAATACTGTGACAGGAAGGAGATGTTGAGGTAAATCACGGAATAAAATCCAAGTCAATCAACGTTATTTTCTTACTCTCAGTTATAATGCTTCTCATCTTTCCATAGTGTTTACTATCAGGTTTAGACTAGAGAATCAAACATTCTGGTGGTCAACAATCCGGCCAAATGCCATCAACTACAAAACCTGCCAACCCTGTCACATTCTGCAAAGATTAACACGGATTACATTTCACAAATACCGCCAAGCGAATTAATTACCAGTGACTCGAACGGGCACAAGCATTGGAGTTCAGAAAGTCTCTTCTAGAGAACTTACCTTGAGAGCAATCCGATCCGGTCCATCGCTCGTCGCAAATGCATTTCTGGAGTTCCAGATCAAATTGCCCGTGTCCTGAACAGTCCGGCAAACATCGCAGAGCATCCGTGTCCGGGTCACTGCAGTCGTTCCCTTTCCAACCTTTACGACAGATGCATAAACCTGATACGCAGACGCCGTGGTCTGAGCAGTCGGGATCCAGACAGTCCACTGGTAAGGAAAAGAAAGTGGTTTTGAACGAAATAGTTGCGAAAAATAAAAGTCATGGCAAATGTAATGGAAGTATGAGAAGCATTCAACACAGAATAAATTGTTGTTAAATTGAACTAATTGAATAATTATTCTTAATAAATTGCGCATATATACATGTTTACATTTTTTGACATATGTAATTAGAAGAATTATAATTCTAAACATAAAACACTAACCCAAATGAAAGAATGTCCTAGAATGGATTATCCGTCGAAGTCCAAATTTTTCATACTAAGCATGAATTAATCACAACATGCCCTTATTTCAACCCCTCTGACCTTTGCGCATGTAACAGTATTGTTGCGTGCGTAAGGGTTCGTAATGAATTGAATGCAGAAGTCCGATGATAGGTTAATACATTTTATTCTGATCAAAAGAAATACGTCAGAACTCTGGAATTTTCTTCAGAGATTTTGGTACAAGTGTTCAGAATATCTCGTAATATAATCAGTAGTTATACTTCAAACTACTAAAAACGTTAATACAAAGCAATGCAAAGCGCATCTAAAGAGAAAGCTAACTCTGATATCCCAGTTTACGCGTAACTAAACAATTCACAACAACAGTACCTAAAGCAACGAAACTTTTAACTAAAACGCTCTCTCTCGGACCTTTTATAGATTTCAATAATTCCAATAATTCAATAAAATTCAAGTCAATCAACGTTATTCCAATAATTCAATAAAATCCAAGTCAATCAACATTATGTTTCTTACTCTCAACGGATCGCGCAATATTTCTCGTACTTTCTACTTCCGGAAATTTCTGGAAAACAATATAAATACGTATATATATGTTAGCGGTTATAGCTAACATAGTGGTCAATTATATTTATTCAGTTTCAATACAAATTACCCAGATACCCATTTATTGAATGTTAAATGAACGTGCTCTTGTATTCTTACTTTTCCAGCATAGCTTTCTCTAAAACTGTCTCGCATTGCATCGCACTGGGAAATACAACAATTTTAACTATAATTCTATTAAAATTATCTATCTAAATACTAAATTCGTAGCAATATGTTATAATAGTTGCTTGCTTCAAAGATACGCGCTCACAGATTAGCTCTGATCTCAAAATTAACCACATTCTTGCAATTTACTTTCTGATTAGAAGCAAACAGTTGGTGCGGAACATTTTTAGGTTCTTTATAACAAGTAGTCAGGTAGTTTTTAATCTTAGGGATAGGGGCAGAAGGATTTAAAAATTTTACCAGATTAAAGAAATGTTATGTATGTAGCAAATATGTTAAAATTATTATTATTATTACTACAGTCGCATCAAGTTTGTATAAGAATAAAGAACGCGGGGGGGGGCGTGGACACTATGCCTCTACCATACGGTTAATTAGTATAGCACTACGTCCACCATTATCTAGAGAACCCTTAGGACATCAAGTTTGTATATAAAACTGAACGGAATTTTTTGTTAGAATAAATTAGTGTCACTTTTGTATAATGAAACTCGGCAACGGCAAAAACAAACGAGCGCCAAACGATATATTGGCGAGAATGGGATCCTACTTAAGTTTTCAGATGCAGAAGTCTTAAAAAGATTTTGTGCTAACATTGCACTTGTGGTTCATGCGTTTTTTAGTATGTTATCTTCTTTTATGGAATATACTCCTCATAATATTGCCCAATAAGTAAGCCTGAAGATATTTAAAGCTTATAAATGAGAATCTTGTAAACACTTCGATTTAATTGTTTGTAAGGACTTGATTTGTAAGGTAACTTTGATTTGTATTCTATTTGTGTTCTTTCTGAGTTAAGCAAACTCTTAAATTGTTAAATAAAGATTTCATCGTTACTCTAATTTTGATTCTTTAGTAAAATTGTGCTAAATAGAGGATTTTGTACTCATACGCCTTACTGTATTAAATGCACGACATGTCATTTATAAATTTTACTTTCTAAAAAATTCAGTATATTCCGCAGACAAATTGGCAATAGAATAAAATATAGATTTTTACCAATAAGTGAACACTTGATAATATGACATGAATGTACGGTGATGTTAATAAAAATGCTTCTAAATTGTATACATTTTAAGTGATCACTAATTAAAATAAAATCTAATATTTATCAACTGGTTTCATTAGCATTTCAGCAGTCTGCTGCAGCATTTAAAAACACTGTGCATCCATGCTTATTTATACACTTACTTCGATGTTTTATAAATAAAATGCGTGAATTTTATAAAACGTGTTTATAAAATTTATCCACTCTTATAAGATTTATAATATTAACGCTTGTAAAATTAATATCTCTAACTATTTGTAACTCTTACAATATTAATAAATGTTTATAAATTTTACACAGCATAACAACAATATGTAAAAGTATAACTAAAAGAAAATTACAGGAAAGCTTTATTTAAATGCCTTAATTAGATTATGGGTGAAAATAATTTCAGTTCATTGTATGTCTAAAATTCTGCATGTATACTTTGTGAATATTTTGAAATTTCTCTATTAAATTTAGAAGTTATTTTAAAAATATAAAAGTATTTGTTTCAAATGAAAAATTAAATTCACAAAACATGTATGAATAGAGTTATCAATCAAACCATAATTCACATCCATCATACAAGAGACACAAGCATAACATGTTATGCACGTAACTGTTTGCTTAAATTAATAAACGGGTGGGGACTGAGAATTATCTGTGGATAGTTAAATTATTAGTAACAAGGAAAGAATGCACGCAAGGAACAACTTTCTTACAGAAAGCAGCGTTTGGAAGTAGACTATTTGAGTTAGAAATGTTATATGAATGCTACTGGAGAAGAAAACAATTTTCATACAGCCAAACTAGCTGCCCACTAAAATCAAATGAAACTGTCAGCTGTTAGCGCAATTATGTTATCTGGTTTTCCTTTTTAAATAACTGCACTTAATCTAGACAGTTTTCGAGTCATAAAATTTTGGCTTGGTTTATTTAATGACGGCAAAGCTCACTAGGGCTATCTGCCTAAGGGAAGGGATGCCTTCGTGGAGCTCTTTCTAAGGGAAACTGGCTCGTATACACGTTACACATGGGGAAAACCACGAAAACGCCCATGCAGCCAGCCCGTTTGCAGGATTCGAACCTCGGACCGAACTACTAGTGTTCAGTGACTTTACCACTCGGCCGCTGGTGAGCGTCATAAAATTTTATTTTAACTTTTCATTATGTTCTAGCCAATGACTGATCATTATCTAGTGACAGATTATTATTTTTTGGAACATATTGAGACTAACTGCAAATTATTGCTTTGCCAAAAATGGTATTTAAATTTCCACTTCAATTTTGTATTCACAGTTGTTTAATTAAATAATTTATATTCCTATGAAAAATTCTTATTGTGATGGAGCTAATCCTCCTGCTCTGAATGTAGTCAAATTCAGATCTCTGTGGTCATTGCGGTCAAGAAAGAAAGACTTTCGCGTATCCCCTTATAGTCACCTTATAGGTAATAGCACGAGTTTTCCAAGCTCCAACGCAATTTTGATGCACAATGTCCAAGAGAAAGATTACCAGCAACCTCTCGGAAAAGCGCTCAGTTTTACAATATTTTAAGCGCCTTCATGCCACAAAGGGACTCACTTACAAACATCCATGCTTTTACCGAAATTCGTATCCGGACCCAACGATATGACAACTGGCACCGCTAACCGCTATGTCGAGCACGGCGGTTATAAAAGAAAACATTTCTTAGCTCGCTTCTTCCCGACATTAAAAAGAAGTTATTCTTAAATTTGACATCGTTATGCATCCATGAAACAAGGTCGATCACAAAAATAATTTCATATGACACATTTTTTTATAAGGTATTTCTCCCGCCTTCCTAGCGTGGCTTCGTGGTGTAGTGGTTATGCACGCGGAGCCGGTATCTAGAGGTCCGAGGTTCGATTCCCCGCGAAGGCGCTTGCTCCTTTTTCATCTTGCCTGCTTCCAAAAAAATACCTAATATCTCTACAGTGGCGCCCGAACTAAAAGGGTTTTGGATGATGATTCTCCCCCCTCAGGATTTGGCGATTGGGTCCCTTAAAACACCAGTCGTCCTTTAAAAGGGTGAGTATATAAGGTATTCCTCCCGCCTTCCAAGCGTTCCTTCGTGGTGTAGTAGTCAGCCCACCGAGCCGGTATTTCAGAGGTCTATGCTTCGATTCCTGGCAAAGGCCATTGCTCATTTTTCATCTCTCTTGCTTCAAAAAAAAAAAAAAAAAAAAAAAATGCTTCTACACATTCAGAAGGAAACCTACTTAAATTTGATGATTTTTTGTTAAGTGTATGGTAAATGTATAAGGTGTACTGTGTTTAACAGTATCATATGCATTACATTGTAATATTACTATATCACACAGTTCTGCAAAGTACATCCTTAAATGCAATTATCTTTCATGAGAACATTTCTTAAACACTTGTTCATTAATTTCGGAGAACAAATATTACAACTATGATGGTAATGAATTTATTATATATTTAGCGAATTCATTTGCACTTGATTAACACTGAGGAATCTCGGTCTGTCTTTTCAAGCAAATCTTTCCGCGTAATAGAAAAGAGAGAAAAGTATATCTCACTGGCTTAGGATTCCAATTTTCGTTCACAGCTCCCTATGGCCTCGGGTATCTATCTAATTACGACCGGCGAGGCCTCGTTAAATCCCCGCCCAATTACACATGATCTCCGATAGGTCATCGAAACTTACCTGTTTCACAGTGCGTGCCCTTGTAGCCGGGAAAGCAGCGGCATACTCCCTCCAGGCATTCTCCATGACCGCTACAGTCTAATCGCTCACATTCGTACTCTCTAAGCTGACACTCCTTGCCCTTCCAGCCAGGACTACACACGCATTCGCCCCCAATATATTCACCTCTGTTACTGCATAGTACTGGACAAATGCCTACAGCAAAGAAAGTGACATAAGGTAACATTAACCAAGAAAAGAAATTCAATTTCATTTAAAATTGCAGTTCAAGATTATTTTTATTCACATCTATGAAACGAAGATTAAGCCTAAGAACTCTTTTTATGTAAGTTGATATCATAAAGCATGTTTTCTCTTTTACAGGAGTCCGATTCAATATAAAACTACTTGTGTTAGTGGTCGTATTATAAGGTATTTTTCCCACTTCCCTAGCGTGCCTTCGTGCTGTAACGGTAGCACGCTGGGTCGGTATTCCAGAGGTCCGTGGTTCGATTCCCGGCGAAGGCGGTTGCATATTTTTCATCTCTTCTGCTTCCGAAAAGTTCTAATGACTACAAGTGGCGCCCGAACTAAAAAGGGTTGTGGTGGATGATGATTTTCCGCACCCAGGATTTGGCGACAAGGTCCCCTAAAATCCTAGTCGCCCTTTAAAAAGGGGAGTATATAAGGTATTTCTCCCACTTCCCTAGCCTGCCTTCGTGGTGTAACGGTAGCAATATATGATTAAATTAAATCAATTTACGCAATTAAAAAATTTAACTAATGAGATTTTCGTAACGATGACTTCTTGCAAAATAGCTGTGTAAAATGGAGTTCACTAATATTATAAGGTATTTCTCCCGCCTTCTTAGCATGCCTTCGTGGTGTAGTGGTCAGCACCCTCGACGCGTGTTCAAGAGGTCCGTGTTTCGAGTCCTGGTGAGGGCATTGCTCATTTTTCATCTCTCCTGCTTCGAAATAACTTAATGTCTCTACAATGTTGGGAATTAAAATTTTTATACGTCAGATGTTATATCCATAAGCCTAAGAATAAATGTTTATTTTGCTTTGCTTATTTTGAGTCCGGGCATCCAAACACACTTTGTCTTTAATACAGTGTCGGGTGGAATTACGGTAAGGATTAAAATTTGAGGTGCATGATAGTCATTTGTAACAATTTCCACTGAGCTTCGTTTTGTTTAATCAAATCATTCTTGAGGCAGATATTAACTCTTATTCAGAAAAGAAATTTTGTTTTTGTCAACAATTGCCAATATTTCACAATTTCAATTTTATTTCAATTGACAATGTCCAGTCACAAAACTTTCAGCAAAATCTCAACTGTTATTGTGTACCTTACTACAAAGTTTTTACATATGCAGAGAATGGGGACTTTGGTCTCAGTGTTGCTTTTTCTATTTATTGACGAAATCTTTCAGTTAGAAAGCAGCCTTGTCTGTCACAGGTTTACAAATTTATTCACCTGGATTGGTTTGATTTGGTTTATTTAATTATGGCAAAGCACTCGAGGGCGAGAGGAGCCTTAAGAGGAGGGATGCCTTCCTCGAGAACTTTCTAAGGGAAACTGGTTTTAATCCACGTTACACATGAGGAAAACCACGAAAACGTCCATGGAGCCAGCCAGTTTGCCGAGATTCGAGCCTCGTCCTGAACTACCAGTTTTCAGCAACTTTACCGCTCGGCCTCTGGTCGATCTAATTCTTACCCCCTATTATTTCAACCATTAATATTGCAAATGTTGCCCCTTTTCAAACACCTCATTGATAGATAGCTGATAACGCTGTATCGTTTATGGAGTCATTTTGAGTGTTCTTCTCAATAATACTGATATCGTTAATGGGGATGATGTCTTTTGAGTTGAAATGAACATACCGCACACGATTTGAATTGATATCACTCAGAATAAAAATAAAAATCTGAAAATTTTCAGATTATATATTACGCCCAAAGGTGCGTTTTTCTTAACGTTTTGTGTGTTTTATTTATTAAATATCATGTTCGTTGCGCTTAAAACCATAAAAATTGAGTTCAAAAGCAATATCGCGAAATAATTTTAAAATGAGCATATCTTTAGATACACAGTCTCGCGCGCTGGAGATGAATTTTTTTTTTTTTTTTTTTTTTTTTTTTTTTTTTTTTGTAAAGTGCTGCTTTTGCTCACTTTGAAATCGTTGAGTTTGTTAATGAAAAATTCTTTAAAGTTTTACAAAATATGAAATAGGCAATAAAACAAATTCAAAATTCAAATTTGGGCTTCCAGATGTTCGGTTGGAAACGCACGTTATTCAAAATTGGATAGCTCTAAGTACCGTTGTTTTATTACAATGTGAAAAATCTACATTCATTTATGCAGATGCTTCATTATTTAATTTATTTAAATATTATACAGCGCCCTGATATTTGGTAGCACCAATTTGAAAAATGAATCGACATTTATAGTGAACCAATGAAAAATGCCAAAACGAAATTAATAGTCAGTCTGGGCAAATTGCGCCTTTGGATTAAAATTAGCTTACTGCCACATATTTCTTTTTTGAACAAAACTGCTTTTAAGTGATTCATTTTATAGTTAAACCTTACTCATAGAAAATTAAAAGTGGTTAGAAAAGCAGGAGGAAAACAAAACCAGTTTAAAATAAGAAAGAAAAAATATGAAAGGCTTCAGAATTTAAATTTCCAAAGGGCCGTTTTTTTAACGTTTTGTGTGTTACCTTTATTTATTAAATATCACGTTCTTCGTACTTAAACCGTAAAATTCAGTTCAACAATAATGTCGCAAAATAATTTTAAAATGAGCCTATCTTTAGAATTTCCGATACACAGTTCCGCGCGCTGGAGATAAAAAGGTTTTTTCACCCGTACAGTGTTGCCATTTCTCGCTTTTAAATCGTAGAGTTTGTCAATCAAAAATTACAAACTATGAAATCGATAATAAAACAAATTCTAAATTTTAAATTTGGGCTTTCAGATGCCCATATTTGCAGTAGGATTACGTCATTCAAAATTGGATGGCTCTAGGTACCGTTGTTTAATCACAATGCGAGAAACATACCTACATTTACGCAGATTCTTCATTATTTAATTTTTTCAAATATAATACAGGCCGATAATATTTGGTGGCAACGATTTGAAAAGTGATACAGCCTTTTTAAAGTTTTCAATGCAAAATGCCAAAACGAAAACAATAGTTCTTCAGGGACAAAGACCCTTTGGACTAATAAATTTTGCAAGGCTGAAGTTTAGTGCTTTTTCATCTTACCAAGAATTCTTTACTAAATTGAAGCGAAGCATCAATATTAATGATGCTATTTTTGGAAATTTTTGTTACAATAAATAGACATTCATCCAGCGTTAAGGATCCTTCTTAAGATGTCTTTTGAAATATGATGATCCTCCATCTTAAACTTTCACTATATCAACTTTTGTAATATAGAAATCATATGAAAAAATAAATGAAATGCGGTTATGGTTATAAAGTGTTTTATGTTATTACATGTTACTTGGGCTATACTGCACTATAGCTCTGGAAATGTTGTTACTACGTTGTTAATTTAGTTATTTTAAGATTAGTATTTCCATTGAAGACATTTTTGAAAAATTAACCCTTTGTTGCATCATGCCCACTATAGTAAACAAAAGTTAAAATTTGTGTATTCTTCTGTAAATGCCTTAACAGATTCCATTCATGTGTTTATTCATGCTTTAATATTAGAATTTTCAACTGTGGATCATAGATGGCTGTATAGCATCACTAAGTTAAACATTTCTATGTGGAAAATGGCTGCTACTTCTGTTTCCAAGTTAGTACAATTTCTCATAGTAAACAGTATATAATATTGCTAATTTTATTCATAATTAGTAATTTTAGGCATTTTATTTTAAATGTCAGTTTGAGAAAATTGTTGAGTGTATAGATGAAGATCTAGCGAAAAGAGTGAATTGAAATCCAAATGGACTGCTTATCAAGCCAAAACACCATTGGAAATGTTTATGTTTGGCAAGGAATTTCTAGAACATTTCACATTTGAATCCAATAGGTACAGGTTACAAAATCGTAGCAAAATGAATTCAATCACAATCGACGAAATGAAGGTATTTTGGAGGATCTGTATGTGCATCTCAGTTGTAGATTTACCATTTAGAAGATGGTAATGATCACTGCAAACAAGGCAGGAAATGATTTCAAGTGCAATGACCGTAAATCGTTGGGAAGAGATTTGTATGCATATACATATATGCATGTAGTGAACAAACTGTAGTTCACTGTAGTGAACAAACTGTAGTTCACTGTAGTGAACAAACTGTAGCAATTATTTAAAATGAAATTTGAATAAAATAATTTTTTTTATTATTACTAAGGTTATTTTAAGTAGAAAAAATACAAACATTTTCGTTTAACTTCTCTAGATTATTTGCATGCAACAAAGGGTTAATAGAAAGAAATTTTAGACATTTAGAATAAAGAGTGTTCTTAAACAGAATGAATCCAGTCATGAAGTTTTTAAAAATAATGAATGTAACAAAAAGAAATGAAATTTTTAAAAGCTGGTTTTATTCCCATCCGGCTTTAGATGCAAGGACATCATTTACTTCAGAACACAGAAAAAAGAGAAGAACGGATTTTTTTGCTTATAATGTTATATTAAATGCATAACTATGCAATGGATTTCATTGTATTGACCACTTGGTTAATGAAGCCTTTTATCGCCGCGTTGGGTTCACAAGTAGATTGTCACTGCGAACTGATTTTGTAGCTCTCTTTCGCAATTCGAGTCCTGTTCTTCATAACGTGAGTAGATAAAAAGTCTAAGCTGTTCATTTGTATCGTTTTTGTAACTATTTGAAATGCAGAACAGTCAGAAGCATGAGTTAGCAGTGAATGACAACATATGTCCTGTAAATTCGACTTATTACACTAATTATTATTTACACCAGAATTCTGTACGATGTGAATTTTAATTTTTTCACGTGCATTGTATTGCATATTGTTTTGTGAAATGAGCAGTAGCTCTATTGAACATGGTAGTTTCATAATTGAACAGGTTGTATGTTCATCTGTTGTAATCATTAAAAACTCTGAAAACGCTTATTTTCGCTCTCATGTTTTCGAGTGGCAACAGTAACGCACGCTGAAGATAAATATCTGATTTATTTCTAGAAGTGTTGCCACTGCTCACTTTCAAATTCCACAGTTTGTTAATAAAAAATTTTGAAGGTTTACAATGAAAGAAATAGTGTTGTCAAACATTAAATGCATTGTTTCCGATTCCAAAAATTCTTTGGAAGCCATTTCGACTGTTTCCCATCTTTGTAAGACTTTAATCAGACGATATATTAATCAAAAACTCTAAAAATACTAATTTTCGAACTCATTTTTCCGAGTGGCAACCGCCTCGCGCGTTTGCAAACAAAAATGCCTTATTTCGAAAAGTGTTGTTACTGATCCGCTTTCAAATCGTAGAGTTTGTTAATCGCAAATTTGTAAATTTTATAAAATCTCTCTACATAAAGAAAGAATGCCTGTTTGTGTGTTTGTTCGTATTATTGATTTCTGATGAGTTATGATCAATTTTTTGCCACATTTAATCGACTAATGTATTCAATATACGTGAAATATCGGATGGAGCTTGAGCTTTGATGATCATCTGAACAAAAAGACGAAAATCATTAAGAACTACTTGCCATTGTTGCTGATATAATGAGAGAGAATTAGTTTATTTTTCTATCGAAGTTTTTATGTGAGTTGCATATCGCATCAGACTGAAAAATGGACGACTATGAATGGTATTTTTTGCATCGTTATTAAAGAAAGATTACAGTGGTATCGTTCTCTCTGTTGTTAGATGCATTACTCTCAATCTAATTTCACTGGCATCGGGTACTTCCGCTAGTAATGTAATAATTTAAAAGCCAGTATACAAGTTTATGTTAATAAAGCTACCATTGTTTAAATGAATAGTACAATTTAATTACACCATACTCGTAGTTTCAGGATGTAGATACCTACTTTGAAACATTTTTTTTTGCCGAGCTAGTGTATGAAGAAAATCACAAATAATGTAACCCTCCAAAAAATACCCATTGATGAAACCACTCAGCCACTGAGAGTATGGCCTTCTTTAACCTTGTACTATTCCACCATTTTAAATACACTTCACTCCTGGACTGATCTTTCTAGTGCATATCATCTTTAGTTTACATAACGTGCCCGCAAAAGAAATAAGCTGTACTGTTTAGTCATTCCACAACCAGTAACTAAACCCACGACTAAATTTTCAATGTTCAGTAGTTGTATGGCGAGCCTTCCAGCTTAAAAATAGTTTTTTGGAAACACGCAAGCCAGGGTACTTTTTAAGATTAAAGTAAAGGAAAAACATCTCGCCAGAAAAAATACCATTTTACAAAATGGCACTAGGGAGAAAGTCTTCATCCATTCTGCAAAACGAAAAAGTACATACTTCTGGGGTAATATCAATACATTCATCCGGACATGAGGGAAGGAAATGTCCACTGGCTACTTGCTATCAAAATACCAGAAGGTAAGAAGATTAGTAGCAACATGGAAGGAAACAATATTTGAAACCTGCTTGCTTTCTAGAGGTTATATTTGTAGCTTTTACGAATATCTCCGATTTAAAGAATGAGTAAAAGGTGTCCGTTTTCTTGAATTTAGTTTTTACTACTTTTACTCCAATCTGTTACTTCAAATGTTTTCCTTCAAATTTTTTGTCAAAAGCATTCCCAAATCATATCTGTCTAATATTCTAGTGTGTCAAATATATGCCATGGTGAACATAAAGCAACAAATAAAATTAAATTTGAATTTCTGTAAATGAAATATTGAGTTTTCCTTAGAACTCAAAACCAAACACACACTTAAACGCTGTAATATATGTAATTAATTGGCAGTGATTCTGGCTATATATTTATTAGGGTACTTATCGACAATAATGTTTTCAGTGTGGATATAATTGTACTCACGTTCGTTGATGATATAGGTTATGTAATTACAGGGTAGATACAATGATAAATGTTCTATGTGTAAATTTCTCGCTTGCAGATTAGTTGGGCAAGATTCTGTATCACTAGATCTTTCTGGGTAAGTTCTCGTTAACTGTTAATAAACTAGATTCCCTTATTTTAAGAACAATCTTTCGAAATGTGTGGAATAAATAGAAAAGGAATTTATAATTCCCGCACTTTCGTAAGTAATAATAATATTTAAATTAAATATTTATTTATTTGGCAATTTTCCCGTTATGTTTTTCTTGTTTAATGAATGAGGTCAATTACTGTAACTGTTGGTGTATTATTTCTCAGTTTTATCGAATCAAATACAGGAATTTTTAAGCTCGTTAACAGTTAGATAACATATTATGACATAACATTTTAATTAATTAGACATAACACTTATACGAAAATGAAATATACATTTTTCAATTATTATTTAATTTCAATACTTAAATCATACACATATACATAGACACTGCTGGCCATTAAAATTACAATACCATGAAGGAAAGCAAATACAAAAAAGATACTTATTGTACGTAAACAGTATGGTAGAAAGACAAAATGATTAAATTTGCAAGCAGTTTAGGAGTTTATAGGGGGCGAAATTAGCAGAAACAGCTGCCACCACTGGCAGCTAAAACTGCCCTTACGCTATTACACATAGAGTCGAACTGGGCTTGGATGACAGAAACGAGCAACTCATTTCATGCTGCTTCGAGTCTATGCCCCACTTCATCAACCGTATTAGCTGAGGAGGGGTAGCGGGCCAGTCTCTCACCAACCCATGACCGTATGTTTTCAATGGTTGACAGATCTCGAGACCGTGCAGGCCAGGGCAGCAATCGAATACCCTACCTTGTGTATCGAGGAAGGTTAGAACACGACGTGCAACACGTGGTCTTGCATTATTTTGTTGGAAGATAGCGCTTGACAGGCCTTGAACATAGGGCACAGTCACTGGACGTAAGACGTCAGAAATGTACCGATCTGCGTTCAAATTACCGTCAATCCGAACCAGAGATGTGCTTGTCGTATAGCCAATGACTGCACAAACCATCACATGAGGTGCAGGGCCCCTGTGCCGATATCGAATGTAAGCAGTCGACGTGCGGTTACATCGGAGCCTCCAGATACGTATACGGCCATCAGAATACTGCTGCACGCAGAACCGAGACTCGTCGAGAAAGACAAAGACAACATTGTGCCACTCCTGTATCCAGCTTTATCGTTCAGTGCACCAGAGTCGCCGTCTCTATGCTTGCATTGTCAAGGGAAGACGAAGTAATGGTCGCTGTGCTGATAGTCCACGCTGCTGCAAACGTCGACGCACCAAACGAGGGGATGCTGGACGTGCCGCATACATGCCCATTTCCCCCACTAATGGTCCGTGATGTGGTCGTACGGTTTTTCAAGTGCTGACTTCACAATATGCCTGTCTTCTCGGGCGTTATTCATGGGAGGGCGTTCAGAATTCGCATGCCCTTCAGTGCAACCCATTGGTTCCATATTCGCATAACAGTGGTTGGATGTCGACCTGTGCTACCGGCGATATGTAGGAACGATAATCCACATTGTCGATAGGAAACTATCCTACCTCTTATCGAATTCCGACCCTTGTATTTCTTCTTCTTAGTCGAGACATAACACGATATTTTGAGCAAACCGCGACCTTACAAAGCGCTTTCCGAATAAGAAATCTACTACACAACTTTTATTTTATGCAGTGCTTCAGATGTCGCTTCTCCCTCCTGCCTCTTATAAATGCGCTGAAATGCTAATCATTTACATATCCCAATCTCTTCCTTTTATGTTATTTTGACTTTCATCGGATTATGCCTTCCTGGTGTTGCAATTTTAATGGCCAACTGTGTATATAAATAAATATAATTTGATAAAATTATATAAGGCAAAAACTATAATATCGCTAGTAAAAGATGCAGTTTTAGACGCTTTATTAAAAGTTTACACTGATTTTTCCTATTTTGAATATACTTTTGCTCAGCTATAACGGCAATTTTCGGTTTATAAAAAACTTTGGCATTTTTTATGTTCAAATTATATGATAAATGAAAAATGCAGATAGCAGTGATAATTTGATTATTGTTAAAAGTGAAAGAAAACTATGAATAATAACAACATCCAGATGTATGTAAAAGTAAATAAGACTATGACTGATTGAAGTATGCTGCGAAAAAAACTACTGGGCCGCTTGACGAAATTCAACTTGCGTTTTCATGTCTCGAAAGCGCGGCTTAGGATATGTTTTAGATTCATATATAGTATTGTTCTCATATAGAGAAATCGGACTTTTTCTGAAATAACATACCAATTTTTTTTCCATATTTCCATTCTACGACTCAAATTACCCCAAACTTTTGTAAAAATTGCACGAGTAGTTTTTAAAAAATTAGCTCTCAAAATTTTAGCTCCGCAATGTTAATAGAGTTTGGTATATATTTATTATTCTCTATTTTTTATTAAACTTATTTGATTATTCCTTTCCCATTTCGAAATTTAGTCGCATTCAAAATAAAATTCACCCATTTTTTATGATTTACTTTTAAATAATTTTTATAAATTTTTCAAAAATATTTTTGAATTATAATCTATAACATTTTTGCTATCATCTTAAAGTAGACGTATTTCTAAGCATACCTACAAAAAATTACAGTTTTTATTCAAAATTTAGGAAGATATACGTGAATTTATATATTGGCGCGTTTTGAAATTTGGCATATTTCTTGAAAGCGATAAAACATCAAATGTGGTTTTGCTAAAATTATTTGGCAGTAGAAACGACGTGACTTTTTCCGCTCATGCACAATGTAAAAATGTAGGAAAGAGGGGCCTTTTTTCCGCTCCAGAATGGAAGCGAAAAAAAAAATTAGTTGCCACATATTAAGAAGTTCGCCAAGTGAATTATTCTTCAAAAAAAAAAAACTGAAAAAAATTGCGTAAAGAAAAATTTTTGAATTTATGCGTAAATTTCGCACCAAATTTTACAAAATTTAATATCTAGGCATAATTTGGGTCGTAGAATCGAAATATGAAAAAAAAATAGTATGTTATTTTAGAAAAAGTCGATTCTGTGTCAAAATATATATATGTTAGAATATGCTATATATATAAATCTAATACATATCTTAAGTCGCGGTTTCGAGACATGAAAACACAATTTGAATTTTGTCGATCGGCCCAATAGAAAGGAAGATATAGAACTGTCCCCCCCCCTTTTTTTTTTTTTTTTTTTGCGCAGTGTACCATAGTAAGTTACCAGAGATAAACTATCCAGAGCACAAGTAAGCCTCTTCCTATTCGTTCATAAATATGTATGGCACCAAATTCAAGAACTTTAGGGAAATTGAAATAAGGAATTAGGAACTGCGAAATCGAATTTGAGAGTGCAAAAGAATGAAGCATTGTGGATTCCGTAATTAAACTCAAGAACACGAAGGAAAAAAAAAAAAAAAAAAAAAAAAAAACCGTTGGTAAGAAAGTAGCAGGCAAGCTCTTGAAAATATCTGGCAGCGAGTTCTCTGTACGCAATAACCTAAATGGAGGACCCAGATTGAGTAACGAAGTCTGAGCAAAAAAACAGAGGATATATTTCAGGAAATTCAAAATCCTTTTTCGATTTAAAACACGAATTCTTGATGATTTCGAAAAGTTACTAATTTTGTTCAGTGTTATTAGGTTATTAGTCTCGTTAGTGTATCGCGAATTGGTGCATCGAGAGTGTGCATCGTTGAAGTTATTGAGTGCATCGCGAGTTGTAGAGTGGAGAGCCTCGAGAGTACGTAGAATTCCGAGAACGACGGAACCGAGCCGGGAGCTGTACTCTAATGCTTCACCGTGAAGCTGTCTTCTCCGTTATAGCCTGATGGCTGTGCTGCTGGTTCTTTCAGCGTGTTTATCGCAGTTTTTCCACGATTGTAAAGCACTTTCGGAGCTGTCCTGAATAATATTGGTTAATAAATTGTGTTTTCTTTCTTCATTAAGTGTTGTTGTTAATCACTCCAAATCCACGTGTCCGTAAGAACGCAACAATATACTGAATCGGAATAACTAAAATCTCGACATATCAACATGTTTTCATAATTTATGATTAGTACTGATTAGTGATCCAAGTAACGCTACAGAGATCATCCGATTTCGCAAAACGCACATGTATTGTAACTTCTTTTAAATAGTTTTATAGAAGAAAATCTTATGCTTTATCGGTAACATTAAGGTATTTCTCCCGCCTTCCTAACGTGCCTTCGTGGTGTAGCGGTCAGCACACTGAGCCAGTTTTCAGAGGTTCGTGGTTTGATTCCTGGCGAAGGCGGTTGCTACTTTTTCATCTCTCTGGCGTCCAAAAAAATCCTAAGGTCTCTACAAAATTTTGAGCAATTTTCACTACTTCTGAAAATATATTGGCTATCTTTTATAATGGTAGCCATGAGTAAAAAACATAAACAGTTGTATTTTACATATAGCAGGGATAATGTAAACATCAAGACACCGAATCTTTTATTATTTTATCCTCTTCTTTAATTCATTGAATATTCAGAAAACAAGTCGATAATAATTACGTAAGTAATCAGTTAGTAAAATGAAGTTTTTGATAACCGACTTTTGACCTGACGCCCCTGCTGGATGGTTTAAGTAATCTGACAGAGTGCCCCTACTTCCTAAGTGTTGTTGCATAGTACTTACCGTATTTCCTCCCGGTATTAGACCCTCCTTGCTTTCAAGCCCCAGGTTTTGAAATTTTTAAAAATATTCGCTCAATTTTTCTCTTTCTCAGTGCTTTATAGGACGAGCTTCTCGAAATATCAAAATAAGATTCATTCATACAGTGACTGCTTTCGTCTTATTAACAAAGACAAACTCTCACGAATGACATGCCGAAATTTTCCGTTCTAAGTGTTGAATTTTATGCGGCCTAACACAAAAGCCTACCAGTCACAGCGAAGCAAACACGATCTGTCTTTCGATCTAAGAATTCTCTGAATCAGCAGCACATTCTAAAATTATTTATAGGTGACTTTGAGACCTAAATTATAGCTAACAAGGAAAAGAAAGGATGAGGTTAAAGGGAAGCAGAAATAAAGGTATCTTATTTCTTTTGTTATGTTTTTACTCTACAACTTTTGGAAATTAAATTATTCTCATAATTTTACCCTCTAGGGTTTTGGACGATAAAATTAGTAAAACAAAATGTGGGGGGATGGAAATGGCTAGGATATACGACATACTTAGTTTAGTATACTCTTGCAACCACCCTTGAGGACGTATTGTAAAATGTAAGTGATAATATATTTAAATGCTCGAAATGCATAATAAAATAGTAATATATATCTCATCATATTGATATTATGAGTATACCATGAATATCAGTTCCTACTTACGATAAGCACAAGAATCTCCAGCAAAGTCTGGGCTACAGACGCAGTTTCCCATAACGCAGCGGCCATGACCATGACAGTCGTAAGGGCAAGTCAAGCTGGATTCATCTAGGAAGTAAAGGTAATTAATGTATGCAAAGCATACTAAAAGCTAATTGTATATAACAGATAATAATAACAGATAACTTGTAAGGTAATATTTTAGACGCCCTTTAGATTATCCTCAAATTTTATAAAGAGAATTTAATTAACTCTAGTCCCCGATTACACTTCGACAGATTCTTTTTGACATTGTAAAAGTGACAATGCAATTAAAATACATAGGAAAAGGATTGTTTGCTTCGTCAACTGATAAACCGTTTCAACTTTTAAAACATTTTCTCCGATTCCTTCCTAAATGTTTCAGCGTTATGTTAAGACTACCGCGAATACATCATGCTTTCGCCTTGATGAGAGTTGAAGTATGCTAAACATAAGGCTTTTAACTAGGCTTACACAGGATCCCGCTCTCAAATCCTTGAATTTCTGTCCTTCGACAAAAATTAAAATGTTTGATCTATTTTTCGATTTTAATCTATTTTTAATTGCTTAGAAATTGAGCAAGTTTAAAAAAATAAAGTTATCTTTTAATAATTTAGATGTTGGTGTTTTAATGATGTAATTTAATGAGCTAATTGATATAAATTAAATGAATTTGGTTAAGAAGTTTCAAATTCCATGCCAATAATTCAGCGTTCCAAGTGGAATTTTTAGCCTTAAAATTAGGTTCTGGACTAGTAATTTAAGGTATACTGTAATTTAATCAGATTCAATGTAAAGCTTGCAGACTGCAGTAAACATCTTCTAGTCAAGGTAATAAAAAAAATATCGCTTCCTGCAAGGCTGAGGCCCAAGCTTTGATAGGTACTATTTTGTACTGGTATTATAGGAAAATGAAGTAGCAGACGTGATTGTGAAGATCGCTGCTAGCGAGCCCCAAGTGAGCAGCATCAGTGTGCGTCTTACAGAATCATACCTGAAAATCACTGATATTAGTGAACTAATGAAATAATGGTAACCTACTCGGAGTCGAGAACAACAGACAGAAGACAGTTTCATTTTAATCCAAAAGTGGACAAATCTTAAATAACAGCTCTTGTCAGTATATGACCCACGTATCTCCTCTCTGCATAGGTTTGGCATCAAAGATGTTTGCGTAAATTTAGCCTAGTTACCTTTAAGCGTGTTTTGAAAGCAGCAGACGTGAAAAATGAGTTATGCCTTCATCGGAACTCCAACCCCGAATCTCTGGATTATGCGTCGTGTATGCGCCCAATTACACCACGAAGGCATGCGGAAAGGAGCGAGAAAAATACCTTATGATCTCTTATTTATCTGAGGAAAAGATTATTACGGTGGAAGTATAATGGTTTGGATATGCTTTATTGGCTATGCATGAACTGCAAAACCGTACATGTGTTTGAAAAAGACTTTTTGACTGCTATGAGGTATAGAGATGAGATCTGAGAGCCCTGTATTGTTTTCGTCAGGAGAACAGTTGGTCTTGGATTCCTGTTAATGGACGACAGCTCTCGTTTGCATAGGTCTCAGATGGTCGATGATTACCTGGAAAGTGAGGAAATTTGCCGCATGGATTGGGCAGCCAGATTTACTCCTCCAAGAAACTTCCGCAATTAAAAACTGCCTTAATTTAACGGATACACCTCAACCGCCTCTCGTCCAGTTCACCATCATGCTGCGCGACATGTCTAGCTGTGAAAGTGGACCATACACCATATTAGTCTTATTTTCAGTTCGATATGACAACATGGACTTTGAACATCTCTGCACTATGAGCGTTACTGATAGCCTTGCACACATAAAATGATTTTGACTTTGGAAATGACATCTTTTACTCTGATATAAATGTATATTCATACCGATTCGACATAATGTGCAACTTCTCTTAATTTTACAAGCGAATGTAGGACGAATGTTAATTTTACAAGCGAATAAGTCTTATGACTGCATTCGGAGGTGCATTGCAACTCCATCGTCAGCAGAATCAGCAAGTTTTGAATACGATAGCTAATTTTACCTTTTGTTTATGTTCTCAATGTTCTAAACTTATTATTAAATGATAAAAGAGCAAGTCGTGTGCAGCACAAAAGGGTTACACAGTGAATACGAGTCAATTAGGTTTAACCTAACAATTTATTTTGAATTGTTTATTTTTTGCAAACAATGACAAATGCAAATGAAACATGAAACATACTTCTATAATTCTGGAACATCTAATGGCAACAGAACCATACATATTCTTTTTCAGCGTTATCAGAATCCTTCTGAAAATAACATTCGAATACAGAAATCAGTAACAAAAATGTTTTAGTTCCAGCAGCTGGAGCATTTTGTTTGTAATTCTTCTATGAGTGTAAAGCGTTTTAAAACGAAATCAGCAAAATAAAAAAATCCAAATACATTGACAGGCAAAGAATATAGGCATCGTTTTAAATTGTTCACTTCGTTATAGCGACAAGCGATGCCCTAATTTAATCTGGAAGATGTTTAATGGTTTACATTTCATGTGGTTTGAAAGCAGCTTGTTTTCAGGAAAGTGTTAATCATTTTAACAGAAAGTTACAATGTACTCAACGGGAGGTTATTTTTGAATAAAATATAAAAATAACTGCTATAAAAATTTCAAGAGAAGAATGACTGCAAACAGTAAATTATCACCTCTGACTTAATTTTATGAATTTTTTTTTAACTTTCGCGTAATTTACATAACATAACTTTCATTAGAACTAACATCACTTATATGTTAGCTGGGCGCAAGTAATAAATCGTCAAGAGCAATTTTAACATTGGCAAATTTGGCGACAAATTACAAGTCGCCAATTCAGTAATTTTACAGAAAGAGAGAAAATTTTTAATTTGATTAAATTTATCGTAAATTATGAGCAAGTATTACTTCGTATCAACATTTTTTAATTTAAATTTTTCAAGATGAAAATTTCCTTTCTCGGAAACGCAGCTGTAATTTATTAAAAAATAAACCTGTTCAAAAACATACCTAGAGACTTATCTCATTCTTAACCATGACGAGATACAATATAATTTTGCACCCAGCTAACACATAAGCAACGATGTAAGGCACGTTACAAACATTTTTACGTTGCTTCAGGTTAAAAGACGAGGTAAGGATTTATATTTCAGGGTAGGCTAATGTTCGATCATACCTGTACTCTGGGTTTCAAAACTAATGTCCAGTGCTTGGTCGCCATCATTGTAAGCAGATATGTACCATAGACCCCGTTCCAAAAACTGAATGAATTCCACGCTGTATAGCCTCTGAATAAGAGATAAAAGATTATATTGATAAATAAGTAAAATTAAAAAAAAAAAAAAAAAACTGAAAGCTTTCAGATTTTATATTACGCCCAAAGGAGCGTATTTTTAATGCTTTGTGCGTTACCATTATTTATTAAATATCATGTTCTTCGCACTTAAAGCATAAAATTCAATACAACAGCAATATCGCAAAATAATTTAAAAAGAACATATCTTTAGAATTTTCTATGCACAGTCTAGCGCGCTGCAGATAAAAATGCTTTCTTTCCGTACAGTATTTTCATTGGTCGCTTTGAAATCGTTGAGTTTCTTACACAAAAACTCATAAATGCTTTATATAAAATATAAAATAAATAATAAAACAAATTCCAAATTCCGAATTTGGGCTTCCAGATGCCCATTGATTCGGGTAGAGCCGTACGTTATTCAAAATTGGATGGCTTGAGGTACCGTTGCTTTACTACAATGCGAGAAACATACATACATTCATGCACCTTCTTCATCGTTTAATTTCTTTAAATATAATACAAGGCGATAATATTGGGTGGCAACAATTTGAAAAGTGAAACGGACATTTAAAATTTTCTATGCAAAATGCCATACGAAATTAATAGCCCTTCCGGGCTAACGCCGTTTGGACTAAATATAAAGCAGAATTTAAGGAACAGTTAATGTAATATTTAAATGTGCAATTAGAAAGAAAACTAACAGTTTTAATGAAAATTGTTTTTTGTATCACAAGATGTTTACATAAAGATATATTATTACAACATAATATACACTGAAGCATAAAATACACTGAAAATCATTCACAGCATGTTTGGCATCCATAAATGACTATTTCGAAGATAGAGTCCTTCGAAAAGGAAAACAGTTATCAAATTTTCACTCAAAGAATGCTGCTTTTATTTCTGTAAGAGAGACTTCTTAAATAATTATATATGTGTGTGCTGCAACTAATATTTTTCCAGGTATATTTATAAAAATTTTTATCCGGTATTTCTGCAGCTGTGTTCATCAAATTTTTTATCCAGCATTAGCATTATTGTCAGTGTTACATTACATTTGTCCCTGAACTCTAGAATTTTCTTTGACTTTTAATAGGAATTTACTGCACATTAATTGAAGCCTAATAAATAATTACTGTTGTTAGCTAGCGACATGTAACCCTAATTGTTACTTCGTAAATTTTGGGGCTTCTCCGAAATGAAATTAACAGAAACACTGAAGTGGATATTTCTGTAGAAAAACAGGATTCAATTTTTCTTTAAACAGCAGTTGACAGAAAGAAGAACTGATTTTTTTTAAAAAAAAGGTGAACTGATCATTTAACTTAAACTAATTTTTTTCATATTATTCCATGCATCCTTTTCACCATTGCTGGAAGATCATTCCATTCCTATTTTCCAAATTCGAAAAATACACATAACCATTTATTTAAATTCAGAATATTTTTAATATCTTTTATAAATTAAACAAAAAAATGTATAGAAAATGTTAATGAGTACCAAAACTTGAATACAAGTAGCTTATTGCATTCATAAAATAAAATTAAATACTTAAAAAAAAGACGAAAGGCTGACCCATATTTCCTCCTGAAACTTTAAAATCCACCCCTCAGGTGGGAATTCCTTCTGGTTGAGAACCTCTGTACTATAATGTCTTCGGGCTTCGGGTTTTATGCAATGAATTTCATGGAAACGATATCAGTGAATTAGTATGAAGTGTTTCTCAATTGAAAAATAGGTAATACGCTGGCTGGGATTCGCCTTCCGGACCTCTGGAATACGCGTCCAGCGTGCTTGCAGTTACACCACGAAGGCAGGCAAAAGAAAGGAAGAAAATATCTTATATGCTCCCCCTATTAAAGGCAGTCCGAAGACTAGGGAACACAATTGCCAAATCCTGGTGCAGACGAATTCTCCTCTGCCATCGGTTTAGTTCGGGCGCCACAGTTACTTGGTTATATCGATCAAGGAAAATGAAAAATGTGCAATACAATGGCCGGATTTGAACTCCAAACCTCTCGAATAGGTATTGACTGTGCTTTCAGTTACTCCACAAAGACATGCGAAAGAAGGGAGAAAACACTTTATAAGTAATAGCAATATAATGAATCAGAAGTTAATAATAATATACGTAAAAGGAATGATTGCATTTTCCAGTGCATGGTTTAGCCAAAACAGCACTCGATGATCCATAGTTTAAATCCCGGAGCCTTTGATTTTGTATGTTCTTTGATTTTTGGAATTCAAAACGCGGGACTATAATTCATCACAGCTTGAATCTGGTCGGCTGAGTCTCGTGCTGGTACCATCGCCATTTGAGTGGGAAGGATTTATTATATCCCTAGTGCGAGCTCTTGTAGTACAAATGGTGATCACATACTTATGACTGGAAGATCCATTGTTCGCATTCTAATTTTTTGTGCACATTTGATTTTTAATTTTTCTGGCACTGAAAATCTTAATGGTCTCTTGAAATGATTACCATCAATAATTTGTTGATTATTGCACAATTACGAAACGTTAAATCAACAAAATGCAATTTCGTAGCGTACTTATATGAATATTTTCCAATAGATAAGCTCTGTTTTAAATGTGCGACTGTACCCTTATGAGTAAAATGTTTATATTCCCCATTGTTTGGTTAATCGATTTACCGTTACATTATATTATCATATCGCTATATTATATGATTAATCGTTATTATAATTATTTACCATTATATTATTACATTCCGTTATATTATGTTCTCCCTTATTTGGTTAATCGATTTACTGTTATCAAGAACTATCCCGTCTTGCTCGTGAGTGCTGTCGTGACGTAGGTGGTTAACAAATCCTGCTAGTAGTTAGAAAACATGTGCTTCGAATTTCAACAAATTTCAGTTATTTTTCACGTTTCCAGCTTAAACAACATAATAGTCTCTATAACATACATGTTATATTCTTATTGCGATTTAAGAGTTGCTTCCTATGAAAGTAATTTCAAGAAAACTACTGTTAAGAAATACTTTAAAAACGATTTCATAATATAAATGTATTCGAGGCGTCAACAGCAGAGATTGTAACAAACTGACAAATAAAAAGAGAGATCAGATCAGTCTCTATTAATAAAATTTTCCACGTCAATTTAATGCACAGATGAACGGTTTTCTATCGGCCGGCGGCAAGGAATAGATGCTTCTTTAATATTTGGAAGATAGGCTGTCAGAGAAGCATAAAAGTACACACACACTGAAACAACCGATCCTCGAAAAATCGTCCAATGTCAATAAAAACCTCAAGTGATACAATAGGGTCGCTTTCTTTTGGACTCGATAGAAAAGTTACAATAAAACATCAGGCGGAATGAAACCCAATTTTGACTCGACATTCTGTTAAAACCGTTTTTCCAATCAAACCAGCTGCTCCGGTGAGAACAAAAGAAAAGAAGATGGCCGCCTACTCTTCTGAGAGGAGGTTGGTTTTTCGTCAGTTAAAAGAAAAACTCAGAAAAAGGAAGTTTTATTGTGCCTGACAGAAGGAAACGCAACCGAGTATTTATGAACGTGAGATTGTAGAACGTAGCTTTTGTTTTGAAAAGGGGATTGGGGTGTCTCCTACTTGTGGTCTTGGAGGGATTTTCCATTTATGCGGTTCTTAATGCTTTTTGCAGGACCCCAAGTCAGAAGTAAATACCCTTCAAATCTAACAATTTGTCCAACTGCAATAAAATACATAAAGAAAACACAGCATTGAATGTTAGACGAAACGATAAAAATTGTTTTGGTAGAAGTATCACAAATAAAACTTCCTTCCACTAAAACAACATTTCATTATATTGGCTAGTAGTAGCTTGTTAAAACAGGCTATATTTATTTTGACACCTATATAACTATTTTGTTATCAATGTCTTCTTCGCTTTCAAACAAAAGATATTAAGACTTTCCAGTAAGTTTTAAGACGGGCGTGAGATAAATATGCAAATTGACTTCTTGTTTTCGATATAATTTCTCATAAGTCTGAAACATGTGTAGAGACATTAGGATATTTGTAGAAAAGCTGGAGAGATGAAAAATAGCAAACACCTTTCCCGGGAATCGAACCACGGACCTCTGGAATACCGGCAGAACCACTCCACCACGAAAGCACGCTAGGAAAGTGGGAGAAATACCTTATATACTCCCCTTTTTAAAGGGCGACTGGGGTTTTAGGAAATCCAATCGCCAAATCCTGGGTGTGGAGAGTCATCATCCATTACCATTTTAGTTCGGGCGCCACTGTAGAGACATTTGGTATTTTTTGGAAGTAGGCATGATGAAAAATTAGCAAACGCCTTCGCCGGGAATCGAACCACGGACCTCTGGAATACCGGCCCAGTGTGCAAAACCACTACACCACGAAGGTCGGAGAAATACCTTATACATGTTCTATCAGTTAAGTACCAAATTTCATATTTAGCTACAAACCTAAAACCTGAAATGCATTTTTCACATACCTGGCTGGTATACTTAAAGCTACTGAATGGTCAGGCACCTATCATATAGTTACGAAATGTACAGGCGCGAAGAGATGGCTTCCCCGCAAAGCAGTTTTAGGGTTGCTATAAAATGACAAGGAAAGACATGGTTGCCACATTTGGCGAGAAATCGCCCATTTAGTGGCAAAATTGGCGATATACCATTGACGGATGGAGAACCTTCTGGAACGAATTCTTACCGGTTAAGCTCAGAATGTTCTCGAACACAAGCCGAAAGCTATATAAACCCTGCGGGTCCGCAGTCAGTTGGAATGTGCTTCATCGAGAGGGCGAGTGCGTGCGTGCCTCGTCTAGAGTGCGAATTAGTCAGTATCGAGTTGGTGTCTCGTCTAGTGAGTCAATCCCTGCGGATTCGATCGAGTTGACAGCCGGGCAGCGAGTGCCAAGTGGGTCGTCGAGTGCACCGAAGGAGTCTGTTAGTGTATCTCGGTTAGTGCATCATCGAGAGAGCGTGATGAGCTCCGAGAACGACTGAGCCGAAGAGTCGGGAGCTGTGCTCGTGTGTCGTCGAGTGCATCGCGAGTTGTAGCGTGGAGAGTCTCAAGAGTACGCGGAGTTCCGAGAACGGAGAGTCGGGAGCTGTACTCCAGAAAGCAGAGTCGAGTGTTTTGCAGGAAGCTGTCTAAACCGTGATAGCCTGATAACCTGACGGCTGTGTCGCTGATCGTGTCAGCGTGTTTACAGTTGTTCATCGACGACTGTAAAACATGTTTTGGAGCTGTCCTGACAATACTGGCTGATAAAGTGTGTTTGGATACTTCATCAAGTGTCGTCGTTATTCACTCCAAATTCACACGAACCCCGTACGCACGTGAAGGAAGAAAAACAACTTGTGTCGGAATAGGAAAAAACGCAACAATATTGTATCGTATACAAATCTTGGCCATTAGCCAAAACATATGAAGAAAGACTTCTAATTTTTGAAAATACTGCGAAAAATATGTGGTCCAATTATAGAAAATAATAGATGGAAAAATTTGTTTAACAATGAAATATATAGAAGATACAAACAACCTAATATTGTCCCAGTCATTGAATCTTATCTTATGAGATGGCTTGGACATATTTTTAGATACGCCAGCTTGCATCTTGTTTAAAAGGTGACCTTTGCAAAGGCAGATGTTACCAGGAAAAGAGAAAGACTTTTCACAAGATGGATAGACTATGCGGAGGCAGATCTCGTATTCTAATCAATCGTTGGTGGATCGTACCGACTAATTAGATTCGTTGGAGGAAGCTTGTTGAGACGGCCTTGGCCTGTGAAAGGCTGTAGTGCAACTGAAGAACATGTTGACCAAGTATCAAATGACTTCTGTGAAGTGTGGTTTCTTCCAGAATCAGTAGCCAGAGTAGCCGCCATTGTTGGAGATCACCGCTGCCACCCGCCTCGACATTGATTCAAAGAGACTTTGAATATGTTCTTGGGGTACAGCAAACCAAGCAGCTTCCATACGTTGCAAAAGCTGATCTGGTGTGTCAGCTCGGGATGTAATCTGGGTCAATCGTTCAGTAACCATGGACTACATGTTTTCTATCGGCGAAAGATCCGGAGAGCGAGCCGGGCTGGGAAACAATTCAATCTGGCGACTAACGTACTGGAGGAGTGCAAGAGTGATATCCAATACCGCCCCATACATAATACCCGATGCAGGCCAGTGTGGCGGCGTATAACGCAGCTGGTCAGCATCCTCTCTCCACGGTGTCTCCAGACTCGAATCCGATCATCGTGGTGTTGCAGACAGAAGCGCGACTCGTCAGTAAAGACAATTTCATTCCATTCTGCCTTCCACATCCTTCTTTCATCGCACCATTGGCAGCGGAGACGTCTGTGGTTCTGCGTCAAGGGAAGACGAAGGAATGGGTGTCTTGCGGACAGACCACTCTGCTGTAAACGACGTCGAATGGTACGCGCAGACACTGGATGATGCGTTACAGACTGAATGTGCTGTGCTATGGTTCGTTATGTGACTGAGCGATCCGTCACTGCCATGCGCACAATGTTCCTGTCATCACGTGAAGTAGTGCACTGAGGTGGATGCGATCGAACACGTCGGTCCGTCGTACCCTCCTGCATCCAACGATCACATTTCCGCATTACATTTGTTTGATTTCGTCCAACACGACTACCGATTTCACTGAAGGTAATGCAGACTCTCGGTAGGCCACTATCCTTCCTCTGTCGAACTCGGATACTTGATCAAACGATGATCGCTGTTTACTAGGAGGCATAATTGATCGTTTTTTGGGAAAAAAACACAAGAAAAACACAATTGCCGAACTTGAAATCGTCGAAAACTCCAAGGCTTAAATAGCGCTTTGAAGTGGCGCCACAGCTGCGCGTGATGTGCATTTGCGCTAAAATTCTAATCATTTGCATATCTCACCTTCGCTAATGCATGTTGTAAATTTCATGTTATTTGCATGCTTCCTTCAGGGTGTTGCATTTACATTGGCCAGCAGTGTAACATGAACCACGCAAGTGCTTTAAAGTATTTTTTTTTTTTTAAATGTTACTTTCATCAGATCTGGTGAATACGGTGAGTGAGTGAGAACTGCAATCTATATATTGCTAAATCAATTCTATGAGACTGAGCCTTGTATGAGGATACGGTGTCACGAATAAAATGCTTTTCTGCTGAGATTGCCACTGCATTATAGTCTGCTGGAGTTAGGTCAAAAGACTTGCATGTTTAATTACTGCTTTTCCGGTGTTCTATGACAAATAATGAATTCGAAAGGCTTCCGAATTACTAAAAATGATTGCCAAAGTGTTCCCGGTAGAGTTAAGCAGTATTCTGTACTTGTGAGGTTGGGCAGATTCACGTGTGCTTTCGCATCATATTCTTCTCTTTTATTTTAGAGACGCTATACAGAATCCCTCTCTCATCTACTTTCACTAGTGGAGAATAAAAATTATCTCCAACATCATTTATCAAAAAAGCAAGTCTTCAAGAATAATCAACCATTTTCTTTTTGTGTCTGGCGCCAGCATTCAAGAAGTCATGAGGTGCGTATCTTCTACACGGCCAGCTCTGGAAGTAATGCTTTTTCTGCAGTTTGAATATTAAGCGAATTTCCATCATAACTGTCACACGGCGATTTTTCTTCACATATTGTTCGATTTTCGGGTACATATTTTCGGTATTAGATCGCACTGCGGTCGGTCATGCCTGAAACCATTTTCCAGTTAAATCATTTTCGATTGGCACATTCCTTTGATTAAACAATGTACCCCACCCTTGGATGGTGATTTAGGAAGGTAAGTATCAATACAGAAAGTAATCACATTCTGATGACTATCTTCGGGTTTCGTGCTTTCTTTTCTCAAAATCAACGATTGAGCGATGTTTGATGTTTTCTTTATTCACGGTGATTGCTGATAAACAACATTTGGTAGCCTTCCTTACTGAAATAAATTGATAATTATCAGTGGTTCTTAGTTTACTGCTGTCCCGTGGGAAGATGAAGCAATTTTTAATTTGCCATTTTTATTTAATAAATTGTTCATCGCAATTTGATTTAAAACTTATAGAAAGTCATCGTGTAAAGCCTAAAATAATTTCGGATGAGAATATTAATTTTTTTCTGAAGACGATAATCAACGTCAGGAGAAGAAATTATTTGAAACAGCAAAGCACATGAAGCTATCTGCCTAAGGGAAGGAATGCCTGCGTGAATAACTTTTTAAGGGAAATTGACTCACACATGAGAAAAATCAACAATGCTGGCATTTTTTGTCCGGGATCCACCAACTTTAAACACTTGGTCACTGGTGGGGATTAAGGAAAGGAGAAGACAAATAAATATACAGTCATCATCATAAATTACGTTTAGATGCATTTTTCATCATTCGTAAAGTTAAGACAACTGACAAAAGATAAATCTGTGTTCAAAATGTATGTAGAATAGTAGTAAAAAACGATTTCATTCACTTTCTTAACCAATTTAATATTTCTAATATTTTCAGGCACCATTTTTCTTCCTACCGAGTTGCGATCAGCATTATTAATTATTTGTGCTATGAATTTAAAAATGTAAAACAGATAAATAAGAAAGTGTAAGAAGCAGAATACTGAACAGTATTTTGTTCTGATGGAGAAATTAACCATAATACGCAATGATGAATTTCAGAAACTTTTCATAAAAAGGCAACATTGAACATCTTAACCAACTCTCCTTTATTTAAAGCATAACGTAACAGTGTAAAGACCTTATTTTATTCTAATCAATTATATTTAGTTCTAAAGAAACTTTTCTTTCCTTTCTGATTTCACTTTCTAGACTAGAATATAAACTTTATGACGTAGTAGGCAAATCTGAGTGAGTTCGGGATCAGCATTTAAGCTGCGGTTTTAAGAGTTTGTAGTAGGAGAGTTAGATCGGAATTCATGCCAAGTGTTTGAAGAAGCCTTGTACGTGAATAGTTGGTGCATAGCCACTTTACTTAGATTATACTGATATTCTAGGTTCGGGTTTGCTGTGTGCAACTGGTTTAGCGGTTTAGATAACGACGGAGCCAGTCGTGTAGCCAAGATTTTTTTATTACGAACGTACACTGAAAAAAAAAAAAAAAAAAAAAAAAAAAAAAAACGTTGTATATCTCCCGTTCGTACTGTGCCAATTGACGAAATTCAACTTCGTTTTTCATATCTCGAAAGCGCGACTTAGGATATGTGTTAGATTTATATATACCATTGTTCTAATATAAGTATTTTGACTCAAAATCGGACTTTATCTGAAAGAAACGTACCAATTTTTTACCATATTTCCATTGTATGACTCAATTTATGCCAAACTATCAAGTTTTTGTACAAATCGCGCGAGGAATTTTTAAAAAGTTAGGTCTCAAAATTTTAGCTTCTCAATATTAATTGAGTTTGTTGTATATTTATTAATATCTCTTTTTTTTATTAAAGTTATTTGATTCTTCCTTTCACATTTTGAAATTCAGGTTCTTTCCAAATAAAATTCATCCATTTTTTATGATTTATTTTTAAAATTTGTATTTTTTAATATTCTTTAAAAAACATTTTGATTTATACTCTATAAAATTTTTTACCGTCATCTTAAAGTAGACGTATTTCTAAGCATACCTGCAAAAAATTATAGTTTTTTAATAAAAATTTCCGAAGATATGCATGAATTTATATATTGGCGCGTTTTGAAATTTTGCATATTTGTTGAAAGCGATAAAACATCAAATGTGGTTTAGACACTTTGATAAAATTATTTGAATGTAGGAACGAAGTGACTTTTTGCCCGCTCATGCACAGTGTAAAAAAGTAGAAATGAAGTGTTTTTTCCCCACTGCAGCATAATGAAAGAGAAAGGAAAACTGGTTTCTATATATTAAGTTCGCCAAGTGAATTATTCTTGGCGCAAACTGAAAAAATTCCGACAAAATAAATTTCTTTTTTTCTCCGTAAATTTCGCTCCAAATTTGACAAAATGTAACATCTAGACATAATTTGAGTCGTAGAATCGAAATATGTAAAACAATCTGTATGTTATTTCAGGAAAAATCCGATTTTGTGTCAAAATACCTATGTTAGAACAATGCTATATGTAAATCTAATATATATCCTAAGTCACCCTTTCGAGACATAAAAAACGCAATTTGAATTTTGTCAATCGGCCCAGTAGAACGGGGATATAGAACTGTGCCTTTTTTGGGAGGAGGGGGGCAGTGTACATCTAATTTTTTTGTTACGTTACTTAGTCACAAGTGGTGATAGACTGTAAGCACCACGCGAGTGGTTTCTAGCCAAGAGAGAGAGAGAGCCTTCCTGCTGCCCTGCTACGCGCGTGCTTTTCAGTCAGTTCGTGTCTGCCTTTTAAGCCAGAACTTAGTTCCTGCTAATATAATAGGCGTATTGTAGTATTTGCATCTAGTTCACTACATATGCAGGGTCGAAAGCCAGTCTTCGTGTTAATAGTCTCTGTAAAGCATAAATTTAATTCTTATTTAGTTAAGTTAGTTATTAAGTGAATATTTCTTATTTTTTACGTTTTAGACGGAAAGTGTTGGTCTCTGTATCTCGAAGTGCGAGAGAGCCTGTATGCTATGAGAAATAGAGGGTAAAGTTAACCCTTCTTAACTTGTTTGTTTATTCCACGCACACACGAACATAGCTTGAGTAAGCTCCTTGTTCCCTCTCAGGATTTTCGTGATGTTTTCAAAGTGAATTAGAAGAAACAGTAGTCCTGACAAGTTACTTAAACCTTCCTATGCAGTCAACTGTTCTTCCAAGACCTGCGAGAATTCTCTACTTAGTTTTTTTTTTTTCAGCTAGGGTCTACAGCGTAAATGATTCCAAAACATATTAGAAGACTCTACAACAGAACACCTGCAATTAAAGTAGGCATAAGGGACCCACGCCCATACTTTAAATTTACAGAACAAAATATATAGGCAGGAAGGTAACAATGATTCAGATCAATTTTCAAGAGCTAAAGAGTTTTAAAAGAGATTATCCCGGATCTTCCTATAATTGAAGTATGCGATTCACTACTTATAGTTTTAATTTGAATTTTAATAGATAATGAAATCGTTTTTATTAAATTCCTACAATTAGCTTACACTCTCCCTATATCTTGTTCAAATTTTCAATCGTTAATAAAACACTTTTTACTCATCCACTTAAGCTCAAATACATTTTTTTAAAACTTGTAGTGGATGACATTTGATGTTAATACAGTTTTTTTCACATATTAAAAACTGTTTTTTGTATTTTAAAAATTTTTCTTTGTTGACCTAAGTAGGAATTGAATTAAATTTTTTATTAAATTAATTATTAATTAAATGATTTTCAACCGTTAATAAAATACTTTTTATTCATCCACTCAAGTTGTAATACACTTTTTTAAACTTGTAGTTTTTTCTTTGTTGACCTAGGTAGGAATTGGCCTTAATTCTTTTATATTACTTATTTTTTACTATAATTAAGCGGATGATCAGTGTAACATGATATGAAAACCACTGACTAAGAATGTCATATCATATGACACTAATGTCAAACCACTGACTAAGAATGTCATATATTTCATATCATGAAAATTAAAAATTTCAAACACAGAAAAAGGAAAATTTAACAAAGTGCTGCTGAAAAACAAAATTTCGCCTTACACTCAAAGATGTGCCGCAAAGCCGTTTAATTAGAATGAGCTTTCTAGTGGAATATTGGGCCCAGCCATTATGATAATGCATAATTTATAAAGAGTTTATGTAAAAAAATGAGAAAAATAAAAGGCAATTCCATATCTCACCTTTTACTGGGTCGATTCACGAAATTAAGTTTGCGTGTTTCATGTCTCGAAAGCACGACTTAGAATATACATTATATTTATATATAACATTATTCAAACATGGATATTTTGACACAAAATCGAACTTTTTCCGAATTGTCAAGCCATTTTTTTCATATTTAGGTTCTATGACTCAAAATATGCCAAACTGCCAAGTTACGTAAAAATCAAATCAGTAGTTTATGACATATTTTTTATACATTTTTTGAAAAAATGTTTTTATTATAACTCATAAAAGTTTTAACATCATCTTAAAGTAGATGTATTTCTAGGTACACCTGCAAAAAAGTAGAGTTATTTATTCAAAATTTTCTAAGATAGGCCTAAATTTACATATTGGCGCGTTTTAAAATTTGGCATCTTTTCTTTTGAGCGATAATTACGCCAAATGGGGTTTACACACTTTGTTAAAATTATTTGAAAGTAGGAACGATGACTCTTTCTCTGCTCGTTTGCAATGAAAAAAGGAAAGGAAAACAGGTTGCTAGAAATTCGCCAAGTTAATTATTCTTGGCGCAAACTGAAACAAATTGGAGCAAAATAACTTTTTGAATTTCTTCGTAAATTTCGCTCGAAATTTTACAAAATTTAATATTTAGGCATAATTTGAGACTTAGAATCGAAATATGGAAAAAAGTTGACACGACATTTCAGAAAAAGTCTGATTTTGTGTCAAATACCTATGTTAGAATAATGCTATATATAAATCTAATATATATCTTAAGCTGAGTGTTCGAGACATGAAAAACGCAACTGGGATTTCGTCAATCGCCACAGTAGAACGGAAGATATCCCTTTTTTTCACAGTGTAGGCTTGACTTTTACAGATGACTTCATGTTGAGAAGTGCATGACTTTCAATCACACCTTTTAATTCTGTTTTTAGTCAGGTTACTGCAATTATTTGCATAATATCCCCACTGAGTAATGATAGGTCACAATTTTCCTGGCAATGTGTGATAAAAATTTTCGATTATTCCAGGTATCCTTTTGCAAATCCGAAAGACTTCCTAAACAGACGTCATTCAAAGAAGCCAGAAGCATTTTTGGCTTCCGCCATAAATGCCTCTAACTTCTTCTAACATTGTTTTTATTTCTTCGAATGGCAATTGTTCAGGAAATCTTCTGGCAGAACACAGAAGCACAGAAATGACTTAATTTCAGGGTACAACATAGCTAACTTTTTATGTTAAAAAATGGTTTCTTGCCTTCTCAGAACGTAGGCTTTTGGCCCCATCTGTCGTCAAGATCTCCAGAAAATTGTACCGCGTATGTGTGGGTAGCTGGTTTCTTCTTCCAAAGACTCCTAGTCTTGCTCCAAGCGGCAACGTGTAGTTGAAGCGTATTAGCGATGGCCCCTTCTGCCTCATCTGGACTATCCAGTGACTGTAAGGCCCAACCTGGAATTCTGAACGCCTTCCAAGCGTGATCTCCACGAAGGACAATGTGGAAGGGGACAAGGACGTCGCACTGCTGCTGGGCTTGGACGATGCGGGCGCGTCTGTCACTAGAAAAGTGGAATAACATATAACAAAATAAAACCGACATCATTAAATAGGAATGAGCTAAAAAAGTAAAAATGATCTAATTGTTAATAGGCTACGGTAGCGGAAGTCGTACCCTTTGAGGAAAAAAATATAAATCGCAGGATTTATGAAAAAAAAAAAAGTAAAAATGTGTGGTAATAATATCTTGTGTTGTGGTTGCTGATATTTACTATAATGAAATTATATGCTGTCTACTCTCTTGGTAAAATTAATAAAGTTTATGAAGACGAATTTAATACGACGTAGACAACCAATATTCTAAGTCATACTGAGGTTCAAATTGGAAAATTATAATAAACTTCCTTTTTCTCAATTAATTAATTTATACAGTTAATTACGACAATGATTAAAAATATAATTTTTCATTTTCTTGTCAACTCCAGCACATGGTGTATCTATCCTATGTATTTTAGTCACTGAATCATATTCTCATAACGGTCTTCCTCGCAGATATTACAGGGAGAACACGATATGAAACAATATGGTTGATTAAGCGTAACTCATTTTGCCAGAAGAAGCGCAGCTGGCGTGATATTACGCCTAATATTTAAAAGGTACGATTTAAGCAATGGTACGACTTGCGCATCCTTACCCTAGGTAAAAAAATACTCGTCTTTGATCAATTGACTAAATGTGAACATAAGATTTGGAAAAAGTATATACTGACCCAAAATTTTACGTAAAATTTAAGTTTCATCGAACCAATAAATAAGAAAATTTGTGCGTTTCCTGATATTAAAATGAAAAATAAGCTCGATTCTGTATTTAGATTAACAAATTAAGGTCATGCATTTGCCAGAAGAAAATAAAGATGGTTTATTCGAAAGAAGTATTAAAGTTTACTCATAATTCATTTTTTAGTCTTCATGTGGATCAAGGATATAGGAACTGCAGGAAACACATATTCGAGAATTCGAGAATGTGTGAATTCAGTAACATCCATTAGAAAATTCTTAGTATGCGGCATGAAAGCTTTAGTAAAAGAAGTCAGTTATTAAGATCTATGGTTATATCTCTTCCATGATTTCTCAGAAATTCGCATATGTAAATTTCCTATATACTCAAATGACAAAAGCAATTCAATGGCCACATGGGGATTCGGAAGGTCGTAGAGAAAATTTGACAGTCAGTCAGGAATATTGTAGTAAAGCATTTTTTCATATCAGCATGTACACTGTAGTCTGTTACTTTACGACAGGCACTACAAAGTCATTTACCATTTCTTTTCTTTCTTCGTAACTATAGTAACGACTGCTACGAAAGCCGATCGACGTTCCTAACTTGCTAAAATCCTCTAATCCCCTCTGTGCATTAAATTCGACTGATGTTTCAACCGTAAATGATAGAAGGGTCGGTATGACCTTGAAGGGATTATTTTAAAGCAATAGGCCATAACATGTTTATAATTTCAAAGAAAATACTCTAAGTTCATTCGCCTTTGTCAAAACCTATGATTACTCTTGAACATTTGGTCATAGACAACGTGTGAGCTTTGAACTGTCAATCATGCAATTGCATAATGGACCGCCTATTTTCAGTTGATGCTTTCATAACTGTGGTGCCATTTTGCCGTAAACAAAGCACACGTAAGACATATAAATACTAAAAGATAATTCCTTATCCTGTAATATTAGTGCAACGAACGATAACCTTTCACGCTATCCTATGCATTCTTTTGAAAGTAATTTTTTAGTACATGTGTACATTAGTAAAAATGGTCTATTTTTGTATTCTGGACCTATCTCTAAAATTTATCTCAGACCGATCGAACTACCATGTATAAATGAAACTGTAGAGGGCTATTATATTTAAAAGTGATATAGAAAGTGTCTATGAGGTATCTTAGAGTGAAATGATTATTCATACAGAAATCATAACAGGTATTTGTAAAGGGCGTGTAGTTGAAGGTTTTTTGGAAGGATTTCAGATTAAAATATATATATATATATATATATGCTTTGAAGCTGTGAAATAAATTATTAAAAAAATTACTTGTGTTATTTAAAATCACTTTATTATAAAATATACCACTTTGCTTAGGTGCCTATAGAAGGTGTTTACTTATTTTTAGAACGATTGCGGAGCCCTTTAATTAATGTTTAAAATGTAAAAGGTATTTTTTAGATGCTGGATCTGATACCGTTTTTTTTTTTTTTTTTTTCTATAAATATTCATCGGGATTTCGGTGATAAAAGTGCTTTTCGTAAAATTACCAAAGGTACTGAACTCCATTCTTCTTCCACTACTTTTTAGAGTTCATCCATCGTGGTGGGCTTGCACTTAGAAAGAGCTCTTTTCAAAGGACCGAAGGCATTAAGCCCATTCGTGAAAAGCCAAGACAATTCGCAGTAACACGTTAAATTATATAAATGCAGTACCTGTATCAGTCTTCATTCTTTCAAGGAATGCGGCGGTATTTTTCGAAGTATGATTTGTTGCGTCATTTTTATGAAGTTTAACTCATTTTTAAAGTTATTGGGATAAGGAAATGGAATTTCTTCCGTAAATATGACTTAAAACTTTCACTTCATAGAACGCTGAGTTGATTTGAACATTTTCTTTCCTCTCTACTTATTTTTAATTTCCCGTCCATTTTCTTGGCATTGACGGAACTAAGTGACACCGAGGGTTTCATTCGTCTCCTGCTATATAGTTTACACAGAAGTTCCCACAAATTGTTTCTCCCTATGCCTTGGCAAAAGCAGTTAAACATTATGTTTGCTAACTTTTTATATTAGAAATTTTGGTTTGTTACTTTATTTACGGTTGCTATGGGTGCACATTTAACGTCTTTGCGATTTCTACCTCGGTCGGCGGATTTTCTCTTGTTACCAACGATTTAGATTTAGGAACATAAACTCCTTTTTCGGGTATTCCTTTGGAGTCATTTTTCCATGTTGAAATAATGAGTGACGGTTTCTTCCTTTCCGATTAATAGTGTTACTTATTTTGCATTCGGAAATTGTAATATCATGCATTTGGCAAAGTTTACGAATTATGGATTGCAAATATTTCTCTTCAGAAAGGACAAAAACGTATCCATAGAGCTTGTTTACATGCGATATTTTGAAACAAAATAAATTAAAATTGGCCTACGATATTTCTCATTTCGCACGATAAGCTATTGTGTAAACTTTTTATTCCGAACGATTTTCTTTTTTTTAATTCTTAATCGAAATCGTTCTAAAAGTAAACACTCTCTGTGCCATAAAACATATTTCCATACTTTTCAACCTGAGATTTTTATAGAGGCTAAAATATCATGTCATTCGATACAAAAAGTCGATTAACTGTTTGGAAAAAAGGGAGAAAACGAAATTTCCATTCTTCCCATCGAGAAGAAACTGTTTGTAGATGAATGGAGTTGATAATAAGCAGAAAATCTGTATTCAATGATTTTATGAAGGCAATTAGAAACGGGGCCCCCTGTACATGGCATATTGTGTTGAATCTTTACAGCATTCGTGTAACGTTCAGAGTCACCTACAAATGTTAACTTACAAAGTCTGAGAAGTAAGGACTGTGTCTAGTAAAGGATTTCCGTAAGGATAGAATTAATCCCCGTAAGGGTAGAAGGATCCCAGTAAGGATAGAAGGAAAACTGAGCAATCCTTTGAAAAAGAATACACAAAATGTTTATGAAACGGAACTGCTTTATAAGAATATGAAGGCTGCAGAAGGATTCAAGCTACAGTTGCTCGAAATAATGTTATTTAAATATAGTTTCATCTAATTTAATCTTCTTATCGATTAATTTTCAGATCGAAGTACAATTAAATAGATAGCGAAAAAAAATTTTGATAGAGAGAAATCTCGAGGATTAAACCAATGTAATTATTATACCTACGCCTGGGGAATGTCACAAAATTACTTATTCGTTTGGCATTAATGAGTATGTAATTGCAAACAGTAACTGAGTGTTCAGCCTTTTGATATTTGGAGTTGTCCTATATCTTGTGAAAGTTATGATGTTCAAATGTAAGAAGATTTGCAGAATAGGTGTTGCGTAATGGTAGAATGAGCAGAGAGATGCTCTGAAATGTAGCATCAAACGTAAGATTAACGAATTATTATCGTATATATAATTGCCTTGATGAATCATCTCCAAGAATCATTCTATAACGAAATCTAAGGCGACATAATATTAAGCTGTGAATTTCAGCGTTTGTAGATGCTTTTCACTCACGGCAATTAGATATTACGCCATTTATACATGGTACATTATTCTGAAATACCTTAGAATTCATACAGCATAAGGTTAAAACCGTTTACAGGACATGTATGAACAATATTACATCTGTGATGAACATTTGTGTCTGCATCATTGCGAGTACCAAAAAACCACACGAGAGGGCCTTTCGGTCCACCATATATTCAGAGTGCCCCCATGCCGATACTATTAATTTACAAACATTCATGCCTTCACCGAGATTCGAACATGGGCTTTTCGGTAACACAGTAGATTCCCCTAACTAGTATTAATTAACTGCGCTAATTAATGAGAGAAAAACTAATAGAAAAATATTTGTATTTTTGTTACTTTCATAAGTGATTTTTTTTTCTAAATTAATCACCAATACAAACAGTGTGAATTTATTTTCATATACAAAACAGATACAATAATCTTATGTTAGTATCTCACGATATAATGTCGATATATTTCCAAACATTTTCTAAATAAATTTATCAAACCGTATGCATTTCTTCTTCATATAAGCCCCTGATTGCACCTACCAGGGAATGTTGATGACCTAGCCCGAAACTGGAGCAAATTTGGCAAGATGTACCGCAGGAGACCATTCGGGAGCTTTATCAGTCTATACCACGCCGTGTGGCAGCTTGCATCCAGGCTAGAGGTGGATCAACACCTTATTGAGCTCTTTACGTTGTAACTATGAAACTCTGAAAAATAATTATTTCAATTGTTCTGAAATTTTAATCATTTTCTATTCTGTACATAATCTTCCCTATCCATTAATTTTTGTCTCCATCGGACAACTCCTTTTCGGTGCGTCGATTTTTTTTTTTTTTTTTTTTTTTGTTTTTTGTTATAGAGCGTATTTAAAAAAATAAATAATGACAAATTTGCATGAATATATGTATGTATGTTTCTCGCACTGTAAAAAAAAAGCGGTACCTAGAGACATCAAATTTTGAATAACGTAGTTCTCCATTTGAATATGGGCATCTGGAAGCCCAGATTTGGAATTTGTTTTATTATCTATTGGAATCTGCTTTGTTGATCGAAAATTCCTTAACATTTTACAAAATTTGAAATAGATAATAGTCAACGATTTCAAAGCATGCAATAGTAACACTATACGAAAAATAAATTTATCTCCCGCGCGCGAGACTGTGTATTGAAATTCTAAAGGTAAGCTGTTTTTAAATATTTTGTAGTATTGCCGTTGAATTGAATTTCATGTGGATTTAGTGCGAAGAACGGGATATTTAATGAATAAAGCTAACACACAAAATGTTAAAAAAGCTCCTTTTTGGGCGTAATATAAAATCTGAAAGCTTTAAGATTTTTTTTTTGGTGCAAGATAAATATATGTGTGTGCACCTACCTGCCCGTTGGTGCAACTGTAAAAAATAAGCTTGGAATAAAACATGAATGTATCTTCTATCCATGCGTATGGCATTCGACCTCTGTGATTTCGAAACTTCTATCCAGTTTCTAGGGATTTTGAAACGAAATGACGATTTAATTTTAACACTTTATTCTTTTTCTTTTTGGTTGTGGGGGAAAAAAAGCTGCATGACCTTTTCTCATAATTTAATAATTTTTAAACCTACCCATGTAACAAAATTTAAGTACAAGCTTCAAGAACTAATATTCTTTCCAATGGGTTAATCAATCCATTTAAATTATTTTTCCGAAATGCATCAATCAATTTAACTTTACCCAGTCTTAAAATTGCTTGCTTACAAAGTAATAACCTATCTTCAAAGTAATAGAGTTGTTCCTTCAATCTTTGGGAACATCCATTTAGGCAACGATTCACATGATAACGTGCCTTCAAAGTTATAAAAAAGTAATCCTGCTCTAAGTCATGAAAACAAACTATTTTCGATAACGAATAATATTTTTCTAAACTTACCTTTTGCTTTCGAAGATTCTACTACAAGATCAACATCTTCAACTAAAGGACAGGCATGGTTGGCATCCTGTTGCCACGTAGGCGACAGTAAAACTGAAATAAAAATTGATGCTCAAAGTTTTAAACATGCAAAGAAGATGAAGAGTCAAAATGATTTGTAACGTGAAGTAACAGTGCGCTCATTGCCAAATAAGGAACGGATTGTTGGAGGAGATACGTAAAGCAACAAGAATCAATGTTATATTCATAAATTTGCAGAACTGTTTCCGAAGGTTTAAATACAGAACCTCCTTCTTCAGCTATATTTAGCCGTAGCTGTTATATTTAAATCTCCACAACTAGTTCTGAATATTTATGAATATTACGCTAATTGTTGTTGCTTTAATTCCTCCAATAATCGTTACTTGGCGTATCAACTCAAAAAAGGAACTCACTTGTTAAATGAAATTCATATGTATGCTTTTATATTACTAACAAAGTTTAAAACACCATTTTTTAAAATTATACATACATAATTATGACAAGAATAATTTAATGGCTAATAATAATGCAAAACTTATAAAGGGCTTCGAGTTACAGTAATTAATTTTGTACTTAATTTTAGTGGTAGCTCAAAAGAACTAGACAGATTGAATGCTAATAAATCAAAAGGTGTTTACATTTGCCATGAAGCATTTAATACCGTGTTATGGAGAAAGGTTTTCGAGTTCATGAACATCCTTTTCTTGTTTCCTTTCAGAAAGTCAAAATAACTTGCGTGGTTTTTAATGTCAGTGGAGTATTATGATAGGTAATCTTTTTTAAAAGCTTTCTGTGTGCTTGAAAATAATAATAATAATAATAATAATAATAATAATAATAATAATTAAAAAAAAAAAAAAAAAAAAAAAGCTTTTTAGTATTGTACAGCGCATTTTTAGAACGCGCCGGGATAAAAATCTGCATCGGCGTAGTGGTCATTCAACAGGCTAGAACATGGCTATGGCATATTGGCCACCAAAAAACCCTGATTTAACATCATGTGACTGCTTTTTGTGAGGATACATGAATTCTCGAGTTTTATTCCTTCCCGAATACTAAAAGGTTTCTAAAAGTACTTTTCTTTCCTTTTTAGTTATGATATTTATAGTTTAGAGTGAAAAACCTTGTTTACTTAAAACTCTTGTTATAAATACAGAGCGTGCTTGTAGAATTTTAGAACGATTTCGATAAAGAATTTTAAGAAAGTAAATGTTTTAAGATAAAAATTTCTTGCAACAGCTTATTATTTGAAATAAATTATATTGTCTTCTATTTAAAATTGATTCCTTTTTCAAAATCTAGCATTAAACAAGTCGTGAATTTAAGGCTATGTTTTAAGGCTAAATAGGTGGACGGGATCTTGAAGCCCCATGAAAGGCTATAGCTTCTCCAGGATCTGAGAACTGCACTTTCAGAAAAAATGGTATTACACTCTACTAGACTAGATCAATGACTTGGTGTATTCTATGAAGTAAATACATGAGTTTTATGTTTCGGTTATAGGTGACCAAACACTATAGAAAAGGAAGCTTTGGTGGAAAAAAAGGACAGATTATTTTTCTATCACATTTAAAGTGCTATAAATTTGAATTTAAATTCAATATTTAAGATTAATAACTGGCAAACAAGGCAATTTGAGTTATATAATCCTTTTCAGTAAATTGGTTTTAATTTTTTCCTGATAAAATCTTTTAGTTTTGACGAACGGTGTAAGACTCGACTTTTCACTATTTTTTGAGAATTTTAATACTTAGGACATACAGTGGATGGAAAAAAATATGGAAACACCTTGTGAAATGCATGTTTGAAAAGAAAGATTGATTTTAATGAAATATGTTGGTGGCGCTGGCGTTTTTGACTACTGACGCCACCTATACAACTTCGTAAATGTGCTAAACAGTTCAGTTGCTGTCGGAGTACTGATATGTGAGGTTGTCATTGCATTATCTCAGAGTTAACAGACTTCGAACGTGGGCAAATTGTTGGAGCACATATAGTAGGTGTTTCCGTAAGCACGGTAGCCGAGGTGTTTAGTGTTTCAAGAGGTACTGTATCGAAGATTTATTCCGCATATTTGAAAAGCGGAAAAACATCATCTGCTAAATCACAGCGCGGACCAAAGTGTGTCCTGAGTGATCGTGACAGACGATCATTAAGGGCAATTGTGACGAAAAATAAGAAGACCACAGCTGCAAAAGTTACTGCTGAAATGAATGTTGTGTTACCGAACCCTGTGAGTACCAAAACAATTAGAAGGGAGCTTCATAAACAGGGAATTGCTGGCCGTGCTGCAATTGAGAAGCCACTCATCAGTGATGCTAATGCCCGTAACAGGAAAAGGGGGTGTTTAAATCATAAAGCCTGGACTATAGAGCAGTGGAATCGAGTAATATGGTCTGACGAGTCTTCTTTCACATTGTTTCCCACTTCTGGCCGAGTTTACGTCTGGAGAACGCTATCTCAAGCCTATAATACAGACTGCTTGTTGCCAAGAGTGAAACATGGCGGGGGTTCTGTTATGGTTTGGGCAGCCATATCGTGGTTCTCTGCTAGCCCCATGATAACTGTGTCAGGGCACATGACTGCCAAGACTTATGTGAACATTTTGGCAGATCAAGTTCATCCCATGGTACAAACTTTGTTCCCCGATGGTGATGGTGTCTTCCAAGACGACAAAGCCCCTGTTCACACAGCTCACATTGTCCAGGACTGGTTTTCTGAGTACGAGGATGAGTTGTCCCATCTCCCCTGGCCACCACAGTCACCAGACCTGAATATTATCGAACCTTTGTGGTATACATTGGAACAGAAAGTGCGTTCTCGTTATCCACCGCCAACATCGTTATCTGAACTTGCCACCGTTTTGCAGGAAGAATGGTATAATATTCCCTTGTCAAACATACAGGAACTGTATTTATCCATTCCGAGAAGACTGCAAGCTGTTTTAGATGCCAACGGGTTTCCTACACCATATAGCAAAGAAACATGTTTTTTTAAAGGTGTTTCCATATTTTTGTCCAACCCCTGTATTCTATTTTGAAGATGTAAGTACCGTACTTTTGTGGGGATGAAACATAATTCGATAACGTAGAATTTTTTCTTCATTGCATCAATGCATCAAAATGTTGCTCTCATTTGACTGATCATCTATCTCTATTAACCTTAATGAATAGTGTTATTATTATTACAGTTCTGAATTGCAACAATATTGCGTCAATTATACACATTAAGTGGAACATGATACTTTTTATTTTGTTGTCATTATGCATTAGATAATTTATAGTCAGGGGTTAAATTCAGTTGGAGTTCACCGAAGCTCGTTTCCGGTATTCAATTTTGGAACAAAATCTGAATTCTTCCCAGCGCGCGTCGGAGACCGACATAAGATTAGCCTCTTGAACTACTATGTATAATTGAATCGAAAGGTATAGAGAAATTTCTGTTAGAAGTATTGATTTTGGTGTGCCGAAAAAACGTCACTCGGAAAAAAAGCAAAACGGAAAGAAGGCCCCCGGAAAATAAGGAGAGAAACCTAGGAAAGGTTTCACTAAACCGCAGCTTAAGGCTGTAACTGCATGGGGTGCAAGGGGGCACTTACTTAACCTGTTCCGCCAAACTACGTTAATGGCACTACATGGTTAGGAAGTCATCCTAGTCATTGCTAGCAATCTGACGGTTAAGCCGCCTTTCTACATTTTACAATTATCTGTAGTTTTTTGGATATAATTATTTTTATTCACTTGCTTCATTATTTCTAAGATGCCCTTGTTGCAGTAATAGTCCGTGAGCAGTCTATTCACAGGATATGTGATGTAGTCGGAAGGAAAGAACTGCTGTCGAAGGTGCTCTGTCAGACGGCAGGAGAGCAGGTAATGAAGTGCCTCCGCGTCTTCCCCGCGAAAACCGCAAGAACAGTTGACGTCCCGTCTGAGGAATCTTGAATCGTCTGTAATACGGTGGGAATTTCCCGTGGTTGGTACAGGCTTGGAGGAAGTGTCGGTGCAGGCTTGGAGGAAGAGTCGGTGCAGGCTTGGAGGAAGAGTCGGTGCAGGCTTGGAGGAAGAGTCGGTGCAGGCTTGGAGGAAGAGTCGGTGCATTTGAGCTTCTTGAGAGAAGGTATTGGGAATATGTTGTAAGTAAATCTTCCTGTCTCTTCTTCCTGCCATCGTGATGACCATGTCTCTTGAAATGTTGTCTTGAGGAGCTTTTTTGAAACTTCTGCGGAAAGCGGAATTTCCTTGTCAATTTCTGGTTTGAGAGCTGCAGTCTTAGCTAGTTCATCCGCTCGTTCGTTGCCTTTCTGCCCGGTATGTGATTTTATCCAGTTGATCTTTAAAGGTATGGATGAGCCCAACGTCAAGAGGATCTCTCTAAGTGCTGCCGGTGTGCGGATGTTTCAGGAATTCAGCGCATTCAGAACGCTTATGCTATCTGTGAAGAATGAAGTATCCAAGCTGCTGGTTGCGTACCTAACCACTTTTAAACACGCCTTACGTTTTCCCATTGCAGACGAAGGGTGACTTGTTTTTCGTTTCCTAATTTTCCTGTGCCCTTCTTTCCGTTCCTATTTTTCCGGGTGACATTTTTTCCGACAACCACTGCTTTTAATAGTTAGAAAAACTCAAATTTATACCAGCTACAGCGAATGTATTACTGAAATTTATTTTTTCGCGGAAGACGAAATGGCTGGGAAATTTTGATATCTGTAATGATATATACATAGTACATATTTATTCAAGTAGCCTAACAAATCAAATGTCATATCGAAGAATCAGTTTTATCTGACTTCGAAAGACACGGTTCAAAACCTTTTTGTCTTTAGAAAACCATGTCTTATTATTATCAATTTAGTTACCCTTCAGCTTTTTATTTCATTTCATTTAAAATGCATTATTATTAATCAAATCAGTGTTAATTTATATTAATAAACAAATATTTGCATCTATGTTTTTAAGTTTTGTTTAATTTCAAATACGAATTAGTTATTGTTTTGCTTGCTTGTTTGTTTTGTGGTTTCCGGCAATTTCCCATGATGCTTCCTTACTTCTAGTTTTGAAAATGAAGCTCTGTGTATAATGAGAGCAGACCCGCAAAAAAATACATTGTTTTTGTAATTCACTAGCAGTAGAACAGGAAATGGCGAATACCACTGGAATATCATAATTTTACATTTACTATTAGTTTCAAGACTTCAAATTACGATTTCATGTTAATTTCGAGCAGCAGGGGATTCTGTTCAGAAGATGTAGTAGAGATACAGTTTTAGACTCACTTAGGAAAAAGGCAAGAGCGGCTGTAAGAGCTACGGTGACGAATATGAAGGACAAGGCCGTACATTTCCAGCTACACTGCCTTGAGTTCGACTTCCTTAGCTGGAAGTGAGAGTGAGCGAACTGATTGGCCGAGAGGGGTCGACGTAGCATACTGCGATTGGGTAGCGTCGACGCCGGGTAAGTCACGTGATACCTGAAAAAATGGAAAGGAAGGTGAAAATCTCTTTCTGGTTTAACGTAACATAAATTATCAGACAAGAAAAATTGGGGAAAATTGCACAGTACTTATTAAATGAACTACACATATATTTTCATACTTCGTATCTTTCTCGGTGATTCACGCAAATACCCTTACACGAAAACATGCCTCATTTTTTCAAGCTATGACATAAAACAGCTTTCTCTACGTATGTTTTAAAATTGCAATTCAAAGTATAATGTACATATTAAATTGTTATATCAAATAATGGAAAAAATTAAGCCAAACATCCACTTTAGTAATTATAATAATAACTTCCCAAATTATCCATTTCAGTAACGTTAATAATGCTAAGAATCTTCATTAATGCGATCAATCTTCATATGATACTAATGAATTATATACGAAATCAATTTCAGTAACTTAAAATATATTTCACAGAAAATACAATTGAATTTATTTGTTACATATTTATTTCCAAGGAAATACAGTTTAGTTTATCGATGATATTGGAAAAATTAAATTATTTAGAAAATAAGATTTAAAAGCTAGCAGTGCTGTGTTATAGGAAATAAGTTTGGTAGAAAAACAATAACATTTGCCTTTAAAAAACTTAAAAAGAATCCAAAAGTAATGAAATTTACTTCTAGGAAGTTAAACAAAATCCAATATTTTAGTTAATATACTTTGTATAACTGTGAAAGTAGAATTTATACTGACTTTCTCATTGCTTCAAGTATCAGTATCTGCTGAAGCGCGATAATTAAATAATACTTTTTTGCTCACTAAATTTTAAGTTCGGCATTCAAACAAGCAGTTTCTCTCCCTCAAATCAAAAATATAATTAAATTCTACTTTTAAAGCTGACGATTATTTAAAATGAAATAATGAATATCGAAGACTAATTGAAGATCATCTAGGTGCGCTTTTTCAGACGTACATAGATATGCTGAATAATTAAATAATGAGATTTCTGTAACATCGGCGAGCTTCCGTGAAGAAAAATAACAAGATAGGTTGCCTTTTTAGATTTATTTAAAATTTATATTTAATTTTATATTTATTTAATTTATTTATGGAAGGAGAAAGACAATATTCCCGGCTCTTGAACGCGTCTTACTGTCTAGGCATTTCGCAGACAAAAGCAACATTTTTACTCTTACAAGATGAAACTCCACCAAAAGGGGGGCCTCTTTAGAGATTTTTCTTGAACACTTTTGCCGGCCCTACGTTTGATACTGGGGTTTCGTTCCTAAGATAACAGGAATTTATCTGAGGACACACACATGTTGTGCTGATACACTTCTTTTGTATATGGCCAAAGTACAACTGACGTTGGCCAAGTAACACATGTCATCCAAACTACAAGCAATCGTTTATAGTCTGGCAACATTCCAATACTATTGGTTCAGTTAGAAGAAAAGAAAATATATTTGTTTTCTCTAATAAAAGAGAGAATGTTGTTACACAAGCAACATGAAGCAAAGGGCAAGTATTAAATTTTGTTTTAAATTCCGAAAAAAGATCTACTGAAATAGTTGAATTTTTAAAATAAATGTACGAAGGCTTCCTTTCCCGCTGCAGAGAAGTGGTATGATACCAAAATGGTTAAGAAACGATTGAACATAAAGCTCGATCTGAATCTCTGGGTTTTGCAAGTAATGAGAAATCTTTCCCAAAAGTCAGAGAATTGTTGAAATAAGATTTTTGTTTGAATGTGAAAATGATAAAAGATGAATCTGAGGCTGATTAAGAGACGATTCGTCAAACTGTGGTGAAGACTTAGGCAAACAAATTCTTTACCCGATTTATGCCGTATTATGTGCATAAAGATAAAAAAATAACTCGTTAACTTAAAGTATAATATTACTTTGTACAAAGAAGTAAAAATGAACGGTAGTAATTTCATCAGATCTCTTGATTGCAAGATGTTGCCTGTTTTTCACCAAATTTCCAGGTACTTTTCCTTAGGGGGAGCAAATGATAAAACCAAACTGAGCGTCTTTTAGGATGCTTCAAATATTTAAGGTGAATTAAAAATCTTTGAAATTACCTGTCAGCGTTGTGATTGATATGGTCTTCCTCGCAATGTGGGTAACCAACACCGGAATGGGTATCTGAAAAAGACAAAAAGGTATGCTTAATTTTTATAAAGGTAAAACGTAACTTTTTACAGAATTCATATTACTATTAAAATATCAGTCCTTAGTTCCCTTAATGAAAGAGAAGCAAATGCATTGCTCTACATTCAAACACTAACACACTTATTGGCACACAGAGTTTGTAATAGTAGTCAGAAATAATCATACTAATACCTCAAGCATACAGAGATAGTGAATAATTAAAAAATGGGCTGTGGACTACGTTTGAAATTCATTGGTGTCTTAATAGCAGATAAATGTAGAGACAGTTCCGCATCTGCTCTGGATGAAACAGTTATCAAACTGAATTAAACTATGAAGGTAAAGAATACGTATATACCTTTTAGGCCTTAGGATATAGATGTATTATGAACAAAATACAATTAAAATATGACATAAATCGAATATGAATAACTAAAATCTGACCACTTTAATGCATTATAATAATTCTAATATGAAAAAGTGTGTATAAAATTATCTATTAAGAAACATATAATCTCTTTTTAATATTTATTTTTTGACACTGTTTATTCTAGTCCATGTTCAAATTTGATTTCATTTACTATATTGACACTCAAAATTCATTTCTTAGATTCATTTCATTTCAAAATCCATTGCTCGCTTTGAAATCGTTAAGTTTGTTAATCAAAAATTAGTTAAAGTTTTACAAAATATGAAACCGATAATACAACAAATTTCAAATTTGGTCTTCCACATGCCCATATTCGTAGGATGATTACGTCATTCAAAATTCGATGGCTCTATATACCGTTGTTTTATCACAATGCGAGAAATATACATGTATTTTTGCATATTTTTCATTATTTACTTTTTTCAAATATAATGCAAGACTCTAACATTTGGTGGTAACAGTTTGAAAAGTGAAACGGAGATTTATAGTGATTCAAAGCAAAATAGCAAAACGAAAACAATAGTCCTTCATGGACAAAGCCCTTTTGGACTAAAAGTGTGCTACCTGATATTACTGTACGTAGCGGGATATAATATTTCCATGATGTGTTACGAAATACAGTTAAATACAGACAACATTTGACAACAGTAACTGTGGGAACTGAAGTGCTAAAGGAGGCTGCAGTTGCAGAGACTGAGTTTGCATTTAGAGGCAATTGTGCCATTGTCGGGATTCAAACCAACGTCCTTCTAACGGTGTCCGCCGAAAACATGGCGTCAAAAAACATCGCGGACAAAAACGTCGCAAAGAAAATAACGTAAGGCGAGAACGTCGTGGAACAAAACAACTTCGGAGAAAATAAAGTAAAAAGAAAATATCGCAGTTCTAAAAGATCGTGATACGAAAAATCGTCGTCGAAAATAACGCGGTTCAGAAACTTCGCAGGTTAAAAACATTATCGGCGAAATATCTTTGTAAAAAATAAAGTACTTACAAAATCATTTCGTGCCGATAACATAGCACGCATGCGTTTTTCAGGCTTTAATTACTGAAAAAGGATACTTGCATGATGATTTCTGAACGCAACACTTTACAAAATGGGACGCGCGCGACGGAACTCAATAATTTCTTCAAATTAACCCTTCTTAAACGGCTACTAGGAAGAACCACGAAACTCAAATGGAACCTCGAAACTCAACCACGAAACTATTTGGTGACGAATTGTCGTCCCCACGCATTAGCTTAGGCGCCACTGTCGATTCTACGACTGATATTATATCTAGATATTAACTTTTGTAATTTTTGGTGAGAAATTTACGGAGAAATTTAAAAATTTATCTTGGTGCATTTTTGCGCCAAGAATAATTCACTTGGCGAACTTCTTAATTTATAGCAAACTATTTTCCTTTCATTTTTTTTTTCATTGTATACGAGGGAGGGAAAAGTCACCGTTCAAATTTTCAAATAATATTAACAAAGTAAGTAAACCACATTTGGCGTTATTATCGCTTATAAAATATATGCCAAATTTCAAAACGCGTCAATATGTAAATTCACGTGGAGCTTCGAAAATTTTGAATAAAAAACTCTAATCTTTTGCAGGTATGCTTAGAAATACGTGTAGTTTAAGATGATGTTAAAAATTTTATAGATTATAATTCAACATTTTTTTTGAAAAATTTATAAAAATTATTTAAAAAAACGAATTTTAAAAATAATTCATAAAAAATGGGTGAACTTTATTTGGAATGAATTTAAACTTCGAAATGTGAAAGGAAGAATCAAATAAGTGTAATAAAAAAGAGAGATTAATAAATTTCAAACTCAATTAATATTGAGGAGCTAAAATTTTGAGAGCTAATTTTTTAAAAACTGCTCGTGCAATTTTTGCAAAACTTGGTAGTTTGGCGTAATTTGAGTCGTAGAATGGAAATGTGGTAAAGTATTGGCATGTCATTTCAGAAAAAGTATGATTTTGTGTCAAAACACCTATGTTAGAATAATTCTCTATATATAAATCTAACATATATCCTATGTCGCGCTTTCGAGATATGGAAAACTCAAACTTAATTTCATCAATCGGTCCAGTAGAACGGGAAGATACAGAATTGTCCCACAAGGTACACATCTAATGTGAGCACGCGAACAATTAACTGTGTCCTTGTGATTCAAGTCACGGATCTTCCACGAGCTAGCTGGATAAATTATTCCCTTATTCTACGAAAGCATGTGTGCAAAAATGGAATAATTCCTTACGAATTAAAAATGTGAAATCCTTTGTTCAAAAAGCACTAATAATTTTTTTAAGCTTTCTTTATTAGAAAATTCTGATGTGTACACGACATGACTTCCTCGCACGGAATATTAAATTAGCGACACTGGCGCTGGTTTCACTTAACAGCGTTACATCTCATTCATTTTATAACTAATAATGCGTAAAAATTATATCAACTGAAGAATTATCGAATCGTTTCCACATGTTCTATTCAAGTACTATAACAAATTTAAAACGATATATAAAAGAAATTAGACAAAAAAAAAAAAAAAAAAAAAAAGAAAAAAAAAAAAAAAAAGAAACAGTTGTTGTTGCGAAGATTAGTTTCTTTAGATTGGCATCAAATAAACTATTCTGCTAAGTTTCAAATGTAAACAAATATGGCTACTATAGGAAAAAATTAGGCTTAGCCACACTTAAACAACTTTTAAATTGTTGATAACTCTATAAATATTGCATGCAGTTAACTGAAGGCATAAAAACCTTAACGGGAAGATAACAACAACATAATTAAATCATTTTAAAGCAAAAAATGCACAATTTACCAACATAAAGAATAAAAACAACTGAGCTCACGGTGCCAAGTAAGAGAGTGGGTATATATATATATTTATTTTTTGTGCGGCCGATTGCCATCAAAAAGGGAATTGCACAATTGCATCCTATAGCTGTCCTATATACAAAATTTCAACGTTCCTAGGCTACTCGTTTTTGAGTTATGCGAGATACATACATACATATATACGCATGTACGTACAGAGGCCACGATAAAATCTCTTCTGAATCCATTTTAAATCAGTTTCATACTTTTTTTGGGGGGAAAAGTGTCCTTTATTCTGGTCCATACGTACAGATGTCGCGCAAAAACATCGTTAAATTGCATTCGATAGCGGTCAAAATGGATATTTCGTTGAAATGTGGTACCTGGAATTTTTCGGGATTACACTATTTCTTTTACTTCATACAAGGAAGTGAGAATTTCGTAACTGACTTATATTTTTAGCCTTTAATGTTATTATATTCCCTCAAGGGATATCGAAAAAATATATAATAATACACTTTTTTATGAAGCTTACAAAAAATAAGGATCTCAAATCAATATTTATGCTTTCCAGCAATAAAATTAAATGTAGACCTCGTAATGCATTAAGTTTTTTTTTTCATCGAAAGGATGAAATTAAATTCTAATGTGATAGAAAATTTTAAACAGAAATTCATTCTTACGTTAACTATGTGGAGTTTCTTTAATTTGAATAACCGGTTATTTTTTTACTTTGAATCTTTACTGTCACCTCTATCTTTCCGTTGTTTCACCAGATTGCAAATTATGCAACGTATATTTAAGTCAGAATGTTCAACCAGAATATTTACACTTAACCAGAATGCAACGTATATTTAAGTCAGGGTTTGATATTATCAAGACAAAGCGTGTTTTGTCTCTTGAAGGCCACGTTGCTAGGTTTGCTATTGTGAGATAAGAGTTCCTATATTCGGCCTTGCAGTACACTTGTTGATAATTGAATTCACACCGGTGAACTCCGAACCAGCTTCGAGTAAATTGTTCCGTGTAGCCTTTGGGTTTTAATTTTACATTTGACGATTTGAATATTTAATTTTACATTTGACTTACTAGCTTGAGTTTCTTGCCATAAGTGCTGGGGATTTTGTAAATTCCATGAGTGCCTTCTGTTCATTCTATTTAGTTTAAATAAAATGTTTTCCACTTCTTTTTTAATTTTCTGTTCTTACTCAGAGATAAGTTACTTAACGTCTACGAAAAGGCTGGTAACAGATTTCAAAGTGAAAGATAAATATAGTTTCATTTTGCAAATGATTGAGCATAATGTCTTATCATTACGAGAATAGATTTCGTGTGATTACAAAAACATCAGTCACACTAGAAGTTCCCGTCAAAAGGATAAAACACGATTTCATAAAATGACTACGCTTCAGATTTCATAATAAGCAACTTTTCGTCATTTTCTAACTCAATAAAATGAAAGAATTTCCAATTTGATAATGAAGAATAAATAATCGCATTTATTATTTGACGATCCAATAGTTTTTATGGTAATATCTGAGGAAAAGTTTGAATAAAACATTACTGAGTTTCGGGAGAGGACAAAACTGTGGCGAGAAAAGGAAGCTGCATTCTCGAATTTTTAATCTTGAAGACATTTTCTTTCTTCCTTTTTTTCATAAAAAATTAGCTCCTTAATTTTCTTTACTTCAGAAACAAGTAAATAATTGAAAAATAAAATCTGTTACGAAAACTGGCCAGTAAAATTGATAGGTCTTAGTTCGGGAGTTATCTTGGTTTTTGTTGCCTGACAACAATAAGCTACTGAGGATTTAAAATGAATTTGGGATAAGAATATAATGCCCCGAAAAGATTTGTTTGCTTGGATAAATTAGAATATATAAATTGCTATAATAAATTTTAATTAACACGAGAAAAAAAATTCAGAATATGTCTCGTCCAATTTAGGCTAAATTTCTGTTATAATTACAAATAATTTCAGCAATTTGTAGATTGCAAAACTTGTAAATATTATATGGTATGTTTAATTTGCAAAACGTAAGATGAGACGTGAGTAATATTTCTTTTTAACTGAATCTCGAGTATTGTTTAGATGTCATTCAGGTTTCAAAAAGGGGCAATTTGCTTAGAAAGGGCTATTAATGTCGTTTTGGCACTTTGCGTTGGTTCTCTATAAACGGCGTTTCATTTTTCGAATTGTTGCCATCAAATATTAGAGCTCTGCATTAGATTTAAAGAAATTAAATAATGAAGAATATGCATGAATGCATATATGTTTCTCGCACTGGGAAAAAACAATGGTACCTAGAGACATCAGATATTAAATAATGTAGTCCTCCACTGGAATATGGGCATGTGGAAGATCAAATTTGGAATTTAGAATTTGTTTTATTATCTATTTCATATTATGTAAAGCATTTATGAGTTTTGATTAAGAAACTTAACGATTTCGAAGCGAGCAATGACTACACTGTACGAAAAAAAAAACATTTTTATCTCCAGCGCGCGAGACTGTGTATCGGAAATTCTAAAGATATGCTCTTTTGAATATTTTGTGACATTGCTGTTGAATTGAATTTTATGCTTTAAGTGCGAAGGATATGATACTTAGTAAATAAAGGTAACACACAGAACGTTATAAAAAAACCCCTTTGGGCGTAATATAAAATCTGAAAGCTTCCAGTTTTTTTTGTTATTGATTATTTTTTTTTGGTAATAATTTAGTAAAATAGGAGGCATTAAGTCTATTTATTTTTACCTGAAGTGCCTCTTTTTGAACTAGCAATCATGATCTTAAATTTTTGAATTCATATACATGCGTATCTAGTTCATGCCATGCAAAACCGTCAAATTACGTGGTGGTCACTTTTACACTCTGCTTCGTTAACATCCTTTAACTTTCCAAATCTCGATTTCTCTGATAGTTACATTGCGCTTTCTTTGTAATTTCTGTTGATTCTACACGTCTTTAAAAGAATATTTATATAATACCCTCAAACACACTGAACTATCTAAATAAACTGTTTATTTCAAATCGTGGTCCACAGTAAGCTGTCCTATTTGAATAAAACGTCCCCCCCGTATTCGAACTGTCGTTTTAAACTGTTTTAGACTCAAAATGCATAATTGAAATCAAAATGGAAAAATATGCATTATTTTTAAAAGCGTTTCTGTTTCTGTAATATTTCAGGTAAAAAAATACCGGAATTAAGTTTCAAACCTTGATGTTGAAAATTCGAAGTTTAAGCCCATAAAGATGGAAAAGATTACAGATTTTCATTACCCACAGGCTTCTTATTATCGGCAATATCTATTCCCGAATTACACCCTTTGATAAATTACTTTCTAAATCCACTTTATGCAATAATCTTTTCCCGCTATTTGTTGTTAATAATGAAAATCGGATAAAATGTAATGGATTTTACTTGAATATAAACCGAACGTGTTTTCCTTTAAAACAAATTGTGAATTCCCGCTGAAATAATAATACCGACTGAAAATTAATCTGTTAATGGATGGAAGATCAATATTCAGAATTTTCATTGCTGTTTTTTATCATTCTTGCACATTAGCGGAGCAAATGTTATTAGCTTCGCTTTTTAGTTTACCAAATGCTACAAAATGGATCTAGGTTCTCAACGACGCTATATGTTCCAAAAACAAATAAACAAAAACAAAATTCTCAGGTAATGAAAACAGAAAATCAATAAACTGTACGGCACTCTTTTAGGATTACATACGCGTTATGTCGTTGTATCATACAGAGCTTTGTACAGCTTTACTTCATTTTACTATTAGTTATTTTTATTTTTAAGTCTGATTTCCTTTACTTCTCATTTGCCTACTGACGCTTTCCTACCAGAATCATTTTTAAGTAAATAGATTGCTATTTAAGCTGAGGTCTGAATTACTCAACTGGCTATTAAAATTGCAACACCATGAAGGAAAGCAAATACAAAAAAGGTATTTAATGTACGCAAAAAGTATGGCATGAAGACAAAATGATTACATTTGTAAGCAATTTGGGGGTTTATAGAGGTTCGAAATTAGTAGAAACAGCTACCATTCCTGACAGCTAAAACGGCGCTTACCCCATTAGGCATGAAAACAAACTGGGCCTGGATGACAGAAATGGGCGCTTCATTCCATGCTGCTTCAAGTCTATGCCACACTTCATCAACCGTATTAGCTGGAGAGGTGTGGCGGACCAGTCTCTTACCAACCCATGATCAGATGGTTTCAATGGGTGACAGATCTGGAGACCGTGCAGGCCACGGCAGCAAAGAAGCTCAGAACACGACGTGTAACATGTGGTCTTGCATTATCTTTTTGAAAGATGGAGTTTGGCTGGCCTCGAACATAGGGCACAACCACTGTTCCTTAAAGAAATGTACCGATTTGCGTCCAACTTACCGTCCATCCGAACTAGAGATGTGCGTGTCGTGTACCCAATGGCTGCCCAAACCATTACAAGAGGTACAGGGGGCCTATTCCGATATGGAATGCAAGCAAGTGACGTGTGTTCTCCTCGAAGTCTCCAGAAACGTATACGGCCATCAGAAGCCTGCAAAACCGGAACTTGTCTGGAAAGACGACATTTTGCCAGTCCTGTATCCAGATTTGTCGTTCGGCGCACCATAGTCAAAATCTCTCTGTATGCTGCATTATCAAGGGAAGGCGAAGTAATGGCCGCCGTGCTGATAGTCGACGCTGCTGCAGACATCGACGTACGGTACGAGAGAGTACTGAGCGTGCTGCAAATATGTCCATTTCCTGACTAATGGTCCTTGATGTGGTTGTACGGTTTTGCAGGGCTGACCTCACAATATGTCTTTCCTTTCGGGCGTTTTTCATGTGAGGGCGTTGAGATCCAACATGCCGTTTAGTATGACCCTCAGCAACCCACTGATCCCACATTTGCATGGCAGTGGTTTGATGACCAGTGTGACGGGTGATATCACGGAACGATAATCCATATTCTCGATAAGCAACGATCCTGCCTCTATCGAACTCCGACACTTGCTGGTAAGCACTTCTTATTCCAGACATAACATTATATTCAGAGGAAACTTCGACCTTATAAAGCTCATTCCGAATGAGAAATTCACTGCACAACGTTTCTTTATGCAATGCTTCAGATGTCGGTTCTCCCTCCTGCATTGTCTAAATCCGCTGAAATGCTAATTATTTGCAAAACCCAACCTCTTACTCCTTTCATTTCATTTTCACGTTCCTCAGATCATTCCTTCCTGGTGTTGCAATTTTAATGTCCAGTAGTGTAATTCAATTAGAGAGATAGAGAGATAGTATGTGTCATGCATTTCGGCCATATTTCTGCTATTAGGTAAACCTTGCTAATTTACGGGAGCGCTTATTACTTGCTTTGTAATCTACGCAAGTGTTTTTTTAGATAAAAGCCAGCTACGCGGTAACAACTCTATGCAGTTTAGGCTGTTTACTTCTTAGCATTAGTTTAATTTTACATTTTCTACTTTAAGTTCAACTGCTCATGTGTTGACAAGCAATTGTTAGCTTCCCAGAATGTGTTCTGTCAATCAGTTGTCATCCCTGGGGGTCGACTGAGACTAATCATCTTAGCGTACTGGCTAGATCAATATCTAAACAGCCTGGACTTCTGGGGTAAATAATCAGTCTTCACAGGACTAGAACATAGTTTATTCCGTCGTAGGTTCAGGTTTGGCAGGGACCTTACTAGTACTGTCTTGTCCCTTGGTTGTGGGGACGTTACAGGGTGAGATATCGAATGTTGTCTGAAGGGGATGGACTTCTCTTGGTCAATACTGAGGGACAGACGATGTTTACCATGTAACGTAGCTATTTTCGATGCTTCCCGTACACCACTGTGCGTTGGTTCATTTTTCTGTGCAAGGGTAATATTTAAAATCCCTCTTTATAAACCGTGTTAAGGCAGCCTTGAGCATGCCAGGTCTGGGAGCACCTTTCTGTGGTCTGTCAATCACTTGTGTGCTACCGCATTTGAAGAACCTCCTCACTGAAATACAATATGTGGCTAATTATTTTCCAACGATATACGCGCCACTGTTACTGCTCTTACTAAGTTTAACTTAAAATCCAATCACACCTACTATGGCAATAACTGCTGCCAATCGCTGGGAGCAAGTTGGCATTTGGTCGGCATGACTGCTGACGGTACGGTCCGGGCGTTGGGACTGGGCGTCCTGTGCGAGGCTCGCGTGAGGCCCCTCAAGCCAGACTCTAGATAAGGGAAGACGTGGCGCTATACCAATTGACCATCGTGGTAGAGGGATGGTGCCCACGCTCTCCGTCACTTATCACTTATTGAAGACCATGATATTGAATTGGGAATTCATGCACGCCGAAGTTTGACTTACGCAAACCCGGTACAAGGTTGTACCAACTAACATCAGAAAAGCGTAACTGTGACAATCTTAAAAGCTTTCAGTTAGTCCATATACAATAAGATTTTACGAATGCAGATTTCTATATGCAGCTATAGCATCAGCACCAGACAAAATAAAAATAATATTTGTCGAGCAATGTAAACGTCAAATAACAACTTTCGGAATAAAACTCTTAATAAGCACTGAATTAAAATGTACTTTTGCTGCAAGGATTGTATCGGAACCCAAATTCTCAATTATAGCATTCTAATCCTTATTACGACGGTTCTACCCCTTGATAATAAAATAAAGAAATTCTGTAACACGATCTCTGTCACACATACATACGCGCGGGGAATGAGATGCAATCAATACCAGACGATCTAGAACATTGTATCGTTTCGTATCAGGATAAAGACAACAAAAGGGGACACCGTTAAAAGCCTCATTTTTTACTGTATCGTGATTTAGCTGAGGGATGAATGTGGCCCAACAGAGGACTTTGATCGTGTTTGGGAATTACAAGTGTAAAGAGGCTCATGTCAGAGTTAGGGTACTGTCTTTCAAGGTAATTAATCACCATGCTTCAAGGTTCACTCTCTCGTATTTCCCCCTCTTCTAGAAAAGAATGTATAAGAAAAAATGTTAGCTTAAAATCCACGAGCGAATTACTTCTATCCTACGAAAATTATTTTATCAGTGATCGTCAAAGTGCTTAGATCCAGTTTACCCTAGAGAAAATTGCTTCTTGAATACTCTAGATATGAGGATGATGATGCAGTTCATTTCAAAATTGAGTGCGTACAGTTAGTTCTATTTAGCTAAAGGCAGAATTTTCTTGCTTTTGCAAGAAACTGGTAAGTTTATTATTGCTCAAAATTCCAGCATAAAAAAATAAGACTCTGTTATAAACTTTTGTTTCGGCCGTTGTTTAATTAAATTTGCATCAGTGTTTTACAATTGACATTGGCATTTTGTAATTTATTTTATCTGGGCTCTTCTGAATAGTATAATGGTTGGTTGCTGATCCTAAATTGAGGCTGGGAGTTTCGATACCTAAGAATGACTTTGCTGTAGTTTCTGTATCTTCCTCCCCCTCTTCCTTGGCGGAGCAATATCGTTTACCTACGGCACAGTATTGATGTGTTCGAACATTCCCTATTCTTGTTAACGAGCAAGTGTCCGACCATTCTGAGATGCTAAGAAGCACGCCAGTGTACAGTTTAAATTGAGGCAAAAACAGAAATCATAAAATTGGCATATACTTTGATTTTTAAACAGAATTTAGGACAATCGTATTTTTTTTTTCTTTTTAACCCAAACGGCGTTAGCCCAGAATGGCTATTAATTTTATTTTGGCATTTTGTATTGATTCACTATAAAAGACGAATCATTTTTCGATTTGGTTGCCACCAAATATTATCCCCCTGCGGTATATTTAAAGAAATTAAGTAATGAACAATGTCCACGTTTCTTGCATTGCGATAAAACAGCGGTACCTACAGCCATCAAATTTTGAATAACGTACGTCTCCCCCCAAATATGGGCATCTAGAAGCCCTAATTTGGAATTTGTTTTATTATCGATTTCCTATTTTGTAACACTTTAACGAATTTTTCATTAACAAACTCCATGATATTTATTGAACATGATATTTAATAAAGAAAGGTAACACACAACAAACGTTTCTTTGGGCGCAATGAGATAGTACTTGCTAACATCTTTGGGCTTTTTCTTATTTCATTAATTTAATCTTTTCTTCATTTCTTCATTTATTTATTTATATTTTCCATAGTTTTAAACTTTTAAGTATCTTTAAACCTATAAAACTTATTTAGAGTGTTATTGCTTTCATTTTGGAAGAAAATCATGTCCCGATACTATAGCAAGACGTCGTTGTCCTAACTGACACAATGATCAAAATCGCAATAAGAACCTTGCATTTAGCGTAAAGTATGTGACATAATGATATTTTTACTTACTTTTCAGATTACGGCAGCGTGTTGATTATTAATGTAACACAGAGAACCATTAAAAAACACTACTTAATAGTGATTATTTATCAATGGCCTTCAAATAAAATATTATCAACAGTTTTATTGACAAAATACTATTGTAGTCTTGTTTTATCTTTCTATAATTTTTTAAGCTTTATGTAACTATACATTTTCACCTAGATTAATTAGTTGCATTCTGAAGTAATATATAGATGACAGTCTATATACTGCCCCACTGCAGGTATAGGCCTAAGGGGTAAAATTGCCCAGAAGGACTATTAATTTCGTTTTGGCATTTTGCGTTGGTTACTGTAAACGATCTTTCACTTTTCAAATTGTTGCCACCAATCATTAGAGCAATGCATTACATTTAAAGGAATTAAATCATGAAGAAACGCGTGAATGTGCGCATGTTTCTTGCACTGTGAAAAAAACAACGATGTCTAGAGACATCAAATTTTGAATAATTGAATTCGCTCGAATATGGGCATCGGGAAGCTCAAATTTGGAATTTGGAATTTGCTTTATTATATATTTCATATTTTGTAAAGGTTTAGCGCATTTTCGATGAACAAACTGAACGATTTTAAAGCGAGCAATGTCAACACTGCACAACAAAGAAATTATAAACTCCTCTTTCGGCGTAATATAAATAAAAAAGTCCGAAAGCTATCAGATTTTATTTTTATTTTTTTTTTTTTACCTTCTAACTTTATTTGAGAGGCAAATTTTCATTTCATTCGATGACAAAAAGATTATTGTTTATAAAAAAAATCTGAAAGGTTTCAGATTTTAAATTACATTCAAAGGGGCGTTTTTTTAACATTATGTGTGTTACCTTTATTTATTAAATATCATGTTCTTCGGATTTAAAGCATAAACTTCAGAACAAGAGTAATATCGTAAAATAATTTTGAAATGAGCATATCCTTAGAATTCCCGATACACAGACTCGCGCGCTGGAGATAAAAAATGTTTTTTTCTGTACAACGTTGCCATTGCTCCCTTTTGAAATCCTTGAGTTTGTTAATAAAAAAAAAATCGTTAAAGGTTTACAAAATATGAAATCGATAGTTCAAAATTTGATGGCTCTAAGCCTTCTTGTTTTATCAAAATGCGAGAAACATACATACATTTTTGCAGATTCTTCATTATTTAATTTCTTTAAATGTAATACAGGGCGATAATATTTGGTCGCAACAGTTTGAAAAGTGAAATAAAGCTTGTAGTGAATCAACGCAAAACGCCAAAACGAAATTATTAGTCCTTCTTTGCAATTTGGCCCTTTGGACTGAAAAATCGAAAAGGTTTTATGCTTTGCTATTTATCTAAAATAAATTCTGCGAGTAATGTATTTTTCGCGATAAAAATAAAGTTGCTTTAATTTGTTTCAACACAATATTTGAATATATCAGTACGGTCAATATCCCTTTTATAGAGTCACTATAAAACGACGTCCAGGCGTAACTCAAACTTGCGCTTAATTCGAGGGCAATTAGAAAAGCACAGAAAAGAGGAAAAAATTATATTACAATTGACAGAGTATTGTTAACAATTTAGCTATGTTTTCAATCAATTATTTTGAATAATAAGTTTATTTTATGGGATATTTGTATTATTTTATTAGTTTGAGGTCGTAATTTTCCCATCGTTCCTTAAACACCATAAAGGAATTTCATTTTTTTAGACAAGGCCCATCATAATTCACAATGTAGTTTTTGATGGACTTTGATGGGCATGTCTTACAAGAGATATCAGTTCATGATGGATTTTGCAGGGCTTAATTGCAAACATAAGGAATCCGTTTCCAAGTTTTTTGGTCGAAGTATTCTATAAGGCATATCTTTCGCCTTCTTAGCAAGCCTTCGTGGTGCAATGGCCAGCACACTCGGCGCGTAATCGAGAAGTCCAAGGTTCGAGTCCTGGCGAGGGCATTGCTCATTTTTCATGTTTCCTGCTTCGAAATAACCTAATTTCTCTACAGTGGCGAGCGAACTAATAAAAGGGTGGTGGATCATGATTCTCCTCCACCTCCAGAATTTGGAGACTGGGACCCCTAATCCCCGGTTGTAGGAAAAAATGTCACCCGGAAAAAAGGGAAACGGAAAGAATATCCCCGGAAAATAAGGAACGGAAAAAATGTCACCCTTCGTTTGCAATGGGAAATATAAGGCATGTTTAGAAAGATCGCCAAGCTGGGTGATAAAAGTTTTATCTCAACAACCGTAACTTCGGATGACCGGAAACATGTGCGAGTAGAAGCAAGAAGATGTGTTGGCTGCTTGTTTCTTAAATGGAGCCTACCTCCATAGTTTCTACTCTAAGGTTAAAAATAGAGAGTTGTTTAGAGAGGGAAGCTTTCGCGATGGACGCCAGGGGGGAAAGGGTACAACTCCTTTCCCCCCTGGCACTATCATGGAGGTAGGAAGTAAGAAGGAGTCGCCCTAAACAAGTTTCTCCGTACCCTGCTCTGAAGCACCGGCGATCCCTACGTGGTGACCAAAACATTGGGTCATTTACCATTGAGTTTTATGGGATTTGACGCGTTCGGGTGTAAATATTTTGTAATTACGTCGCAAATATACATATAAATGTATATATTTTCTTTTTCTACAACACTTCAGAGTCCTAAGTATGTGAAAACAACATATTTTTAAACAGCATTTCATTCTGAACGGAATTAAATGCTATACTTTTCACAGGACAGTTTTTTCAGAATGGTTTAATTTGAATGAAATATTTTCACAAGTTTTCGTTAATTACATTAGGAAAAAAATTAAGGTAATTCGATTTTATTCGGTTAAGGTACAAAAATTAAGATCAAAGTTTATTGCATTATTAATATTAAAATTATGCATTATTTCTTTTCTATTTATAGAGCTTCTTCCTAAAATACTTTCTTAAATATGACATGATTTTTTGGCTTCTGAGGCATCTTTTAAATCGAAAAATGTAAGTCAATTTATAATTAATGCTCTATTCGGTTCACTTTAAATTAGAGAATTATTAGGAATTAAATAGTATTTGACTTTCTCTGAAGATTTCTGAAAGGGAATAAAATAATTTTTTAGTCCAAAGGGGCTTTGTCCCTGAAGGACTATTGTTTTCGTTTTGCGATTTTGCGTCGGACTCATAAACGTCGGTTCACTTTTCAAACTGTTGCCACAAAATGTTAGAGTCCTGCATTATATTTGAAGAAATTAAATAATGAAAAATCTGCATAAATGATTGTCTATTTCTCGCATTGTGATAAAACAATGGTACATAGAGCCATCGAATTTTGAATGACGAAATCCTACTGCGAATATAGGCATCTGAAATCCCAAATTTGGAATTTGTTTTATTATAGATTTTATATTTTGTAAAACTTTAACGAATTTTTGATTTACAAACTTAATGCTTTAAAAGCGAGAAATGGCAACGTTATATAGAAAAAAAATACTTTTATCTCCAGCTCGCGAGACTGTGTATATCGGAAATTCTAAAGATATGCTTAATTTAACATTATTTTGCGATATTGATGTTGAACTGAATTTTATGGTTTAAGTGCAAAGAACATGATATTTAATAAATAAAGGTAACACTCAAAACGTTAAAAAAACGCCCCTTTGGACGTAATTTAAAATCTGAAACATTTCAGATTTTTTTTTTTTTTTTTTTTTTTTTTTTTTTTTTTTTTAAGTATTATTTAAAACTTGTAACTGAGTTATTATAAAATGTAAGGGGAATTAATTCTTTTAATTATACTTATCAGATTTTTTTTTTTTTTTTTTTTTTTTTTACCATTCATTCACAAATGTGGGGTTCCAAATGAAGGGAAAGCTAACTTGTCGTGTATATTTATTAATTTTGACGAGGATTGCAGCATTTGATGGTAATTTTATTTTTAATTAACCCAAATAAGTAAAACGTGTAAGCCCAAAGTGATTATTTTTCAGATATATAAAATTAAAACGATGGGTTTAAAATGAGCAGCAGTAAAGCCTCTTCTCTAAAAAATTTTAAAAGGTACATGTTACAATAATATATGGATGTGAAAAAAATTTGTTTTATTTAAAACATTTTGACGTTTGGAAAATAAAATAAAAGTAGCGAATACTCTATCAAGGGTATCGAAAGACGTATACAATTTTAAATGTACCGTAAGGTATTTTTCATTCTTTAAGCATAACATTTTTCTTAAAATCTATATTTTTGTAGTGCAACAGCTTAGAATTTTATAAAACAAATTCATAATCAAAATCGCTGTTGTTAGTTATCGAAAAATAACCAAGATGTGATTTTTGCGTAAATGTCAGTAAACTATACAAATTGCTATTATCCATCACACTATGAATGTTTCTTTCATGCGAAAGTGTCCCTTTTTCGATTTCTATGGAACTGTCGTGTGTCGAAATACTATCAGAATCTTGTCAAGCGAGCTTCTGAATGTAAACAAAGAACACCCCCTCTGGTGACCCAAGCTTCAAAGCAGTGCTTCACTTCTAGCGCGGAATGGCCCCTCCTCCCTTTCCTACCTCCATGGGCACTATAGGTCTTTAGTAATTACTCTCCTCGCACTGCATGTAGTTATAGCCTTAAGCTGCGGTTTAGTGAAACATTTATTGACACACAACAGAAAACTAATTCATCCTGAGCTTTGGTATAAGAAACAGTTGTAGATGCAATTTCAAGTTACGGTTTGCGATAAGAATAGGACTAAATTTTTTACCTAATTAATTTTCGCATAATTTTTTTTTCTCATTTGATTTTAATTAAAAGTAACGCATCTGCACAGGAAACATTTGTTTAAGTTTGCACTTAAGTTTGAAAACAAGAATACCACAGTTATTAAAATTAAGAGGTTTATTTCAAAATTATTAGTCCAAAATTATTAGTCTCTGAGGGACTAATGTTTTCATTTTGCGTCGAATCACTCTGAATGTCCGTTTCACTTTTCAAACTGTTGCCACCAAATATTGTGATAAAACAACGGTACCTACAGCCATCGAGTTTCGAATGACGTAATCCTACTGCGAATATGGGCAACTGGAAGCCCAAATTTGAAATTTGGAATTCGTTTTATTATCGATTTTATATTTTGTAACGAATTTTTGATTAACAAACTCAAGAATTTCAAAGCGAGCCATGGCAATGTTGTACAGAAAAAACATTTTTATCTCCAGCGCGTGAGACTGTGAATCGGAAATTCTAAAAATGTGCTCAATTTAAAATTATTTTGCGATACTGCTCTTGAACTGAATTTTATGATTTAAGTGCGAAGAATATGATATGTAATAAATAAAGGTAACACACAAAATGTTAAAAAAAGGCCCCTTTGGACGTAATTTAAAATCTGAAACCTTTCAGATTTTTTATTTTACTAAAATTTTAAAATCTAATTAAAATGGATCAAATAACCACGCGATCTGGATTTAAACATTCAATATGCAATGAACCCTCTTATGGCGACCTCTTCCAAAATAATTTCTCAGAGTAGAAATTAACACTTGTACCGAGCATTATCTCTTTAAGATGACCACTTCCACCAAAGACCAAAATAATTTGAAACGTAGATGATCGTATTAGAGAGGATTTAATGCATTTTACAATGCACCAATGCGTAACCTACTCAGAGCCGGACCATCTAGTAGCCCATAAACGATTGGCGACCATCTCCTTAAGACGATCACTTCCAAAAGTGACCGGCATTTCTATGGGTATAAACAAACACTTGCACTGAATATCATCTTTCTAGGGTGGTGATCTTCACAGATATCAAAAATCAACTAGAAACATGGATGGATTAGGATTATTCAATTATGGCAAAGCGCACGAGGGCTATCTACCTAAAGGGGGGGATGCCTTCGTGGAGAACTTTCTAAGGGAAACTGGCTCGTATACATATTACACATGGGGAAAACCACGAAAGTGCCCATGCAGCCAGCCCGTTCGCGGGATTGGAATCTCGGACCGAACTACCAGTGTTCAGCGTCTTTACCGCTCGGCCGCTGATAGGCTGAAATCTGATGGATGGCTGATGGATATCCTCGAAAGGATTTTTACTTATGGTAGTTATATTAATTACAATTACATGTAGAGCTTATGGAAACTTAAAAGCGGCCGAGCGGTTAAGTTGCTGAATACCCTGGTTGTTATATCTGGGTTCGATTCCTAGCAAAGCAGCTTTTCGTGGTTTTTCCCCTATATAACGTGGTTACGAGCTAGTTTTCCTTAGGAAGCCCTCCACGAAGGCAACCATTCTCTTAGGCAGATACCTTTCGTGCGCTTTGTTATAGTCAAGTAAACCAAACCAAATTAAAGAAGCTTATTTATTCTACTCTCCAAATTGAGATCCAAATAAGTCATACGTGGGAGCTTTTCGTATTCATAACGTAAAACGTATCAAAATGGGGAAATTAAATAAATTTAATTATTTAACTTGGTTATCTAGAATTCCAGTTTTCAATTTATCTCTTGTTTCCAAAAATCTGAGCATGAATAAACGAGTAATAAAGCATAGACAGATAACTTTGAAATTCAGAGAATAACTTAAATGACCTTTGACCACTAGCAGCCGAGAGGTAAAAATAGTTGAATATTGGTAGTTCGACTGGCACGCCACGATAATTTCCTGGTAAGCAGCACATCCGCCATGGCGTTCAAACCATGGCGGATGTGCTTACGAGGAAATTTTCGTGTTTTCTCCATGTGTAACATAAATACGAGGCAGTTTCTATCAGACGTATGAAATAATTTTTGTCAACTACTCGCTATAAACAGTCCTCCATGAAGGCATCCATATTCACTTCGGCAGATAATCTTATGGTACTTTGCCATAACCTAAATAATCTGATTTGATGATTATGCTAATTTTTTCTCATACTGAATCCTGTGATGCTTTAATTAATGTTTTATTTATCATAAACTGTGTTAACTGCTTTAAATTAACCAAATCAGGATTTTTTTCTGTTAGATTTCCTTTTTGAAATTTTTCACATCATTTTAGAAGCCTAAATATGTCAGATCGTTTTAGTAAGACGTATTATTTGTAACTGTTTTACATATAAGTACAGAGAATCTCATGACGGCGAAATCTAAAAGTGTTTCCTACAACATAAATAAACAGGCTTTTATACATTTGCCTCTCTAATGCAACCATCTACTATATAAGTGGCCTAAAAATCGCTTGAAGCCGCCGTTAGTGGTCGCATTAGAAAAGTCTCATTATATTTGCATTTTTGTGGCATTTAATAATTTCAGTTACATGTCTGCCTTATAAACTATAATATTGATTTTTCAAGGTCGTGTAACAACTTTCAATATAAATTAGAATAGTAATAATCTTTTACATTCCATTCGGATTATTGTATTCGTATGAAAGCCTTGAATCAATTGTTGATAATTATTTTGTACGTATGCTATTTCAAAAATTTAAAAATTCTTAATTATGATATTTTCCAATATTCGGGCTTTAAATGCCCAAGTTATTTAATTTTATGCCAAGATTTAAACTTTGTGCATTTACAATAAGAAGGTCTTAATTCTGGAACTTTTTAACATTTGAAGCTGGTTAAAACTGGTTGAAATGTGTTGCAGTCGCAGTTCGTATGCAAAACCATTCTCGCACTGATTTGTTTTATGCTTAATTTATAGCAATTTCACTAAGTAACCAAATTTTAGATTTATATAATTTTTTTTTTAAATTGTGAAAATAAACAAAAAGAAAGGAGAAAATTTTTCTTTCTTACATTATAATTATTTTCAGTTCATCTTTTATGATAATTAGTGTATTTTCAATTTTCCTCAACTGTCAAATCTTGTTGTATTTCTAAATATCTTTAGATTATTTACAGTCCCTGCAATTTTAGAGGTTTTATGTTAAACTCTAAAATAGTTATTAGAAGAATTATTAGAAGCATTTGATGTAATTAATGACGTACGTCGCCCACAGATTCGCAAATTTTGAATTTTCAATATTGTTGCAAGCACTTGAGCAGAAAATTCGTCTTTTCTAGCAAATTGCAAATTTTAAAATTCAAAAAATTCAACTCCATCAATCCAATTTTCAGACTCAATTAAAGGCACTGAAGTTATTTAACATTTAAGAACTCTCGGTGATTTAGAACTCCCCGGAATTGGTACTCAAGAAATGATTTCAAAAATGCTCTTCTACATCTATTAATAATTGTTCTATCCCTTGAATAGCTAGTATCTACTGCATTTTCTCCTCATTTCTTTTTTGGTGGTTATTTGAATCATGGCAAAGCACGGGAACTGTCTGTCTAAGAGAAGGGATGCCTTCGTGGAGGACTTAACGAAGTATGAGAATGGGAAACTTGATTGTATTTACCTTACACAAAAAGAAATAACTAAATTATCTTGCAACCAGCTTGTTTGCTGGGATTTGAGACCCTGTCGAACTATCAGTGTTAAGCGACCGCCAGAGTCGTAGCTAGGGTTTTCAGCGCCCAAAGCACAACTGAAGATTAATTCTACAATGTCGTAATATCAGTTTGGCGCCCCTTGGATTCTGCGCCCGGTGACAGATGCCCCCTTTGCCCCCTTCTAGCTACGGCCCTGGCGACCGCTGGAGCGCTGATGAGCTGCATTATGTATTCTGCTTAAGAATATAGAACACAAATGACTGTCAATTTTATTATATCATCAGTGTTTGGTAACTTTCCCTATGAAAATAAAATTGTTAGAAATATGAGTGAAAAGACATGTAAATATTTTGAATTTGGATTCAATTTAATCCCCTTCATGTAACATATAATGCTGTAATTTACGTAACAGCATTTAAAATTTTTGAATATATTAACACAAAAAGATACGGCAATGCTGTTACGGCATTCGACAAAATATGTCTCGTTTACGTATATATATATATATATATACGTATATATTTTTTGCAGAAGGAAGAAAATTATATCCAATGCAGAAAATTTCTAAATTCAATTTCGCCAGATAAATTTTACATAAAATGAAAAAACAATTTTCAGTACATATAAATAATTAATTGAATGAATGTAAATTTTTACTGCAGAATACATAAACTTATTTTCAGCTCAATGTAAAACTGTTCCCACGCAAAATTTATATTATAAGAAAAAGTTAAATGTCTGTTATGTCGAATATTTCTTCACTTAGATTGAAGAGACATTCGATATTTTATGGAAGCAGGAGACTTGAAAAATGAGCAACCCCCTCTCCGGGAATCGAACTGCGGATCTCTGGAATACGCGCCCAGCGTGCAGACCACTACACCACGAAAGCACGTCAAGAAGGCTCAAGTCTAAAATTTATGCATATTTAGTATTAATTCTATATTTTGCATATTAACATTTTAAAAATACCTGACTAAATTACTCCTGGATGGTTGTGTATAAACCTATGGTTTGTTTGATCAAGTGCGACTCATTTGTAAAGTATTGAATGGTGTACTCGCTTGCAAGACCTTGTGAATTTTGTTTTTCTTGAAAAATCGGCAATACTAAGTATGATTGCTAAATATTACATTCTTTTTAAGGGAACATTATAGTATAATAATAAGAATATTTTCTCCTGGGATATACTTTTATCAATGATATGTTACTGTAGCGCAGTTTTGCTAAATTCCTATAAATCAGTTCTAATTATTCTAAGCTGATTTACTAAGACTTGGAATGATGCTCAAGGCCGGCGCTAGACGTTTTTCCGCACGGTGCCTGCTTTACAACTTCAAAATTCTGCCAGCAAGCTCTTTCCGAAGTTCTAAACATTTTGCGTTCTCTCAATTCTGCCGGCCGGTGCGGCCGCACCGATTGCATATGCTCTGGCACCGGCCCTGATGACACTAGGAATGACTAGGACACGATAATTCAGATAATACTTATTATCTGCATTGTCATTTCCTCATAAACATGATGCTTATTAAAAATTACAGATGTTTTAATTAATAACAACCTTAAAATCTGGTTGTTAGTAGCTTTAATTTTGACTCCATACACTTTGTAAGGATCTTAAGTTTTACTAACGTTTATTTTATTTTAAATCTTTACTATCACTTCTTATTTTCTACTTCCGGCCAGAATTAAAAGCGTTAACTTATTTATGCAAAATTTGTCTGGCGAACGCCAAGTACTTAAGTTGTGACTTTTTGCCAAGCGAGAGAGAGGAAGGAGTTGGTCGAAGCAGGCCGCTTGCCTTAGAAGTTTTACTCGGTTGCTGGTTGCCTTCCAGGCCAGAGGTTTAATCCTCGTGATAAATTTTAAACATATTGTAGTGTTAACAGTTCTCTGTACTACATACGGCTTCCTGTTAATATACGGCCAATCTTCATTGTTTATTATTCCAAAGTTAAGTTAGAGTTTAGTTAAATATTTTTATATTCTTACGTTCAGACCACAAGTAGTTGGTATCTGTATTCCGAAGTACGGAAATTATTGTAAAGAGTGAAAAATAAAGGGTTTTGTATACCCTTCTTGTGTATCTTGTCTACTTCCCACAGTTATTGAACATAGCTTTAGTAAGCTCCCTGTTCCGAGTCAGGTCCTTGCATGTTCCCAAAGAAAGTAAGGCGGAACACTGAACCTGATAACTTCAACAATTAAAAAAGCCAAAAGATAGGAAGTTTCCTTGTCAGCTCTTTTTGAGGCCTTTTCTAATACTGCTAAAATTCTGCATGATATTTGTTTTAGAACTGCTAACAAACTGCTAACAAAATTTTAAATACAAAAGTTATACTGCAATTTTAAGTCTGAAAAGTAATTAATTCAGACTTATTAAGCTCTTGAAACATAGAACTTGAGCTCAAAACAATAAGAATAGAATTTTGCATTCATTTTTTTAATTATACGATTGTTGCTTCATTGATAACAATGTTATAAATAGTTCATTTAGAATTACACTACAATTGCTGCATTAGAATCCATATTTCTTACTAATTATTTAAACATGAAAAATGAGAACTATAATATTTATATGTACTTTTTAATCTCCAAAGTCATAATAAAGTTTTCTCATAAATAGGAAATTGACTGTTTTCAACAGTTTTCACCTCTTCGTCAAGATGCATTTCTTTTACGGTCCTAATTAAAAATTACAGAACAGCAGAACATAATCTTCTATCTCACGAAATTTGCTAAAACAAATTCTTTCGCATTAATTTTGAATTTTATTTAACTCTAATTTATTCAATATTTCGAGCTCTGGATAATCAAATTAGCGGTATCATTCTAAAGCTGCAAAATGTAATTAAGAAGCTTTTTTTAATGATTCATTTTACAACGCCACTGGGGGAAAAAAAATATCTGAGTTTTCAGATTTTCAATTACGTCCAAAGGGCGTTTTTTTTAACGTTTTGTGTGTTACCTTTATTTATTAAATATCATGTTCTTTGCACTTAAACCATAAAATTCAATTCAATAGCAATGCCGCAGCATATCTTTAGAATTTCCCATACACACTTCCGCGCGCTGGAGACAAAAAGGTTTTTCCCAGCCGTAGAGTGTTGCCATTGCTCCCTTTTAAATCGCTGAGTTTGTTACTCAAAAATTCGTTAACGTTTTGCAAAATATAAAATCGATAATAAATCAAATTCCAAATTTCAAATTTGGTCTTCCACATGCCCATATTCGTAGGAGGATTACGTCATTCAAAATTCGATGGCTCTATGTACCGTTGTTTTATCACAATGCGAGAAATATACATACATTTATGCAGATTTTTCATTATTTAAAGGAAAATCTGAAAGCTTTCATATTTCATATTGCGTCCAAAAGGATTTTTTTAACGTTTTGAGTGGTACCTTTATTTATTAAATATAATGTTTTTCGCACTTTACCATAAACTTCAATTCCACAGCAATATCACAAAATATTTAAAAAGCGCAAAATTTAAGAATTTCCAATACACGGTTTCGGGCGCTGGAGATACATTTCTTTTTTCTTACAGTGTTCCCGTTGCACGCTTTTAAATTGATGAGCTTGTTAATTAAAAAATTCGTTAATGTGTTGCAAAATTGGGAATAGCTAATAAAACAAATTCCAAATTCGGAATTTCAAGTGCTCATGTTTGTTTGGAGTACTGCGTTATTCAAAATTGGATAGCTCTAGGTACTGTTGTTTTTTGAAAATGCGGAAACATTCATGCATTCATGCAGAATCTTCATTATTTAGTTTCTTTAAATATAATGCATGGCAATAATATTTTGTAGCAGCAGTTTGAAAAGTGAATCAACGCAGAAAGTGAAACCACGCAAAATGTCGTTTTGAGACTAATAGCCCTTTGGGTCTAACGCCCCTTTGGGCTTTAAAAAAAATAAATAAATGCTAGATTAGCAAGTTAAAAGTCAGAAATAGCAACATTTAACCGATAAAAAAGTCAGAACTCTTTACTACCTCGCTCGAAAAATGCAATTTTGAATAAAATGACAATTTTGCTTCTTTATTAAATTATTCTTATAACAGGGCTTGCATGAATAGATTATATTCTACTATAAGAAATTTTTTCATACCAATAAATTGCCACAGTTAGAGACAGAAAGTACAGTAAACCCTTTCTAAGATGACCACAGGTTCATAAGATTTTGGCTTTTGCGAATTAGAGAAATAGCTCTCAGCACCGATGTCCAAGTTCTCAGAAATACTGATCATCATAGGAAGATAATCACCAGAAGAAAGTTCACTGTTCACATTCGGAAGTGCATTATTCTATAAATGAAAGTACATTAAGCCGATTCGATTGCGTGTATGGCCGTATCTATTTATATATAGTAAAAATTTTAATATAAAATAAATATAGTGTAAAATATATGTTACCGTTAAAGCGTATAATTAAGTTATTTCCTCGAATAAGTAAGTATTTGGCGGGGGGGGGGGGGAACTAGCCAAGCCGGTTTAGCTAATTATTTTAAAATAACTATATTAATTAGTATAGAATATAATATTCTATAAACTAACCAATGATAAATGCCGTTCAGACGGTGTAGTGGTTAGGGGAGCCAACTTCGATACCTAACGGTTTGGGTTCGAATCCAGGGGAATGCATAGTTCTAATGGTCCGTCCCTTCATAGGAGGCAAAGGTGGCCCACCTATTAGGTGACTGCATAATAAAGTGACAACTGCTTCTGGTCAAGTCGAAGTCGGCTGAGGGACCATCATTCATATTAAAAAAAAAAAAAAAAAAAAAAAAAAAAAAAAAAAAAAAAAAAAACTAATAACAAACAAACAAAAAAAAAATCTCAAAGGTTTCAGGTTTTAAACTACGTCCAAAGAGGGCGTTTTTTTTAACGTTTTGTGTGCTACCTTTATTTATTAAATATCATATTCTTTGCACTTAAACCATAAAATTCATTTAAATAGCAATGTCCCAAAAGAATTTTAAAAAAGCAAGAATTTCCGATACACAGTTCCGCGCGCTGGAGATAATTTTTTTTTCGTATAGTGTTGCCATTCCTCGCTTTTAAATCGTTGAGTTTGTTAATCAAAAATTCGTTAAAGTTTTACAAAATATGAAATAGATAATAAAAAAAAATTAAAATTGGGCTTCCAGATGCCCATATTCGCAGGAGGATTACGTCATTCAAAATTCGATGGCTCTATGTACCGTTGTTTTATCACAATGCGAGAAATATGCATATATTTATGCACATTTTTCATTATTTAATTTCTTCGAATATAATGCAGGACTCTAACATTTGGTTGCAACAGTTTGAAAAGTGATTCGCCGTTTATAGTGATTCAACGCAAAATCGCAAAACGAAAAGAATGGTCCTCCAGGATCAAAGTCTCTTACACCTAATGATAAACCGTTAAAGTGGGGGAAAAAATGACACTATAAAATATCTGTCGTTTTATAAATTAACTGATGATAAACTGTTAGTGTTTAGAAAATTATATTTCATATTACGGATAGATTAAATAATAACGGAATGCATAATATAATATTATTGCTACATTCGTTAAACCGTAATAAAAAATAACAAACTATACTACGCCAATAGTTCTGTTTAGCAGCTTTCGTGTGCCGTCTTTACTGACAATTCGTCATTTATCAACAGTTTAATGTGAACAAGCTGTTAGCTTCCAGTTAGGGATGGATGAAATTTAGTTTAAAGACCGGCAATCATTATTTAACAGAGGAGAAACATTTGCTCCCCGTGGATTCTTTCCTTCCGGGTGAGGTGGGTCGGTTTTTTTAAGGAAACGGGTGAAGCAAACCACGGGGGAGAACATACGATTTTCCCGCAGGCAAGTTGGAAAAACCTGCTATCGAAATGACCTTGCTCAGTTGCAGCCAGCTCAACGTCTTACTCTTAAAACCTCCCTCAAGACAGCCCGCTATAACCCTGCCCGTTTGGCAGGTTTCCCCATCTCCAATCGGCGACATTATTTGGCGAGATTTTAGAGTTCCTTTTTTTCCGTTCCTTATTTTCCGAGTGACATTTTTTCCGTTCCTTATTTTCCAGGGACATTCTTTCCGTTTCCCTTTTTTCCGGGTGACATTTCTTCCGCACACCCTAATCCCCAGTCGCCCTTTAAAAGAGGGAATATATAAAATATTTCTCCCGCTTTCTTAGCATGTCTAATGGACAGCACTCTCGGCGCGTAATCGAGAGGTCCATGGTTCGAGTCCGGGCGAGGTCACTGCTCATTTGTCTCTTCTCCTGCTTTCAAAAAAAATACCTAATGTCTCTACAATTCCTTTTAAAAAACCATTATCTTCTATATCTTCTATAGCAAAATATCTATCTTTAAACTGCATTTAGATGTGAAATATGAGAGTACTTATCTTTATCGTGAACCTCTCTCTCAGATGACAAGCAAAATCTCAAGAATTACGGATTCACAAGCGCATCTATCTTTTTAATTGACGAATCGCTGCTTCCTGCTGGTCGTCCAATAAAACTTGCCAGAGTAAGTATCCCGTAAATAAAGACTTTCGCATTCCCGCTTAAGTTTGCAGTCCTAAATCTTCCACACTCCATCCCAAAAGGAAAGACACGTTGTCCATCATCGAGCATTATATGTAAGCTATATGTTTATGAAATTTCCCTTCCGCTTCCGTTTACCCGGGAGGGATAATTAGTCTGGATCGTAATTTGTTGAAGGAGCAAGATCCCAAAAGGTTCAGAGGATACGCAGCTGGAAGCGTTACAACAATGACGAAGAGGTCCTCGGAAACGTGATGAGCAGCGGCGGGAAAACAATAAGGCACAAAATGGGCCTTTCAAAACTTGTCTCGATTGGCCCCACTGAGAAAGGAAGACTAGACTCAGCGGTAGGGAAATTACCAGAAAACCATCAGGCAGGTTGGGAACAAAAGTTCCGCCAACTCTTTCCCACCGACACCAGAATGCTCGCTTCCTTTAAGTGGGTCATTTCCAGTAAAGAATTCGGTGATAAATCTCAGCGGAAATTAACCCCGGGACGTGTTTAGGGGCCATCAGATTTAATTTTAGAGTGTGGGCGCGCCCCATTTATCAGGAGGGGCGTCCACGAAGGAGGCTTGATTACAGTTGCGGGACTGCGCAGGGAGATGATTTGCGTTAAGGACTTTCCACGTTCACTCTTTTATCTGGTTCGAGGTCATTACTACGGAACTTGAAGGAGCTTCATCGATAAGGAAAAAAAAAAATAATTCTCGTAACCAGTTTTCATTAACAGGATAATGTTGTGGAAAGCGAAGTTTAATTTAGGCAGAAAGCGAAGAAAGATCGAATGATTGTGCTGAATTTAAAATTATGGATTGTAACCATGGATCAAGAGCAAATGTATAATACTCTGGATACGTTTCATTAAAGATGATTTTATTTGGTATTTCACACATTATTATTCTCTTTTGGTTAACGTTAAATGTGCCAATATAATGACGCATTACAAGAAAATTGTTGCACGAAATTTGAAAATGAAATTTGAATTACTGCATTAACTTTTTGCATGCCTTATTCTTACAGAACTTTAAATTGGGCTGAAGTGAAATTTAAGAGCTTAATTTAACATACTAGAGAGGTAGCTAGCTCGTTTAGTTTGTGTGATTATGGTAAAACCTCGAGGGTTATCTGCCTAAGAGGAGGGATGCCTTCGTAGAGGACGTTCTAAGGGAAACTGGCTCGTATACAGGTTACAAATGGGGAAAACCACGAAAATGCTCATGCAGACAGCCCGTTCACGGGATTCGAACCAGTGTTCAGCGACTTTACCGCTCGGTTGCTAGTAGGCCCAGAGATAACCAGCTATCACTTTGTCTTGGCCGAGAAGCGTACCACTTAAGAGGTCGCTTGAGGGCGGGAGAAACGATGCTAAAAAAAAAAAAAAAAAAAAAAAAAACAGGGCCGTAACCTCAGAAATGCAATAGGTACGACTAAGACTTGGAAAGTTTTAAAAAATCTTTTTACTAAACAGACCATAACGGCATGACTATGCTACAAATAACCACTATTTGTGATGAGGCAGATAAAACGATAATGGCCAAATAAAACTTAAATGTCGATAAGTACTCAAAGACTATACAGCGACAATAACATAAGCTGTAAACCTAACTTTACTCGCGCTTAGGTTTAAATCAATCCTCTGTGAAAAATTTGCAAACCCGATAGAATTATATTTACCGACAGCTGGCAGAATTCTAACATTTCTACACGCATGCCGGGAACTCTCTCTCTCTCTATCTATCAAAATATCCTCAGATTAAATATACTACAAGCTTATTTGTATTCTGTTAAGGCATACGGAAATGTTAGTTTAAAGTAAAGTACAGTAAACAAAAATTGAAACAAAAAGCAAACAAACAAAATGTAGTTAAACAAAAAGTTAAAGTAAAGATCCAAATTACAACAATTAGTTAGCTATTATTAATTGGACTAATTGGATTTTAGGTCCAAATCATAATAACTGGAACCTTATAAATTTTTGATTAAATTAATAACATTTCTAAATGAAATATTTCTAACCTAATATACTGATGCCCATTTTCTCTATCTAGCCAAAGTTGCTGCTAAGAAGTCATGTTTATTGAAAATGCGGAATGCATGATTTGAATTTTTGTTAGTCTTTCGCTAGAATATTGTATCGAAATTATAACGGATGTTTGATATTTAATTAATTAAGTGTCAAAAAATGCATGAAGACTATTCGTTTAGTGAGGATTAGCTGTAATGAAAACTGGTATCTTAGGCTTAAATGTGGGAAAACACTTAGAAGCCCATGCAGCTGGAAGTAATAAAAACATCTAAAAAATACCGCCGGGAAAAAAATCTACCGCTTATTTCGAAAAAAAAAGGGGGGAATTACGCCGAAAGGAGCGTTTTTTTTAATGTTTTGTGTGCTACCTTTATTTATAAAATATCATGTTCTTTGCACTTAAACTATCAAATTCAATTCAACAGCAATATCGCATGAGCATATCTTTAAAATTTCCGATACACAGTCTCGAGCAATAGAGATAATTCCCCCCCCCCGGTACAGTATTGCCATTGCTCACTTTGAAATCGTTGAGTTTGTTAATCAAAAATTTCTTAAGCCTTACCATTTAGAAAAATACAATGGGAACTGGGCAAGCGCGATAATTATTTATTGCAACTGAAGAGTTAGAAAAATTGTTCGCACGAAATTGTAAAATTGTAAAACCGATAAATCTTTCTTTGGCTTTATTTAAAATTCGTCAGTAATGTTAAAATAGGCAAATTCATATAGCTATTGCACTGATGAAAGACTACAGGCACCGACATTCATAATACAAGAATTATGAGTAAAATGGTGAAACAATGTGAAGTTTAAGTGATAGCTGAACTTTAGGAACTAATTACAGGAAAACGTCATTTAACCCGGCGGAAGTCTCACCAAGAAAAGTTACTAGAGTGGGCGCGTGGGGTATCACATACCCCCATATTTAAAATACGATAAAACTAGTTTTGCTTAGTTTTAAAGCTGTTTTTCTTGTTCTCGTGTAATATAAATACCTGAATAATAATTGGGTTTCAAAAAATTAATTTCCAAAATAATCTTAGAGTTAAAATTAAGATACATGAAAATAATAAAAAAATAAACATCATGCCTCTAAGTTTCATTGCATCTCTAATTCACAATACTTATTTTATTTCTTCACAGTTTGAACGAAATACATTCATGTGTTCTTGGCACAGAATGTTTTCACATTTTAAGCATTGCATTCACGTTCTTCTGTCCTTGGCGCGAGAGCCAAAAAATTTATCACATCTTTCATACTTAGTTGTTTCGAATTTCATGTATTCGTTTTAATTCTTCGTCGAAACTTCTGCTTTTGTTTTGCATGCAGTACCTCAGTTTCTTGGTAAAGTATTAATCTCTGATTTTTGTTTAATACTTTTTTCATTAACTGTAATGTTAAGTCCTTCAAAAACAGACTTCTGTTTCTGGTTGGTGGATTAGCAGTTGAATGTAACACAATTCAAGTATTTATTACAGCAACATTCAGTGCAGGAAAGAAAATTACCACTGGCCACCTCCTTGTTATTCTGGCAATTGAATAATTGGCTGCCATTTCATCCTCCATATCCACTGCTTCTTTAGTCATATTACTAAAACATATAATTCCTGACGTTTTATTTTCTCCAATAGTATCATCTATAGTATGATCGTTATATAATGTTGAAAGCATAAGAACAGTTTTTTCCTTTTTTAGGAACATCAGGAATTAATGTTATTTCTAATAAATCTCACAGGCGTTGCATCTCCAATTCATAGGGAGTGATTCCTTTTAGCATAAGGCAGTTAGAAATTTTTAAGAATTTAATGTCAAATACTTTAAAATCACTTGCGAGTAGAAATATTTACTGCTACACTCTAGAAATAAATTTCTGAACTAAATATTCAGTCAGAAAAACACTTACGCGGACAGGCGCGTGGGGTGTGTCATACCCCAGTTCCAACAAAATACCGATAAATCTTTTTCTGAAACACACAGGCAAAGAAAAAGCGGTTCTGAACGTCAACCACAACTAGAAACTCTCAACTACTGAAAGCAGCATAGAATTTCAGTTTCGCATGTTAGGAATATTCCACTTTTATGTAGGGTTGGAGTATGATACACCCCACGCGCTTTTCCACGGGTTAAGGTATTTTCTTCTTCCTTTCTGCATGCCTTCGTGGTGTAACGGTAGTACAACCGGCGCGTATTCGAGAGGTACAGGTTCGAGTCCCGGCGAGGGTATTGCTCATTTTTCGTGTCTCCTGCTTCAAAATAACCTAATGACTCTACAGAATTTTTCTCATTATACATATTTTACATTTATATGCCATTTGTTTGTCTCTATATGAACGTATTCATTTTAATAAAAAATTATTTCGTTTATACGATTATTTATTATTGCATTTAACTTGAGTTATGAGTCTTTCTTTCGAAATACTTATCCACCAACTGATCATTCATTTTAAATATTTCACTAATTCACTGAATAATTCACTTAAAACATGAAATGCGTTTCCTTCACCTTTAAATGGAATCTAGATAGGGAATAAGCGACTCATTCAACATTGTTGTACAGACACAATATTCTAACTAAGCTAATCTTGTTGCCACATGCAAAAGGTAGAAGCAGAAAAACTCACGCACAGTCTGTAACCATGACCCATAGATCAATCGTGTCCAACTTCCGGGGGGGATGGATTGATGATTCAGTCATCAAATAAACAAATTAAGTGATCTTGGATTTTATTCACTGCTCGCAATACTCACCTGAACACCACTTTTTTTCAGCAGTTTAAACAGTGTTCTCGAAAGTCATTATTTTCAGAACAGATGGAAATTTCACATTTTTGCGTCCTTGTACGAAGTTTTAAGCAATCATGAAGTAATGTAAATCAGGAAAATTTCGGATATCATATTTCAGCGAAAACACCCATTTCGACCGTTTTCGAATCCATTTGAACTATGTTTTTGCGTGACATTTGTATGCACGGGCAGAATAAAGGACTCTTTTTTTTTCCGAAATGGATTTTAAAATGAATTCAGAACAGATTTTATTTTCGTGACTTCTCTACGTTCGTACATACGTATGTATCTCGCATAACTCAGAAACGAGTGCCGGTAGAACTTTAAAAGTTTGTATTTAGAACCGATATAACATCTAGTTGTGCATCTCCCTTTTCGCTGCAAGCAGCCGCACCAAGCGCAAATATATATCTGTAAGATATAACAAAATACTATAGATGATTTAAAAATAATTGGCGACGTTAAAATTAACGATTCTAGATCTTACGCTCTCCTCCTAAATTCATCTGTTCTCTCAAATTCGAGATCTTTCCATGTTATATAACACTGCTTGAAAAAGGTAACTAAAACGCATCTACTTCAGTATAAATACCGCTCGCAAGAAATTACATTATTCTGTCCCTAGTTTTGCCCCTGCTAACATATTCCCGCTGTTGTCCGTCTAAAATGATGTCGCCCCCGTTAACCACCTGCGTATGTAAGGAATTGTTGTAATTCATTATGATTAGATAAATGTCTGCTAAGATGGTTCCATATAGGTGAAAATAAAGATTGGGACACTTTCAGAATTCATATGTGTCGGCGTCTTCTGTTCATCTTTCCACTCAAGCCGTCTAAGACTGTAAGCTGTTAACGTATTCGGATTCCTCCTACGTATTAAATCATCACATATATATGTAGTTGCACTCTGATACCCTGACTCGGTAAGCTCAGATATATTTTCTTATAAGTTCTTAAACTGTACATTTTTTGCTTTAAATGTGATTGATTTATGTTGCTCTTATGTTCCGGTTCTTGTAGAATTATCAACAGTTTAAAAGTTTAAGTGTCGCTAAGCCTAACGACGCCGCCATTTGTTTACATTTTAAAATCTTTGTAAAATAGTGAATTAAGTTAAGTTGATGCACCAAATTCAGTGCCTTTTTGCCCAGTGTGAAGAAAAAATAACGATGTTAAACTTTTGACCATGCGCACAATCACAACGAGTGAACTAAATAAAACTTGTGAAAACCCTTATGTTAGCTGCATGCGTTAACTCTATCGAAAATGCTAATGACATGCTGTTTTTAAATATTTATGTGATTTTGCTGTTGAATTATCTTCGCACCTGCATGCGATTCTTCGCACTTAAGGCCATATTATATACAGCAATTTTAACTAATAAAATTTAAAAGAAAAAAAAAGTTACGGAAGTCATCCTACTAACAGAAATGAAAATTGATTTGATGAACTGAGAGGAGACTCGGGGGGAGATACTAATGGCAACAATTAACACTACATCGAGAATTCTAAGCATATGATGCTTTCCAAAATGTTGTCATTTTATTATTGAATTTCATGTGACATGAGTGTGAAAAAAGTGACGTTTAATAATAAAATTGTAAGACATAAAATCGTGCAGGTCATCTTGTTAAAATAAACTAAATCTTGATAGCAAAACTGAGGAGAAAATATATATAAAAAAAAGATGTATGGCAACATTTAATATATTGTCAGAAATTCTAAAAGTATCCTGCTGTTCAACATTTTGGGATTTTAATGTTGAATTTTATGTGAAGTGAATGCAAAAAAGTGATATATAATGATAAAGTCAAAAGAAGTTATGTTAACAAGAGTGTGTCCAAGAGCAGTTTGGTAAACTGCAAACTCAGCGAGAAAATAAAATACCTTAACAAATCCTCTGTTGCAACGTTAAAACCTGAATCCTCTCATTTGTTTAAACCGACAATAATAAAAATTAAATAAATAAATAAATAAATTTGAAAGCTTTCAGATTTTATATTACGCCCAAAGGAGCGTTTTTTAACGCTTTGAGCGTTACCTTTATTTATTAAATTTCATGCTCTTCGCACTTAGGCTACAAACTTCAGTTCAACAGAAATATCACAAAATAATTTTAAAATAGCATATCTTTAGTATTTCCGATACACAGGCTCGCGCTTTGGATATAAAAATGTTCCCCCTCCCGTACAGTGTTGCCATTGCTCGCTTTGAAATCGTTGAGTTTGTTAATCAAAAATTTGTTAAAGTTTTACAAAATATAAAATAGGTAATAAAACAAATTCCAAATTTGGGCTTCCAGATGCCCATATTTGGACTAGGAGGACTACGTTATTCAGAATTTGATGTCCCTAGGTACCGTTTTTTTCACAATGCGAGATGCATGCATACATGCATGCAGATTCTTCATTATTTAATTTCTCTACTATAATGCAGGGCCCTAATATAATATTTGCTGGCAACAATCTGAAAAGGTAAAAGCCGTTTGTACTGAACCAACGCAAAATACAAAAACGAAATTAAGAGCCCTTCTGTGCAAATTGCCCCTTTCGGCTAATTAACTATCACCTTTCCAGGATTCAAACTATAGGTCATCCTATTGCTAGTTAGATATACTAACCATTTACCACTCCTTAAGCATGCACAGACTAATGCAATAATTCCTTAGAACTTCAAAAAACATTGCTATCAGTGTTATAGTAATAATCAACGGATGTCATCAGATATTTTCCTTTTATTTTTCAATTAAAAAATATGGTGTTCTTAATTTTTTTGTGTCCTTTTTAATTCATCTAACAGTACGACTGTATATAGTCTGAGATGTTGTCCATTAGATTTAGATATGATTTGAATCACGGATGTGACCCAAAATTTCTTGTTCTGAGAACAAAATGCCATTTTTTTCGCGTTCTTGTTCGAAATGTTGTTGAACCTACTTTTATTCTCAGAGGATATATTACCTGTTGGAATGAAGCAAGTACTATCTCTTGGCCTGCTCTCGAAGTTCAGCGCGTTGTCTATGTATATATATGTGTTATTTTACAAAGGTATGAGCGCAAAGATGCTTTTCGCGGAGGCGCAGAAAACTATTCCAAATGAGTCTGCTTCTACCATTTCTGTTCTTGTGCAGCTGCAAGAAAATAAGTATGGATGACTCTCAGGGTGTCCCTCAGGCCTCGGTTCAGATACGTTAGGTTTTTATTTGATTCTTTGTTTTATTTTCAAACTAGAATGGATGAGGTACTTTGTTTTCCTGAAACACTGTTAATGGGTCCTGTTTTCCGAACAGATTCCCGAACATTGTCCGAAATGTGATTTAAAAGAAAGGAAAACCTAATGTCTCCCCAGTGATCCTGAATATCTCGTTGAAGTTTTTGTCTTTTTTTTTTTTTTTTTTTTTTTTTTTTTTTTTTTTTTTTTTTTTGTCTCTCAGAAATGGTAGGAAGTTTAAAAAATTCTCTTGGGATGAACCTGCCAGTTCATTCCGAGACAGAAGCGTAATTTTCAATGACGTATCATTAGGGAAAATAAAGTAATTTCCGATAGGTTTCAAAATTTTTAGAGCCAGTCTTTTCATCTTTTTTTCTCCTCTTTTTTTGTTCCTTTCATTTTTTTTATGTTTCTTAAATTTCTGTTGATGTATTTTTGTTTTACTTAAAAGAAACTGCAATTATAGCTAAATCATTTTAAAAGTAGCTAAACGTTTTCTATTTTAGAGTTACAATAATGTTTGTCGTTTGTTCTTTCTCTTTAAGAACAACATCCCGGATATAAATGAGACATATTTGAAATGTTTTACAGTTACCAAAATAATTCATATTAAATTTATACTTAGTTGTGATATTATTTTAGTTTCTAACTTGGGGTTCTTTGATATGCGCAATTAAGTAGTTTATTATTTCTTTATTGACTTATCATATGATGACTTGACCTTGTATCCCTCACGCGTGCTTCTATAGTATTCGTTTTTAGGAAATGACTTGGTTAGTTCAAGGTAAATTTTTTAAAATTAACTTCAGGTTTAGAACTATTTTTTTAAATGGAATGCGTATTTTTAATAATCCTCTAAATTTTCCGCTAATTCTAGCTTGAGGTGCTTTAGAGGGTTTATTAGATTTAGGCAGAAATAAATTTTCTGGTTATTGAAATAACCGATATCTTTTTATTGGGTTGGTAAGAAAGTAATGCCGGTTTTTAGTGTAAAATAAAACTCTTTCTTAAAAAAAGTTATTTTAATCAGTCAAATATTTCCCACTGTTTTCGATGACCTTTTTCCAGCTTTTTGGCGGCTTCATGATTCTGCATTCATAGAACTTTTTGTCTTTATCAGCAAAAAACTTAACCAAGTGCCATTTGAGGTCATCGTTATTACTAAAGTTTTTACCATTTGTGAAGTTTTGTAAATTTCGAAGTAAATAATAATCCGATGGTGCAAATTCGGGGCTATATGGTGGATGCGACATGACTTGCCAAATAAGCTCCGGTAATTTCGTATGTGTTGCTAAAGATGTGTGAGGCTTTGCATTACAGTGGTGGAACACGATACCTTTGCGATTTGCTAGTTCAGGCCTTTTCTCTTTGATTGTTTCCTCCAGTTTCAAAAGCTGTTGGCAATAAACATCTGAACTGACCGTTTGGGTGCTTAGTAGCAGTTCCAAATGCACAACACCTTTGTAATCCCTCCAAATTGACAGCGTGATCTTTTTCTGATGTGCAGTTAAGCTTTCGATATGATTTGTGCTGATTCATCATGCTTAGACCATGATTTTTTCGATTAACGACTGTAGCTACTGTAGACCATCCATTTTCCATGGCCATTGATAGCTTATTTCAAAATGGGTTGATCTCATAACGTTTGAAATGCGTATCGTAAATATTGATTCATTTTTTTAAGTGAATTTCTTTCAATTCATGCGGAACCCAAATATCAAGCTTCTTAACGAGACCAAGACATCTCATTGGATTTTTAATTGTTGCATGTGGCACATTTAACCTTTTTATTAACTTTCGCACAGTTAAATATTCGATTCGATTCAATTACGGCTTTCTCATTATCAAGGTCAGAAGATCGAGCAGGACATTGTCCACCTTCAAGTGAAAAATATCCAAAACGAAATATATTAAAGCACTTTTGACACATGCGTTCTTTTGTACAATCAACACCATAAACTTCTTGTAAATAATTCTTGTAAAAATGTTAAATAGGAAAGCAAAATATTTCGAAAATTTTTATTTTTGCATTCCATGTTAAAACTGACCGGAAATTAACAGTTGCAAATACAAATTCACGGACCTTTTCTCTATAGCAACTTAAAAATATCAGATGCCAAATCTCAAAGGATAAAGGAGGATAAAAAAACGAACATGACGCTAATTTTGCAAACGGAAATTACTTTCTTGTCAACCCAATAAAATGGTTGGTTGGTAACTAACAAAATATCTTTGATCATAATGATTGACGAAGGTATCAGTTATTTTGGAGTTTGATTTAAATAAACAACGTCATTTACAGTTCCGGGAGGGGAAAAATGGTGTAGAAACACTACTGTTTTTGTATACAGCATGCTTTTACATAATATTTTTCACGAAACTTTCTTTAGGCTTTATCTATAGTCTAGAACAGCGATTCTCAGTCCTTGGTACGCAAGAGAAACAAAGTATTTTTAACTATTAAAAAATTCCAAAATTAAATAACAAACACCCTGCTTAAGTTTTTCCAACAAATTTATGAGCTTTTCCAACACTCATAAATTTATGCGATCTGAGCTTTGTTCAAGGTCAATAGCCGCTTACAGACTACAAACCGTTTTTATTTTCGCAAATATTCTTTTAGGCATAGACATGAAAAATTTTTCATAAATAACGTTTTTAAAAGTAGTAATAGAAATGGATGTTGTATTCAATCGAAAATAAAAATAAGTTCCCATAAAAAGATAACAGTGCCGCCTCATTAATTATTTTACAGTTAATCGATTTATTAGCAAGTCCACACTTTACATCGCCACCATTTCCGGGCTCATATTGCTCTATTTTCAATTAGAATAATTTTTTATGTCGATTTACTTTCTCTAACAGCATGTATTTTGCATTCCTTACCTTTCTACATGATTTGAGAATATCGTCTTTATTTTTGAAGAACTCGAAAAACTCGTAATAATTTTTAACTTCGCACAATATATTAAATATTTGTGAAAAATAATAAAATTTTTCTCTGTGATGCAGAATTGTCTATTTAGTGAATTTTGGTTGGCGCGTCTAGCAGATTTAACTGATATTTTTGGAAAGTTAAATGAATTAAATTTAGGATTACAAGGACAAAATGTTAATTTATTTTACCATTGGAGATGAAATAAATGCAATGATAAAAAAGCTCGAGCTAATAATCAAAGATTTGGATAATAATACTTTCAGCTTGTTACCACTTTTATAAAGTTTTCTATCCGCAAATAATTTGAAAATAAAAGAAGAATTAGCATCCGATATTAAAAATAATTGTTTTTCATTGATAAATTACTTGAATATGTATTTTCCCGAGGATTATGAAAACGAAAATTGGATAAGAATTCCATTTTGTTCAAATGTACCTGAAATTTTATCTCGTGAAGAAAAAGAAATATTGAGAGAAATTTCCTGTGATCGAACTCTAACTGAAGATTTCAGAAATTTGGTTTTCAGATTTGGCTGCAATAAAGAATTTAAAGGCATTTTAAACTAAAGCTATTAAATTTTTATTGCCTTTTTGAACAACCTATTTCTGTGAATAAAGATTTCTTTCTATGTTATTTTTAAAAAATAAACACAGAACAAAATTAAAAAGGGATCATAATTTACGGTTAAAATTAACTGAAATAAGACAAGACATAAAGAAACTGATCTCTCTTAAACAGCCCCAAATGTCACACTATATTTTAGAACTTAAATTTTGATAATTAAAATGGTAACCAATTTTTAATCTAATTTTTAAAGTGTGCTTATTTAATACAAATAGCTAAGAGGTTGTTCAAATGTGTCTCGCTCTCTATATATAAATTTTAATATTTCTATTGAAAAACTAAATATTTATAAACAAAATGCATAATACATAAAAGAAAAGAAAATCTGAGAGCTTTCAGATTTTAAATTACGTCCAAAGGGGCGCTCTTTTTAAACATTCTGTGTGTTACCTTTATTTATTATATATCATGTTCTTTGCACTTAAACTATAAAATTAAGTTCAAGAGCAATGTCTCAAAATAATTTAAAATTCAGCATATCTTTAGAATTTCCGATACACACTCTCACGCGCTGAAGATAGAAAAGGATTTTTTTTCGTACAGTGTTGCCATTGCTCGCTTTGAAATCGTTGAGTTTCTTAATCAAAAACTCATAAATGCTTTACAAACTATGAAACAGATAATAAATTTAATTCCAGACTCCAAATTTGGGCTTCCAGATGCCTGTATTCGCAGTAGGATTACGTCGTTCAAAATTGGATGACTCTAGGTACCGTTGTTTCATTATTAAATTTCTTGAAATATAATGCAGGGCTATAATATTTGGTGGCAACAGTTTGAAAAGTGAAACGGACATTCACAGTGATTCGACGCAAAGTCGCAAAACGAAAACAAAAGTCCCTCAGGGGCAAAACCCCTTTGGACTAATAATCATTCAAAAATGTAGTGGTGGTACTAAATGTTTTCAATTTTTGTTTAAATGGTGCGTGTCAAAAAGTTGAGAACCGCTGGTCTAGAGGAATATAGTCAACACTGAATGATAAGAAGTGAGGCTGGCATTGAGATTAAAATCAAACATTAAATACGATTTGACATCTACCTTGAATTGCTGTACATTTCCGATTAGATTAACAGCACACAGATTTTAAGATTTATTTGAATTTCTGTACGCTTCTTTGTATTTTGTAACCATCTGTTTAGTATAAGTTTCTAAGTCTAGATCTTCCTTAAATTCAGTAAATAGTTATTTTTTATATTTTTCGTTTTGAGCGTTGTAACCGATAAATGTGTCCAGTTCCTCGGCCAACTTCTGTGAACCATTATTATGGCTTTTTTCGCTCGTTTTTCAAATCTATTTTAACTTGCTTGATATTAACATATCCCTCGCTCTGTTTATAACTAAATAAATTATTACTTTTGATTCTGGACCAATTATCTAGAGTTTAAAGACAGCAATTTTACATCTTTTAGATACATAAGAATTTTAACAACGTATCATATCCGCTTTCAGTATCATTTGGTTGAGAAGTATTATTAGCCCAAAAATGCTGTTCTCAAAAGGGGATTTTACGTTGAATCACTATAAACGCGACATTTTCACTTTCACTTCAAGATGGATACTTTCGTTGAAATATGATACCCGAAATTTTTCGAGATCGCAATACTTCCTTTACTTCGTACGAGGAAGTAAAAAGAAAATTCTACTTGTATATTGGCAGCTTTATGAAGTCTCAAGCCTCAGTGTTATGCTTCAAGCCTCAAGTTAGCCTCAAGTCATCAAAGCACCAACACTTCTATATCTTTGCAAAGGTTTTGGCCTTGGCTATTACTAGCCGATTTGCATAAAGCTGTTGGCACCTCTATGACAAAATATCGTTATGCATCGAGCCTCGTAAAAATTGTGTAAATTTATTTATGCATTATAGAGAGTTTGAATGGTTCCTATTGAATGTCATGTAATCTATCATATCGTAATCGTTTTATTTTTTAAAAAAAATCTATATAAAAAAAACCCGTGAGAAGTTTATTTATATGGACTGCATGAAAAGCAAAATCGATAAATAACTTCCTGCACCACAAAACATTTTCAAATTCAATTCCTTGCAATAGGAGCCGCCATTTAAATTCTGAAGGATGTATGGGAGACTTAATGAGGTTCTAACATAAACTCTTCCTTGCTGCATTCCGAATGACGTTGACCGATTAAATTCACTCCATTTGATAGGCCCAAACAATGGCGCAGGGAAATTGAAATGTCTAGAGCTTTCTGAACAATGGGTCCGACTGTCCATCAAGATTCGAGGGTCAGTCAGTCAATTGAGTGAAATGTCTGAGCTAACATGAAATGGACTTCTGTGCACTTCACCCCGAGTTTCGAAACTGTAGGGAGGAAAGAAATTTCAGGGGCTTCGAAATGAAATCGAAGTGAATCGGGCTAGTCAGTGCCATTATGATCATAGAACTGAAACAATTTTTAGGAGACCCTTCTTTTTTTCTCTCTTTTCTTTGATTTAAGTTCAGGTAAAAACAAACTGCTTTTTTCTGATACCATGCTTTGATGTAATAAATCTGTATAAAACTACATTGGTTCGTAGTAACATAACCACTAAAAACAAATTCTGACTTTCTTTCAAAAAAACAAATTAATACATTTTCGTTTTTTTTGACGTAAAACTGTATTCCCTACTTTCATAATTTGAAATTTTTCTGATACGAATCATAATTAATTTGATATTTGTGGAAGTTAAATTTTAATTTAACTTAATTAAATTTAAGCGTTGATAAAATTTTTACCAAATTCAAGAGACGATTAAGATGGAAAACTGTATCGCATACTACTGAAGCTGTCTTTCAAAAGTGAATAAATAAAAACAAAGGGGAGGAAATGTATTTCGAAAGTCTTCTAGCCTCCACACTGTTCAGAATAGAATATTAAAGAGAAAATATGATTATAACTGCTGGACAATTGCTAAGGAGGGTCACAAACGGCTATACAGCGCGTAATAAAATAAGTACGGTTGGATGCCAAGGCAAATAAAATAATGGCAGAATATTAAAAGATAAAGCAATGAAGGTAATTTTTTGTGCTCTGAAATCCATAAGGCTTTGAAAAGTGTTCCAAGTGTTAGAATGGTCATATTGTGCTGAATACGTAAAGGTGGAAAAAAGGTTTTATCGTCGGCAGGTGAGTAGTTGCTACACATAGGTGGAGAAAAAAAGCATATCGGGTTTGCATTATAAGGTAATTCTCTCGCCTTCTTAGCATGCCTTCGTAGTATAGTGGTGAGCACGCTCGACGCGTATTCGAGAGGTCCGTGCTTCAAGTCCCGGAGAGGGCATTGCTCATTTTTCATCTCTCCTGCTTCGAAATTACCTAATGTCTCTACAGTATAAGAACTGGAATAAAATTCACATCAGTGTAAATCATACTCTAAAACATGAGTATCCGCTCATCATTGCTTAATTATTATACAGTAGAAATGCGTATTAACACTATTCTTTACTTACGAATCTGCACTGTCTGCATCACGTTTTAGTTATACGATTTCATTCTTAAAAAAACGTAATACTGTTGAGAGGAAATGCCATTACCTTGTCTTCTATTCTTCTCGTGATCTCTGACTGAATACTAAGTGGAAGGAGGGGACATCTTCCTCGAAAACGGATGAGAGCAGATGAAATCCCGGAAGAAACACGAGATTTACTTATTTTCTGCGGGATTTCTTAGTGTTTGCCCATGCTTCATATTCATGGGCACGAGCGGGATTCTTGTCTATGGGAGAAAGGACTTCTCAGAAATTTATACCATGCCATACTGAATAGGTAAAGAGAATGGAAAGTTTTTATTTCTGAGAGAGTTTTGTTTTATATTTCTCAACTATCAGGTACAAATTTTCGTTTTTCTATTAAATGTTAAACTTTTATTCTACAGAGTCAAAAATGTTTTTAAAATAGTCTTAAGTATGATTTGTGGATGAGCTTTCGGTAAGAAACGTTGCTTTTCCAATTTTCAGTTTCTATCAAAAACTTATAGGCCTAAATATCATCTAACAGTAGCAGTTGCAATTTATTTTAACCAGTTTAAACACATCTGTTTTCCAGATGTAGCCTCTACTTTCCAAATGTACGAAAAATTATAAAATTATTAAATACATAATCAGATTGAAAAAGAAGCTTTGCCTTTAGAATGTAATTAACGAGTTAAGAAAAGTTTAGTTATAACAAAATAAAGACGAAGCAGTAAACATTGAAGCAACTTTGACAACAACAACAAAATGTCTGATGTGGACACCACATGACTTATATGGCCTTTAAAACATACACATTTTTGCTGTATTTCATTCAAACTTATTTCCTCCAATTTCTTTAGACATATACTTCTCATTCAATTAATTCAGTTCTCACTTCGCGGCAAGGCAAAAATACATAAAATCTCAATGTTTACAATTAAACATATATGTTGGCCTGCGGCCAGGAAGGTAGATTTTTCGGAGCACAGAACTAAAAGTTTACGTTTGGCAACCCTCGGCAAAAAGACACTGGAGTTAGTGCCGAAAATGCCTTCTACAAAAGAGTCCATTTTATTCTATTTCATTGCATGCTAGAAAAGAGTTTCAAATGTTAACAAGTGGCGGCTTCATTAGGCTTAGCAGCTCTTTAAGTTGTTGATAATTCTATAACTATTGCACGAAGATTAACTAAAGGCATAAAAACGTTAACCGGAACATAAGAACAACATAATTCAATATTTACCAACATATAAGAATAAAAAAACTGAGCTCACCGAGCCGGGTAACAGAGTGAATATATATAAATTTTTTTTGCGACCGACTGCAACCAAAAATGGAGGTACACAGCAACATATTATATTAGTCCCATGTACAAGTTTTCAGCGTTCTGACGCTACTCGTTTTTGAATTATGTAAGATGCATTCATACGTACGTAGGTACAGACGTCACCAAAAAAATCTCCTCTGAATCCGTTTTAAATCCATTTTACAATCCGTTTTGGCAAGAAGAATCCTTTACTCTGTCGATACGTTATACAAATTGGATAGTTTCCTTGTAATGCGATACCCGAAATTTTTCGCGATTAAAATACAAGTACACGAGGAAGTAAAAAAATTTATCAACATTGGTAACAATAAAAAATCGATAATTTACAAAACTTCTGCGATGCAAATACATAAAAGGCAATAAAATTCTACATAAAACGCAATAAAATTCTGCATAACAGGAAAACAAATTGTGGAACTATTTCATAGGTTAAATTGAACCTTTTTTTCAGCTATTGTAATAAAAATGTAGAAAAAGAGATATATGCTTAGAAATCAGGAAAATGTTTTATATTAAAGGTTCTCAACCATGGAGGAAAACATTTCATAGTTTCAAGAGGGAATGCTATCAGCCTGACTCGTTAAAAAATAATCTAAAAATAATTCCTCTTTGGAGGAACTTCATAGTTGTAGCGTGGGATGCGGGGAGCATTTTATTTACCTGTTAAGTATATAGTTTATAAATATAAAAAGCTTCTTTTATTCAAGTTTTGGTATTTATCAACATCTTCTACACTTTTTGTTGTTAAATGTACGGAACACCTTCAAAATCATCTAAACCTAGATAAATATATATATTTATTTTTAAAGTTTTAGAAACAAGGGCGAGGGAATGATATTATGGCCATGGGGTGCATGGAACTAAAGAATTTAATTCAGGCTTAATCGTTAATTTTTATCGAACAGCGGGCGCCAGAGGCTTCGTTTTATAACTTTTAGCTAGAAAATTCTAGAATTTCTTCTAGTTGTTCTCATATGGGTATTTTCCAAGTGATAATAGTCCTGCAAATTTATCTACGTCACGACGATAATTGTTTATTAGTCCGAAGGGGCAATTTGCCCAGAAGAGCTATTAATTTCGTTTTGGTATTTTGTGTTGATTCACTACAAGCGTTGTTTCACTTCTCAAATTGTTGCCATCCAATATTATAGCCTTGCATTACATTTACAGAAATTAAACAATAAAGAATCCGCATGAATGTATGTATGTTTCTCGCATTGTGATAAAACAACGGTACCTAGAGCCATCAAATTTTGAATGACGTAATCTTCCATAGAATATTGGGCATGTGGAAGCCCTAATTTGAATTTGAAATTCGTTTTATTATCGATTTCATATTTTGTAACACTTCAACGAATTTTTTATTAAACAACTAAACGATTTAAAAGTGAGAATGGCAACACTTTACGAAAAAAAAAAAAAATTTTTATCTCGAGCGCACGAGACTCTGTATCGGAAATTCTAAAGATAGGCTCATTTTAAACTTATTTTGCGGTATTGCTGTTGAACTGAATTTTATGGTTTGAATACGTATAACATGATATTTAATAAATTAAGGTAACAAACAAAACGTTAAAAAACCTTCCTTTGGACGTAATTTAAAATCTGAAATTTTCAGATTTTTTTGTTATTTATATTTTATTATTAATTGCTTTATTAGTCACAGTCTAGTTCTATTATTCCGATAACTTCATTACTGATCACATAGGGTAGGTAGAGGGCCTTTTATTGATCTTCATCAAGATGTCTTTTTTTTCTGAACGCATCATTAAGACCGATGCTGAGCAGGTTGTGATTGTTAGGCAAAAAGTACTCGTAATATGAAGCATTTTATTGTAATGGTAAGTATTGATAATTCCTGCTGAGCTGCTGAACAATTGTGCTTTGCGCTATAAAGTATAGCAAAGAAAGCGTAAGTCAATATGCCGATATAGGTTTTACTGAGTGACTTATACATCATTTATGAAACCTTTATGAACGTGATGTAATTAAATATAGGTGTGGTATATATGTGATAAACAAATTTGATTCATGAATTAATAAATAGCGATAAATGTATAACGTGTAAATAATAAATAATAAAATAAATAATTAATGATAATAATACTAATAAATAATAATGATAATAAATAATTAATGATAATGATATGAATAAATAATTAATCTTAAAAATTAAAAAGAAATCTGAAAGTTTTCATATTTTAAATTACGTCCGTAAGGGCGTTTTTTTTAACATTTTGTATGTTACTTTTATTTATTAAATATCATATTCTTCGCACTTAAACCACAAAATTCAGTTCAAGAGCAATATCGCAAAATAATTTTAAAATGAGCCTATTTTTAGAATTTCCGATACACAGTCTCGCGCGCTGGAGATAAAAAATGTTTTTTCTGTAAAACGTATTCCCATATTCGCAGAAAGATTACGTTATTCAAAATTGGATGGCTGTAGATACCGTTGTTTTATCACAATGCGAGAAACATACATATATTTATGGATATTCTTAATTATTTATTTTTTTTTAAATATAATACAGGGCGATAATATTTGGTGGCAACAGTTTGAAAAGTGAGTCAATGCTTTTTTTTAGTGCGTCAACTTAAAATGCTAAAACAAAATGAATAGTCCTTTAGTGCAAATTACCTCTGTTAAGTTAATAGTACCTTGATATTTCGGTTATGAAATAGATCTAGTTAATTATTTTTCTTATTTAAGAAAAATCTTAATGTTTATTTAATTCCTTGAATTATTAATTTAATGTTTTATTATTAAATTAATATTTGGCTATGAAAATTCTTTAATTTTGGGAAGAAAACAATAAATGCTTCAATGATATTTTTATTTTTTCTTTTATTTAAATTTAATCAAGTTTTCTGTGTTCTTGTGAAGGATTAGGGAAAGAAAGCGAATTTTCGTTTAGTCATTCTCTCGGGGTTACGTGCTTTCTTAGAACTTTCTAGAAAACATTGCTTTGTTTCGGTTGCCCTTTAATACAACTAATACTAAAACTACACCCCCACTCTGCAAAACAACTTGTATATTAGGGATTAATGGTGTAGTCTAGGAGGAACATACTACTATCGTCGCGAGCCGCAGCCGCGAGGCCGGGGGCTCGACAGATCCGCGGCCGAGCCTATAGCTATCACCACTGACCTTATTGACACCGTACGAAAGTAATGGAGGAAAGGCCAAACAGGGGCCCCTGGAACGGACAAAGGTCCAACGCATACCAAATGGCGGCTTATGCGAGATTTTAGTGAAGCATGTAACTAAATTACATAAAAATCCCAGGAAAGATGTTAAAGCAGTGCGTCACCAGAAAGAACCACGGTATAAAAACCATGAAGATTAGCCGCCATAACCGTGGGGCCTTCGCGACACTAAAATGAGGAGCCACCATTTGATACCCTCACAAACTGGCACTAAGATGGCAGTCAACTTACATTGGCGAACATAAAATAGGCCCATTCAACAATTAAGCATATCCGCGTTTCCAGTGGGCATGTAGGATTCATCACCAGGATGATAACCTCAGAATCTGTTCGCAAGATTCGAGAAATCACCTGATGATATAGCAGATAAGAATAGCAAGCATATTAGCTTTTATGTCGTTAAAAGGACGCCCCACAATTTGAAACTTTAAGGCCAACCCTGACCCCAAAGTCCCAAAACATCAGGGATCGCCGAAAGCCGCGGAAAGAGCCACGCCCCGACTCGCCAACAGGGCTAAGTGGCATCTTCAGCAGCAACTTTCCATCACTCGAACATAGTTAACCAGACCTGGATCTAAGAAATTACAACTCGGTTACGTAGCGGCGTCACGAAGAGGCCTATGTTCGAGTTAGAGCAGAGAGAGGCTATGTATTGCGCATCGTTTGCCCTATAGTATCAGCAACATCTCGGATTTGGCACAGTCAGGCTCTAAATCGCCTTCCACAAAGTGGCCGGATCCGGACCACCCGTCCATACCTTGTCTTTGAGGAGATTTTAATATTTACCTCCTGCCCTTTAAGACAACTCTTGTGACGGAACAACTTCCATCCTAAGATTTTTTTTACCAATCGGAATTAAGTGCCGGGCTCACGAGACAGTACCAGTACAGTTCCTGCCGAGCCTACACCGTCCCGAGTAAACCAGGCACAGCCTGTGAAGACTGATTTTATTCTCTCGTGGTTGAGACTGTCTAAGTACAGATCCTGCCCAGTACTTCACAGGAATTCTTCAGAGTTAAATCCGAGGAAGGCCTTTTAGGACAGGAAGCACGTGACGGTCAAACACTCTTTAGGTCAGAGAGGTTAATGTTTCATCTACAGGGTAGGTCTTTTGCTTGGAGATTTAAACGTCCGGTTTTGGCCGCCTTTAAGTAAATGGCGCATATGCAATTTGAGTTATCTGGTCTTTAGGGTGAAAAGCGGAATTATGGACTCTACTGAAAGGAGCGAAAATCCAGTTTTTGTGGTAGCCTGTGTTTTTGAAAGAAGTGAAGGAGGAATTTCGAATATAGACCACTTTTGCTCGGGTCGTGGTAAGTGTTGGTTGCCGTGGAGTGATTTGCGAAGGCAAAAGGAGGAAGCTGCACTTATGCTCCCGACCTTGTTGCTTTTACATTAATTTCGGGAAAATAAAAAGCTCTCGTTGGATAGCATATAAATGCTTTTGCTCCCAAACTAGTAATTTTATCTGTACTAAATGAAAGGATGATTTCGCTTTTCTTCCTCATGTTTCCTAACTCTTTTGATGAGTGCTGGCATGGCCGACCGATTAAGCCTAGCGGTTCGTGGCCAGTTAAGCGTTAATACCTACCTACCTTGTACTATAAAGAAAGCTGTCTTCTTGTCAGAATGGAATCTGTGATCTCAAGGAACGTACCTCGATTGTCATGCTGTTTTATCATCAATTAGTGGGTTCCACGTGTCGGATATCGGATTTCTGGCCTTAATCTTGCTAATTGCATTGTCATCGTTTTGCTGCTGATGTTGATCCTCGCCTGCTACTGCATAATGCTGCAAATCATTAAGCTCACTTGTCCATGAAGCACTGATTTTTCTTCAACTTGTCCTGCAACCGGGAGCCTAGTGAATCGCTGCAGCTGAAGAGTCTATTCCTTGGCGGACGCTTGCTTCAAATCTCGGATGGAACCTCCGCACCGCATTCAATAAGCAAATAAGTAGCTCTAATTTATTCTTCCTACTATTAAGTAAAGGTCTATTGATATTAACTGGCATTAGGCACTAAAGTAAACTTATTGAAGGAATTTACCTAATTGAACTCTAATGTAATATTCTTGAAAATTCGCTGGTTTTCTTTCCTTGGTTCTACTGGAGACTTATTTTTTGGCTGAAACCCTAATAATTAATAATTAAAAATGTAAAATTTATCTGAATTAATTGTTCATCCTACTATTAATGCGTATTTAACACCTGAAGGTGAAAAAAAGTAATAACCTATCTTCTGCTTTAATAGCTTGTTTGAACAATGCTAAATATGTCATATCTGTAATCTTGTACCAAAATTTAAATTAAATTAAATATGAAAGTATAATAGGTAAATTAATTTCAGATTCCTTTTGACATGAGAATACTTAATGAACTAGAATTAATTTGAAATTTAGATCATGTTTTTATTTGTGAATTACATTTATCTTGTTGTCCGATACTTACCAAGCACGGTCACGGATGTATGAAAACACAACGCATTATACCACCAGTAATTACGACCACAGTTAAATATTTAATTTGCTAGCACTTATATTTCCAGGATTATTTTAAGTTTTGCTGGCTTAGATAGTTAGGTTTAAATTAGTAACTTATTCACGGCTTCACCAAATAATATTGTAAGCACCAAAAACACTGACAATATTACACCTCTTTAGACTAATAATTAAGATTTTATTTTAAAATTAATAATATGTGATGAATATAATTTCATTTAGAAATGTGATATATTTAAAGCGTGATATCGTTAAAATAAATATGCCGTCAGAAGTTGAGCGTTAAAAGATGATAGAGATGCTTAGTGGTCAGCGATTACTTCTTTTTTGCAGCAAACTTCTGTCGGTAAAGATAAACCTGGGGGTTAGGAATCATCATCCACCACTTTTTTTAGTTCGGGCGCCACAGTAGAGTAATTAGGTTATTTTGAAGCCAGAAGACGTGAAAAATGTGCACATGCCCTCGCCGGGACTCAAACATCGGACCTCTCGAATACGCGCCGAGTGTGCTGACCATTACACCACGAAGGCTAATAGGGCGGGAGAAACACTTTATAAAAGAATTTTGATTTTATTTATTTCTAGAAACAATTTTGCATTGTTAACTAAATTAATATAATTGCTTAACTAAAACTGTAATTAAGTATAGATCAGTTGTAACACCATACAACAGGAAATTTAACCACTTATTCATTTTGACGGTTAAAGAAAATTTTTAAAAATTAAGATTTTATATTACACCCAAAAGGGCGTATTTTTCATTTACACGCACATCGAGAAAATTTGGGCTAGTGTCTCTTTGGGAAAAAATATTTAAAAACATCATATCTTTAGAATTTCCGATAGGCAGTCTCGCGCGCTAGAAATAAAAATGTTTTATTCCCCACAAAGTTGCCACTACTCGCTTTGAAATTATGGAGTTTGTTAATAAAAAATTAGTTAACGTTTCACAAACTATAAAATAGACTATCAAAACAAATACGAATTTCAAATCGGGCTTCCAGGTACCCATGTTCGGGTGGAGGACTATACTCTTCAAAATTTGATGATGTTAGGTACCATTGTTTTTTTTTCACAATGTGAGAAACATACATACATTCATGTAGATTCTTCATTATTTAATTTTTTTAAATATAAAACTGGGCTCTAATATTTGGTGGAAACAACTTGAAAAGTGAAATGGTCATTTATAGTGAAACGACGCAAAATGCCGTTTCGAAACTAAAAGCCTCTTTAGGCTACCGTCGCTTTGGGCTAAAGACCAAAAACAACAACTTATGTTTATATTTTCCGAGCAGACGTGACATTGCCTTGCCACTAGGAAACCTAAGCCTAAGCTATTTTAATGGAAATTGAACTAAATGGCTGAAACGATTTAGATAATTATAAAGGTAATTTATCACAGTTATAGGAATAAGGATTTCATAAATACAGCAAACCCTTTTTGGATTAAATGTAAAACTATTTTCAAAAACAAGAAAAAAAAAATGTTCTTAGTTTGTGCCCAAAGGAATGAAGGAATACTGGTTTCTTTAGAGGCAGCTATGATTAATTAGATTCAAAGGATGTTCTTTATTTGCAGAATTTGTGCAGACCGAGAGACTATTTACTTTTTTTGTTATGACCACATTTAGCTTTTTTAAAATAAATATTGTGTTTAAAGAAATCTTGTATGCGTAAGAGGGTAAAATTTGCATTTCATATCCTTTGTTTAATTTTAAAAGGTGACAAGTTTCTATTGCTAATTCTGCACCAGCTTCAAAACTTTAATTAATATAATTTGCGTTGCATATGGGTATGACAAGCATAGAAAATAATTGTACCGTAAACATTTCAAGTCTGAATTATAATGCCTTTTACTATGTAAATCAAACCACACGTAAGAAAAGCAAAATTAAATAAACTCTCAAGAGCATTTAAGCTGTTGAAATTAAATAAAGATATTGCTTTTTAATTTCTTCGTAACATGAGTTCAAAAACACAGATCAACAGCTGATAAGTAAAATTTACACGAAAAGAGCAAGATCTTTCGTAGAATTTATCTTTCGATGAATTATGCCGCATTTATATAAAATAAATACATATTACCATTTTGTTCTTTACCAGCATCTAAAGACAATTCGAACTTTTTTTGAACAAATGTCTTCACACAGTGTTATCTTTATAAAAAGGAAATAAATAATAAATAAATAAGTAATGCCATTAGAAGGCTAGGCTATACATATTATACACTCCTGCAGAATTAAGAGAATTTGTAAATTATTCCTATTTTTATTAAAAATTATTAAAAAGTATTCATTATACCGTCGAAGAATTATGCAATCATTCAAAATCGAATACGTAATGTAGCACATGTGTACATGGGATTATGGAAGGGTTCTAAGCGTACGAGGAGCGAAAGCGATGTTTTCGAGAAGGACGTTTCGAGAGAAACTCGTCCGTGTTTATGTTTTACGCGGAAAAAACTACAAAACCCCTCAGACAAATATCCTGCCTACTTGAATTGAAACCCGGGTCCAACTACCCAGTGATCAACTATTTTACCGCTCAACCGCTGGTGAGCTGTCTTATTAGAAAGTCCTAAGTCTGCAGTTGAAATATAAATATTAGTCTTCAACTGCGATTCCCGGTGGGTGCGCAATGGATGAGTTTTCACAAGATGCTTTTCTCTTTCAAATGTTATTGTCCACATAGGGGCACCCTTACAAAAAAAAGTGGTGGGCAGTCGTCATCAGCTGGACTGGTCGGACAGATGTTGTGACTTCCAGTCAGTATACATCTAATATGGCTTACAGTCAGTCTATCATAAGAAAAGCTCTCGCCAGTTAGTCTGCAGCTGTCTGTTGCCGTAGAAACGAGCCTTGACCCATTTTCCGTAGGGGTGTCTTGAAGACGAATGATAACTCTTTTTCCCTCAGCCAACAGTCGCCAAAAACAAAATAACAATAAAGCAACCCTTGTTTCGCCCCTATTTGAGATGTACTAGCCTTGTTGTTACAGCGACCGCCACCCGGCAGATACTGTGGCGGGAGCTCTTCTTCTCGTAGACAGACACTACGTACGCTTTGAGTAGATCCCTACTCAAAGATCCCTACTATAAGTTGAATTGCGTGCAATTTTCACCATATCTCGTTTTTTGGCTCTCATTGTACTGACATTGAGAAAAGGCCTAGGTCAATTCACACAAAAGTACGTAGCTTTGAAGTCAATCAAATCTATAATCAGTGAAAAAATGTATACCATGCTATAGAAAAAAGAAGTGAAACATTAGCATTTCAGTAACCTAGAGCAGCAAGTTCAAATTAATCGAAAACAATCATAGCATTTTATTTCCCTTCTGTCTCCCATTACATGGGATACAATCTATAGAAATAAAAACATTCGTCCCATACATTCATATGAGGTAATGATCACTATACCCCTACGTTATATTGAAGACTCCCTGCTCTATTCGTATGATAGTCACTTTTTCCAGAAATTTCGTTCCAAAATCTCAGTCTCAGGAATCTAGTTGACGAATAATTTTACAAATCAGAAAAATGAAAACCAAAAGTTAAATGTTTGGAAATAATATGCTAAATTCAGAAGCACAAGAATTCTTATATTCAGTTTATTTAAATACGATTACAAAATCTCTGTGTGCTTTGAGTTTGAATAGATAACGAAATTTAGAGATTCTGTTTAAGAATAAATAATATTAAATAAATATATTGCGAACATTAAAAATCTCAAAAATTCTGATACGTGTTCTCTTATTTATTAGCTTCGAAAAATATTATTCAAACTGATGCCTATTTCTAAAATTCCATCAATTTCTGCAACGACATACGTGAATCTAAATACGAACTCTTAAAGTTAAATATTTGCTGAGCATTAATTTCAATATCAAAAGCCTAAATTAGTTTATTTCTTTAAATGCATGAAACCTTTTCAGTTAAAATCAATATCAAATAGAGGAGGCAGAATGAAGGCATTTTACACATGTATGCACAAAATAAAAGATATCTTCAGATAATATTTTATATAGTAAATGAAATAGCACTTAAAAAGGAGTTTATTTTGAGGTCTGCACCAGCCATAGGCAGTTTAGAATAAGACACTTCTGAAGTATACCCAAAGCTGTATAAATCTGTGAAGAACACGAGTTTTTAATCCATATTTGCAAGAAAAATTCTTTACAGAGTAGTGGAGAGCATTCAGATTAATATTAAATAATTCATTCTTACATAAAATTATTAGGAGTTTCTCTAGTATCCCATATAATAATATTATATGGTGTCTTAGATTCTGTACCCATTGTAACCCACATGCCATTTGTTTTTAACCTTTGGAACAACAATCTTAGCTTTTGCCTTAAAGGTTAAAAAAGATGGTAAGGCCATAGCATTATTTCTGAAGTCTATGGCATTTTATCCGGTGCCTGCAAGCCTATCCAATATCAAGTTAAATTTTGCCCGTATTTAAGTTCAAAGAATTTGAATGAAAACGGTTAGAATAATTTAACCTTCTTTGAAGTCAGATTATTTCTTAATAGTATTTGGTGTTTTATTTTCAGAAACTATGCAAACTGATCGATCGAAGCCATATCACGTAACATATTTTTTTTTAAATATTTATAATTTTATTTTGTCTATTGTGCTTTGAGAAATTGGTTTGTGAATGTATTTAAATTAAGTTCAAGCAGTCTGTCACGCAGATACTGTAACAACATAAATGGTATTACAGTGTACATTACAAGAAGATTTTTAAATCAGTTACACTCTGGTCTTCAAAAGTAAAGGACAATGAGAAAAATATGCTCACGAAGTTAATGTTTCAACCAATGCCTAGTGCTGCAATTATTTATGTTAATTAAATACAATTGAACGCGAAACTGCACTTCCGTGCTTACGTTAACGCCGGAAATGTGCAAATTCGGTGACTGGCAATGTGGTGCGCAATGGACGCATGTTAGAATTCCGTTGTTGTTTAAAGTAAATGTGGTTTCTGAGAGTGATCAGGATTCAGCATTTATATCTCAAAGGCATCATTTAAGTGAAGGACAAAAGTGGCGAATAATTGGTAGAATCCAGAGATGTCAAGTACAAATGGAGGCCGCCAAAGATTTGAATATCCCTCAAAGTGTCATGTCAAGACTTTGGAGACTCTTTTGGTGTTGGATCAGTTGATAGACAGCCTGATCAAGGTTAACCAAGAGCAACAACTGCATCAGAAGAGGGATTTCTTCTGTCGCTGTCGGCTCGACGACACTACAAGAGATTTTGTTTTAGACCTTCAGTTTGCACAGGTAACTCGAATCATCCGTTCTACTGCTGCACAAAACCAGTTGAACCGTATGCGAGAAAACCAGTGGTTTGTGTCCCACTCTCAACAGCTTCCAGAAGGACCATTTAAACTCGTGCAGTAGTCATCATCAATGGAACCATGAAACCAAAGAATTGCGCAAACTCGGTGTCCATGTACACATCGATCTATTTTCACTTAAAAATGTCAGGAGAATAATGACGTCATATAAGTTTAAAAAAGTTACTCATCGCCAAATTCTGCTCGGGACCCTCTAGAAGCTGAAATGTGCACTTTTAGTAGTGACGTGAAGTTCCACAAGGCTTGATCAACACTTGCTAAAGTTTATCAAATTACGGTGTGAGGTATACATATCTGTCCGAGGTGACCGTACTCCATATTAAAGCAAACTGTTTTCCACCAGAGGTGACATAATTCTTCCATTATTTTCCAGTTTCCATACATTTGGTTTTAATTTCAATATTTTACGAATATTGAAATTTCAATATTTGAATTTTTCAAACATTGTAATTTATATTATGTAAAGATCGTGACTTAAAGAGAACGTGAAATATAAATAATAGGACAAGAACTTGCATTTTACGGTGTGGCAACAAGAAGAGGATTCGGAAGATTTTTATATATTTTGTTTAGAGAGTTTAAGATTTTGAGTATTTTTTAATAGTTGTAAGAATTTTGAACTGTAGTAGTTAAGAGTTCAAAATTTTGATAGTTAAGAGCTGCAGTATTTATTTTTTTGTTCTCTTTAAAAATTCAAATAAAAATATTTTGTTCATTCTGAAAATTTAGCTTTGTTCTTCCTACAAGGTTCAATATCCATTATATTGAAATAAGGAAAGGATTTTTACTTATTAACTAATCCTTTTCTACAAATTTATATTAATAATTTTTCAATAAGTATCAGTTACGTTTTATTTCTGTCATTAGTCTTTAATTTTGATGACCAGAGTAAAATGATTTTATCTGCTAGTGCTTAGGAAACATTAGCATATATTTTTGAAGTATGTATCATTCTCATTCTGTTTATTACTCAGGTATTATGCAAACAAGAAGCTTTTACTGAATTATTTAATTTGCAAACACGGTTGGGAATCTACTGCTTTTCCGTTGCTACAAAATTCTGACAATATGTTATGTTGGAATTTCTAACCGCAATCGTTGGATGAAATATTTGTTCAAGGTATTAGGCGTTCCCAAAAGACTAATGCTCTGCTTATGCATATATTGGGGTGGGCTTATCTTCCACAATGAATATTCCAAAATGCGAGGAAGCTGCTTTAAACCCGTAGACAGGTGTGAATGACACTCAAGCTACGCTTACACTTACGGAACTTAAGTGATACACACAAAAGTGCTAGATACATAGTGAAGGGGTAACTTAATCTGTTTGTGTATTTTACACATTCGCAAGCATTACTTCCTGTTTCGATTTTACGAATGCAAAGAGAACATAAATTTGTATTTTAACAAAGCTGTATCACCAATGACAGACTGGAACTAAGAAATTTTTAAAAAAGGAGGAACCTACCGTAGTTTTATCGTTCATATGGAAATTTTTTAAGCCAAACTTTCAAATAGCAGAAAAATTTTAAAGAATAAATCAAAAACATTGTTAAGCGGGTCTGAAAGTATTACGTACAATGGAGCATAATTAAAGAAGTCGTAATTAGAAGCATTATGAGTTATATTTGTTAGAGATATTAAAACTTAAAAATTAAGATAGTGGTGCAAGTGGTTTGCTTCCTCAGTTACCAGTCGTAGATCCTTGGTATAAATCCTGGAGAGAATATGGTTAATTTTTAATGTTTCCCGCTATTAAGAACATAACTGTCTCTATACTGTTACGGTTCTCTGTACTGTTTCTACGGGTTCATGGATTTGGAGTGATTGATGACAGCAATTGATGAAGAATCAAAACACAATTTATTCGTCAGTATTACACAGAACAGTTCGAACGAAGCGTTTCAGTCGTTGAAAAACGACGATAAACAGGCTGAAACAATCAGCAATCCAGCCTTCAGGCCGTCAGGCTATAACGGTGAAGACAGCTTCACGCAAAGCACTAAAGCACAGCTCCCGACTCGATCAATCGCTTTCGAGCTAATCTCTGAATTCAAGACACTACTACTGAAATCAGCATACTCAAGATACTCGTCATGATAAACTGCTACTCCGAATACAAGCAGGATATTTATAGATTTTGACCCGACTTCGAGAACATTCTGCAGAAAACCGGTAAAAATTTGTTCTAGAATGTTCTTGCTCCGTCTATAGCGTATTGTGAATTTTGTCGTCAAATGGGAGATTTCACTCCAAAGCTGAAAACCCTGCCTTTCCTTGCGAGTTTCTGGCAACCCTAAACCCTCTTTGCGGGAAGCTATCTTACCGCTGCCGGGCATTTTGTAACAATACATTGTTTCTAAATTTTTCATTAAGCCATTGGGCAAATAAAAGGTCGGATATGAACATTTGAGAATAGCAGTCCAATCTAAAGTCACACTGGAATGTTGCAATTATGTTAAAAAGATAGAAGGTTCTTCCATCAAACAATTTAAATCATTTAAACATTGCATGTGACGTCATTGTATGTCGAAAATGTTTCATTAATGTGAGCATTTTAAATAAATAGCTGCTGTTGGCAAATTTTTTATTTTGGGTTAGTGTAATTGACACGCTATGTAATTGATACGCTATATTAACTTCACGTTAATTCTTTTATTGATATTGAGAAAACATTATACTACATAAAATTTAAATTATGACGTTTGCGTATTAATCGGAAATGTCAAAAGTTTTTAATTCCTGGTTTGGCAATATAAAAATTATTTACGAATTGGTTGTTGCTTGGAAAGAATGAACTGATTTCAATCACACTGAAATGTTTCTGTACATTTGCTTTTCCGGGGTGTATAGAACTTAATTTTGCTGTGGGTGCAGCCTACTCATCTGGGGGCTAGTTTTTGAGAAATCTTATACAGACAGTGACCTTCCTCTTGTTTTTAAGGTCAAGTGTGGCAAGTTTCATAAAGATCAGAATTAAACTGTAGATTTGTAAAAAAGACAAACAAGCATATATTATTGTATATAGTATATAGATAGATGATTAGTCCAAAGGGGTTTTGTCCCTGAAGGACTATTATTTTCATTTTGCGATTTCGCGTTGAATCACTATAAATGTCCGTTTCACTTCTGAAACTGTTGCCAACAAATGTTAGAGTCCTGCATTATATTTGAAGAAATTAAATAATGAAAAATCTGCCTAAATGTATGTCTATTTCTCGCATTGTGATAAAACAACGGTACATAGGGACATCGAATTTTGAATGTAATCCTCCTACGAATATGGACATGTGGAAGACCAAATTTGAAATGTGGAATTTGTTTTATTATCGATTTCATATTTCGTAAAACTTTAACGAAATTGTGATTAACAAACTCGGGATTTCAAAACGAGCAATGGCAACACTCAACGGGGGGCGGGAACCTTTTTATCTCCAGCCGCGCGGAACTGTGTATCGGAAATTTTAAAGATATACTCATTTTAAAATTATTTTGCGACATTGCTATTGAACTGAATTTTATGGTTTTAAGTGCAAAGAACATGATATTTAATAAAAAAAGGTAACACAAAAAATGTTAAAAAAACGCCCTTTTAGACGTAATTTAAAATCTGAAAACTTTCAGATTTTTTTTGGGGCGGGTGTATTGTTCTTTATTAAATTATGATAATATTGTGAATTAATCAAGACTTATTTTTAAAGGAAATATTAGAAACTAGTAGCACTAACTACTGATACGCATTTAGATTTCACACTTCGTCTTAGTAATTTCATATATACGGTAAAGTATAGATATCATCTGTGAAACAAAAAATCGAGCTGTATTGTAAATTTAACATATAATTACTTAAAGACACATGTAAGGAACATTATAGTGACAAGTATATTTCATTTGTCACAGAACAATGTTTCGATCCATTTTCGAATACTAGCGGTACGGTTTATGAGTTTAGGTTCATTTTCGGATAGTGGAGAAATCTGCGAACCCTGACAACCTTCTATTCTCACCCTTCTAACCTCGTTGGATCAGAACAATTAAATATGCCTTTACATTTTTTTTCTGATTAGATGTCGTTAGAGCTAGGCAGTGGCAGCTTCTCATATGAATCAACTTCGCATATGCGAATCTAAACATTTTCGTAGTGTAAACGTTGTTTGGCACTTTCCCAAACAATCGCATCAGCTGGCCGTGAGAGGATCCGTTTAGCTGGCCCTGAAAAGGACGGCTGTTTTGAAAATTCTTGAGACCATAGGTTAAATCGAAAAGTACAGAATATATTTCGCACGTTTTCTTTCCTTCAATCTAAACGCTATTCTGTTGAGTGACTTGAAGTCTTTAGGTCCCAATCACATTATCTTTCGTCTACGCAGGACTTGACGTCGAAAGGGACAATTCTCAGAATCCGCACACTTCCAGGAAACCCATGTAGCTAGGTTACCATTTTCACTTACTACAAAGACTTGAACGCCAAACAGTAATCGATTATTGCTCAAATTGGAGATCACGTGAGGCTTCAGAAGTAGAACTTTTGTCTGAATGGTTGTCTCTACCCGGGACAGAGCTTCAGCCGAGACATTTTCGTTGAGGTTTGAAAGAATCTCGCGTAGCCGCATCATCTTAGCGTAGCTAGGCGAGACATTTACGGTGAAGTTTGAAAAAAATCCCACGTAACCGCAACATCGTTCCGTAGCTAGGCGGGATTTCGCTTTCTGTGGGGCTTCTCGTTTATCAGAAAAGTCCCGTCTAGCAGGGACTGTAACCATGTGTGAATAGAGAAACAACAGCCAAGGTTGCATTTGTGGTGGTCAAACAGTACAATTTTTTTTTTTTTTTCAAATAAAAGTGGAAACTGACCTTGATTGACGAGATTCACTGGACAAGGTATTCTAAGTTCCGGTGACTGGGGTTCCCTTTGGGGGATTTTTACCTCCCCTAAGCTGGGATTGCGCTTAAAACCGAGACTCGCCATAGAGCAGCTTGTTCCGGATCTTCAGAATCACAGCGGCGTCACCCCTCTCAGGCATTTGCAGCGTCCACCTGAAATGTGAAAAGAAAAGCATATTACAAAGATTTCGAAGTTTTGAAAATGTGACAACAAAGTACTTTTGTTGAAAAATATGTCGATATGTCACGGCATATGTTTTTGTATAAAAATGAAACGCTCTAATTCTTTTTTTAAAAGAATATCTTCTATATTACCAAATAAAGCGATTATTTTTTTCGCCGTAATCCAAGCTGTTTAACTTTTGGATAATACGCAAAATGATTGACCAAATCTGTATCTTCAGATCTTTGATTTATCTGTATCTTCAGATGTATAGATCTTTGATCAAATCTGTATCTTCAGATCTTTTGATTGTATCTTCAGATCATTTGATTATGAAGATTTTCAGATCAAAATCTGTATTTTTAGATTTATTTGGTAGTATAAATTAATTAAATCCATTTTCAGATTTTCTAGGGCGTTATTCGGGCTCATTCTTAATGAAAACAAAGGAAAAGTACGTAAGATTGGACTCCAAATTATCAAAATCTTGATTCTTTCTCCAAATTCCTGCCATGATAATTAATTTTACAACAATCCTTATTAATTTTCTAAAATTGCATCCTTGTGTGGCGTAAACTTTCTGCAGTATCAGCGAGTTTAAAACTACTGTGCTCTGATAAAGTTTTGGAGGGAGAAACATTAAAAATCAAATTAGCACCCCTGGCCCCCCCCGAAATTCATTTACAAGTCCTAACTGGTAATGAATAATTAGAGTACCATATAACATTAGAGGAATGTGCTATTCCTTGCATATAGGGGAATGTGATAATTCTTTACATTCTCTTCCATTTAAAGGGCATCTGGGGAGATGCACAAGACGCACTCGACAAATCCACGTAGTGACGAGTAATCATTCATCTTTAGTTCAGATGTCACTATAGAGATTATAAATAAGGCTTTTTTATAACGGAGAAATATGAAAGATCAACAGCGCCCTACACGAGTTTCCAACCAACGGTTTTTCAATTAATAGCTAGATGTGTTAACGATTTACATTATGAGGGCACACGCGGTGGATGATGATAACTCCTCGCAAGTGTAACAAAATTACTAGATTTCTCTTTTTATTAGGAGAGACAAGATATCAGTTCTCAACGCCCTTTGCCACAGCTAATAATTAATATATATATATATATATATATGTTATAATAAGTTGATAAGACATTGCAGAAATAAAACCAAGCTTCAAGTATCTGTTCAATAATTTATTTTTATGTTTACTTTCTATATTTTTTATAAGAAAGGACATATATCAAGCTTTCAACCTGAGCATTTCCACTCAAGTGCTCTTTTCTAAAGGCAGTAAAAATAAGTATTTCAACGAAGACTAAAAAAATATACTTTTCCTGTCTTCAGAAAGATATTCTGCTTTTACATGCATACGCAGCCAATTACTTTCAATCATAAGAGGCAGAGGAATATTTTTATTGGAAAAAACTGAAGTAGAATATGAAAACTTGAATAGTGCTCGCGTTAAGAATAACTTGCAATGCTGTTCGGTGATACATCTTTAATAAACCAAAGGAATGGAAAAGAAATAATGTTTAAAAGGCTCACGATGAAAGAGTAGTTTGATTATTGCGAATTCGAGTGAAATGTGAATTAAAATAAATTAACACTGAAGTGAAAATAATTAAATTGAAAAACGTTATTGAAAAGTCTTTGCAATCGTTAATTAACCAATTTACGATAGCTATTTTTCGAAAAGTATGTTTTAAAGGTAATAAAATAGAATACCTGTTTTTATAAACAATAAGATATAAGAAAAATTTAAGCTAAATTTATGCTGTGATATATTTTTTCGCTACTTTTTTATTATTACTGTCCCCGTTATTTTTAAATGTTGGCGAGATTACCGATAAATCGCCAAAGGATGTCCGGCCGGCACGGGAAAAGCTTCGGTTTGGTTTATTTAATTAAGGCAAAGCACGCTAGAGCTACTTGCATAAGAAGAGAGATGCCTTCTTCGAGAACGTTCTAAGAGAAACTGGCTCGTATATACGATACACATGGGGTAAAACACGAAAAGCCTATGCACGCAGCCACTTTGTCAGAAATACCAGTGTTCAGCGACTTTATCCCTCGACCGCTTGTGGGCCTGGAAAAGCTCCGAGTAAGTACGTTAGGCTGCTTTCAGGCGGCGACGTAAATGCCACAGAGGCATAGTCACAAGTAATAAAATGCGGGAATTCCGTTCACACCTGCGACACAGGGTCTAAGCCGCATCCACTTAGACAAACTAAATTTGCGCATGCGTGGATGCGTCTACAGCTTTCTCGCTCTCTTTGCCCATTCAGGTTTCGTGCGCTCGCTCTGATTGGTCGACGCTTATTCCAAGTCAGCATAAGTTACAAACTTCGAACTTTATCCCAAGAGCCCTAAACAAGAATTTGTGACGTAGCAGAGAGTGGTTGCCTGGTAACGCAGCTCGGCTTAAGCCATTTACGCCTTTTACACTGTCGTCTGAACGTAGCTTTACCGTTGTATTTCTCTCATATTTCCTACAGTTTTCTTCAAAATGTGTTACTATTTTTTGATTAAAGAAGGAATGAGGAAGGTTATATACCATTCTTCCAAGAAAGAGGAGTTTTACCTGCATTAGAAAATAAGAAAATGCCCAGAGAACGAAACTATTTATGAACAAAAGCATATGGAGGAGTAATTGGAAAAGCTGCAAATAAAAAAAAAAATCCAAACGCTTCAACACCTTGGAACGAGAAAGTGCTTTTGATGCTGTATTAAATGTAATCGGGGATATATGGCAGTCGCAAACTCCCTGCAAGAAGTAAAATTTTTTGCTATGTAAGTTTTAACTTTTTCTTAAGACTTGGCGATATCATTAGCGCCGTTTAAAAAATTAGAGACGTAAAAATATGAAAGAATTATTTTCCTTTTTTTTGAGACACTAGGCAAAAATGCATTTTTTATATTCTGACAAAATGGAAGTAATCAGTATAATCTCTATTTCAGATTTGAACAAAACTTTATCAAAATATTATATTTTGTATATTTATTAATAACTGTTTCACAGCGAAGTCACCCGAAACGCCTGTGCATTCGGCATATCGCCCGAACGCCTGCGTTCCTATCTACCTGATTATTTCCTACATCACGTTAGTGCACGGATTATTGGTTTCGGAGTTGTTAAACGAAATGCCAGTCATTCTTTTGTACCGAAACAATTTTGAAGCTCTCTTATTTGAATGCATCTATTCTGTCCTCTGTATAACGTCGACGTTTAGTTACTGATGCCTGCAGCTGAAATCCTGTCCTAAAGTGAAATTGCATACAATGAGTGAAACAGCACAAAGATCCCCAATAAAGAAGTAATCGCTTAAGTAGGTTATTATTTACGACGTAGCATTCTACGTGGCCTGGGGGAAAGGAAATACATTCCAACAAAAATTTGTATACACGATCGTTTAAGATGTTTAAGAGAAACAGATTTTGGCTTTTGCGGATGCGAAAGAGTTAAAAAACGCAATCCGCAATTATTATATAAATTCATATCTGCATAAATTATTTTGACTGTTTACTTATATGAATTTACTATGTGATTATGATATTATGATTATACTAAGTGAATATGCAATTATAATATAAAAGTTAAATTTATATGAACCTGAATTGTTTTGACTGATTATTTACATAAACTTACTATGTGAATATGATATTATGTTCTTCTACTTATGATAGTGATGAGAATCGTCATCATCGTAAAGTTTTATGATTTCTTATATTAGAAGAAAATATCGCATTATCCTGCGCTTGCTCTCGTGCTGTAAGTAGAAGCAGGTACATCTAGCACTGTAAGATCTGTTGTTCGATATTCCAGTGAGGGCATTTTCACTCTCCAGAAACTTTTTTCTCTTTCTTCTTCCAAAATTGTCACTTTTCGCTCTCCAAAAACTCTAAATAAGTTTACAGTAGTGCCTTAGCTAAAATCTAGTGGATGAGAATTCATAACCACTTAGATTTGGTCGACTGGGTTTTGTGCCTCATCTCATTCGCCCTTTAAATGGGGAGAGTAAAAAGAATTATCGTGTTTTCGCATGTATGTGATAAGATATCCAGCTAGCCCTGGAAAATGCGCGATTCGAATTTATACAAGGACATACTTCCTTTCTTCCCAAAATTTCTATATGTTTCTACCATATAAGCATAGATTATTATGAATGCATTTATGTAAGTATAAATTACAGAATTCGAACTACTATTTATTTGAAACTTTTTAAGGTTTTGTAGCTTCTCATTATGTGAATTTATCTTTCTGAAATAAATATTTTTCTCGATAGAATTTTTTTTATTCTATCGAGAAAAATAGCCTTACAGGAAGACTCAATTCATATTAAAAGAAAACTTATTCGGAATTCTTACAACTTAACTACTATGTTAGAATCATGTTCCAGATGTATTTGCATTACTCTCATCCCTCACTTACGCCATAAGTTACATCTAAGAAAATGAAAATACCTTCAAGGAAGCTCAATATTTACTTAAGGAAAATAATGTAACAAGTGCGAAGAAAGTAGAAAGTAAGGTACGAGTTTTAACAACAAAGAACTTTAACCTTGAATAAAGTTCATAGGAGTGTTGACACACGAGAAAATATTCAGCATAAAGCATTATTTTAGAGTGAATTCATTTTCTAGTTTAGTTCTTAACGAACTAAGAAATAAGAATTCATAACACATTTTTCCGAGAAAACACTATACATATAATTAATAAGTATTGAATATATGTATTTTGTTTTTGAAAGATCTCTTCAGTACTTGGTGCACTTAACCACTTTACTTCCTTGTACGAAGTAAAGGAAGTATCGTAATCACAAAAAGTTCTGGGTACCATATCCCAACAAAAAATATCCATTTTGAGCGCTATCGAATGCAGTTTAACGATGTTTCTGCCTGACATCTGTACGTAGCCACAGAATAAAGGACTCTTTTTTTTTCAAAAACGAATTATAAAACTGATTTAAAATGGATTTAGAAGAGATTTTTTTCGTGGCATCTCTACGTACACGTACGTCTGCATGAATATATCTCCCGTAATATCATCGAATACCATATCGTTCAGATGGGGATCACGTGAACTTTCAGAAGCATAACTTTTGTCTGATTGGTTGATCTCTAACCGGGACAGAGCTCCATCCGAAACATTTTCGGCGCGACGTTTAAAAAAATCCCGCGCAGCCGGTACATCGTTTCTGTAGCTAGGCGAGACTACGCATCCAGGGGGGCCGTTAAAACCAGTGCTACCAGAATCTCGTTTCTCAGAAAATTTCCATCTAGCAGGAACCGTCGCTAGATGTGATAACCTCTTTAGCGCGATTTATGAAACCGTCGATCGCGAGCTACTGGTTTGGCGTTCGCTGCACTAGAGTGTTCCTAGCCAAAACACAATTGGATGAAAGCTATGTCCGGCCTAGCTATGGAATGCTTTCTGAAATAGAACCAAAGATGTTTCATTTGAAGCACTTTCCCTGGTACCATTTCTCTGAAGAACTGGTTTTCATGTAAGTAAAAATATCGGGAACGGTTTCTTTTGACGCGCTGAGGGTAGCTGGTGGATGTGATGCCACTTCTGAGCAATGGCCTTGAAAAAGTATATATTTTAAACATTTGAACGCATTTTTGTTTTCTCGATGAAAATATTTCGACGAAGTCATTTAAAAACAGAAAACAAGACGAACAAATGAAGATGGAAAAAGAAAAAACTTCGCAGTGTTAAAACAATAAGGTAAAAGACAAATGAAAAAACATTTTGTACTTTCAAAGGACCGTTTTGAAAAACGTATGGAAAAGTATACAAATTGTAAAGCTTCACAGGAATATGTACTTTACAGCTTAAGAAAACCAAAATCTTTCAAAAATATATTTTTGCGAACATTTCAAATTTTTATGGCAGTATTTTGTACGAGAATGTTTTAAAAACTATGAGAGATTACTGTTTTCGCTTCCTCTTCCCTGATGTTTTGTATGGCGATGTCTTCCATCGCTTCGTTTTATCCCAGACGATTTTAGCGGACGCATTATTTCACCCCTAGTTTAACCGCATTTGCATGTTTTCTTAGAATTACTTTTATTTAAAACACATTTCTTTGTTTTCTTCAAACTCTACAAGTAACTTTCAAGATATCAATATTTGCGAAAACAAATATTAGTTATTTATGGAACAAATGAACGCAGTAAAATTAAGTAATTAGAGAACAATAGGAATGGCTTTGAAAAGTATCGCTGCTTTATAATTTCAGCTACGATACAAGTGTATGAAAATTTGAAAATACTTTTGTAAAAAATACGAAATATTTTACAGATGTAAAGTATCGACATTGTATTGAAACTGACAACAAAGACGGTCTTAATCTACTAAATCGTTCCTAACAATGTTCCCTCGCACGAACACTTCTACAAAGAGTGCAGAAGAAGAAAACTTAGATTTATTGTTACTTGCTGCGGGTTAGAAAAGATCTTAAATGATTGGGGCAAGCGAGCAGCAAGACTTGAAATTTTGTGATCAATATTGGCTCATACTGCAAAATAAACATCTATAAATAACCCGAAAAGGGGATAAAAAGCACATAGATAAGTCTCCTTAACACAAAAGGAATAATACAGATCATCAAAATCACTCGCGGAGCAAAGTTTAAAGCAGCTCAAATTAATGCTCCAGTAACAGATCACGTGTGAAATAGGCCTATGGTTTTGAAATATGCGAATTGACTGACTGACTGTTGCTCAAAGCCTCCCATTTACAAGGTTGCTCAAAAGAAACAAGACGTCTGAAAGCTTTAAAAAAAAATATAAAAAAATTTGAAAGCTTTTAGATTCTATATTACGCCTGAAACGTTTTACGTTAACGTTTAACGTTTTGTGCCTTACGCCTTTATATATTAAATACCACGTTCTTCGCACTTAAAGCATAAAATGCAATTCAACAGCAATATCGCAAAAGAATTAAAAAAGAGCGTATCTTTAGAATCTCCGATGCACAGTACCGCGCGCTGGAGATTCATACATGCAGATTCTTTATTATTTAACTTTTTTAAATATAATGCAGGACTCTAATATTTGGTGGCAACAATTTGAAACGTCAAGTGAAACACCGTTTATAGTGAACGAACGCAAAATGCCAAAACTAAATTAATAGCCCTTCTAGGCAAATTGCCCCTTTGGGCTAAAAAATATCCGACAGTTTTAAGATTTTATACCACGTCCAAAGGGACATTTTTTAAAGTTTTGTGTGTTACCCTTATTTATTAAATATAATTTTCTTCTCTCTTAAAACACTAAAAATTCAATTCAGCAACAATACCATAAAATATTTAAGAACAGCCTATCTTTGGAAATTCCGACAGATAGTCTTGCACGCTGGAGATAATTTTTTCTTTTTTCGTACAGTGTTGCTATTCCTCGCTTTAAAATCGTTGAGTTTGTTAATAAAAAAATCGTTTGTTAATAAAAAATCGTTTGTTAATAAAAAAATCGTTTTACACAATTTGAAATATACAATAAAATATTTTAAAACCACATATCTATATAATTTCCGATAGACAGCCTCTGCATGCAGACATTCCTCTCTTAGTCAGAAATGCTGGAGATAAAAATATTCTTCCCCCTACAACGTTAAAGGCTTCTGGCTTTTGAGTTTGTTAATCAAAAATTCGTCAAAGTTTTAAAAATATGAATTACACAATAAACCAAATTGGAAATTCAAAATTCGGGCTTCCAATTGGCCATCTTCGTGTGCAGGACTACGTTATTCAAAATCTGATGACTGTAGGTACCGTTGTTTTTCACAATGCGAAAAACATGCATACATCCATGCATTATTTAATTTCTTTAGATATACAGGGCGATAATATATGGTGGCAATAATTTGAAAGGCGATTCAAACTTTTACAGTCATTCTATGCGGAATGAACCCCGTTTTGAGACTAATAGCTCTTCTGGTCTAACGCTCATTTGGGCTTAAAAATATAAATAAATAAAAAATAAATAAAACGAAACTTAAAGGTTTCGGATTTTAACAGACGCCTAATAGGGTTTGTTAAGGTTTTCTTATGCTCTGGCTAAGCTCGTAGTCTACCACTCACTCCTAATAACTCATTTCTTTTTGTCTTTTTAGCTTTATTATTAAGCGAGACTTCTTTCGGATTTACGCTACATAAAATTCAGCTGCAAAATTATAAAAATTTCAAACGCAGCACAGCAGTATACGTTTATAAATTCCGATGCAGCGTTAAGTGTTGGCATAAACGTTTCAGTTCTTTCCAGCTTTTCTCAGTTCATCATATCAGTGTTCAGTTTTCTTACTAAAATATCTTTACGAAACTTTTTTTGTCTTTTATTATTAGCGTTTTATGTGTGTACAGTATTCATTAAATATCACGTTCTTGGCGCTTCCACACTATGAAATTCGAATAAAGAGCAAAATCAAAAATGTTTAAAAACAGCATATCTTTAGAGTTTCCAATGGACAGTCTCGCGCGCTGGAGTTGAAAATGTTTTCAATCGTACATTGTCGCTACTGCTCGCTTTGAAATCATCGAATTTCTTAATTAGGAATTTGTTTACATAAGAAATCCCAAATTCGGGCTTCTAGTTGCCCGTATTCGAGTGGAGGGCTACGTTATTCAAAGTTTGATGGCTTTGGGTACCATTGTTTTTCACATCGCGAGAAACATGCATTTATTTAATTTTTTTTTAATTGTAATACAGAGCGATAATATTTTGCGGCAACAGTCTGAAACGTGATATGCCGTTTTTAGTGATTCGACGCAAAATGCCGTTCAGAGAATAATATCCCTTTCGGGATTAACGTTCTTTTGTGTTAAAAATCACTTCTATATAGAAGTGGTTTCGAATGACACGTTTTCGAAGGCTTATATAGGTCTTGTCTAAGAACTGCGAAACGTAATTAATTTGTGATAAAAATCTTCACTAATGTCAGCAGGGGGGATCTAACCATACCTTCGATTCCATCTTATTTACAAGTCAAACTTGGAAGATAAGCAACAGAATACAGACAAATAAACTTACAAAATGATGAGAAATACAAAGTATTATAATGCAGGAAATAAACGTAAATTATTCTACAAAATTTATTAACTAAAAAGACTTAATAAAACACTATGAACACCTATAAGATTCACCTATAAGAATTTTAAATACAAATATTAACAAAACAATGTTCTATTTTACGTAAAAAGTTGCTTTATTCGTAACTCAGAAATTTTTCGCAGTCAAAATGTTTTAGTGTTTGCTAAGAAATTCATGAAATGTTTTACGAATAAATCCGATTTCAAGTTTCCTTTTGAGCTACATAGAAACCTAGAGTTTTTATGCCTAGTTTCTTTTTAGAAATGGATAGTTTACAAATGCATTTTATTTTTAGTCACAGAGTTGAATGAAGCTTTACGTGAATAAATTTTATTGAATGCCATTGCAAGGAATAGCATCCCAGAGAGAAAACGGCATTATATAGGTAGGTATGCCATTCCTATGAAAATGGAAAATATATGAATATTTTATGAACACTAAATATTTTATTGTATGTCTATTTATGGCTTTTTTCTTACTCACTGTGAACTTCTTTTCATCTATTTTACAAGTAACTGCTTCAAATTCCTCTTCCCCTCTCAATTCAATTGGTTTTTGTCATATTTCTTTCCCAAAATCAGCAAATTTAATGAAGAAATTAATATGCTACCTTGACTAATAGTATATTAGGTTTACCAGTTAAGATTGTTCTCAGATTTTCTTCATATAGTGGAATTTTTTTAGAGCATTTTAATGCCAAAATGTAACATCTGATAATGCCGTATCTTTATTGAAACACATAATCATTAAAAAATTAATAAAATTAGAGTTTAAAGGCATGAACATGGAAGCTCTATATTGATTTCATTTTAGCCTTTGAAATAATATTAGCGGTTGTTAATGTAATAAATGCAAGCAATTACACGATACATTTTATGTTACAAATGAACATATACTAATCAATTTCCTATGCAATGAAAATGCTTGCATTTTTCTAACCCATATAACGACATAACATCGGCATAGGACTGATATGTATAGGTACAAGTAGGTAAGAAACCAGAACTTAACCGGTCGTACAGGTACAATCCCAACGCATTAACAGCGCATCTCCGCCCGCAATTTTGATAGAGAACACCAAGAGGAGTCCAGCCTCTCTTTCTTAACACCAAATTACATGAGTGGACTTTTGGCTCGAAATTATTTTAAGTGATCCTATGTGACACAGACACTGTACGCTTAAGTTTCGTTCAGACGGTGGCTTTAATGTAAGCGATTTACGCAGAGCTTCGTTGCTAAGCAACCAGGGCTTGCTACTTCATAAAAACTGGCTTAAGGATTTTACCTGAAAGTTCCGACTTTTTCAAATTTAAGAGAAGTTCGTCACAGCGAAGCAAACATCAGTCGATGATTTCGCAACTTCCTTTTCCCATATTGGCTATGGCTTAAACACTGCAAAACAGGTGTAAATGGACTTAATGCTTTTCATAATATTAACCACAAACCACTTTATGACGATAAAACCACGAAGCTTTATAAACATCCATGCCTGTTTCGTGATTGTAACCCAGGTCCATCGGTACGACGGCCTGCATTCCGAATCACTACAGCAATTAGGGCGTAGTAAAAGAATCGATACAGGTAAAAGACTGACACGGCATAAAATCGACTTCGGATCAGTACAGCGCAGAGAAGACACTATCATACAAATAAGAGTGTCATAGCGTAGGCAAACCTTTAAGTCTAATCAAGAAGGAAATAATGTTATTGTTATTTTCTCCAGTACAAACTGCAGAGGATTGACATAGACGTAGGATAAATACTTGCATAAAAACAGATACTGACCTGTAGAGGATCGAAACCGCTTTTCCAGCTGCAGTTTCGATCCTATGCTGCCAGAGAAGCTGTTGATCCTATGCAGTTCCAATCCTGTGTCTCATTCTCAAAGAAAATTAGGCTACTCTTTCACGGAATTGAATTCGGGGTGTACAAATTTTGACTGCGCCCTGAAGGCATAGTGGTTAGGGGAGGTAAACCGCTGAGTTGGCTTCTGACCCAGGTATAGATATATCCATGCAGAATTGGTTACCAACTCGGCGGGAGTCAACCACTAGCTACCAGGCTGCAGCCCTGGACAGCCCCGGGGAAGCCTGACTGCGATACCAAGGGGCACGGGTTCGAATCCCGGAGAAGGCATGGATGTAAAGTTGTCTGTCCCTTCATAGGAGATAACGGTGGCCGCCTATTAGATTGCCCCCACAATAAAATGGCCACCACTTCTGGGCTTAGAAGTGGATAATGCCGCTAGAGGCAAGTGCCGCCCGCCATTACGGGGGAAAGAAAACTGTCAAGATGGGAGGAATGGCTTAGCTTTTATATTTCCCTCCCGTCAATAAACCAAATTATGGTCTAGTGACGAATTATAATTCACCGCATCAGTTTCCGTTGCAATTTAAGACACGAGAGAAATTTACGAACGAGGAATCAAAGGAAAAGAACCCGTGCTCTTGTCGTCATTGAACGCTGGGTTTTGATATTAATCGATCAATCTACTGATCTTTGCAACAGTAGCACATGCCTGATAGGCTTCATTCTTTACAGATTCCGCTTGCATGGAAAATGGAATCATATATAAATTCAATCGTATATTGTGTATTCAATTTCAATAAAAATAAGGAATTTTCGTTTAGAAAAGAACTCAAAGAACTAAAATTTTTAATTAAAAGTACAATTTAGTATAGGCAAGTAAGCTGAATAAATGAAAAATTATGTTCTTTTAGAAATGATTTTCATTCCTCGTTTAATACTCTATTTCAGGGGCGGACCAGTGGCAGAGCAGTCGATAAAGTGCCGAAGGACCTGGGTTCGTATTCTGGGAAAGGCACGGATATTTGAAAATGTATAGTGTCTGTGTGGCCTAGGGGTACTCTAAACATGCGGCGAGCCGAAAGTCTTCTCGAGAGATTGTGGGTAGAGGAGTGGCAGACACTAAAACTCGTCCCACCGGGAGGCTCTCAATCAAAATTGGGGCAGAACTGAGCTAAATCGCAATGTCACTTGTAAGATGCTCAAGGTTGTTGCTAACGGCAGGCGTAAACTTGTGCTTCTTGCCACAAGAAATTTTCTAGGCTTGGGATGTGTGTGGTTCAGAGAAGTAAGCATTAGCAACAACAACAACAGTTTGGGGTTTTTTCCATGTATATAACGTGTATGCGAGCCAGCTTCCCTTAGAAATTCCTTCACGAAGACATTCCTCTTCTTAGGCAGATAGCCCTCGAGGTTTTGCAATAATCACATAAAACAACAATAATATATTTCAAGAAAATATATTCATTAAGCGTACTGTTAATGTTTTACTCAAATAAATGTCTTGGTTTTTCAAGCACAGATAGTGATTTCGTTTTACGAAGTTATTTGAAATTCAGCTGGCTGTTACTCATGTTTAAATTTTTCATTGCTTTAAGCAACTGAAAGAAATAATAATATACCTTGTATTTTTGAGAAGCTATTAAATGAATTAAGATGAAGGAATCTGACGTATTTTCTAGCTCATAACAATTATATTTACAGGTTTGTCTCCTTTAACTCGGTGCCATATCGATCGGCCACGAAACAATGCGTAGGTGCTACTGCCGCTATGCATACGCTTCCTGTATGCGGAGAAGCTTCCTGTACGCGGAGAAGTTGAGTTCAGTGGTAGTTTTTTTAGTTTAGAGATTAGCTAGAGTGCGACCGAATCGAGTCGGGAGCTGCACTTTGGTGCTTTGCCGTGAAGCTGTCTTCACCGTTCTAGCCTGAAGGCCGCGTTGCAGATTGTTTCGGCGTGTTTATCGCAATTTTTTGACGACTGTAAACGTGTGTTTGTAACTCTCCTGTGTAATACTGGTGAATAATTTGCGTTGATTCTTTATCAAGTGTTATCGTCAATTACTCCAAATCTTCGAAGTACGCAAACTCACGCGAATCCAATATTATTGGTAAATTATTTTCTTAACTTGTTTTAATATGAAATTCTTTGAGAAAGATTCGCCAAATAATTGATTGCACTAATAATCAATAAGAATTAGAATTGAAAAAAAAAAAAAAAGATTTTTTAAAAGCGGTATAATATATATGTTGATAACCATAGAATTCTTCAATAAAAAAATTTTAACAAAAAAGATTAAACAGTCGATATTTGAGCTAACATCAGCACCACCAACATATATTGAGAAGAATAGTTATACCATAAAATATGCGTGTATTGTTATGACAACGTGAGTGAGGGCATAATATATGCATTGATTTCGTAAATCTTTATAAATATAAAACTCTTACAAGCTATTAAACAAATGAAGAAATAAATCAAAAATTTAGCCTTCGAGGTGCACATAGTCGGGCTTAGGACTACATGTGTTCAAAATTTAGTGGTTCTAGGTGCTACTGTGTTTCTAAAGTAAACGAACTCAGACACTCACTGATAAATTCTTTATTTTACATTATCAATCAGAGATTATATCAGAGCTATGACTTACTTATGTGAGCTTAGTGTATATTTTATTGATCACAAAGAGACAGAGTTAGAAAAAATAAATCACCTCTTTCGGGTGTTAAAAGTTTAATCCGTGAATAGATTTACCAACAATATCCCGCTATTGCCTCGTCACAAATTTCGGAGATTCCCCATCCAGCACATGTGCTAAGGAAGCGTGGTTGGTGGAGCATCCCTCGTACTGATGTTAATATCCCTAAAACCGTTCACCTCTTTGGGATCGCCGAAAACTTCTCTAATAAAGAAGAACTGCGTTAGTGGCCTCAAAGCCTTATTTATTAAACTCGCGTTTCCTCGCCTAAACCCTAAAAGCCTGCTCTGGGTGCTGTGGATTTGAGCCGTCTATAAATAAATAAATAAGGTGCGAGCACTCTTGTAGGGTGATGCGTGTACGGGAAGAAAAAAGGGCCTCGAATTAAATTAGTTCGTGTAGCCCTCTTAAATAATTTCCGCTGGATAAGGCTCTTTGTGTAAATTATGGTGCCAGGGTTGTCATGTTAAACATCTCACAATGCCGTCGCTCTTTTTTCAGAGCTGAATAGAAACATTTCGGGGGAAAATTGGCTCGCGTTAGAAAGAATAAAAGTATATGTGCACAATTTATAGAGCCTTGCTAACACTAAAAAGGAATGGAAGGAAATATTAAAAATTCGAAAGCAAGTTATCTTAGACTACAAGTTCCAGAACAACACTCTGCTGTGTAATTCAGTGTTCTAAAAACTGCTGTCAAAGTTTTTGAAGTTGAAATTTGTTTTTGAAAAAAATAAAAAAAACTTGAAAGAAGAAGGTAAAGATTATTAATCCTTTGGGATCATTTTCAAATATTATAGTTTTATTTATAATTTATTATTCATTATTAGTCCAAAGAGGAAATTTGTCCAGAAGGACTATTAATTTCGTTTTGACATTTTGCGTCGATTCACGATAAGCGTTGTTTCACTTTTCAAATTGTTGTCACCGAATATTATCACCCTGTCTTATATTTAAAGAAATTAAGTAATGAAGAATATGCATAAATGTATGTACGTTTCTTGCATTGTGATAAAACAATGGTATCTAGAGCCATCCAATTTTGAATAACGTAATCTTCCACCGAATATGGGGAACTGGAGGAACTAATTTGGAATTTGAAATTCGTGTTATTATCGATTTCGTATTTTGTAACACGTTAGCGAATTTTTCATTAACAAACTCATCCATTTAAAAGCGAGCAATGGCAACACTCATCGGAGGGGGAAAAAAAAAAATTATCTCCAGCGCGCGAGACTGTGTATCAGAAAATCTGAAGATATACTCATTTTAAAATTATTTTGCGATATTGCTGTTGAATTCAATTTTATGATTTAAATGCGAAGAACATGATATTTAATAAATAAAAGTAATCCACAAAACGTTAAAAAAACGCCCCTTTGTACGTAACGTAAAATCTGAAAGCTTTCAGTTTTATTTTATTTTTTCTTATTATTAATATTCATTATTTATTATTCATTCTTTATTATTTATCATTTACTATTGATATTTAATTTATATTATATTCTTAGTTGTTAATCATGTAACATTTGATGTAGAAGTTATGGATGCAAAATTCATTCAAAACTATCATATAGAGATTCTAGGTGCCCATATTAGGGTGAAGGACTACTTTATTCAAAAGTGGATGGCTCTATGTACCGTTGTTTTTCCACAATGCGAGAAACATACATACATTCATGCAGATTCTTCATTATATAATTTCTTAAAGTATAATTGAGGTCGATAACATTTGGTGGCAACAATTTGAAAAGTGATATTTGTAGTGTTTCAATGCAAAAGAAGCAGAGAACGAGTGCGACGTGTTGAATATGAAAGCTTATTTGAGAATAATTTGGTTATTATTTAGCTGTTATTCTATTGGCTAACGTTCACTGTCTGAAATTATTATTGTTTGAAATCTTATGTAAGTCTTTGCGTTATTAGCGTTACGTAAAAATCATGTGATAACGATTTAATTTGAAATGATATAGTTTAGAGATGTTTATGATAAGCAAATACTACGTTTGGAACACAAAGGGGAAGGAGATAAAATAGAGACTTAAAGGGCTATTGCAAATTAGAGTTAAAATTTCGATTTACATGTTATTTTGTCTTACTTGTTTGTATGTACTGCTAAGGTTCACTATAATTTGTTTATACGTATTTTTAAATTTCATCCATCATTTCATAATCTATAAAGGTTTTGCTTAATTACTACTATTCGCAAACAGAATTGCAATTTATTAGCCCGAAGGGGCGTTAGACCCAAAGTGCTATTAGTCTCAGAACGGCATTTTACGTCGTTTCACTTTCTGAGTTGATTCACTTTTCAAACTGATGCCACCAATATTATCGGTACGTATTATAATTAAACAAACTAAATAATGAATAATCTGTACGAGTTTTCCTCGTATTGTGATAACAACGGTATCTAGAGCTATCCAATTTTGAATAACGTAGTCCTCCAACCGAACATTTCACGAAGACCGAATTTTTAATTTCAAATTTATTTTACGAGATTATCCGCTTTAGATTTTGTGAAACTTTAACGAATTTTTGATTAACAAACTTAACGATTTCAAAGCGAGCAAAGGCAACACTGTAGGGGGGGAACAAAACATTTTTAACTCCAGCGCGCGAGATTGCGTATCGGAAATTCTAAAGATGTGCTGTTTTTAAAAATTTTGTGATATTGCTGTTTAATTGAATTTTTATGTGGTTTAAGTGCGAAGAAAATAATATTTAATAAATAAAGATGACTACAAAACGTTAAAATAACGCTCTTTTGGGCCTAATATAAAATCTGAAACCTTTCAAATTTTCTTTTTTTTCTTTTCTCTCTCTCTTTTCTTTAAATTTTCCACTTTATCTTGCATTATACCTATTTATCTTCATATAATGAACAAATATTTAATAATTACAATAGTTTTAATTCACACAAAAATACCAAAATCAATATTCATAAAAGACCACAACACCCATCAATGTATTTAAAGGCTTATTATTTTGATGAGTTTATCTAAGTTCACTAAAAATAGGAGCTTATCAGAGAACAGAAAGAGAGCTTTGATAAACGTTATAATCATCAGAGAAATAAGAATAGAAAAAAGTAAACGAAATGCATTTTTCCAAATTCTATTTCCTGGAAGCGAGATTGGAATGCAACCCACAGATCCATCATCTGAAAAGCCATTTCATTATTAGCTTGAAGAAAAAGCCGCATTATCGGCAGGATTCATCAAGAGTAAATAACTTTAAAACACGCTTGTTAAATAAAAGTTGTAAAAATATCCAAACAGCCAAGCTGGAAGTCGCCATTTTAGACCATACTCTAATGAAATATCTGGCATGCAATATTTTCTGTAATTGTACTATTGACTGTAACGTTAAATTGTTTAAAATATTAGAAGTACTTTGATGTTTGAATGAAGACTAAACAATTCTGCATCGAAATATATAATATAAGATAATATAAAATTTTTTTATCATTTACAAACTAGATGCATTTTAAATTATATCAAACACAAAAAAGTGCTAAAAATTTACACTATTAAGAAGATAAATTACTCATATTACTCGTGTTAAAAGGATTAAAGATTTATAGTATTAAAAGACATGTATTGCATTAAGAGCTCTTAATTTGTTAAGTACTTATATTTTGAAGTCAAACTAAAAATCATATGTCATAAATTACAGTGAAACACTTTAGGGCAGTCTGCCCAAGTGAAGGTATCTTCGTGGAGGACTTTCTGGGGAAAACTGCTTAATATTTATTTCACGTACGAAGAAGGCTACTAAGATATCTATGCAGGCAATGCGTTCCGAGGGATTTTATGTCATTGGAATAGCAGGATAACTGAAAATGGCTATTTACTGAATAGCGTGGAAAGAGAGATTTTCCGTTATCGTGCGATACCCAAACTTAGTGATCACGTGACTGCTAAGTTGCGTAATAGCGTGACATAAAGTAACTTGCTGGCCTCAAAATTCCCTAAATGTTCCTGTAAATATGTTTCTTACGTCATAAAGAGGTTAGCATACCCTGATATGTTAAACGTGGTTTATATGAAAGATATAAAAAAAGTCTAATAAATGTTAAGGGACACATTATTTTCTTACGTTTTAGAAAGAAATATAAATAATTGTGATAGTTTAGTAGAAAAATACATATATTAATAGTAAGTATTACGTTCCAAATGCATTCTCAGAAAATAGAATATTATGCGAAAAAGCATTGAACGAGAGCATTGTGATAACGATAATAAATCGGAATAGGAGAATAAGAGGCAATAAATAATAAAATCTTCTATAGCTTCTTTTTTTTTTCTGCTATAATGCAAAATAATTTTTTCTTTCTTTTTTCTTTTAGTCCAAAGGGGCTTTGTCCCTGAAGTACTATTGTTTTCGTTTTGCGATTTTACGTTGGTTCACTATAAATGTCCGTTTCATTTTTCAAACTGTTCCCACCAAATTGTACAGTCCTGCATTATATTTGAAGAAATTAAATAATGAAAAATCTGCATAAATGTATGCATGTTTCTCGCATTGTGATAAAACAACGGTACCTAGAGCCATCGAATTTTGAATGACGTAATCCTACTGCGAATATGGGCATGTGGAAGCCCAAATTTGAAATTAGGAATTTCTTTTATTATCGATTTCATATTTTGTAAAACTTTAACGAATTTTTTATTAACAAACTCAAGGATTTCAAAGCGAGCTATGGCAATGTTGTACAGAAAAAGGATTTTTATCTCTAGCGAGCGAGACTCTGTATCAGAAATTCTAAAGATATGCTCAATTTAAAACTATTTTGCGATATTGCTCTTGAACTGAATTTTATGGTTTAAGTGCAAAGACCGTGATAATTAATAAATAAAGGTAACAGACAAAGTGTATAAAAATGCCCCTTTAGACGTAATTTAAAATCTGAAACCTTTCATGTTTTTTTTCTTTCCTTCTCCCGATAATCTTTTAACAATTGTATTTCCGAAGCTTAGGATAAGTAACTCGTACAGATTATAACTTTCTGTAAGGATTCTTGAATAAATTATTGGCCATGGCTGTTTTAATTGGTGATCTACTCACAGTTTTGATGTCAAAATACAAGCTAATCAAAGAAACTGTGAAAGCCTGACAGTGCTTTATACGAAATCCACGGCAGTGCAAAGAACTACAGTAAAAAAAGTAATACACGTATGATAAATTTTGAAAGCACATGATCTCCAATATTCGCCCAAAATGTCCTATCAATGTTAGTGCGATATAAATTTTCTGAATCAGAAAAATCAATAATCTATTAAAATAAACAATGTCAAATATTTCTTATCGCTCCGAATTTTGTACATACACAGAGGATTTTTAGTACAATTATAGGCGAAATTGTATTTTTCTGTAAAATGTAACATGGTAAATCTAGAGAGACGAGGCTTGCCGAAAACGTTATGCTACAGAGGCAAGTCCATTTAACATGAGTAAATGGCTATCATGATAATTTGGCGAGATATTGTCAAGCTGACAACGGTTTTGGTGACTAAATTTTTTCCGACGACTTTGGGGAGATATCGCCAAAATTCACCAAATTTGGCGACCATTTCCCAAGTATCACGGTAGCTTCGTAACGACGTTGCAAACTGGTCGCGGATGTCGTTGCAAAAACGTTGCAATATGTCGTCTTTAAGACGTCCAGATGTTTTGTTGCCCAGATGTCCACTGTTTTGCAACCGTTGCAAAGACGTGCTTATTACGTGTTTGCAGATAAGGTTTATGTTAAATAGACGTCGTTATTGCGCCTTTCTCACGTTATATTTTGGTTGTGAAAGCATCGTATGACGACGTCTTAATGACACCTAAATGTTCGCAGAATTCAACCTTTTTGCAACAGTTGTGAAAACGTCGTTATGACGTCCTTGTGTTACATATTAACTTATGCAGAATAAAAAGCTTAATAATTAATGTATTTTTCTTCTTTTTTAGTTCTTATTTAGTTTAGTTATTTGAATATTTCTTATTTTCTCCGTTTTACCCCAAAAGTGTTGGTCTCTGTACTCTGTGAGTAATAAAGGGTAAAGTTAACCCTTCTTATTTGTGTTGTCTCTTCCACGCCCACACGAACATAAGTAAGCTCCCTGTTCCAATTCAGGATTACTAGACATTTCCAAAGCCATTTAGAAGGAATAGCAGTCCTGATAAGCGTACGCAATAAAAAAACATTTTTATCTCCAAAGCACGAGACTGTGTATTGGAAATTCTAAAGTTATGTTCATTTTAAAATTATTTTGCGATATTGGTGTTGAACTAAATTTTATGGTTTAAGTGCGAAGAACATGATATTTAATAAATAAAGATAACCCACGAAACGTTAAAAAGCGCCCCTAAAGCCGTTAAAAAGCGTAATGTAAAATCTGAAAGGTTTCAGATTTTTTATATATGTAAATTCTTGTAGAGAAGTAGTAGATGAACTGACTTGTTAAATCTATGTAAAAAGGCAAATATATCTTTATACTCAAGAACTTCGAGTCATTAATTCCCAATCACATTATGTTTCGGCTACGAGAGATTTGACGTCGAAAGGGACAATTCTCAGAACCCGCACAATTCCAAGAAACCCACGTAGCCAGGTTACCATTTTCACTTACTATAAAGACTTGAACGCCAAACACTAATCGATTATCGCTCAGATTGGGGATCACGTGAGGCTTCAGAAGCAGAACTTTCGTCTGATTGGTTATCTCTATACGGGACTGAAGTCCAGCCGAGACATTTTCGGTGAGGTTTGAAAAAATCCCACGTAGCCGCAACATTGTTTCCGTAGCTAGGCGGGACTTCGATTCAGGCGGGGCTCTTTTTTCTAGGAATCCTCCCGTTTAAACCAGTGCTACCAGAATCTCGTTTCTCAGAAAAGTCCCATCTAGCAAGGACTGTAGCCATGTATGATAATCTCTTAACATTTGAATATAAAAAAACACGGAAGCCTGCTTTTTAGAAAAGAGGATTTCTTGCATCACTAAGAAATATGCAGTGTTCATGAATCTTTACATTACAACACAAGCATCAGAATCTCAGACACAATTAATTCAAGTATAATTAAGTTTTCTTGTGTTCTACCTCACTAGTAACATAAGGTCAAGTGCACGAAATTTATGGTGACTTGGAGCTCAGATTTGTGTTTGCAGTCGGCATGAGCCTTGGACATTTTATAAAAGATATAGGACTTTGTCCACCTCCTTTCCAGCATTGAAGCAGATTTCCCCATAGCAAGGACCTCAGGATCTCCTACGGCTTCTTCTCTAAAACCAAGCCTCTCGACATAACATTCGACCCGTCAGTATTATAAGTACCCCCATACAGCAAAAACATTTCAAACACCTAAGCTTTCTCCGGGATTGGAACGCGGACGTAGCGTTTAAATAACATCGCTATAAATTGATAAAATTTATTGCTGAAATTTATTGCAATTTTCAAATTATAAATTGATAAAATTTATAGCTGTTACAGAAAAAAGTTGAACATATCTTGGAAGTGAAACCCATATACATATAATTGAGAAATCAAATAATAAATAATAAATCCGTCATATTCATTAAAATCTGCAAATCTCTTTATTAAAATAAACATGAGTTTATAATCAAATTGAGTTTAGAAATTTGAAAATTAAGATTATAAATTATTAGTCGCGCAGTATGCTACGAATATACAAGGTGTTCCAAAAATTTGGTTACAGTCTTTTAAGACAGATAGAGTACGCCTGGAAGACGAAAAATCACATAGCACTGAATGGTCGGTAACGCTTTCCTGTTGTGGCAGTAAAGACACAAAACACAAGAAACGAAGGACGGGAACAGGGTGAGGAAACGTGTTTATTATGCTTACTACAGCAGAAACCAAGAAATTAAAAAACAAAAACCAACAACAATATTCATCAAAGGATGAATTAAAGTTCACGGCATCGAAATTACCACCCCAGACAATGATGCAGGCCTCACATTTCTGGAGCATGGAAGATCTGGTGTTCTGTAAAATAGCTGGCGTGTTCCGGACTTCCCCAGCAGCTACCACGATGCGTGCAACAAGTTGCTAGGTACTGTTTAAAAGGGGTTTCGTACACCGGTGTCTTGACGTACTCCCAGGGAAAGTGGTCAGTGCAAGGGAGGTGTAGTGATCTTGCTGGCCAATGCACGGGAGCACTCCTGCCGATTCAATATTGCGGATACGTTGAGTTCAGGTGGAGACACACATCAAAGTTATTAACGTATGCAAAATTTAATATTTCCAACATTTTAATTGTATTGATCATAATAAACACGCTTTCTCACCCTTGTCCCGGCCACCCTTTCTTGTGTTTTGTGTTGCCACTACCGCGCCAGAAAAGCGTTTCGAGCCATGCATTGCTATGTGATTTTCCATCGTTTAGGTGTACTCTACCTTTCCTGAAAGTTCCCAACCGAATTAATAAAACATCCTGCATATTTATCTACACATATGAGATATAATATATATACTATATAATGCTGATGTTTTCCTGAAAAATAGTAGAAAAAGATTATACCGTTCTAAAATTTCTTGAGAAAAATATAAAGAAAAATTTCTAACATAAAAGAATTTTAAGATAATTAAAATATACAAAAACTTTTAAATTTAAAAACAAATTCTTAATGAAATGGTGTAGTTATACTGATAAAAATTAATTATGAAATCTGCATATAATTTATTTATATTTTAATGGTTCAGATCGACTTGTCACGGGGTAATCATATGAAACATTAAACATATCAACAAGTAAGGTGTAATGAAAAGACGATCCGTTCTGTTTGACGATTTGTGCCTAAAATCGAAAATTATAAAAATAAAAATAAAATAATTTTAAAAAAAACTGAAAGTTTTCCGATTTTATATTGCGCTCAAAGGGGAGTTTTTAAACATCTTTTGTGTTAGCTTGATTTATTAAATATTATGTTCGTAGCACTTTAACTATAATGTTCAGTTCAACAGCAATATCGCAAAATAATTTTAAAATGAGCATATCTTTAGAATTTCCCATGCATAGTCTATCCCGCTGGACATAAAAGTTTTTTTTTTTTGTTGTTCAGTGTTGCGATTGCTGGCTTTGAAATCGTTGAGTTTGCTAATCAAAAATTCGTTAAAGTTTTACAAAATAGGAAATAGATAATAAAACAAATTTCAAATTCGAGCTTCCAGATGCCTATATTCGGGTGGAAACGTACGTTATTCAAAATTGGTGGCTCTAAGTACCGTCGATTTATCACAATGCGAGAAACATACATACATTTATGCAGTTTCTTCACTATTTAATTTCTTTGCATATAATACAGGCCGATAATATTGGGTGATAACAATTTGAAAAGTGAATCAACGCAAAATGCGAAAATGAAACTAATAGCTTTTCTGCGCAATTACCCCTTTGGACTAATAAAAGAACAAATAAAACTAAAAGTCCTATACAAAAATATCTACAGCCTTACTCAAATAGCCAAGAGATCACATCAAACGCAATTTCATTGTTCGAAAACTAAAAAACAAAAATTACATTAACACAGTTACTGAAGTACCAGAGAACAATTAAAAGCTACATATAATGCAAAAACGAAAATTCTGGAACAATCACGTGTTTTATAAAATTAAAAATACAATGGCCAGTTAACCGTAAAACTTACAAATTTTTTACCTAATAAACTGGCCATTTTGGCAAAACCCAAGCAAAAGACTTTATTTTAGTCGAAAAAATATAATAAAAACTTTTTATATACTACATCGTAAAAGAGTAAAATAGATGGTATTATTCCCCAAAATTTAAAATAAATCAAAAAGGAAACGAACTCCTCACTAAATTTACTTGTATGAACTAAAAGAGCGTAATATTCAGATGGGGATAAAAAAAATGAAGCAGATATTTAGAATTCATCTGACAGCGTGGTTAGAACAGCGTTACCATTCCTATTTCTAATCATTCCATTATATACATATATAATTAGATAACTAAAGATATAGTTATCTAAGTATAGATATAATTAAAGATAGAGTGAAATATTCATAATAATAATTACTAGCGGCAAAAATAATTTACACGAAATTCCAATATTCAAAGCTAAGATTACAAATGCAAAAATTTATTAAGAAACGAATTTACATAGCTAAAAATAATTTAAAATTATGGAAAAAGGGAAGGCAAAAAATGTGGCAACATGAGTTACGTTGTTCGGTTTTGATTCAGGGAAGAAGCGTGTTCAGGAAGAATTCAGGGAAGAAGCGCAAATGACTACACTATTGAAAGTGTCTTATTTGTAAACATCATATTTACTGCAAACCTCTTAACGTTTCATTTAAAAAGTTTGTAAATAATATGGCTGATTTACTTTCATCTGTTTTGCAAGTCTTTGTGTATTAAAATTAAATTAGCATTGGTGAACTTATATTAGCACTAGTGAAAAATCTTTAATTTTTTTCATGTATAATCGGTGTTGGTGTTGGTGTATTTAATTATGGCAAAGCACACGTGGGCTATCTGCCTAAGGGGAGGGATGCCTTTCGTAGAGGACTTTCTAAGGAAAACTGGCTCGTATACACGTTACACATGGGGAAAACCACGAAAACGCCCATGCAGCCAGCCCGTTCGCGGGATTCGAACCTCGGACCGAACTACCAGTGTTCAGCGACTTTACCGCTCGGCCGCTGGTGGGCCCATGTATAATCGGAACTAGCATTCAGATAATGAAGGACAAAATCAAAGATTGAACGAAAAGTTCTTACTTTACAGAGTCATAACGTGTTTTGATGCTGGAAATGTGAAAAGTGAGCAATGCCCTCACCGGTACTCGAACCCTGGGTCTTTCGAATAAGCTTGGAGTATGCTTCCAATTATACGACGAAGGTATGATGAAAGGAGGGAGAAAATACTTTATATACTCCCCCCTTCTAAAGGGTGAATTAGAGTTAGGGGAACCAATCGCCAAACCCTGGTGGTGATGCATTATCGTTCACGACCTTTTGGTTCGGGCGCCACTGGTAGAGTCATTAGTCCTTTTAAAAAAGCAGAAGACGTGAGAAATAAGCAATGCCCTCGCCGGGACTCGAATCTGGACCTTTCGAATACTCGTCGATTGTGCTTCCAATTACATTATAAAGGCCTGCGGAATGGAGCTAGAAAATACCTTAACATACTAGGTTAGGTGGGTCGGGTTGCGCTCTCTTCTGGTACCTTAAAACTTACCATTCTGGAAAAAAGAATTTTCTTTGCCATCCATTGTTATATTTAAAGATCTTGATTTCGTCACAAATAAATATTAAACTAGGATATTGTTATATAATTTTGTCTTTGGCAGAGCAGAACCACAAATCAATCATTAAACCCCGACCCATGGGCGTTTTTTAATATTTTGGGTGTTACCTTTATTTACTAAATATCATGTTCTTCGCACTTAAATATCATGTTCTTCACACTCAGTTGAAGAGCAATATCGAAAAATAATTTTAAATTGAGCACATCTTTAGAATTTCCAATACGCTGTCTCACGCGTTGGAGATAAAAATATATATTCTGTACAACGTTGCCATTACTCGTTTTGAAATACTTGAGTTTGTTAATCAGAAATTCGCTAAATGTTTTACAAAATATGAAATCGATAATAAAACAAGTTCCAAATTTCAAATTTAGGCTTCCAGATGCCCATATTCGCAGAAGGATTACGTAATTCAAAATTGGATGGCTTTAGGTATCGTTGGGGCTCCTTCTTTCGGGTATCACGGGACCCCTTCTTTCGAGCTATGGGGACACTCGTGTTCAGGTGGGCTGAAGGGAGCCTCCAATTCTTACAAGTCTAAGTACCGCCGATTAATCACAATGCGAGAAACATACATACATTTATGCAGATTCTTCATTATTTAATTTATTCACATATAATACAGGGCGATAATATTTGGTGGCAACAGTTTGAAAAGTGATACAGGTTGTTAACGATTTCAACTGAAAATGCCAAAACAAAAACAAAACTCCCTCAGGGACAAAGCCCCTTTGGACTAAAACGAAATCTGAAAGCTTTCAGATTTTACGTAATTACTTTTTTTCGTAAGCTGAAAAATAGCAAAACGGATAAACAACTGCCATTAACAACATGTTTCAAAATCATTTAAAAAAAAAAATCTCGAAAAGAATTTATATAAAACAAATAAATAAAATAAATCTGAAAGTTTTCAGATCTTATATTACGCCCAAAGCTGCGTTTCTTTAGTCTTTCGTGTGTTGTCTTTATTTATTAGCTATCATGTTCTTCACACTTAAACTGTAAAATTCAATTCAACAGCAGTATCGCAAAATAATTTTAAAATGGGCATATCTTTAGAATTTTCGAAACATACTCTTGTGCACAGGAGATAAAAATGTTTTTTTCCCTGTACAGTGTTGCCATTGCTCGTTTTGAAATCGTTGAGTTTGCTAATCAAAAATTCTTTAAAGTTTTACAAAATATGGAATATATAATAAAACAAATTCCAAACTCGAGCTTCCAGATGCCCATATTCGTGTGGTAACATACGTTATTCAAAATTGGATGACTCTAGCCAACGTTGTTTTATCATAATCCGAGAAACATGCATACATACATTCATGCAGATTCTTCATATTTAATTTCTTTAAATATGATAGAGGGCTCTAATGTTTGGTGGCAACAATTTGAAAAGTGAAATAACGCTTTTTAGTGAATCCAAACAAAATGCGAAAAAAATTAATAGTCCTTCTGGGCAAATTGCCCCTTTGGACTAAAAATTAACATTTTAGATAAAATTTATATTGTAAAAATTTAAAATAAAAGTTACAGTTGTTGTTTAATTTGGATCAAAAGGGAATAAAAATGATTAAATCGAAGAATAATTATTTATTCATTGAAATAGAATACGGAATGAACAAAAATAAAGCATTGCATGCTTAAAAATTAATAAACAAAAAAAATAGAAATGTGCGTAAATACATACAATCACATTTCAAAGCTTTATGAATTTACGGTGCAAATAGCACATGATTGAAGTAAAATAATTCTATATCGTGTGTAGAAACTACTAGTTTAAGAGAATATATTTTGCGAAAAAATTTTAAAAGCTTTAATATTTTTATCACAGATCGATTTAAGAAATTCTGTAACACAAAATGTTTTTTGCCAAATCGATGGAGAACAAGACACTAAAATATCTAAAGTCGTTTTAAAATAAATGCTGAGTAGCAGCTAAAATAATTAAAATTTTTCTTAAAAACATAAATGTAACATTTCTTAACGATAAGTGATGGCGCAATAATTCTTTGATTTAAGTTCAGTAATCTTCTTAAGCAAAAATGGCGTCACACTTTTACCTTGCAGTTTGATGCATTCAAAATTGCCGTTCGATGCCACTAGATGGCGCACATCGATTTTGAATTACTCTCTCCTTTTCCAGCACTAACATATCGAAAATGATAAATGGAGCTGACCTTTTAATTGTCTTTGGAAAAGTTTATTTTTGCATTATTTAAGGAATAGCGCACGTGCGTACACATTTTGTTTTAGGATGCCGAGTTTGTGGGAATTTTGCGCAGGATCCTGCATTAGAAGACCATTCTTTAATTTTGAAATATAATGATGTTTCGGAGCACTGTCATTAGTATTTTGTAAATGAAGCAAGGTGCGGTAATGTGCCTCGAAATACTCCTAATGCATTTAACCTTGCTATGTGTAGACACGTATTATTATGAATGTTATTAGCCGACCACAATCGGGCTAATGTGGTCTGGATATAAAACAAGCTGTGGCTCATATGTTTGAAATAGCCAGATAAGGTGTATCGATCGCTGAACATGTTTTGTGGAGGCGTAAGGCTTGTTAATCAAAGCTAGGTGCATATACCTGGATGGGAGACCACCACAGCCGCGTCAGTGACCACACGCCATTCATCAACAGAAAGCGCAAAGGCGCAGATGCGACTGAGAATCGTTCGCATGCTGCAAAGAGAATTTATCACACTTTACTTGTATGATGGTGAGTGGATGCTGTTCCTGTTTAAATTCCTTCTACGTCTCTTCTAAGTTCTTTGGAATAAAGCACCAGTCTCAAAACTCGGATACACAAAAAATTACACAAAAATTCAGCCTTTACATTAATTTTATAGAAACTTTTCTAGATAGAATTAAACTAATCTTTCTTCCTCAAAGAACCAATCATAGGAAGTACTGTAATCGGGAAAAATTTCGTGTATCATATTTCAATGCAAATATTCATTTTGACCGCTTTCGAATCTATTTGAATGACTTTTTTGTGTGACATCTGTACGTGCGGAGGGTATAAAAGTCTCTTTTTTCCAAAATGGATTTAAGCCATATTTCCTCATCGTCCTAAAAATAGGACAGCATATATAAAGGGTATTTGTATAAAGTTTTTGAAATAATTTGATTCAAATTAAAGACGATTTAGTATTTAAGAGTCATTTATTTGTCTTTATCGCAAGTTAGAATGAATTTAAATATTTTTATTAATTTTTTAAAATGGGAATTTTTACATAATTTTTGCTTATATTTTCAACGTACAAGTTTATTAAAATTTTGAGCTCCAAGAAAAACATACACCCGGCTCGGTGAGCTCAGTATTTTCATTCTTATATATTGGTAAATTGTGCATTTTTTTGCTTTAAAAGTTGTTATAATTATGTTCTGGATAAGGTTTTTATGCCGTTGTAGAATTATCAACAATTTGAAAGTTTAAGTGGCGCTAAGTCTGAAAAAGCCGCCATTTGTTTACATTTGAAATTCATCGGATAAAAGTGAATCAAGTCATTTGGTGCAACGACTTCGGTGTCTTTTTGCAGAGTGGGACCAAAGTTAACTTTCAGTTTCCTGCCCACTGGCTGAATTGCTTGTTTTTGTGTATAAAGTATACTTTTAACTGTAAAAATTGTTTTTAAGTGTTTCTAACTGTACTTGGTGTATTTCAGTATTTTACAATTTTAAACTAAAATACTTTGAGTTATTATGTATTTTTTCCTTGCCGCGCAAGGAAAACTGAATTGATTGAATAAGAAATACAGCTCTAATGAAATTCTAGGAAATGAAGTTAAATTCGGATGAAATGGAGCAAAAAATATATATAATTTCGTAGGCCGTACGAGGAAGTCACGTGATATCTACATCAGATGTTTAGTGTTACATTCCGCTAAATTTATTCAAAAGCTTTATTTAGGTGGTGAATTAGATTTTGTCTACCAATTACATCCAAATCTGAACAGGTATTTTTCTTCCTGTTATGTTTTTTCAACAAACTTAAAAAAGTTTATCTCATGACATGCAACCTTTCACTCCTATTTTGTTCAAAAGATATCACCATAATTGTAGTTTATTTCATTTGTTAATCTTTAATTGATTAGTTTAAATAGTGTAGTTCCGTAAAAGTACATGTGATTACCTGCAAAATGTGTGATTTCAGATTTTAATTCAGAGCTGGGCATTGACAGTCGATAAGCGGAGAACTTCTCAGGATTCAGGCTTAGGTTCGAGAAAATTTAAGATTCGTCCCATCTCTAAGTACATTTTTAAACTTAGGAAATCACTTTCGACGTTCACCAGATCGAGAACCTCTTAGTATGTCTCTGAAAACTTTCAGATTTTCTTTTTTGTATTTAATTTAAATTTATTTTTTAGATTTATTTATATGCTAATTTTTAAATTTTAAAAAAAATTTAGTTTCATGTATTTCCTCCAAAGAATTAAATTACAATTATTTAGTACGAACTGCATTAGAAACGCTCAGAAAGTTAGATGGCTGAAAAAATTAAAAAAGCTGAACAGTATTATAAAATGTTTTATGGAACATATTTGGATATTATCCCTTTATTTCCACAAATTCGAAAAGCCTTCATTAAAGTTCGCAATTTTGACTTACTGTTCCCTTTAATTTTATTGCATTTTTATTTAGAGTATTTAAAAGCGCACTATTCTACAGAACGACTTTCTCGAAGTTTTAATTTTACTACTAATCCTTCCCTTGAGACACGAAATAAAAATTACACAACTATTATATACGAAAATGTTACTATTTATAATCTAAAATGTAGAGTTTCTCCCTGTTTCCTATTTGTAATTAAAATTAATTACTTTTAATTACAGCTGCAGAAAGAATACTCCTCTTAAAGTATCTGGGCATGGTCTGGATAGCGAGTTCTCGAGAATTAAAAATAAGTGAAATAAAGCAATTTACGTCGCTGCTTAAATGCGAAGCACTTCTGCGTTTTTGCAGTTGCAGTCGCGAGTTCTTGAGATTTGGTTTTGGAAAAGGTCTCTTCATGGATTCTACGACCATCTCATCAAAAGACCCACTACTACGAAAACTCATTTCGGATTTTCGTACTAAAAAAAAATATGCGAAAAATAATTAAATTACCCAAAAACAGAACATCTTTTCCGGAAGAGTTTGTTCCGGAAATCATCTCCGTGCATTGCCAGTTAATTTAATCATCATCACTAGAGGGCGCTGAGCTCCGGCTGCCTGGATCATTGCCAGTTGCACGTAATCTTCTCCTTAAGGAACTCTTTTAGGCCTAATCGAATTTCCCGTCAAATCTTTATGGCACTTAAATATTTTCTTTCTGCGATAATTTCCTGCAATTTCGTTAGCAATTACTTCTGGTGGATATGAAACACTCTCCGCATTTAATTTATATCTAGGAATATGTTTTTTTTAGGCTTTTCTTCCTCTAACGAAGATTTTAATGTAGATTTAATGTTCTTAAAGTCGTTACGTGTACGAATTTTAAGTTATTTTTTATGACAAATCTTCGCAATTTTCATTTTTACGGCTCACTCAATCCCGCTTTAACGAATTACAATTTAAAATTGCAAGCAGCTTTTTCTTTCCGCTTTTCCGCTCCTTGTGAGAGTGCAGAAGACACATCAAAGCAGCGTAGTTAATTATCAGTAACGGCGGAATTTCTCAACTTCTAATTGCATATTAAGCAGGTTTATTGGCGCAGCTTTCAGCCATTGCGAAGACGCCGCTTTTAAGCCCATTACGTTGCTGGTAAATTTTCTCCAAATTTGCAAAATATAAAACTTCGTATATATGGGAAGACGTTTCCACCGGTCGAGAGGGAATTATTTATATTTTATTTTTCTATATCTCGATAAAAGGATATAAAAATAACTCATTCTCGAACTGCTTTTTGATTAGTTAAGATGAAACTACTTTTCCAGTGTTTGATTTCGGAAACCGGTACAGTATAGTTTAACTAGTAATGAATTGGCATACCATACATTTATTTAAGGCTTAAAATTTCGCACTAAAGAGCATGAGAATTACAGTCGGGGCGAGAACTCATTGCTCACTATTACTGGTGAAAAAAGCCGCCCAACTGGTATAGTGGATAGCGATACTGACTGCTGTACCTAAGGGTCCGGTGTCGAATCCCTGAGAAGGCATGGATGCTTGTGAATGTATAGTGTCCGTGTGCGGCATGGGGACATTTTAAATAAGCCGCGAACCGAAAGTCCTCTCAAAATTGTGGTAGGGGAAGAGGGTTGGGTTTAGGACCTGTGCTCCGTGGTTCTCTCCATCAGAGTTAGGGGCGGAACTGAGCAAAGTCGCACTATCACTTGTATGGTGCTCAAGACTGTTTCCAACGGCAGGCGTCATCCTGTGCTCTCTGCCAGGAGGAATTTCGTAGACTTCAGCTGATTATAAGCCGGTCAAGCGGCAACTGCTATTTCAACAACAACAAACTAGTGCAAAAGTCACAGTCTCTTCTTTACAGCTAAGTGTATGCAGGAAACGTTGCCCGTTGATGAAATTGATATCTGAAAAGCGTTTCACGTCCATAAAAATCCATCGGTTCGTGATAATCATCCCAATTTCAAGGTTTCTTTATTATTTGCTTTTCAAAAGAATTAGTTTGTTACCATTTTTCATTCACAATTCAGTCAATAGATGGTGCGATTTCTACCATTTCGCAAGGGTATTCTCGAGTTTTTTGTCTATTGTCTCATGTAGGCGTAAGTTCCTTTGTCGGTATTTTCACATCCCCAGCTGAAAAGGAAGATTTTATTTAAAGATAATACTTCTACAAATTTACTTACGTTACGCGCGTTTTTTTTGGACTTTACTAGTTTCTTGAATATATTTGGTTTTTAGTGTGTATGCTTTTTTTAAGTATTTTAATCATAAAGACATTTATGGGAAAATACTGGATTATTTCAAAAGAAGCATGCAACTTCATTAATTTATGTGTAAAAGAAACAGACAGCGAAGGACAGCGAGATAAAATATGAAGGAATATGTGTGCACAGACCTGAAGTTTTCCTCCAGAATTATATGCAGTGTCGAAATTCGACGCTGCGTGCCGTGAATCAGTAAACAAAATGACCACATTCATAGTGAAAAAGGCATTTTATCATCGTGCCGAAGGCCCTGAGTTCGAATCCCGGAGAACGCATGGAGTTCGTAAAGGTAGAGTGTCGATGCAGCATGGCGACACTTTAAATATGAGGTGAGTCGAAAGTCCTTTCGTGTCGAAAACCCTCCCCTTTACAAATACTATTGATAAATAAAATGCCACTGATTAAATAAGAACCAGTGATTAAAAAATACTGATTAAATAAATACTACTGATTAAAAAATACTGATTAAATAAGCACCACTGATTTAAAAAATAAAATACCACTGATACCAGCAGTACTTTCATTTTCGCTTCGAAGCAAGAGAAACTGAAATTGATTTACTGTAGTGTGCAAATTAATTGGGACAAAGTTATTTCTTTGAGAATTTATGGACATATCTTCTTATTCGGTGGTAATATTAAAATTAATAGGAAATATGACGTCCTTTTTCAAAAATGACCGCTAGAATGCCCTCAGACGTCAGCCCGCTAATTTTTTGTACATATTCTTTACGCCTTTATCACAGAATCATACTTTTATAGAGTTCTTAATCATGGACACTTTGGCCGTACAGTCCATTCTGCTAAGCTGATGTTCCTAGAGAATGTGACACAAGTAGAAACTTGTTGGTGGGATTTGAGTCTGGTGAATTTCCAAATCAATCTAGCACAACAATTTTATTTTCCAACACCGATATTCTGACAGATTTCGAATTGTAGCATGGATCCAAGGCATGTTGAAATATCCGTGCAGAGTGTTTCAAAAACGGTACAATTCTATGTTTCAAAATTTTCGTATAGTAAATCGATGAACGCATCGTTTCGTCACAAGGAATCAGACTTGCATTGCCATCTGCAGTGAAAAAAATCGAGAAACTTTTGCTTTTGAGAATATTTTACGATTTGTTGGATCAGTTCAGTTTTAACAATTCATCCTTGCTTTGTCTAACAATGTTAAATGTGTAACCAAGTAAATCAGCAAGTAAATCAGTCTCACCCCTCGAAAAGTACCTTTATCCAGTTATTTATTGTACAAGATTTATATTTTTCGCCCGTTTTCTTCATCTGACGAGTCAAAGTTGTTTTATCAATTGGCTTTTTTGCTTTCCGAATCGCCGTGAGAAATCTACAGCGCACATTTCAAGGATGATTATCAATATCAATATGTAATCAATAGCTTTTAAGGACTTTGCTGGGTTTTGTTTTCAATTTCAAATTAGGAATCAAGCAGATTTTTCAGTTGCTTTTTGTTTTCTTTCCCCATTTGCCCTTCCTTTTTGGAGAAAATGATCCCGGCTTTTTTGCTAATCCTCAGAATTGGAGGAACATTTGATTTTCCTACAACAGCTGCGGAAGTAATATTTATTATAGTTGTGCCTATGTGGCTGTTAAACGCGATAATCTTTCCTCTCTCTAAGCAGAATATCCATTTCAGTTCACTAAAATGAATTGCTTTTTGTTTTCTTTCCACATTTGCCCTTCATTTCTGGAGAAAATGATTCAGACTTTTTTGCGAATCCTCAGAATTGGAGGAACATTCGGGTTTCCTATACCAGCTGCGGAAGTAATATTTCTTATAGTCGTGCCTATGTGGATGTTAAACGCGATAAGCTTTCGTCTCTCTAGGCGGAATATCCAATTCAGTGCACTAAAATGAACAAATGTACATCATTTTGAAAGGTATGCAAAAGCAACTTCCTCTTCTCCCAGAAACAAGCTTAAAAATGGTGCAATAATACTAATTTATTGGCTAAACCACATCTAAGTGATTTAAAGCGGAAGATATTAAGGGAGATACAATTGCTTTGAGAAAAATGTCAGCACCAGCTTGAAATTCTGTGAAAAAATCGCTTTGTTTCAATTAGTTGGCATACTGTAATATAACCACACATGTTAGGAAAGGAACAATGAGCCAAATTAAAATTTAATCTTTTTATTTCAAATAGTCCAAGGCTTTTTCTTCCACGTTTGATCTGAAAGGCTAAGGTTGTAGAGACATTAGGTAATTTTTGGAAGCAGAAGAGATGAAAAATTAGCAACCTCCTCCGCCGGGAATCGAACCACGGACCTCTGGTATACCGGCCCAGCGTGCAGAACCATTACACGACGAAGGCACGCTAGGAAAGCGGGAGAAATACCTTATAAAGTAACTGCTACGTAGATTTTCATGAAAAAATATTGATTCACATAATAGTTTTCAACCGTACTATTTTGAAAAATTAATTGATAAGATAAAATGTTCCCCTCAAAATCGCGATGAAATTTAACAAATATAATATAAATATACTCAGAGACGTCTAGCCAGGTAGTTTAAATTCTTTTAATTAGGAAAAGGCAAAAATTTGTTTATGAGATGTTCACGATGCTTTAAATACAAAAGTTTATTTATAAGCTGTATGTAACGTTTCAGAAAATTATTTCACCGAAGCTGAATCGCCTAATCTTACTTAAAAGGCGACCTCGCTGGAAAACAAATGCTAGTATAAATCAAAAACTGGGCAAAAAAAGCAGCATTAGTAAATGTTTTCATGAATTTCATTTTGAGGAGGGAAAAAAAATTGTCTCCTTTTTTCCGCGGCTCTTGAAGAAGAAGAAGGACGCGTGTCTGACCACCAAAGGTCGATAGAGTTATTCAGAATCTATACCAAACCATATTTTGCTTAGATTTAAATGGTTGGATAAAATCGAAACCAGGCTATTGGGTGATTTAATCCTTTGCTTGGGGACATTACTATCTTCACGTAAGCTAATTTTTGTAACCTGCTTTGATGTTATCTGAGCGTTTTACTTCACTTAAAAAATTTATTCTCTATTTTTTATCATATTAACTGACATTTATAGTGATTCAACGCAAATAAAAAAAAAAAGAAAAAGTCCTTCAGGGACATATTTCGAAAACAATTTTGAATTATAAACCTTAAGCGTTTTACCATCATGTTAAAGTAAACGTATTTTTAAGCATACGTGCAAAACATTACACTTTTTTTTATTCAAAATGTTTATGATATACGTGAATATAGATCCTGGTGCGTTCGAAATTTGGCACATTTGTTATAAGAGATATTAACGCCAAGTGGGGTTTACGCACTTCATTAAAATTAATTGAAAGTATGAGTGACGATTTTTTTTCTGCTTGTGTAGAATGAAAAAAAAAGGAAAGGAAAATTTGTTGCAGTAAATCAAGACGTTCGCAAAATAAATTATTCTTGGCGCAAACTAAAAAAGGCGCCAAGATAAATGTTTGAATTTCTCCTTAAATTTCGTTCCAAACTTTACAAAATTTAATATTTAGGCATAATCTGAATCGTAAAATCGAAATATGGAAAAACATTGGCATATCATTTCTGGAAAATTCCGATTTTGGGTCAAAATACCTATACTAGAACAATGCTATATATAAATCTAATATGTATCTTCAGTCGCACTTTCGAGACATGAAAAACGCAATTTGAATTTCGTCAATCGATCCAGTAGAACGTAAGAACTGCCCCCCTTTGTTTTTCTCTTTGGGCAGTGTACGTAACAAAAAAATTAGTCGCAACACAAAATTTGAATCTCAAGTTTAAGGATTTAATAAAGATTTTATAAAATAATTGATTCATACTTACTGCACCTGTTATAACGTTTTAAGCGTTATTACGTAAGTAGTTGTTTGTGACGCAAAGATGCTAAATTTAATCAAACAGAATAAAATTTCAGGAGAAAATATTCGCTACGTTAAAATATGATAGGAAAATAACAAGTTTCGACATAGCAGGATCCTTGAAGATTTTAATAAAAGAGAAAAACACTTATCCGAGATTAGTCCGCTAAACTTGAAATTTTTCAAAATAAAAGATTTTTGCCCTCTTCGCTTAGTCCTTTTTTTACACCCAGGTAATTATAATATTTAACATCATGAAAATATTTAAGATGTGTTCCATTTTTAATTAAAAGTGATTACTATCGCTAAAAAGTTAGCTCAAAAACAAAATGAGGCACGTTCTCTAATCCATCATTCCGCCACGTTTTGCAGCGGTTGTAATTTCAATCATGGTTTTACTTAATATTTTTCTCATCACTCGTTATTCAAATGACGTTCTAGGTCTTTTAATATCGTTAGATTAAAAAGAAGATCTATTGCTGCGTTTTTGAAAGATTTTCCGTTTTTTATTAGTGTTAAAGAATAGAGTTTTATTTTGAAAATTATATGGAATAATGGACAGATTGGACACCATGTTTTTAAAAGCCACTCTCTTTTTTTTTAAATCCATCATATGTGCTTAAAACTTTTAATACTAATGGGACATTTATGTCCCACTAAAAGTTTACTAATTACTGCTGGGTTCAAAAGTACTTAGAATCTCCTGAATGTCGGAGATCATTATCCAATACTTGGAAAATCAAGACGCCGCTGTGCTCGTTGTACCCAAATGAACATAGAGAAAAGAACAAATATGAGTTGTCCTTCTTTGCATAATGGTTTAAATGTGAATAACATGATATTTAATAAATAAATAAAGACAACATACAAAACGTAAAAAAAAATAATAATAATTCTCTTTGAGCGTAATTTATAATCTGAAACTTTTAAGATTTTTTTTTTTTTGTAATTTTCAATATATCTATACACAGTACATAAATCATACATAGTGGGAATTCCCTTTTAATAAAAAAATATATATGCAAATTGATTTACCTTTCTTCATTGAGGACGGGTGGCATGCCAGCAAACAGTCTTATATGCACTTACCAAATTAGTGACATAGAGATCATGGAAGTATTGCCTTAAGTATACTCACGCATTAGTAGCTTTCCGCACATAAATATATCGTCGATCTGTTTAAACAGGGCTGCAGGAGTTCCATTTTTATTAACACCGTTTATTAGAGAAGCACCGATTTCCAATTAGCAGATAGTAGCGAACGATAATTGTTTATTCATTCCATCAACTACCATCCTAATAAAATTACGAGGAAAAAGTCAAACATTCTTCATAACACAAACAAGTTTACTGTTCAAAATGGAACTGAATTTCAATGTTTACCTACGACAAACATTGTTGGAAATACGGAAACCAGACAATGGGATGTTTCGCAAAACAAGAAGAGCATCCTACACGTGACACCAATTTTATTACGTCCCGATTGCATCGACTAACAAATATTTCAGTCTTACGAGCATTTGAAAGCAAGTGGAGAATTCTCGTGAATTCAGCGAGGAATTATTTTTAGTAAAACGTTACTTGTTTTGGTCTCTAAAGGTTATGAATTGTATTTTGAAAGGAAACGTTCCCATTATGCTCAATCGAGTCTTCTGAGCGTTTGTTCTCTAATTTTAGTTCAACTCAAACGTCATCAGAGGAATGGGGTTTCTTTATTCTTACTACCAGGAAATTAGAATTCATTATCGTTATCTTTCCAGGAAGCCAGAGCATATGATGATGCAAAATGAGTACATTTATCAAAAGGAACTTTGATTTTTTTAAAAAATGAGCTCAGATTTCGTATTTTGGTACTTGGCTCAAAGTTCTTTCAGTCCATTGTTGACCTTGAAACTGAAAAAGTTGTTTAAATACGCTGTAGTAAAATGGATTTGGTTTAAATTTACAAGTGGAGGGAAGTGACAATACTTTAATACTAAATGGCAACATAAAAAATCAGGATTTCCTATTATTTACTCGTGCTTTTTAGAAGTAAAAATGTTAGCAATAAGTATATACTATATTACGAAGATTATTCCTGAGCATTTTGGGCTACCCGAAACAGATTTTGTATCGCTAAAATACATAGACATAATAATCCTTACTTGAAATGGCCCATCAGCGGCTGAGCGCTTAAAGTCACTGAACACTGGTAGTCCGGTTTGGAACTCGAATCCCGGCGAAGGGGCATTTTCATGTGTAACGTCAGTTTACAGTGTGTAACGTCAGTTTGCGCTCATATTTAGTTTTATTTGACTTCACCAGAGTTTCTGTGCATAACCTAATTGTTCGAGTCTTTTCTTATGTATTGTTTATTTCAATAATTTTAACATTGTTTGACTAGAATTATGCTTATCCATGAATATCTGGTGCACTTCTGGTGTTTGATACTGCAACCTTTTATAATGTGTACTGATTTGTAACAAGTACTGTGTTTTTAAAATGTATCAGGTTATGATCTGTCTTTTATATTGTTTATTTCAATAATTTTAACATTGTTTGACTAGAATTATGCTTATCCATGAATATCTGGTGTACTTCTGGTGTTTGATACTGCAACGTTTTATAATGTGTACTGATTTGTAACAAGTACTGTGTTTTTAAAATGTTTTAGGTTATTTTCTTTTGTCTTTTTGTATTTACAATGATAATATGCAACATGTATATTAATATGTATATAAAGCATTATGTAACAATATGTAATATGTTTTGTGTAATTTAATGTAATTAGTAAGTTTTATATGAAATAAGTAATATTGTATATATTTGAGCCAGTATTGTATATCTTTGCGTATATCTCTTACTTGCATTAATAACCAGGTTTTGAATACAAATGTAATAATGTGTAATAATATGTAGTGACTATTGTGCTTAGAATTACTTTAATTTAGCGATTGACTTTCTTCGTACATCTCTTCATATATCTGGCGCGAACTTTCCGTATTTACAATATGTTCTATCTTACTGCTAAATATTCTTGTTTGAATCTGTATATAATCAAATTTTGTTTTGGCTTATAGGAACCAGTGAATATCTGGAATGACATACCTACTAAATAATACAATTACACTTTTAGTAATTGTAACAGCTGATTTCTTATAAACGTAATGACATTTTTTCATTCAAAAGCAGCAGCACAAAGCGTACAGCACCTGCTTAGTTGTATCTGAAGTAATCTTTTGTTCAACGTCATGAATACATGTCTCTCAATATTATGCTATCTGTTCTCGTGTAGATTAACGTATAATTGTACTCATCGTTATTTCTCCTCGCACAGTAGTGAAGGCGTTCCTGGCGGAGGTGTGAAAAACTTGTTCCTAGCTCCATCTTTCTTTTTTTTTCTACTAAACACTACAACTTCCACCTCAAACGTCATACTTCTAACGCGTTCTCTACTTTACAAAACATTTTGACAATGCTGGGCTAAAATACGATGAAATTGGAGTTTAAAATAAATTACTAAAATTAAATTATATGGACGGTTTTTTTTCTCTAATAATATTGTAATTTATCTTAAATAATTTTTAAAGGAAATTTTATATTACTATGCAGAATTTCGGCGTTCAGTGTTTTCAGTTTTCACAAATATTTTATGCGTTAACTAGAAATTGTTAAAATGATCCATCTCTCACTAAGTGAATGATTTTCCGAAATGCACTTGCAAGTTGTATTGTGAATACTAAGTTGCATATTACATCACAGTTAATGAAAAGAGTTTGTCAGAGATCTGTGTTGCACAAGACGTCTCAAAGCTCAGCTTATAAGACTTAGAGGATGAAAAGATCTGAGATATATTCTTACAGTAAACCATAATGTTATACGCCAAGCAAATATGTAAAACAGGCCCAAAGACGCAGCAAGAACAGACTACAGAAAACAGTGTAAAAGGGCTTAGTTAAAAGTTTATATTAGGTATCACCTGGCTTTACAAACTATTAAACTTCCGCTTAATTCTGAGACAAAAATATCCCAAGTGTCTCCCACCAGTCTTCCCATACCAGCAATCTCTGAGGGGAATTAAACTCGCCGTGTAATTTGAGTGCTCCCTTGCTGCATAGACAATATACTCTTAGCAACATCCATGTCTTCTTCTGCAAACAAAACAGGTACGATAGTCAACGTCGCTAATCATTATCCCATTTGAGCCAGTACAACAAATAATAGACACAGAATACGGTTTAGCAAGAGGTCCGATTATTTTCAAAGATAAATTGAATTGCGGAATGACCAGAGCCGAAGGCAATTTTTGGCACAAGGAGGTCTATGTCAGAAGAAGCGAGAGTATCGTACAGAATGCCACTGAACGGCCACAGAAAATCGGGCGAACATGTGGACCATACAGTGGGTCGGTCACGCTCTGGATTATTTACTTGGAACGCTGGTGACCAGCACTACCTATTTGCCTACTTTTCTGATCTTGTATGCAAGTATGATTCTTATCTGCATTCTATGTCTTATCTCAAAGCTTGTATGTAGATCAATTTATGCCACAAAGCGTGCATAGCGCTGATGACGTAGTTATTTCAGAACTTTTGAGGACTGAAACTTTTCTAACCTAAACCAAAACCTTCCTCTTGGTGAGCTTCCATGCTGGATAACTACACACTTTTAGCAAATTCTCTGTTGTCTGGACGCTATGCTCTCTTTCTATCGCAAAAGTATCAAAAATAAAAATGTTCTGGAAATAGGCACCATTAGAGTACCAAGTGAATGTGGCTACAAATGTGAATTTAAATAAATATGGAATTTAAACCGGCTTGACTCCCTCCTCTTCCATATGGATCAACGTATTAAGCATCACGTATCTACGCCAAATAACACTGCTACCCTTCTACATCTTAGTGTTCCTACATTAGTACTTCTAAATTTTACTTTCGTTACAAATATATATGTAATAAAGTGCGCACATATATTTAATACATACAGTCTGGTGGTATTCAATATTCTGTTCAGCTCATTTCTCTGTCCTTCCTGTCAAGGAGTTGTGCCTATAGGATAAAGAAACCTTTTGCGAAATGTCTGCTATTCAACCTGGGTTAAGGACACAGTAGAAACATTATCTAATACAACGAGTTTATTCATTTTATCCCCCTTATACTGGACTTGAGCTGTTGTGTGTATTGTTAATCGATGGATCTGCGGGCTTATTATACAGCATTTTATCTTAGACAAAAAAGAACGACGCACCAAGAAAGAGTTATCCAAATGGGACGAAAATCGGTAGAATTGATGTACATGTACAGAACAAATGATTACAGTTTGAGAAAAATTGGATGATTTATTGAAGTGATAGATCTTCACAAAGTGAAAACGTCAGTAACGCGTTTGTCCACATCTGGACTGGCATCGATTGACAGAGGTTGCGGATGTCCTCCTGAGGGATATCGTGTCAAATTCTGCTCAACGGGCCCGTTAGATCGTCAGCAACCCGAGCTGGTTGGAGACTACTGCTCATAACGCTCCAAACATGCTCAGTAGGAAAGAGATGCGGTGACCTTGCTGGCCAAGGTAATGTTCGGCAAGCACTAAGGCAAGCAGTAGAAACACGTGTAGTGTGGGGGCGGGCATTATCTTGCTGATAATGCCCACCCAGGGTGGTGTGATATGAAGGGCAACACAACGGGCCTTAGAACGTCGTCGACGTACCGCTGTGCTGTAAGGTTGCGACGGATGACAACCAAAGGGATCCTACTATAAAATGAAATGGCACCTCAGACCATCATTCCTGGTTGCCGGCCTGTCTGCCGGAAGACAGTCAGGTTGTCTGGGTTATCTCCAGATTCGCCTTAGCTAGTCATCGGGGCTCAGTTCAAAGCGGGACTCATCACTGAAGACTATTATACTCCAGTCAGTGACATTCCAGTGCGAATGAGTCCGACGAGCCATCTATGAATGGTCCTTGAGGTCACTGAAGCACTAGTGGCCCCTACAATCGATGATAATGATGCATCTGGGGCTGTGAGTGACGCTCTGACGATTGCTCTGTATCATGTTCTGTCGTTTCTCTAGGCCTACCGCTGCCTTCTTGAGGCTGTGTGCGGCCATGGTTCACCCATTCCTGCCAACATCGTCTAATAGTGGCATCGTTCATGCTCAAATGTCGAGCTATTCTTCGATAAGACCAACCGGCTTCTTTGAGCCCAACTGCACGACCTCTCTCAAATTCTGACATCTGCGCATATCGTTTGCGCACCTGTATGCAAGGCATAGTTACTGTCTACCAGAGTACACGGAATGAAATTCGTGAAGAATTTATTCGTAATTTCTCTATATATTTCGTAATATTCTGCCAGTTGCGCAGATCAGATGCGCTGTAGCGACCACCGTTCATTCATTGGCAGCAAAATGTAAAACCTGTCGAAAGCTTTATGCATATCAATTTGTGTCCAATTTGGTTTATACCTTCTCGGTGCGTTCGTGGTACGCCGTTTTTTTTTTTTTTTTTTGAAAGGGGGGTAGGCTAAACCATTCAAAACATTGCAGCACATTTTTGGTATCCAATATAATTTTAAAACAGTACCTATCCTACTATATTACGTTTATTTGAATAGTAAGTTGTACTTAGCGGCAGAAATAATGCTTTTTTCCTATCAGCCCTTCATTAAAAAAAACTAAAAATAAAATTCAAGAAACTATAAAAATCACCCTATTAAAATAGAATTTTAACTGGCAGTCGCACACTTTCCAGGCTCCTTTAAAAACGTAATTAACGAAATGATGTATATTTTTCCTATTTTCTTTATCTGTTCTCACTTGCTAACGGAAATCAATTTCGTTGAAATAAAAATACGTCCTAGGAAAATAAGCGCAGATTCCCTATTTGTGTCTTCTATCAATGGACGCATTTTCGAGAGTTATTTCTAGTTATGTCGTTTCTCAGAAAAGAAAGCAAGTGGACGAATATTAGCATTTTAATAAGCAACAGTCATCGATTTCGTATTGATTTTTCTTTGCCTCTTAGTTCTTTTTTCAACGAGGTATTTTTAATCTCTTTTCTCTCACAGAGTTTAAAACACTTTTAGTGTTTGAGAAGTCAAAATCTGTCACGTTCATGAAAATCAAAGATTAATTTGCAAGCGTATTATCATTGAATTTATGGACTGTGACCGCCGATGGTCTGTTTCTTTCTTCATTCATAATCCTATTATCAAATAAGAGAACAATGTTAAAAGTATACTCCGACGAAATATGAAAGCCGTGGAACTTTTTATGAGTTTAAAAAATTTGTATTTAATAAAAGTTTGTATTTTACTTATATTCGTTTCGTTTTTTCTTCAATTCTTCACGACTGAGAATGCAAGGAGTATTTGACAAATATAAACGCGAGTTTTAGAAAAGGTCTTTTCAAAGGTAGCTGGTTTTTGCTAACATTACATAAGAGAGAAATGCGCTAAAGCACACTCATGTAGCCAACTCATTCGCAGGGGTTTGAATTTTGGCTGAAATACCAGTGTTTGAGGATTTTATCTACGCGGCAGTTGCAAGCGTAAATTAGACTGTAATACTTATAAAATTTTGTCATTGAAGGATTTTAATTGTATGCTTTAATTGTAATTTGCAAAAGGTTTATAAATCGCATGTATATTTCAAAAGGTGTATAATGCTACAATGATAATCCTTTAGCGGAGTTGTTTTTTGAATGCGCTGAAATACTCGTATATAATTTTTTTTATATTCAATTCCTTTTCGGGATATAATTTATCTTACCCTAGGTTAATTAAAATAAATAACTAAAAGACGCAATGATAATTTGTAAAAAATGAGGAATTTCTAAAGATTGGTCTTTTATAAAGAGGAAATATCTCTGATGTTCCGCAGATATATTATATCTGTTTACTTTAAATTACATATATTGGATTTTTATAAAGTAGTTTGCTATACAAGGTAAATATTCATAATGCAACTTAAGTTACAGAATTTAGTAATGCAAAGTAAAGTAAATCACAGAAGAGTAAAATAACAGAATTTTTTTTGGAAACAATATTGTTCATTTTTTATTAAATAAAACATATCTGAAATTTACTAAATAGGTACCGTAATTTGTAAACACTCCATTTTAATGAAAGATTGCATGTTAAAAGAAGCATTTCAAGAAGTCTTTTAGGAATGGGTTGTCTGAAGTAATTTTGTTTTAAAAGGAAGAATGATATTTATGCTACAAGAATTACTGATTCTCAAAAGACTTAAGTAAACTAACTGCTTAGGCAGGAAAAGCAAACTTTAAATTACCTAAATTTAAAAAATTATTCTTTCCATAAATTTAAGATTTGCTTGGTTCTCAAGAAAGTTATGATGCATTTTTACTTCCTTGTACGAAGTAAAAAGGAAGTATTAGAATCGCGAAATGTTTCAGGCAGCATATTTCAACGAAAATATCCATTTTTACCGCTATCGAATGCAATTTAACGATCTTTTTGCGTGATATCTGTACGTAAGAACAGAATAAAATACTCATTTTCTTCAAAAAAATCATAAAACTGCTTTAAAATGAATTCTCAAGAGAATTTTTCTTGGAGTTTGTACCAACGTATGTACGTACGTACGTATCTCGCATAACTCAAAAACGAGTAGCCTCAGAAAGGTTGAAATTTTGTATATAGGACTGCTATAACATGTAGATTTGCACCTCGTATTTTGGTTGCCATCGGCCACACCAATATATTAAATATATTTATATATATATCCACTCTGTTACCCGGCTCAGTGATCTCAGTTTCTTTACCTTATATGTTTGTAAATTGTACATTTTTTGCTTTAAAATGATTGAATTATGTTGTTCTTATCTTCCGGTTAACGTTTTTATGCCTTTAGTAAATCTCTATGCAATATTTTTAGAATTACCAACAATTTTAAAGTGGTTTAAGTGCCGCTAAGCCTAATAATTTTCTTGATGGCGGCCATTGCTTGTTTACATTTGAAACGGCAGAGTAGTGAATTTGTTGCCAATCTAGAGAAACTTAGCTTTGCAACAACAAAGCTAACGCCTTCATTTATTATTGCGAATTAAATCATGCTTAATCCTTTCTGGAATTTTTTCGAGGAAATAAGTGTTTAAGATATACTTCGTAATTTTTAATGCAGATAATTTGAGTTTTTATGTATTTTTGCCTTGTCGTGAAGTGAGAACTGAATTAATTGAATGAGAAATACTCAATCGTCTGTGAAAAACTGTTTCTTTTTTGTTTTGTTTGCTTAATTTCTTTTATACATCGTTCTATCTTTATTATAGTATTTGAATAGAACATGTTGTAACGATTAGATAATTCTTTAAATGATGTAAATTTTGTGCATTCTGAGTTATAATATGAACGAAATATAATACTGTTAAGTGAACCTAGCGCCAGAATGTCGCTATGGTAAACAAATAGAATGAATTTTAAAGAATACATTTATTCTACTGTGGTTTATGCGCTGTCGGCGATTAGATTTAATTCAGTCCAATACATTTAAATGAAATGCAAGAAAAAATGCGTATAATTTAATATTCCATACAAGGAAGTCATGTGGTGTTCACATCAGATTTTTTTCTTTGTTCTTCAAAGGTCCTTTATTTATATAAAGAACAATGATCAGCTTAATAGTATATACCTCATTTTGTTTGATTACTTTTTGCTATCTTTTAATGAGCTTCATAATTCTTCGGTCAGAAAAGAATACAGTTCTCTCGTCAAAAAGGTGAACAAGGTGATGATTGACGGCCTCATCTGAATAGAACCTTATGCCACAAAGGAAATTTTAAAGACAGCGAAATATGTAAAAGTTTGACTGCACAGGATAAAGTGAATATGAAAGGCATGACAACACTTTTCATCCATTAAGTTTTTTGAGAAATAAAACATTATCTGAAATTACATTATTAGGTAGTTTAAAGTTCATGTACTTCCGCTATAACATTTAATGTTCAAGGACTGGTGATTTTCGTTTCGTTTAGACATGAACGTTTCATGTTTTTTAGTTTTGAAGGAAAATTACTACGAAGGCAATTGACATTTTTAACTCCACAATGTATATTTCATGTCTACTTTGCGCCTTCATTTTTCCGAGTGGCAACAGTACTGATATCAGAAAGAATGGCAACAGTGATACATCAGGAAGAATGGCTGCGTGCCATTCTTGCAGATATAATAAGAGAGAATTAGTTCATTTTTCTATCTTTGATCTTTGATCGTTTGATCGTACCTTTTTTTCTGGCCTCAACCACCAAGGGCTTTTACCAGTATCATGAAAATTACAACCATTATACATTATACATTTGATTGGTTTAAAATTAATAAAGATATACAGCACACAGGGCGAAAGTCAAACAAAATGAAAGTTCATGAGTTTGTAAAGTCTGTACGTTCGTTAAAAGTTATTAATTAAGCTAGAAAATTGTTTAATTTGATATAAATTTTTGTATTTTGCTTTAAAACATAGTCCATAGAAAAAATGGCTTATGGGAACCAATGCAGTGCAGTTAGAGCTCGAAGCATAAAATCATAAAATAAACCAAGTCCCAAACAGGTAAAATTTAAAAGTAAATAAAAATATTTACAGACTACAAGTTGAAGAATGATATATACAGAATGAGGATGAGTTGGAGTAATAAGTTGCAGTTGTGGAATTGTAGTAAATTAAACTAAAATGCTAAGTCAATACTCGTAAGATAATCGAAAGCGGCTATGTCTACTTCGATTTTACTCATCATTGATTTCGCAGTTCTGAATTTTTGAAGGAATTCTTTTGCTTTATTAATGTGTACTTTAATATTTTTCTATCGAAATTTTTATGTGGATTTCATATCGCTCAAAATAATAATGTACTGGATTTTAATTTTGTTGACCCAAATGGCAGTTCCATATGTCATATGATTATATAAACCATAGGACACTATGATTACGTAATCAGTTGTGGTACATGTATTGAATATTACTTTGTTTCTTTAGCATTTTTTATGCATTACAATGACGCCTCATAGTCCTTGTGAAGTGTAATATGCTATCATGCGAATTTTCAAATGATGTCTTGAGTAAAATAATACATTACTCTCAATCTGACTTAACTGGCATCGGGTACTTCCGCTAGTATGTAATAAAGCAAACTTAGCGATATTGATGCCAATGTTTTAATATTGAAAAGCAAACTTAACAGCCGAGGCAGATTAAATAGGTGTCTTTATTTCAATTGAGATCTGAGGCCACAATTCCCTTGCCGCTCTAATCGTGCCTATTTAAAGAGCATTTACATTTTTGATATTATTGTGATAGGAAGAGAGCAGGGAGGTAGCGTTTAGAAAGGACAGAGGTAGAAGCATAAGTGCGCAGTTATCCAATATGACAGCTTATTAAGATAAAAATTTGGTTGAAGTTCCGAATTAGCTAAGTCATCAGTGTTATTAAGTCGCATGTATGGATTTATCTAGAAATAACGCAATCCAGAAAAAGGGCATTACTATTTTTAGAATAGAAAGGGAGAACGAAAGAATACTTACATATTTTTTTTTATCTTATGCACACATACATGTATAAGATACACACAGAGAAGCTTCCTTTCACGAAAATAAGTTGCTCTCGACAGCCGTTTATCACTCGGAATCTAAAGCTGTTTCGTTCACAGAAATTACCGTAAAACGGATTAATATCTTTCTGCCCTGCGGCTGCTTATTGAAACGTTTACAATAATACTTTGAGCACACGTTCATAACAAAAGTTCAATGAACATCATTATGACAAAAAGAGATAAAAATAATACTAAACAGATACAAAGGGCAGACGACACTCAATTAATTTAATTTTACATGTACAAAGGAGCGCTGACGGCATAAGTGGAAAGAGATGATAAATGAAAAAGGAAGAGGTATTATTATCTGTTAGTCCCCTTCCATAAAAACAACAGGTAATTGTCTTTCTGAGGTTCCATTTTGATTCTTTGTCTCTTAGCACCTCTCTTCTCTGTCTCTTACCGTTTGAAATTACCTCCAATTTTATCACTATTTTTTCAATGTGCATTAATATTTACGGTGTAAAATGTTTCTAAAATGTTACACGACATTATCACTGAAAAGATTTGCGCTGCAACTTACTGCTGCTTTATCAGGAAGTAATAGTTCTATGAAATTTTGAATGTTGTTACCTCATTTTACAGATCAAAGACCTGGGATTATCTTTCCTTCTTTTCTTATTGTGTGTCATATCATGTCATCGTTGCCTGTCATCATGTCTGTCTCATTATCTGTCAGTCACTCTTCCATAGTCGCATTTTGCTTCTGCTTCTAAGGCTATTCAATTCCTTTCTGTGTGAGGCCACTTTTATGGTTCTTTCAGTAGGTAATTCATATTTTCATTGTTAACTTTTCAAGCTCACGTCTTTGCCACAACGTTGTAGATAACAAAATATCTTTAGTGTAAAAGTCCTTAAAGTTTGTAATTTACACTAGGCCAAATTGATGGTCCTGCAAGTTACTTGCTGCCAAGCAAATAGAAAAAGAAAGATATAAAAATGATGTTTACAGAAGTCTCCGCGTGCTTTACTACAAAGCACCCTTAAAAATGACTTATTTGCAAATTGCACGTTTGTTATTCGAGACACATTTCATGACCCAAGACAGTTTTTGCTTCTTTAAAAGCGACATTTTGCATGAAAACAAAATTTTCAATAACCAGACGATAATTTATACTTTCAAAAATATTGTTGCAGAAAAAAAATTTCCAAGCCGAAGATTTTTTTGTACAGCAAAGCAAAATTGTCTAAAATTGTGCGAACTGCATGTGTATGCACCTGATTAATCTGGAAAATTATAAAAATGTCTGTATATTTACTGGCAAGAACAGCAATTGTAGATACATTAGGATTTTTTTTTAAGCAGGGAAATCAAAGAAATGAGCAATGCCCTCTCCGGGACTCGAAACACTCGAATACGCGTCGAGCGTGCTGTCCATTACACCACGAAAGCATGCTAAGAAGACGGGAGAAATACCTTACATACCCCCCTTTTAAAGACCGACTGGGGATTAGGGGACCCAATCGCCAAATCCTGGTGGTGGAAAGTTATCATCCCCCACCTTTTTTTTTTTTTTTTTTTTTTTTTTTTAGTTCGGGCGCCACTGTAGAGACATTAGTACGTTTTTGGAAGCAGAAGAAATGAAAAACGAGCAACGCCCTCACCGGGGTTCGAACCACGGGACTCTCGAATACGCGCCGAATGTGCTGACCATTACACCACGAAGGAATGCTAAGAAGTCGGGAGAAATACCTTATGCAGTCAATGCAAACATTGTAAAAATGATCATAATTTATATATTAATAACTATTCCAGGAAAATAAACGACGCCAAATGCAAAACTGACAGGAAAACGAAATGTATCAGATTCTGTGCATTCAAAAAAATAAGAGATTTTAATTATATGTGTTATACAAGATTTCTTCAAAATTTTGATAGCGTGATAAAAATTCGGTTTTATTTCTTAGCAAGTGTCAAATCTAGTTGATGGGTTTTTGAGATTTTGTTGTTAAAAAATTAATTAACCGCTTCTTTCATCAAAATAATCTACACATCAAACTAACGAAAATCTACGAAACACCTTGGATTATTATTATACCATAACAAAATCGAGAAAATTATTAAGAATCATTAAGAGTGTCTTAATGCAAAACTTTCTAAGTTTCAAGATTTCAGATAGTTAGATTTCAATTCTATTCGTAAACGCGGGATTTGAAAAGCATTTCAGAATATGTTGTTCCTCAAATATGTTTCAGAATGCTAGTCGCATATTTCAATGATTTACTTTAAGAAGTAAACGTAATATGATTTACGTTAACAAAAACATAATAAGAGCAATAATAATATAAATCTGAAAGCATTCAGATTTTATAACACGCCTTAAGAGGCGTTCTTTCAATGTTTTGTGAGTTACCTTTATTTATTAAATATCATGTTATTCGCACTTAAACCATAAAATTAAATTCAATAGCAATATCACAAAATATTCAAGAACAGCATATTTTTAGAATTTCCGACAGACAGTCTCGCGCGCTGGAAATAAATTCTTTTCCCTAAATCTGCTGCCATTGCTCGCTTTGAAATGAAAATAAATTTTAATTAAGATTGCTAATTAAAAATTCGTTAAACTTTTACAAAATATGAAATAGATAATAAACAAAATTCAAAATTCGGCCTTCCAAGGTGTCTATATTCGGGTGAAGGATTACGTTATTCAAAATTGGATGGCTGTAGGTACCGTCGTTTTTCCTCAATGCGAGAAACATACTTACATTTATGCAGATTCTTTATTATTTAATTTCTTTAAGTATAAAAATCTAAAAGTGATACAAAGCATTTAAGTGATTCAACTCAAAATACCGTTTCGAGACTAATATCCCATTGGGGACATCATCATGTTTATAAATCTGCTAATTATGAAACCAATAATACTGACAATGAACTATTGCAGTTAGGTATGTCAATGATCTATTATAATTATTTTTATTGTTTAAAACAGCAATAATTTTGCCAATGAACTATTAAGAATCTTTTACCAATATCCTATAAAAGAACTATTATAAACTATATGCAAACTTTATATGAACTATATGGCAAAGAACTGTTTTTGAACTGTATGCCAATATATTACTTTTATGAACTATTACAATTATAAACTATTAGGAATTATACATTTCAGAGACATTAGGTATTTTTTGGAATCAGACAAGAGAGATGAAAAATAGCAACCGGCTTCGCCGGGAATCGAACCACGGGCCTCTAGAATACCGGCCCAACGTGCAGAACCACTACACCACGAAGGCACGCTAGGAAAGTGGGAGAAATATATACTTCCCTTTTTAAACGGCGACTGGTGTTTGCAGGGGACCCAATCGCAAAATCCTGGGTGTGGAGAAACCTCATCCAACACTATTTTTTAGTTCGGGCGCCACTATAGAAACATTAGATTAATTGGAAAAACGGGATGATGAAGAGTGAGCAATCGCCTTCGCCTGGAATCGAACCGCGGACCTCCGAAATACCGGCCATAACATGCAGAACCACTACACAACGAAGGCCCGCTAAGAGGGCGGGAGAAATACCTTATATACTCCCCCTTTTAAAGGGCGACTGGGGTTTTCAAAGGACCCAATCGCCAAATACTGGGTGGGGAGAATTATCATCCAACACCCTTTTAGTTCGGGCGCCACTGTAGAGACATTAGAATTTTTTTGAGGCCGAGGAGATGAAAAGTTAGCAAAGCCTTCGCCGGGAATCGAAACACGGACCTCTGGAATACCGGCCCAGCGTGCAGAACCACTACAACTCGAAGGCACGCTAGGAAGTCGAGAGAAATACCTTACAACTTTATATTTAAAATACTATAAATCCTTATAATGATCAGTAATACAGTTTTATCCTTCAAACGTGTGTATAAAAAAAGTGTGTCTATAGGCCGGTGCGTCTTATACGCCGGCAAATACTGTATATCGATTAAGGCTGCGAATGATTCATGACAGTTCTTTCAATTAGGATCAATAAAATGTTTTAAAAAAGAAGGGCAAGATGCAGATAATTTTCATTTAGGAATACAAGACTGACTACTTTTAGGGAAATGTTTATTTGTTATTAAGGTGATAATTAGAGAAAAATGTTAACCTGCTTCAATCTGAATGAGAAATCTTGACACGAATAATGCCTAAGTGTCGCCAACAAACGCCAAATCCAACTGAAGATAAACTCAACGCGATATTGTATTTGCGATCGAAAGAACGTTGCTTTATACCTTATTTTTGAAAACAGATTCAAGTTTTGCGTTTTTCAGTCCATGATTTGTCAGCATTGAGACTTTCATTGTCATCATCCTCATCATCATTCTCAGTATAGTAATCTGAAAATTGGAAAGACATTTAGGACATAGGACAAACCTATTGCAGCCTGCTGTGATTTATCGTTTCCAATCACGTGACTAAAACGTAAAGTTGCTCCAAATAGCGTTTACCCCCAAATATATTATTGTGTACTTTAGTTTGGAAGTATAGTTCTCCTTAGAAGTAGTGATGTCTACTTTGTCATCACTAATTAATTAGCACGAGTGAAAATAAAATTTCCTATAATTGTGAAAGAATATAAGTCATGTTTCATTACAGTGCATATTAAATGATGTCATAAATTATATCCTATGAAAAACGTATAATATTTTTAATTCATTTTTAGAACTTAGTTATTTCCAGTACACTTTAGTTTGCTGTATAATGATAATCGGCCTAATCTTTAGAGAATAAATATTCAGAAGGAAAAAATATAGGAAAGGGAGTCATAACAATAATATATTGTAACAATAAATATATTATAACAATAATATATTAGACAATAAAATAACGTACCATATAACATTCTAAGATTTGGCACACGTCATGTTATTCAGAAGTTTCAAATTAAAATATACTTGCGAAACATTAGCACAAATAAAAAGAATATCTCTGCTTAATATTTTCCTTATTATAAATGTTCTCATTTGCTAGATATATTAAAGAAACAAACTGAAAACCTTCATTGAAAATCATAAATCATAGATGATATAATTTATTGCATAAATATAACAATGAATCGCACATGCTCGTAAGGAAAAGAAACTCTTGTCTGGTAATTTTAAAAATTGCGTTTTCGAAATTTAACGGGCAAATTTATTAGCTTATATTTATCATACTCTTATTTTTTAAGTCCATTTTTCATTTGCGAGTTTTCAGTTGTACACATCAACCCATGTATTTATCTTATAACAATGTAAGATAACAATTTTAAAATATGATTATTGAATAGAATTATATTTGTTATCGCTTGATATTGAATTATTCTTTTATATTTATATTGTTGCGTGCATACGGGTTCGTCGTAGACTGTGTGTACACAGTACCGATGGTAGTTTGATCGAATTTATTTTACCAAAAGAAACAATTCACAGTTCTGTAACTTTCCACAAACATACTCGTACAGCTCCTCATGTATCACAGAGTACAGTCAGTAATTACACTACAAACTACTAGGAACGTTAAACACAACCCGATGCAAAGCGCATCGAAAACGGCGAAGCTCCTACGGAGATCTCTCAATACTCCGAACTCCCGCTGTAGTAAACAAGATGCTTTGTCCGGTCTTATATAGTTTTCACCTAGCCGCCGAGAAATCTCCGGTACCTTTTATTTCTCGAAATTACCAGAAGATAGGGAAGTTGCTTATAAGACCCGGATATGGTTACAAGTTACATATAGGCAACAATTACATTTATTCTTTCTCAATACCAATTACAGCTATACAGGGACGGGACGAAAATGTCGTGTAATGGTTGCCAAATTTGGCGACTATTGGACAAATGTTTGTCGCCAACACCATGTCCCGCTGGGGGTACCTCGCCAATTTATTGATATGACCATTTATTCAATGATGAATACAATTGTTCCTGTAAACTTATTTATCCGCCACAGCATCGCATCTTGCAAGCATTTTATGTTACATTATACAAAATATAATACGATTTCACATATGATTTCACTAAAATTAATTACATATATACAAAATTCGTAACAGTATCTTGTATATTAAACAGCTTTAGGCACAGTCATCAAATTTTTTTCTATCTTGAAGAATCATGTTGCGTTGGAAATTCGGAAAGGAATCTAAATAATATTAGTTATAAAGACGTGAAAGAAAAATCAAGACATTGTTTTGAAAACGACACATTTCCTTATAAATAAAGATGGAAATGACACACAAGCATCATTCTAACCAGATGCTGATTATGGTACAGCTACAATACGGAATCAATTACAGTTGTCAATTATAATAATATCCATTACGGTAATACAGGGACCGTACCAAAATGTCGCCAATTGGTCGCCAAGTTTGGCGACTTTGCAGATTTTTCTCCAAGTCTAGCGGCAAAAATTAGGCTCCAAAACCATCGCCAGCTTGGTCATATCTCGCCAATTTAGCGAGACAGCCATTTACTCAACGTTAAAATGACTTTCCCTGTAGTCTTATTTTTCCGGCAGAACATCCCTTCTTAAGAATTTTCATTTTACATTATTGGGGGGGGGATAGAATTTCACATATAATTTCACTAAAATTATTTACCTAGATATAAAATCCGTAATTTAAGTAAGGATCGGAATTATTAGAATTTAACGGAAATTTAGCATCTGCAATCATCGTAATCTTAAAAAAATATAGTCAGAGCCAATGTATAAAAATAAAATATTTAATAAATAATTTCCTTACATAAAAATGTCAGAATATCATTTTGATGCAATTTTTGTTTTTGTTTCTGTCTATGTATGCATATATGCGTACTAAAGCTGACAAGAAATATTCCATTTCATTGATTATACTATATAAATATTTAAAAGTAAACTTTGAGAATTATATTTCCGAAATCATCTAATTTCATTTGCAAATGTTTGTCTCAAGCAAAAAGAACATTTTTCGAATCCCCAGAGTTAGTTTTTTTTTAAAGCACACATTTATTTCATGCCTTTTTATGTATATTTATAGCGTCTGAGGAGTAAAAGATAAACAATGTTTCATCAGCTAGCTGAAGTGATTGAGAAAGCTTGTTCCCTTTGCTAAAATTCCTCTTTTTTTTCGGGGGGGGGGAGAAAGTGGCTGTATTCGAAACCGACATTTGTGCTTGAGGAAGTGTCTGTTTTTCTTCTTGAGCGCTGGACCGTCGAGAAACAAAAACGTTTGCAATGCTAAGTCAATTTTTTTATTGTTATTTTATTTGTCCTACGCTAACAAAATTTTATGTTCATAAATAAAAATGGAATTCTTTTCTCTTTCTTCTTCGTCTTTTTTTTTTTTTTTTTTTCTATGACGCTTGCAAACCACCCCGTGAGATTTCAATCAGTTTATCCCTCCAGTTTTGAATGACATTTCGCAGCTGTCCGCATTTCGTTGTCTTTTTATATTTTTTTTCCTCCCGCCATTACTGTTATCTTTTATCTTACGAAATAAGTTCTCTTTTGCTTTCGCACCCTTTCAGATTTTTCATTTCCCTTTCTATTTTCGTGGAGAGCATTTTAGATGGAGGGCTTTCAATTTTTAAACAGCCTTTCCAGTGGCGTATTATTTTTTAAAACAACTCTTTGTTTTAGAATCTTTCGCAATGGACTTTTATTTCTAAAGCTAAGTAAAGATGCTCCCCTCTAAAATACTTAACGTCAGGATTCTAATTTAGTAAATACTTTTTGAAATGAAAGCCACGCAATATTAAGAAATCTGCATTTTGTTTTAAACAAAGTACTGAAATGGAAACGATTCTTCTTTAACTATTTTCATGCGCTTCCTGTTTATTTTGATATTCATAGATTTGAACTCTAACCATTATATATTATCGAATTTCAATTTTATAGCTATGATAACACTGTAGTTTTCAGTTAATTCATAAAAAGGTGACCTCAAACAGGAAAGTATACATATCTCAGAAATAATAATTAAAAAAAATAAATGAAATAATTTATTGCTATGCAAAAAATTTCGATTTAACCTTTTGAAACGATTTCTATAAGATTACAAAAATATCTCCAAAAGGAACCAAAAGCTCAAGAATACAAAAGTTTTCGTTTGGCTTATTTAATTACTGTAAAGCACGCAAGGGCTATTTGCCCAAGGGGAGGGATGCGTTCATGGAGAACTTTCTAAGGGAAATACACGTTACACATGGGGAGAAACAACAACTTTTGGGCGTTCCCCGTTAAGTGAACTAAATCAGACTGCGGGTCCACCCCCCTTTGGGGCACGTCGTGGAGATTCAACCTCCACTATTACCCCTCCCAGGCGTGGCGCACTCCTGGAAATATATGATCTCCAGGCAGCACTGGTCGTCAATTGCTACCTGCCAGTAGCATGGGCGAGCCCGTCGCAGAAGGCCGTTACCCAGCAAACCGGAGGCAACCCCCTCCGGCTACGGATCCAACCGCTCAGAACATGCCAGACCCCGAGGCCGGCCAATAAGTGACCTTTCCCAGGTCCTTCAGAAACATCAAGTTCATAAATTTTATACCCCCGTGGCCGAGACTGCCTAGTTACAGATCCTAGATAGTAGCTTCGCAGAGTTCTCTACGTCGACCCCCGGGGACAACATGGCGAAAAACACGAAAACGCCCATGCAGCCAAGCCCGTTCGTCTGGAATTGAGCCCCCAGGTGGAAAATATCAGTGGTTAGCGACTTTACCAGTCAGCCGCTGCTTGGCCCGTTAATAAAAAGAGTATGCTTAAAAAAGTAAAATCCAGAAAAGAATAATTTCGAAGATCATAACGAATTTTTTAGGTGCGATGCTTTTCTTAAATTTAATTAATTACTATTTTTAGTTCAAAGGGGCTTTGTCCCTGAAGGACTATTGTTTTCGTTTTGTGATTTTGCATTGGTTCACTATAAATATCCGTTTCACTTTTCAAACTGTTGCCACCAAATTTTACAGTCCTGCGTTATATTTGAAGAAATTAAATAATAAAAATTCTGCCTAAATGTATGTATATTTTTCACATCGTGATAAAACAACGGTACCTAGAGCCATCGAATTTTGAATGACGGTTATCCTATTGCGAATATGGGCATGTGGAAGCCCAAATTTGAAATTTGGAATTTGTTTGATGAACAATTTCATGTTTTGTAAAACTTTAAAGAATTTTTTATTAACAAACTCAAGGATTTTAAAGCGAGCTATGGCAACGTTGTACAGAAAAGACATTCAATAGCGGTCAAAATGGATATTATTTTCGTTGAAATATGCTGCCAGAAACTTTTCACGATTACAATACTTCCTTTTTACTTTGTACAAGGAAGTAAAAACGCCATTTTGAGCAACCCTTTTATTTTAATTTTGCTAAGAAAGAAAAGGGACTGTGTTTGATCGGCGACGAAATCGATGAACTTTTATTCAAAACCATTGTCAAATTAAGGTTGTGTTTCTGAACATTTCAAGTTTTTCCACTGTCATGTTTCTACACCAGTTATATTTATCTGATATTTACATTCAAATAAATATTTAAGCTACGGAAAAGTTCTTACTGTACTCTATCACAACTAAACTCTCTCACTATTAAGATAAATTATTTAAAATTCGTCCTTAATATTATAGAATCCTAAATTTTGTGAAATAAAATGCCAGATTGTTCCTAAATAATAGTACTTGGCCATGATCATCAATGAAATATACAGAGAAAACTTTTAAATAAAATATATGCATTATTAGCTACTAGATGTATTATTTTGTTATTTTTTCTCTAGAGTGATAGGTATTTAAAGTAAAAAAAAATATTAGTTTAAATTAAAATAAAAAAAATGTTAAAAAATTAAACTTTTCAGAGTATACCGCTATTGTACTTAAAATTTCATAAATATTAATGCTTTTTTTAACTTTTTTTCTTGTTCTTTATTCTATAACCTACTACCATACAAAGCTCCTCGCATTCATAACACTCATTTACTCAGAAATAATCTTCTTCCAGTCCAAGACAAGATAAACAATCTGAGACGTCCTTTACTCGAATAAAAAAGACAATATTATTCATGAATGGCAATGCCAAAGCCCGTGTTGCCACGAAAGGGAAAGGAAGTTAGGGACAAATTGAATTCTTATCTCTCTTCTGTCATAAAAAGTCTTCCGTTCTCCAAGTCACTGATCACTGACTAATTAAAGATACCCTGAAATATTCTTTTCCTATCAAAAGTGTGGCACAGTTTCAACAAAATGGAACTCGATTTTGGAGCCTGATAGTCTAATTGCTTATGAAGGGAAATAACAGAGCAAAAACAAGCCATCTCTTTCTCTGGTCATGGAGAAAGAAGAGTTTTAAATTCCCTTGTTCTAATCTTTGTTCAAAATCTAAATTAGTCGGAGCATTTATCGAGCATCCCTAGTCGTTAGCCTCTCTTTCCTCTCACCCTACAGCCCTCCATCAATAGACGAAGGATTCTCTTTCACAGGCAATTGACTGATTAGGGAAATTTAGAGCTTGTAAAGTTATAAAAATATTTCTTCCGAAACCCTCACAACTTGCTTTGAACTAGTTTACACGAGTCGTCTTTTTGTTACTTATTCATGAAATTATTTTCTTTTTCATTCTTTTAAAGTGTGAACTAAACCTAAGATATATCACTCATCTTCTAACTTTTACATTAAAAGAATTAAAAACAGTGAACACGGATAACAATATTAATATTTTTATCCGTTTTTTAGTCGAAAACGAAACATTGTTATTATTACTGTTTGTGATTTATCTCACTTGTTTAACAGCAACATCATAACAAACCCACGAAATTTATCTTGGCAAGAAGAGCAAGATTGCGCCTGCCGTTGGCACCATACAGGTAACAGTACGACTTCGCTCAGTTCCGTCCCCCCCTCCGAATTTTGATGGAGAGCAACCCTGGGGCACGGTCCTAGGGTCTCCCACCCTTCTTGTCCTATTTGTAGCTTCAGGTAAGAGCATTAAATCTTGCAGCCGGTTGATTTGTTGTGTGTTTCAGCCAGCTGTTATAAATAAATGAGATTTAAACTTTCTCTTTGCTTCATTATTGCAAATTTATTCACAAGGATGAGAAAATGGTTTTGCATTTGTATCTTTGTTTTTTCCACTGTCAATTTAAGCTAAACATGATAGCTAAGTGAAGATGTGAGATTAGTAGAGATACGTTATAGAGACATTAAGGCCTGTCCACACGAGGACGCTCCCGACGTAGTTGACGTAACTTTTTTGACGCCGGCGTAAATTCGCAGGACGCAGAAGACGTAAAACTGAGTACGCTCCTGTTCAGCTTTTACGCCCGCGACGCGCGCGTATAGCCAATAGCCGACCGAGTTCTTATCACGTGTCATAATCAGAAAACCTTCTTGCTTACCCGTTTCAATATGGCGTCAGAGCCACACAGAGATGAGTTTTTGCTTAGAAATATAACTGTATACAGCAATAAAATAATCAGCATTGTTCACGCCATCTTCAGATTTCTCAAACCGTACATATTAGTGTACATTTAAAATTTTCATTAAAGGGAAAAACTGTATACTTATAAAGCAATGATCCGACCAGTATATCCATATGCTTCACCTATTTATAACACCGTAAGTAATAGGAACCTAAATAAATTACAGTTTCTACGAAATCAAAGTTTCTGCCTTACAAAATTCTCCTTAATTATTATAAATATTGGCTATATCATGTGTAATAAAAAGCTCTATAAATATCCCAATATTAAATACACCAAAAACTAACTTCAGCAATATAATAACTTCTAAAATAAAGCAGTTGACTGTGAAAGAGTATTCAATAAAATACAATTACGAAATTTTGGAGGAAAGTTACAACTTGTCTCATACAGCAATCATTTATTGAAGTTTAATTAAATTACCTTTGCAGCGACTTCTACTTGTTACATTATTTTTCACAATCACTGCTATCACAGATAGCTGAGTGGTCAGCGCGCTGCTCTAGTGGCGCAGGAGTGGAAAGGTGGCAAGTTCGTACCTCTCCCGTAGGCGGTATAATTCAGTTAGCTTTTCTCACTTTGAAACGTGTTTCTTATATTTTTATTTTACCTATTATTATTGTTTTCATTTCTTATTTTATTCATTATTATTATTGTTTTTAATTTAGTTTAAAAATGTGCAGTGCAAATAGAAATCCTTATGTAAAAATATATCAACATCTCTTTATCATATATCATCTATAAATTCTCTCTTTATTTTTACTTTATTGCATATTTTATCATGCACATAATTTCTCATAAACTGTCCAAAGTTTGAACCTCATTCTAAATTCAAAAATAAATAAAAAGAAAAACAAAAGACCGAGGGAGAGCGAGTTAAAAAATATGAAATTGGTTTTATTATATGGTGGATGGTGTATATAAAAAGAATTAAGTAATTTAATTCTCTTTATATACTATATTCCAAACAAATTTTATAAATCCTAATTTTCATACGATATAGAATCTGCAAGTCTGTCAAACAGGTCGATACTCATCCTGAAGGAATTAAAAAACAAGTAATATACCCCCTCCCCCCAAAAAAATGAAGTCAATTCCTACTTAGGTCCACAAAGAAAAGTTTTAAAATACAAAAATAAATAAATAAATAAATAAAAATACAAACATAATTTTTTAATTAAAAATTAAAAAAATTTTAATATGTGAAAAAGCTGTATTAAATTCAAGTGTCATTCACTGCAAGTTTAAAAAATTGTATTTGAACTTGAGTGGATGAATAAAAAGCATTTTATGTACTGAAAATTTGAACAAGATATAGGGAGAGTGTGAGCTAACAGTAGGAATTTAATAATTCCAGATATTCCTTTCGCAAACAAGGCAGTAAAAAAAAAAAAAAAAAAAAAAAAAAAAAAAAAAAAAAATCATCTGATTCGGACAACTTGCCGCAAACATACAGAAGAACAGCGAAGTAATAAGATACAGCTCTGTTGACGCTATATCACAGCGTCACGTGATTTTTGCGCAAAATAATTCTAGTGGTTAAACGCAGTCTTCGCAAGCGTACTCGTTTGGACGCTTTTACGCTGGTAACGTAACAGCGCGTTCGTCAGCTACGTTTCGAGCGTACTCGTGTGGACGGGCCTTTAGGCATTTTTTTTTGGAAGCAGGAGATATGAAAAATGAGCAATCCTTTCGCCGGGATTCGAACCACCGACCTCACGAATACACTCTACCACGAAGGCATGCTAAGAAGGCGGGAGAAATACCTTATAACGTAATCAGCTACAAAAGCACCTCTCAACATTTGTACTAAATTTTGTTAACTTCTGTTCGATCTGAAAGCAGACTACCATCCCAAATCGTAATTCTATGCGAACCATGATTTAACGAACAATTAAATTCTCTTAATTATTTGGCTGTGATTAATAATAATAAAACGAAAGTTGTTTTACGTTACTTTGCTTTTTCGAAAAATAAAATATTGAAATAATCAAAAAAAAAAAAAAGTATTAATCAAGAAGAATCAAAGAAAGGTATTAACCTATCTTTGATTATTTTCTCGATAAAAATTCAAATAGAATTTTGACTTATTTTAGTACACCTGAGAAAAGTTAAATTTCAGTTATGTTCAACGCAGTATTTTAAATTTTATTTTATTGCCCATGGAAAACTGTACGATAGAAAAAATTCTAATGATATAAGAATATAGGTGTACATCCACTGCTCGCTTTAAAATTGTTTAGTTTGTTAATAAAAATTTCGTTAAAGTTTTACAAAATGTTAAATATACAGGGACAGGGAAAAAGTGGACGGAGCACCAGAACTTCGTCAGTGACGTTTACAGGTGTTCCTCCGCCGCACTACTGTACACTGCTAGGCATTTGGTTGGCCCGCATCGGATGCTGACCTACTAAGACATTTACATAGTAATTTTACATTAATACTAGACTTACGTATTGAATATACAATTACAAAGATACAGTATACAATTATTACAAAAAAATTAATCTATTAACAAAAGTTGGATTATCAAATTAATATAACATAATTACTTCGAACATACATCATACAAACTTTCATTGTACATTGTACTTCATACAAACAATATATTTACATTAGTATATCTAATTACATCGAATTACAATAAACGTCTTTTTAAGGAACTAATTGGACAAGAATTTTTTTTGTACATCTCATTGTACTTAGTTGTATTCCTAAGGCGAATTATCCTAATAATACATTTCCTTTCATTTTTCCAAATTTGGGCTTCCAGGTGCCCATGTTTGGGTAGAGGACTACGTTATTCAAAATTTGATCCCTCTAAGTACCGCTGTTCTGTCACAGTGCAAGAAACATGTAAAAGGTATTTCTCCCACTTCCCTAGCGTGCCTTGGTGGTGTAACGGTAGCACGCTGGGCCGGTATTCCAGAGATCCGTGGTTCGATTCCCGGCGAAGGCAGTTGCATATTTTACATCTTTTCTGCTTCCAATTAACCTAATGACTCTACACATGCACACATTCGCACAGATTCTTCATTATTTAATTTCTTTAAATATTATGTAAGGTTGTGATGGCAACAATGTGAAAGGTAAAACGGACATTTATTTCGAAACGTAAAATGCCGTTTCGAAAATAATAGCCCTTCTGGGCTGCGGCCCCTTTGGGTTAAAATTTCTATAACTGACGATTTAGAAAACTTTTCATAGTTAAAATATTCTTCAAAAATGCAGGTCCATCTTAAATTTGTTAAAATGATTATGAAATATTACGATCTTCTCTTAAATGAGCGCTTAAGAACAAATATTTAAGAGAACCAAATTCAACTAATCTTGAAGTTACATGAGTGATTAAGAACTTTCGAAATTCATTTTGTAATGTAGATGACCGCAGACTTTCGAATTATTCCTTTCAAACAAAGCAGAACTTTTAGCGGAATTACATAATCCCCGCTTTCTATACCTTCTTAAACGCCGTTATTCCTTCCAGGACAAAAAAGAAAATTCATACATTCTATTCAGATTAAAAGTATTGTTAACTTAAGATTGAATATCTTAAGTCAACAAAAGAAACAAGTAAAGCTCTTATTACCAAAGATTCATGTTTATTAACTTCAAACTTGTTCCATTCAAACAAATGCAATCCAGCCTCTCTCTCTTTAATGGACTTAATAAACTTCGGAACAGGAATCCATCGATTGGCGGCCATCTCTTCGCTTCATACTGGCTCGCATAATAAGAAACATGGAACACGAATGGAAAAATCTAATATATCGCTTTACCTCATTCTTTTATGCTCCGACAAACATATTAGGCTTGTTATCCCACATGCTAATAGAACAGAGACACGAGTTGATATGTAAAGCCGGTAATTCTAAAAAGAAGCATATTCCCCCCACCCCCCCAAAAAAAAATTTAAAAAAGCATATTAGAAGCATACGATAATTAAAGTTCTTGTTCAATTTCGAAAACGAATTTTTTAACATGACCAGACAAGAGGTTCTTTTCTTTTCTGGTATGCGTGATTTATTGTTAAGTTTATGCGATAAATTACTTTGTCTATGATTTACGATTTGCAATCAGGTTTTTTAGTTTACTTTTTGTATAAATAGTAACTACGAGTGTTTTTAAGAAAAACTGAAAAAAAAGGGATTTAAATTTTTAAAACTTTTATTAATGTTCAGACTTTTAAATTTTTAAACCTCGTATAAAAATTTTAACCTCGTATTTCATCTTATTATGGTACGAATAAGTTATAATATAGTCTAAGAGGTTCCGCTCTAACGCTCTTTTGTATTTTTCTCATTAAGAACGTCTGAAGCAAGCATCATTATGCAGCAAACTAATGGGTTTGGGAAAACATTAGTATAAAAATATGGCATTAATATTACATTTTTTGTCATAAAATATTTCCTGATATCATTTAATAAGCAAAGACGAAAGTTAACCCTCTGGCTGATCATCCCGCGATTTCCACGGGTATCTCAAATGTAGCAAAACTTGCTTATCCCGCGATTTTCGCGGGTATATGCTTTTTTCCTTTATTGAGGAGCGCATTCCGTTTTTTCCCCGTTTAACCATTGAAATAAATTATGTACAGTATTAGGCGTTTAGTTTACGTTTTTGGCCAACACATATCGTTAGTAGTCCACTAAATTGTGTCATTTGAAGGTACGTGGTATTAGCGCTCAAACTTCACTTTTTGCCGCTTTTTAAATGGCTGCTAGAAAACGTTCAGCGATTATCTTGATTACTTAATTAAATTATTGAATTATTAATTATATTAATAATTAGATTGATTATTAATAATTAGATTTATTGAATCTGGTGCAAAAAACGTGAAGTTAGATTTTGCCTTGAACCCTGCCTTGAACTGTATCACACTAAACTGCATTTCTAGCGTATTTTTCCCTCAGCGCTTTATATTTTCTTAAATTTTACTTTTTTGTATTATGCAAGAAATATAAATTAACTGTAATTCGATTGAAATTTACTTTAAAAAAAGAATTTTTTTGTGATAACATCTAGTTTCTCATGATAAAAATCTATATAAAAGAATTTTTCTAGAAAGAAAAAGTGCATTTTTCAATTCTCCAATATATAAAGATTTAAAATATGAAAAAAAAAAAAAAAAAAAAAAAAAAAAAAAAAAAAAATTTGGAAGCGATTTCGGTCAGCAAATTGAGCAGTCAGAGGGAAAAGGAAAACACAATTAATCCCAAAATTATAGTTTTTGTTTTCTATAAGAAGTGAAGCATAAATGTAAGCTGCTTAAATTCAGAAATATGGTTAACATGCAGTTATTAGGTGATTTTGATTAGGGAGATTTGAAAAAATGTGTAGTGTCCCAACTCATAATATGCTCAACTTAAGTTCATTTGTAAAATGCTTGGATTTCTGAAGGGAAAACTCTTGTGATTATAAAAACAAGTTTTATCTTCAACTATCGATTTACGAAGGAAAACGTCTAATAATAAACCGATAACTCTAGATAACTTGAAATAGTGGATAAACCAATGCAGTTGAATAAGCGTAACATGAAGAAATAACCCATAATTTAATTAACAGAAAAATGCATAAAAAATTTACCTATATTTTCAAGCCGGAAGTTCATTTAATTACTTAAACTAAATCAATATTCAAGGCTAAAAGAACACAACGTAAGTAACAGAAAAATGAGTATTTTTATAACTGAAAAACCTACGTTATGAATAGCATTACGAAACCGTATGTGCATGAAAACTTCAACAATGTCATTGAATTCAAACGCACATACACAATTTAGAACTTTTTGTTTCGTATTGTGCAATGTTAATACATTTTGAATCCCGTACACTTAAATAAATCATCTTCCAAATAGTATAAAACCATTTGCCGCCACAGTAGTTATCACACTCGTTTTTCTTTGTCATTCTGCCTTTTCGTAGACAGTTTTGTTTTACGCTGATAGCCTGTCATAGTAATTTTTCATGTCGTTCCGAAATAAATAAACTTTCCTTTTCTTACACATGGCTCGGTTAATTCCGTTTCAGTGAATGGAGAATTTACTCTATTTCCTTCTTTCGCTATTTCGGATTCTAAATATGGAATATTTTATGCCAAAGTATGTATAAAATGTATGTATAAATATATGTAAAATGCCAAAGTGAAATAAAAATATTGTCCAATACATTACCATATATGCATAAAAGAAAGTCTGGTATATGCGCATTTTTCTTGCATTTTCCTCACAGAAATGAGATAGCAAAGTAATATTAATATACATTATTACAGGAACACACCAGCCAATACTACACTAACAGATTTTAATTGGCGAATTGCTATTGGAAACTTACGATAGGCAAAAGCATTTGTTAAGTTAATTTTAATTAACACGTTATTATTTGTGTTAAAATCTGTCCTCTACTTCTATTGTTTCAGCTACTCCACCAGAATAAGCAAATGAGTGGGGATTTAAATAGGAAGAATCCAAGTTTAAGCAAATTCCGCTAGTAGTAAAGAAACTCCCCTGCTCGTGAGCGATATTTCTACTAGTTTTGATGAATTTCTCCCTTGTTTTGAATATTAAGCAATAGTTTCAGAAATCAAGAAAGGCAAGTGCTAGACTATAATTAAGCACATGTATTGTAAACAATTTAAATTGCACTCTGTTTATTACTCCCGTAAGAAGCGGAAAGGAATTTGCACTCATTAATTTATCTTCGTATTTCAAGTAATGTCGGCAATGAATTTTTAGTTGTCTTTATATCTGTTGTATTCATTTAGCTTTTTTTATATTTGTAGTTAAAGCCGGCTTAAGAATTCGTTTGGAAGGCTAAACCGTTAGACTGGTCTTTCAGATTATACTTAATGGAGATTAATTTTATACAGTGAAGTACCTTAAAAAAAGCTGACATGCACACCACGTGACTTCCTTGTACGGAATATTAAATCCTACGCAGTTTTACCTGCATTTCATTTAAACTTATTTCCTCGAATTTCGTTACAGATATAGTTCTCATTCAGTTAATTCAATTCTCACTTCGCGGGAAGGCAAAAATATATAAAAAACTCTAAATATTTTCATTAAAAATTGAAAGAGCTAGAAAAACATGAACACGAAATGCAGTTAAAACAATTAAAAAAAGTTTTACAAATAAAATTACAGTTCCTACGCAAAAATAAACAATTCGGACTGCGGGCAAAAAGGCAGATTTTTCGGTGCTCAAACCTCAAAGTTTCCTTTTGGTCCCACTAGGCAAAAAGACACTGAAGGTGCAGAAACTGATCTAAATCACTATTCTGCTATGTTTTAAATGTAAGCCAATATGGCTGCTATGGTAAAAAAATTAGGCTTAGCCGCACTTAGACAACTTTTAAATTGTTGACAATTCTACAACTATTGCTTGGAAGTTAACTAAAAGCAAAAAACCCTTAACCGGAAGATAAGAACAAGATAATTCAATCATTTTTAAAGCAAAAATTGCACAATTTATCAAAATATAAGAATAAAAAAAAACTGAGCCCACTGAGCCGAGTAACAGAGTGGGTATATATATATTTATCAGTAAAGTAAGAAATTTAGAACAATTTTACACAAAGCAAAGAACTGAAATTCATAAGTAATAAACTTCAAATAATTCTATTATATATGCAATAAAGAATTTAATAATTGTTAAATCCAAAACTCTTCAAACAAGTAATATCCCAATTTAAAAAATCAATGAAATTAAAAGAAAAAGAAATATAACAGAAGAGGAATTCAATCTACCTCATTGCCACTTCTTGTAATTATGAAATATATATATATACCTTTGGTGCGGCCGATTGCAACCAAAAAGTGAGGTGCACAAGTACATGTTACAGCAGTCCTATATACAAAATTTCAGCGTTCTAAGGCTACGCGTTGAGTTATGATGCGAGATACATACCTACGTATGTACAGATGATACGGCAAATTATGTTTTAAATCCATTTTAACTCAGTTTTGTAATTCGTTTTGGGGAAAGAATTCTTTGTTCTGTCCTTACGTACAGATTTCATGCCAAAACATCGTTAAATTGCATTCGATAGCGGTCAAAATGAATTTTTCGTTGAAATATGGTACCTGGAACGTTTCCTAATTACAATGCTTCCTTTGTTTCGTACAAGGAAATAAAAATGGTTTCCGAATTTCTAAAGTATTATATTTTTTGAAATGTAATTTTTAGAATTTTCAAAAGCGAGTTTATCCATGGCTTTTGCATTGAAAATCTTTTAATATCCCACCCCGTGCAATAGGCGTGAGGAGAAACACCTTTAAATTCTTACTATTTTCTTCAGTGGCCTTCCAACTGAAATACGACGATTATCTTCTACGAAAACCGTAATTTCCCACGAAAAGGAGCTTAACATCAGAAACACGTCCAGCCACCTCCTGAAGATCACCTAGACAACAAAAGTAATAATAAAAAAAGAAAGTAGTAGGAAAGTGGAAAAAAAAAGTAAAACATCCTGCAGAAGAGAGCAGAGAGGGAGAGAGAGACGACCCATCATCAAGACACTACATAACAACCAAGGCAAAGAACAAAGGAAAGATGGCCGGAACCGGAGGAAGAAAGAAAGAAGAATGCCGGAGGGGGGGGAGAAACTCCAGGTATTTTCTTTCCTTTTTTCTTTCCTAAGATATATCCCAAGGGGGGATCAGTCACTTTCAGGAGACAAATCCACGGGATTTCCCCAGGGAGAGGGCGAGAAGGGGCATTAAGATGGCAAAAAGATGGAAGTTCTTGTGGCTCCTTTTTCTTGGAGGTTCTATGACAACTCGATGGCTGCAGTATAGGAATGAAGTTTCTTTCCTTTAAGAATCAGAATGACCCTCCTCCCACGGATACGCACTGTTTGGTTGCAAACGTGCTCCGAAAAGCAAGCAAGCACTTCTTACGTGCAGGTCTTGGTTACAAGAATGGAACGCTTAAAAGCAGAACTAGAAGCACCGTACTCAGCGTTTGCTTTTGCTCCTGAATATCAGATTCCCCCTCTAAAATCAAATGGAAATGCAAGAGAGAAAAAGAAATTGCATCCGATGTTTGCAGAAGATTTTTAAGCAACAAGCAGGTAAAAGGTTCTGTGCATATATTCTTAATGTTGCTACGCTTTCTATAACACATAATAGTTTTCATCAGATGTAAATAATTTATTATGCACGCTGGGTCGTCCTGTGTGAGTGATGTTTTTGCTTAACTTTTTCTTTGAATAAATTGCTTAGCTTAAAATCATCACAACAGAAATAGTACTTGTTGTTGTGAAAGGCAGAAAAAGTTAAAATACTGATACAAGGTTTATTTTAATTAACAACCTATTTTTTAAGTTGAATCTTTTCTGCACTTTTATGGTCTCTTCAATTCCGCGATACGCTGCACATTAATTAAGTTTAATTTAAAGGAATAGAGAGAGAGAGACAGTTTGGCAACTTAAGTTTTCGTAGCGCTTACAAATACTCGTTGATTTTGTTGAAGTGTTTTTACTGATTATCAGTGAGTTCGCATTCATTTGTAGAGCAAGAGGAAGGGCTGTTTATTTATCTATATTTATCTATGTTTTTGTTTATATTTAGATTGATTTATATTTATATTTACCTTTTTTATTTATATTTGTCTATCTTTATTACATTTCTATATATCTTTTTATATTTCCAGATTGTGAAATGGATTTGAAATAGATTCTGAAGATTTTTTTTTTCCGTGACGTCTGCACATACGTATGTATGTATCTCGCATAACTCAAAAACGAGTAGCTTCAAAACGTTGAAATTTTGTATGTTCAACTGCTATACTATATATTTTTTGTGCAGTCGGCCACACCAAAAGTATATAAATATATCTATATACAGTTTCACAAGAAAATAGTAAAATTAAATTAAATTTAAATAATTCTCTTTCGCTATTGCTTCAAGGAATGAAATTTAAATTTAACAAATATTCTCTATTCGTATAAGCAAATAAAATAAGTGAGAAAATTTAATTGCAAAGAAATACAAATACAAATACAAATATTATTGCTGCGAACGAATTTACAATATCATCTAAATTAGGAGCATATGTAAATTGATTGTACGTACGAAAAAATACGTACAGTTAATTTACATATGCCGCAATTAATTTACATTGTATGCAAAAATATATTATTCCAAAAAATTGCAAAAGTGAATAATTGTTGAGCAGGCAGGAGACAGACTTATCAAGGGGAAGTTGCTCCCAAACCTAACTCTTCAATTACTCAATTCCTGTTTCGTCATCCATATAGGCAAGGGTAAAAGTAGTTGTGAATTACTACTAATTCGCAACATTCTTGAGGCTTTATATACATACCATTAATTCACATATGCTCTTAGAATTTAACTGATATTGTAAATTAGTTCGCAGCAAAAATATTTTAATTTCTTTGTAATTAAATTTTCTTAATTATTTTATTAGCTTTATACTAATATATATATTATTATACCCACTCTTTTACTCGGCTCACTGAGCTCTTTTTTATTATTCTTATATGTTGGTAAATTGCGTTTTTTTTTTCCAAAAAACAATATTCAGTTATGTTGTTTATATCTTCCTGTTAAGTATTTTATGCCTTTAGTTAATACTCAAGCAATAGTTGTAGAATTATCAACAATTTAAAAGTTTTTTAAGTGCGACGGAGCAGCTAAGCCTAATTTCCATACCGTAGCAGCCATATTTGTTTACATTTAAAACTTAGCAGAATAGTGAATTAAGTCTATCTGCACCTTCAGATTCTTTTTATTTTCTTAAGTGGAACCAAAAGGAAATTTTTAATTTTGTGCACCGAAAAATTTGCCTTCTTGCTTGCTGGCCGAATTGCTTGTTTTTGCGTAGAAACTCTAATTTTGATTATAATTTTTTTTTAAAAATTCTTTCAATTGTACTTGGCGTTTTATGTTTTTCTATTTCTTTCCAATCTGTAATGAAGGTATTTTGAGATTTTATGTATTTCCGCCATGGCGCGAAGTTAGAATTGAATTAATTGAATGGGAAATACCTGTATATCTCTAATGAAAGTCGAAGAAATATGTTTAAATTAAATGCAGGAAACATGCGCATGATTTAATATTCCGTACAAGGAAATCATGTGGTGATCATCAGATTTGTTTTTAATTGTAACCAGAGTTAATAAAAGAATCGTGTAATTTACTAGCAAGAAACTACCTTTTATTTTATAATTCATACCAATTGAAGTACTCACTTTAACGCATTTCTCTCTGCTACGCTTCTCAAATGTACATATTACTATGTTTACATAGTAATATGTACATTTGAGACATGTACATATTACTATGTTTAGGTACTATGTTTGCAATTCTTTAGGGCGATCATTAAACTTGTTTTATTTTTGAATTTTCAGTTGATATTTGCAACTTTAATCTTCAGCCATAGCTTCAAAAGGAGGGTTCTCCTTTTTTTAGGGGCATCAAAATCTTTTCTTCTGCCATTTTTATTATTCCAAAATTTTCTTTTTTACGTCCATAATTTTATTTTTATAGCTACCGAGAGATTTTAATTAAAAGAAAGACTTCATTATCTTCCACCACTGTTCATATTTTTATTTATTACTCTGCTTCGGTTTTCTTTATATTGCACTTTTTCTTTGTGTTCTTCGTTCTTATTTCTCTTATGCCTCTTTCTATCTTTCTTTCTATCGACAACGTTGGCAACTGTTCAAGAAATCAGTTTTAAAAATCTGAATAAATTAGAATTATTTTCATTTAAGCACATATCCTTTAACAACGTTAGATTTATTTAGTTGTTTGAGAAATAATATATCATAGTCTAAATTAATATTGTGTCATGATAAACATATTGTTTAAAAAATTATCTCAATTTCATTATTTGTTTCATTACTTTTAATAATCATATTTTTCATGTTTTTGGTTTTTCCAGGATGATAATTTCTGCTTTTTAATGAATAAAGTTTTGGTTTATCTTTGTAAAATTTTTCATTATTTATAAATTTAAATTATATTGATATTATTTATAAATTTTAATTTAAAATTAATTTTTCTCTTTATATGAATGCCTCATTTTTATTTTTCTTCCTCGCCAAAAAGAAAATTGTCGCAGAATTTTAACTTTTGCTCAAATCATCATTTGGAGAAAAAAACTTCGATTTAACTAACAGATGTAAAATCGAAAGTAAGCAGAATAAAATAGGTGAGGAATAACAGTACAATAGAATAACATATTTTAATACAAAAATAAATAAATAAATAAATGCAGCATCTCATGAACAAAATAAAATAATTAGTAAATAGTATGAATTCCGAATATTTGTAACACAAATAAATTTCAATGTGATCCACTATATTATCATTAGCTAAATATTAAAATACAGCAGTAACTCACATATTAAGGATCGTTAGAATACGTGGACCGTGACAAATATTCAATCGATAAACGGACGTGAAGACATGACTTGTATTTTTGTCAAGTGCTATTTGTAAAATCGTATTCGAATTAACCTAGAGTTAAACACGCGCGAGCACTTTAGAACATTCCCCAAATCTTTATACTGAAAGCGTCGGATTTACTGCACAGGAATCTAACAGAACGAAACTGCGTTTGTGAACATTTTTAGTCGTCAGATGTCTGCTCTGATACTACACTCTTTAATGACGATGAAACGAAACTTGAAGTAGCAACCCAAAACAAATGCTTTAGGAACATTTAAAAGCCCTCGAGGCTGTTAGGGTTAATGTCGTAGACCATAAAATTTTGGAGTAGAATTCGAAAAGTACTTTGGCAGTTTATTAAGGCAATTGTTAAGGCAGAGGTAGCAAGCAGCATGGCCTTTCCACTTACACAACTGAGCGTGCCATTGCAGAAATCTCTGCATGCTTTATCAGGTCTATAATTGTAAATCTTAGGGTAAATGTTTATTCTTTACGATTCTGTTTCACTTTTGTGTAATGAGTTTTAATTAACAATCTTATGAGGTAAAAGCAATGTAAGTGTTGTAGCACTTACAACATTTTAGTTATTTGAATTTATGTTCTCAGATTTAAAAGTTATTTAATCACAGTATCGCTGCAAAGCACACCACAGCTATCTGCCTAAGAGGACAATGTCTTCGTGGAAGCCTTTTCAAGGGAAACTGATTTATATTCACATTTATGCATGTTTGAAACCACGGAAACTACCAATCAGCCAACCTGTTTGTTCAGAGAAAATGTGAAAACTTTAGTTACGAATTCTGTATTCATGTAACTTACTTTAGTGAAACCGTAGTATTTTTTTGTATAGTGTAACATGAAATGGTTGTAAGAGAAAATGCTCTATCGAAAAAAGAAGATAAAACAGGGGGCAAGCTTATGTAACATTGAGTAAATGCCTATTTCCCTAAATTTGCGAGATATCGCCAAGCTGGAGGTGGTTTTTGGCGACTAATTTTTCTCTTCAAATTTCGCAAGAAGTCTCCAAAAATCGCGAATCTTGGCGACTATTTGGCGACATTTCGTTCCGGTCCCTCTGTAACTGATGCTGTCATTGAATAACTATAATTGATTCCTATATGCAGTATGCATATTGATTCCTATATGTAACCGTATCCGGCCATTAGTTTTTTACGGATTCTGCCTATATGACTTCTGATAATTTCGAGAAATGGAAGGTACTAGAGATTTCTTGGCGGCCGGGTTAAAGATATATAACACAGAAGAAAACATCTGCTCTCAGTTTCTGTTAATTCAGAGCTAAATCCGTGAGAGCTTCGCCTTTTAAATGCGATTGGAACTGCATTGTGTTTAACTTTCTGACTAGTTTGAAGTGTAACTAGCGAGTGTGTTTTGTGATACTAAGTAGACCTGTACAGGTATTTGTTGTGGAAAGTTCCAAAATTGTAAAGAGTTCCTTTTGATAAAGTAAATTTGATCAAGCTATCATCTCTTCTGTCTACGTTCCATCTTATTACGAACTCGTACGGACGCAATGCTATGTTCTAGACTGGAGCAATGCATTTTGTCCGTAAAGTATTTCAACAAAGTGAAAGGGATGATAGTACCCATCGAGAAAAACATTATTTTAACACAACTTAGGAACACATCTTTCTATTAGGAGAACTAGCTTTTACAGAGAAAGATGTACTGAAATTAGCACCAAGGCGGGAGAACTTTCTCTACAGTCTTAGGTTTGATGCTGGGAAATAGCTTACAGGGAGTGTTTCATTGTTTACAGTTTCATTTATGAAACCTTTGAAGAAAGGTATGATATTTATCTTAATTTTTTCCTAGAATTTTAATTTTCTAACTTTTCAAAACATGTATATAAAATATATGAAGTAATACTGAAACTTGCTAATTAACATCCAACATCACACACACACACACATATAGTTATATATAAAAGTAATTATCAGTAAATTAATGAGCCTAAAACTAGCGCTAAACTTGCTAAGTAATAAACCAATAATATATTATCAGAAAAACTATATATTATCTCCGAGGAACATAAATTCAATTAAAACCGTTAATTACTATAAGAGCAATTTTTTAGTCAGTACTTTAATTTCAATTTTTATATATATTATATATATTTATATTTTAAGTTAATATAGACCTCACATTCATTCATTCACATTGGAGTAAAAGCTTTTGAAAACCAGTAAAGAAAAATCCCGAATCGGAAAAATACTAAAGTAAAACTTTTAAATATTGAAAAAGTAGTTAAGGTCATTGACTGCAGATTAATTGACTTGCCAAGGGGAACAAACCAATCTACTGTCTATTATCTATCAAAACCATATTTTTGTGGGCCGTTTATGATGAGCCACGAAAACTGCACGAACTTTCTTGCTTACCTGGTTTTATAGAGCAGGTTTCTTATGAGCTGGAGTCTTAAGCTATAGTTTGAGCATAAATTATAAGGTATTTCGCCCGCCTTCTTAGCACGCGTTCGTGGGGTAATGGGCGGCATGCTCGGCGCGTGTTCGAGAGGTCCGAGGTTTGAGTCCCGGCGAGGGAATTGCACATTTTTCACGTCTCCTGCTGCCAAATAACTTTATGACCCTACAGTGGTGCCTGAACTAAAAAGGTGAGGATTTGGAGACTGGGTGTTCTAGTCCCCCTTTTATAAAGGGAGTGTATTTCTCTCGCCTTCTTAACATGCCTTCGCCAGCACACTCAGCGCGTATTGAAAAGTCCAAGGTTCGAATCCCGGAGAGAGTATTGCTTTTTTTTTTCATATCTCCTACTTCTAAATAACCTAATGACTCAACAATATATGCATGTATGTTAATTCAGTGACTGTGGCTTGTAAGATACAAAAAGAAGCAATACAACACGACAAGCATCACTAGGATAACTCAAAATAAGTGAAAAGCAACTGATAAATTAATATTAGTGCAAATCAAACGTATCTAACTTCCCACAAAAGATATTTTCATAAATTTCTAAAAAGTATTTGTCCTCTCGATAGCTTACTAAATTGAATTTTTTAGAGGTCATCACATTTACGATAGATAAAGCACTCGCTGGGTAACAGCATGGAGAATCGTTGGCGCATTAAGAATATAAATGGATTGCAATCACGTAATTATACCCAAACATTTACGAGAGGCTTAAAAATGAATGTGAGGAGTTTTTTTACATCTTCAAGAAACGCCTCCAAGGATAAAACTGCTTTCTCGCATGCAAGAATGAAGTTATTAATTAATGCAGGAGACAGAAAAGTGTAACGTGAAATTTATTTAAAAACTTTAATATTTCCCGGGCTGAAAATTTATTTTATCTGTTTGAGAGATTAGAGCTAATTTTTGACATGAAATGGTTGAATGGTTTTGTACACAAAGGAGTTTAAAATTAAAGAAATAAGAGAAAAAAGAATTTTGTGCAATTTCAAAGAGAAGAAATGTTGGAATTATGAAGGAAATAAATACTAAAAAGTGTTTTATTTTCGAGTTGTGAAGGTAAAGAATAATATAGCACATAAAAAATATGTTCATGACTAATAAAGTATTTTGTTATCAAAAGAAGGATTCTGAAAGAAAAATGAAATTTTAATCAATAACTCTATTTAAAAGATTTTATTAAAAGAATTTATGCTTCATTTATTTATTAACTGTTTATTACAAATAACTTGGCAGACTTTTTTTCGGATCGCTAATAAGAGTAATTAGAAAAGAAAAAAAAAATATTTATTCTTAGTATTGACTTGACTTCAATTTGACACCACTATTTTTTTCCCCTGTCCTTGCTTTATCGTCTTCTGTGTTTGCTCCGACAGAATGAAAATGCAGTAAAAATCAAATAACAGAGAAGGACGCAATGGAGGAAAAAAAAAGATAAAACTATTTCTCAAAAGCACCTCTCATAGAAGTGCTGCCATTCACTTTTTAAGAAAAATGAAAATAAAAAAAGAGATCATAATACAAAAAGAAATATTTATGAGAAAGAGATAAAAAAAAATTCTCGCAAGATTTTCGAGCTTTATGAAAAGCTCTCCATGAATGCAATTAACGCTCTTATTTCAAATTTCGCATTCGCTTTTTTTTCCTCTCATTTTTTTACCAGCTTTTATAATGGAAATCGATCACCTATTTCTTTGATGAATCTGGATTTCTTTGAATTATATTTGTTTACAAGAAACGCTCTCGAGTTCGAATTTATAGACATTTTTAATTCGTTCTCACATATACACCTTTGTTGAAGATGAATGTTTAAGACTATTGAACACAAAAGTGCAGTTTTTATTAAGATTAAAATGAAACAGTAATACGTTCTCTTGTCCTTTTCTCTTAAGGCATTATTTAATTGCAGCGAAAGAATTATATTTGAACACACACACACACACACACACACACACACAAAAAAAAAAAAAAAAAAAAAAAAAAAACAGCAAATTTACGTTTGTGTAAAAAAAAAAAAAAGAGTAAAATCTTTACAGAAAGAAATTCAAATATGCTTTTAATAATCTTGTTACCAGCAAGAATTTTTTAATTATTGTTATTAAATTACAAAATTTTGAAACAGATTCATTATTTTACATTGCTGGGCAATATATTAAAGGGAAAGCATGCAAAATGTCTTATACTATGTCAGAAATTCTTATGTATAAGGACGTGATATTCCTCGCAAGAAATAAAAACAATATCTGTTATGCAATCAGCTTCCGATTTACCGCGAGCAGATTAACCAAACTGTCTAAAGGCATTTGATTAACGTATGGCAAAGGTTTGTTCATTGAGGAACAATAAGAATGCCAAACCATATGCGCAAAACTAAAGTGTCTATGGAAGATACAAAAACGAAATAAAAATGCTTAGGATAACATACTGTTGAGAATTCTGTACTTTGATAAGTAATTTTACTAGAATTATAAGTAAAATTGTTGTATTTGTTTCGTAACATGAAAAATCTCAACAGAAGCTATGCCGGAAAAAGTAAGAATACAGGGTCAAGTGCGTTGAACATTGAGTAAATGGGTACCTCGGTAATTTGGCGAGATATCGTTAAGCTGACAAAGGCTTGGGTGACTTATTTTATCGCCAAATTTGGCGACATTTTCGTCTGGTCCCTCTACCACCGTAATATGTATTGAAATTGAATAAATGTAATTGATCACTGTGTTAGCTGTAACCGTAATTCCGCCCTCTTATTACTTTCCAGTAATTTCGAGAAGCAGAAAGTACTGGAAATATTTCAACGGCCGGTTGAAAACTATTTATTAAGCCAAAACGAGAGTATATGATCTCAGTTGCTTAGTTATTGTTGATGCGAGATGTTAGTTCCGTGTGAAGTGAGACATCCGAGTTAGATTTTCCTTTATATGCGTTTTGCAGTACGTTGTTTTTAACGTTCTTAGTTACCAAATCAACCAATTAACATACTTAGAAGTGTGTATTGCCGCCCAGATGGAAAAGTGGTTAGCGACGTTGACTGCCACTCCTAAAAGTCTGGGCTCGAATCCCAGAGAAGTCACGGATGTTAGCAAACATATAGCACTTGTTCGTCATATGCGGCGAGCTGAAAGTCCTATCGAGAGGCTGATGGTAGAGTAACGAAGAGTGAGGGACCCTCACATTCCGCTCCTTCAAAATTGGGGCGGAACTGAGCCTAAGACTTATTGTCACCAGTACAGTGCTCAAGGCTCTGGCTAACGACAGACGCACTACTGTACTTCTTGCCACGATAATAATTCGTGGGCTTGATCTGATTACATTAGACAAGTGAGATTAGTAACAACAGCAACCAACGTGTATAGTCATCTAAGTTGTAAGAAACATAACATTAAAATGTCTCTCGTTTTCTAAACATTTTCAAACAGTAATAAAACTCATTTTGTTATTTGTTGATGTAATTATGGAGTTTTGAATCTGTCACAGACTTTCATAAAGAGAGCGAACTCAAATTGAGAGCGAAAACCCAGAAGATTCGTCTGGATTATTTCGGAATGACAAACACCCTACAGTTGTCTACTTACGGGAAGAAATCACTTCGAAGCGAACGTTTGAAGGTAAACTAACTCCTAATCAGGTTTCCTTGAGAAAAATCACCAAAACGACCATATAGGCAATCTAATCACCGAGATTTAAATCCTGTTTTGAATTATCACTATTCAGCTGTCTTATTTGCTTGATAACTGGCGAATAAAAAAATAGGGTACTTATAATTTACAACATGAATAATGAATTTGTTTTTTGGTACCTAAAAGCTCACGTATATTTCCGTATGAATTTTATGGTGCTTAATATAAAAATTACAGGTGACAGATGGGCGGAAATACCATATCCTTACACGAATTGATAGATATATATTCCCATGTGCATCCCTGTCTAAACATTCATTTAATAAAAGAAAAAACAATAAAGAAGATTTTTAAATCAAATGTATGAATGTAAAAGAATTAAAAGTACTTACATATTAAGGAAAGAAATCTGTTGCATCGACAAATACATTTGACAAATATTCAAATATGGCTTTGGCTTTATCTTGATTCATTCGTTGGTGCTCATTTTTTCATGTACAATCTATGCCGTAAAAAACGACGTGCTAAGAAAGAGTTATTCGAAGGGACAAAAGTCGATAGATGTGATGCGCATGTATTGAATCCGAAACGCAAACAGTATCATAGATATTGAATATTTTAATCAGGAAATACAGCTACAAGAGAAAAATATCAGTAATGCGTTGGCTCACCTTTGTACATGAAACAAGCTGTTATCTGGCTGAGAACTGTCTCGTAGAGATGGCTGATTATTTCTGCAAGACTACTTGACATACATATTCCAAATGAAGACTTTAAATGGTCGGAGACGACTGCTCATCAGAGTCCAAACTGTGCTATGTTAGAGAGATCTGGCGAAGGGAAGTGTTGGAGAAGCACGAAGACATTCGGTAGAAAAATGTGCCGTGTGGGCCTCCTAACTTTTCTATTGAAATGCGTAAGCCCAGAACGTAAAAGGAGGGGTAAAATTACCGGGTGTAGGAATCTTGTCGATTTACCAACGCACTATAAGAGTCACAGATGGCAACCAAACGGATCTGACTGAAATAACACGCCATACCATAATGGTTGTCGGTCTATGTGGCGAACCGACATTCAGGTGAGTATCTCACCTCTGTTCTGGACGTGTCCAGACACGTTTTCGCTACTGAAAACAATTCTACTCCAGTTCGAAAGATCCCAAGTCGAATGTGTCCGCAAACACTTCAAAGGTGGCTGGCGGTGTACAACGATGAGTGGCAGTGGGCGCAGTGGCCTCCGTGATTCACCTATCAGTGGTCACCGGTGTTCCTGTTACACTTCGGATCGTTGATAAAGATGAAAGAGGGGCTATAAGCGCCGATCGAGCGATCGATGGTCATACAGAGGGTCAAGAAAGTAGTGGCTGAAATACCTTCTTGATCCTCTGTATGAACATGGTTCACCCATTCCTGACAACATCGTCAAATAACCAATTGTATAGAATCTTGTAATTGCACACCCTGTTACCTCGTCCAATTGCTCGTCCTCTCTCTAATGGTGACAGCTGTTCATTCTATTTGCGAAGCGCTGTTACGGTCCACGTGAATCGACAGAACTCCATTCACATGCAAGTTGTACTTTAGCATTAGAATGTCCTCTCTTTCATATTCCATACGGATGCTCCGTCACGATGCACTGGAGTTCCAGATAGTCAGGCATTGGCCGTTAAAAATTAATCATTTGCATATTCTATCGTAACGTATGAGCACAGGCAGTTTCGTCCAATTCGGATAACTCCTTCACGGTGCGTCGCATTTTATATTACATTTTGTAATATACATTCTGTAATATACATATTGTAATATACATTATTCTTACATTCTGTAATATTACATTCTGTAATTCGAGCTCACACAAGCTTCGTGCTAAAATAAAAATTTGGGATTTTTCACCCAGTGAAGAAAATGTTATAACCTTCTCGTAATTGGAAGAGTTATCCTCCGAAAACCCAATTGTAGAAATTAGCCTTAGTTGCAACTCTTTCGATTTCATTCGGAAGTGCAATATTTTTATTCTAAAAGTAGGCTCTGTCATCGTTGCCTGGTTTGATAGTTCTCACAGTCATTTTTTATGACACAGAAATTTATTTAATGCTTAATGAATGCGCTCTTTATTAAGAAGACTCGTACACATTAAAACCCTTAAGTTCTTCTAATATGTGACTGTTGCAAGAATTGAGACAACTTATTTATTTTAAAAGCAATTACTTTCAGCTTTTTACAGATGACTACATAGTATAGCTGCTTTGGGAACTAGTAACCAAAAAGTTGTGTTGCCACAAATGTTTTTATAATTTAATCTCCTTTGTAACAAAAATTTTATGCGTTCACGTCATGTTGTCACCTTGAGCGCACAGTTTGAAACATTCTGTTTCATAATTTAATTCCATATTTATTATATAGATTTTATAATATTTGAAAACTACTGTGAACCAAAAACGCCTAAGAATTTCATGTAAAAGTCTTATTTTATTTGAAGTTGAGTTTATAAAATGTATTTTATTAAGAAATCTGTATAGCTTTCAGGTATAAAATGTTTTAATATTAAAATTGTCATCAGATTTTTGGTTCAGTTAGAAGATAGTGCCCATATAAAGAATTCCATCAAATTTCCAGTATGTACCATTAGCCATTTTTAACATATGATGCGCGCAAGGTAGAAACATGAGGTGAACGCATAAAACGTTTTGTCACAAAGCAGATTAAATTATAAAAATATTTGTGGCAACACAAACGTTCTGGTTACTAGTTCCCAAAGCAGCTATATTACGTAGTGAGATGTAAAAAAGTTGGAAGTAATTGCTTTTAAAATGAATAAGTTATCCCAATTCTTGCAACAGTAACATATTCGAAGATCTTAAGGGTTTTTAAGGTGTACGAGCCCCCTTAAGCGATGTGAAGAACAATTAGGCTAACTGTAACTTAGAAGTGAAATTCATTTTTGTACAAAATTTTGACTAGAACCTAGAACCAGTCTGTTGCTACTAATACTTAAGCTCGGAATAAGGACTCAAAAAGAATATAAAAGGCTCTGTAAGATAAATCATAAAGCCCTTTAATAAACTGTCTGTAAAAGAATTCGTGAAAGTACATCTTTCACGGGACCTCAACACTAAAAGGCTATAATAATGGAACTGAAAAATGAGTTAAATTTTGGAGATAATTTCCTCCCAAATTATATTAAGTTAACCTTTTGGACTGTTAATTATGTCGCCAAACGGACTTAACAAATGTCTCGCAATTAATATTTTCACTTACTGGAAAACATATGTATCAAACAGATAATCCGTAAGAAGAAATGAAAATGTACGACATCTTTATAATATTTGAAAGTGATGTTACGATCAAACTAATATACGAAACACGAGAATATCGCAAATATTCGGTTCCTACAATACACCTTCAAAAATTGAACTTAAAGTTATTTTTTTTCCTGTCATATTCGTATTCAAGTGTAGAAGAATCAAGAAACGCGGAATGTGCCTATTTCTACTGCCTTTTTAGTTGCTGTTCAAAGCAGCTTAGCAACTTTGAAGACGACAGCGCAGAAAGCTGAAACGAGTCATAATGTTTTCCCGGTTCTGTGTGATCTAAATATTAACTGTCGGCCCATTCTGCATAAGAAGCACAAGCGCCTGGCCCCAGCCACCACCCCTGTTCTTATTGGTTGCCGTTTATGACGTCAGGCTGAAAAGATTCCATTATCTGTTTCGTTTGAGTTATGTCAAGGGGAACTTATAACTACTTTGGATTTGGTTCTTTCCTGTGTTAATGTGAATTTGTGCAATGTAACAGAATATTTTCAATTAAAACGAACCTAACAGTATAAGAAAATATATCGGCACTTTTTATATAAATAGGTTTAATCATGTTAATGGAATAGATAAAACTTTATAATGCGTAAATAGTGTTTGGCTAAGCAATCTGTATTCAATGCAATTCATAGCGCTATACTAATATTTAAGAAATGTATTTTATAATTTCATATAAAAGGAGACCATTAACAAGATTTGCTTCGTCAGCAATGTCAAGAAATAGCACTTAACTCTTACTGTGTAAATAATGTCTGCCGCAGTTTTCATGAATTAGCGGTTTATTTTACAGAAAAGTGTTTTTAAAAGTGATATAACTGTAAAATTTAGTTCTTTCTTTATAAAAATGAACTGCTTGATAATTAAATAACCTTCCTTTCATTTATTGCTTGTTATATGGAGATTGTTTGGTATCAAAATTGTTCGTTAGTCAGATTAATTTTTTTACTTTCTAATCCTAGGCATTAATTTCTCCTCATTTATGGTTAAAAATAAGATAAAGTAATAAGATACTTTTAAATCGAAAAATACTTACAATATCGTTTATTTGACTTTATCAATTGGAGTTATCATTCTGTTTTTTTATGTATTATTGTTTTGTTTCTTAACTTTTATATCTTATAAAAAGTGTTATTGTCAAATGACTTCGATATTCGTCTAATGACCAAAATACTGCTAAACGGTTATCGACTGCACATCGAATTGCACCTTTTTTCTAATATTATGTATATTAACAATATATTTCTGAAGCTGCTTTTTATTTTTGTAATTTTTTCGCAAATATGGCAAATTATTCCACTGCTTCGCCTGTTTCAGCGCTAAAATGATCTCGAGCTCAAGCTTTTGGCGCACAAAAATGCTGCAGAGAATTCTTTTCGTCACTGTATGACATCAGAAGTCGTGTCCAATAAGAGCTTAGGGTGGTGGCTGGGGCCAGGCGCTTGTATAAGAAGCAAGTCGAACATATAGAAAATAGTACTATATAGTTCTGCCAACTTCTAATACTAGTTAGTTTTGCATTCATGCGCAGATTTATTAATTTTTATGTTTGCGTAGAACAAAGTTTTTTTTTTTAATTTCAAAGAACAATTAATTTCCTTCGACATGTGAAAAATTAATAAGAACAGACGGTATCTCGCGGATGTACATACTGCTCATATTGGCGTTAGGCTTATGAAAAGCTATTAAAAATTTATACGACCATCCTGTTCTCAGGGATTACCTAAAAATAATAAAAAATACTCAAGACAGGAAGAACACGCCTTAAATAAATCATAAAAGTGAAGCAACAATTTGTGTTAGGCATAGATTTTCAGCATAGAAAACTGTTGATGTCGAGGGCGAACGAAGTCCCTTTTCATCAGGAGCAAAGAAATAGGTTGTTGCTTCACTTTTATGAATAATAATAATATTTTTGTCTGAACAGTTTGGGTTATAAATGAGCCTCACAATAATTTCTGAAAGGAAACATATTTACGTATTATGTATTTTTAAAAATATGAGTTTGAGGCTTAGAATGGTTCATTACAAATAAAATTTTTACTTCAATACTGCTTGCTCCCATAAATTCTTTGTTTATTAGAAGGGAATACCTTCAGCTTCCAACCGGGACTACGAAGCAATAACCGTGAAATATTTTTTTTGGAAAACGAAAAAATAATTCCCGACATTCCGAAAATTCTCCACCAACGGAAATTGAGATGTTCTTCGGTCAGCTATTAAAAGATCATTAAATGAAAAAAAAAAAAAAAAAAAAAAAAGAAACGAAAAGAAAAAGAAGATATGAGGAAAGGATATAAAATTCATCGATACATCTCATATTACTTCGGATTATATAAAAGTATTTGAATTCTGAATAGTGATTTTCTTTATGCTCTATAACTACTGTGAATGAACGCTAAGTTGCTGAATGCTTGAAACAAATGTTCCAAATTTTGTGTTTATTTGAATGGAACATTTAATAAAGATTCGATCGATAAGAAGAAAACTTGATGAGCTATGGATACCTTTAAATGCCTGTCATTCCACGTCAATGAAATTTTTAAAGTTACTGAGGTTTCAGATGCACCTTAAGCTTGGAAGGAATAGTTTTGTCTTCATTTTAAGTTTAATTTTGTTGTCGAAAGGTTATTTTATGTTCGTTGTTACTCTTGTAACTTTTCTTTCACGTATTTCGCAACAAATTTAAGTTAGTCAATCCTGTATCACTGACTATACATCATGAGTGATTGTTTGTAATACAGGTTTGTGAAATTAGCTTCCAATTAATAAATAAAATTTAATATTCACTTTATTTAATAACGCTTTTTTCACTATAAAATTTAATAATACTTGCAGTTTAACTATGAGTATACAAATTAGCAGTTACGAGGGACTAAATGGAAATTAAAACAATTATTCTTTTCCCCTAACTCTAACCATTATATTATTTCCAAACATACTATAAACACATTTTACTCCATTTTCAATTTTATTATGTAAAACCACGAAGCGCCCATGCAAACAGGCTGTTCGCGGGATTCGAACCTCGGACCGAATTACCAATGTTCATCGACTTTACGCTCCGCCGCTAGTAAGCTCAAATACTAAGCTAGAAAATTGGTTTAATAATTTATCGGCGTGTCGGCCTAAAGACGGCGAGAGATGCAAAGTTGAAATATCAAAACTTCAGAAAAAACTGACAGAAACTAAGCACACAGCGCACAATACCAGAAACCCTCTCTCTCGTAAGATCCCCAAACCTCAGATTAAATACACAAATAACTAATTCGTATTTTGGTGAAGAATCCTCAAAGGAGAAGTTATAATAAAGTCTAAAATCATAAAACTGGCAAAATTATGTTGTTACATAAGATGCTTCACAAGTTGACTGACAGGTTTAAACTAAAGTTTGAAAATAAAAATTTTAAAGAATTCTGTGCCAGGTGCACAATAATGGCATCTTTTATGAGTTCAACCTAGCATCTTAGACTATGTAATTAATATTCATAAAATTATCAAACTGATATAGTGTAAACTGAATATATTTGAACTTATATGTTACATTCGTTAATAAAAATAAAGACTTAAATAATTAGAGAATTCTTTAATTGCTTTTAAATCGCTGAGTGCGTTTAGAAATGTGCTGCTGTATGAATTTAACAACTGACTATATGCGAGGGCATATGGAAAGGTAAGTAAATATTTTAAGTTTTGTGCAGTGGCAACGGTGCAATTTGAAGCAACGTAACATCAAAAAGTCTGGAAGAATTCCGATAAAAATGATTCTAACATCAAAAAATAATTTATAATAGCACTAGAAACATAATTTTACCTTTTTGTTCCGTTTTAGCACTCAACTGAAAATATTTCCAGCGTGATAAAATGAGAATAATTATAGCAATGATTCAAACGATTTCTAAATTCTAATGGTTAAATTAGAATCAGTTATTCATTACAGTAAAGATTTCCTGGTCTTTTTATACCCTATGAAGGAATGCTTTTCTGGAAACGTTTTGAGAAGAAAGACTCGTGCACAAGTTACAAAAGGAAACATAATGTACGAAATTCCCATGCAGCCATTCAGTCCTTGGGAAGCGACGCACAATGGTTTTAAAATATGCGAAGAGAAAATTAGTAACACAACAACTTTCATTTTGGTGTAGATTTATGATAAGATCTCAATCGATTTCGAGGGCTTGCAGGTATAGGTCCCTCTTCGTCGGGAGCAAAGACCGTATTTATACTCCACAATAAAGAGACCAAGAAGATAGCGCCATCTATTTGCAAAAATATTATCGAAATTGAAAAAAATAAATGGAACTACTCTGATATGCGCCCTCAAGGCGCCAAATTTCTCGCCAAATATTTTTGGCGAGAAACTCCACCCTGCCATATTGCTATCTAAATTTTTTGTCTACATTTCGAACTTTAAGCCTAAAATGTCTCCCAAAACACGGTTTTCGCGAATGCAAAAACCACGTTTTGAACACACAATTTAAGCTGAAAATCCGAAATAAAAACAAAAAATTTATATACCAAAACCGTGAAGTTTCTAACCAAAATTATTTTACAAGAGTCCATGTACACAGCGATATGTTTTAATTAAAAAAAAAAAAATCTACGAATGGCACAATCTAGGCAACGAACGAATTTACGAACTACGCGCACCTCACTTTAATAAATTAACATAACAACAAATTTCAAAGAATACCATGTACACAGCGTTCTGTTTCAACTTTAAAAAACATCTACGAATTGCACAATTCAGATGGTACGCACTAATCAACAAAATAACTAAAATAAATTTCAAACAATTCAAAAAAACAACAATAACAACAGAAATTCATACTAAAAAAAACAATGAACATTACATTCTACAAAATAAGAACAAGAATAAAATAAAATGCACTTACCATTGATGCTTTTTCGAAGAGCAGATATACCAATTACATACCGCCTTTAACATGCCGCCACTAGTATCGTATTTATATGACAGCCAGACACACTATCCAGAAAATTTATACTATGGTTCACAAATAAATAAAATAACAAATAATCACAAATCCCTACTTCTATCACGCACAACCACTAAAAATAATCTCCCATACCTTCTTTCCACACCTCCAAATACCCATTGCCCCTCAACAGGATGACCACGACGATATTTCCTTATGCCGAACTTCAATTCAACAACTTTCACCATTAAATCTTTCCCCCCTAGCTTCTCAGACACAAAGCATGACGGGAACCAACGAACTCCAGCGAAAGACTTTTCAACGTCAACAGGATTACCATACAACACGCAATCGCGCTAAAAACCAGCGCAGAACACATATCGCCACATTTGGTGAAATTAGGGCGTATATCAGAGTTGTACCAAATAAATTAATAATTTTTAATATTTTTGCCGATAGATGGTGCTACCTTCTCGTTCACTTTACTGTGGAGTATAAATATAACCGCTGCATACAAAACCGTATTTAATGTACATAGTTTTCATTAATTCAAGAACTTAATCAAGATTTTACAATTTGTTTATTCATTTTTATACATACTACTCTGTCATGTAATCCCGCCGAACTGTTGCATTAGGGAACAAACCCTAGTCATGAACTTTTTGTGTTCGAATTTGGAAGTGAATCTTTTGACTTAAATAGCTGTATGCATGATAGAGATAAATAACTGCCGTGTATTAGACATAAAGCTATATTTATTATTTCGTAAGAAACGCTTTTCATTTTTTTAACAGTTTAAGAAACTAATGAGTTAAACGAGACTGCAGTTTATAACGCTGTTTTTCAGTAGAAAATTGCATTTTTTGTAGCCTCGTTACTTTTCTTCGAATGAAACCATTTGTTCCCAAAATGGTACAAATCGCGTTCCCAAAATTTGTTCCCATTTCCCACAATTTGTTCCCACAATTTGTCCCACAATTTGTTCCCAAAATGGTACAAATGGCGTTTTGTATCCCAAAATGGTACAAATCACTTTTGGAAATGCATAATAATTGCCTTCACACAAAATAGTTTTACTTCATTAAAAGTTTTTTAAAAGGAAGTCTTTCCAAAATATCTTGTAAACGACTTTTGCAATTCGAAATTATTTTAAATATACATATGCAATATTATTTAAATTTTTAAACGCACCTCGATGCATAAATGTGTGAGGTTTATCGATTTAGTTTTAGCTAATAGTTAATTTTTAAGTTGCAAGAGTTTCCTATGACTCTTTTCATGCTAGAATGCAATTGAGATAGCAAGCGTTTATTCAGATTGGGGTAGAAAGAAGTGCTATTTAAGTTTCGGAAGTTAGTGTTAGATCGTGTCTGCCTAGTTCAGGCTACTTTGTGCCGTAATTATTAGGGATTCGAGTGCTTCTAGCCATTTAGCTTGGTCTCGCCAGTTTCTACAAACCAGAGCCTTTTCTGTGCGTTAAATTATTCTGTGAGTCGTTAGGCTAATCTACCACATTTGAATTAGTTCAACAGTATGTATTTCTGTTAAGCCAGAAGTGATTGACGTGTGTAACCCCAAGCTGGGTAAGTGTTAATTTTGTGCTCGCATTAAAGAGCTATTTACACCCTTCTTCTGACTATGTTTGCAGTTTAAGCCAGGATAATTCCTCTGCAATCCTTCTAGAGTTCACCGTTTGATGCTACCAAAGAAGGTGAGAATCTACAACTGAAAGCATCTTTTCAAAACTATTCCTCTAAATCTCTGGAATATTGCTCCTAAACAAATCCCATACACTTATATTTTGCATCACTGTTTTTGTCTAAATTAAATGTTCTAAAAAATTATGCATTGTCATTGTCTCATTGTGTACATATAGAAGTTCTATGATATTATATTTACTTTCTTTCCAAGTTTATTATCCATTGTGTTGAAGAGATCTAAAAGTTAATTTACCATACTACTTCTCAGAACTCTAAGTGGGGAAAGCAGGTTATCTCCAGCCGGATAATTCAACTGGATATGTCAAGTAACACGACAGTTCACGATCCGATATCTGACGATATTTATTAACTCATCAAGCGCCGAATAATTTAATGATGATGATATTAGATTGCAAGTAAACAGATTAATATTAATGGAGCTCAATCTTACTGCACCCTTAGCGCAATAGAAAGCACTCTAAAATATTAATATCTTGTGACTTAACTCACGCATATGAAATAAACATCATACGCAAGGTTCAATTCCTTCAGAGTGACTTGCCGCACGACTTAAGTGCGACATCATTACAACTTCAGTACTCAACGTTGTTCATAATTTTAGGGCAAAAATAACTTAAATTGCATAAACAACTTAAATAACTCAAAGTAAAATAAAACTTCTGAATACAATTATGTATACTTAAATATTATTAGCTTACAAAGGCCGTAAGTCAAGAAACTGCACTTTGCGTTGAATCACTTTAAATGGCTGAATCACTTTTCAAATCGTTGCCACCAAATATTATCGCCCTATATTATATTTAAAGAACTTAATAATGAAGAATCTACATGAATGTATTGTGAAAAAACAACTTTCCGGTATTGTGAAAAATCAACGGTACCTTGAGCCATCAAATTTTGAATAACATAGTCCTCCACTCGAACATGGGCATCTGAAAGCCCGAATTCGGAATTAGTTTTATTGTCTCTTTCATGTTCGGTAAAACGTAATGAATTTTTGATTAAAAACTCAACAATTTCAAAGCGAGCAGTACAAAACGGCAAGGAATAAAACATTTTTTTCGAGGAAATAAGTGTTTAAGATTTCTTCGTAATTATTAATACATATATTTTGAGTTTTTATGTATTTTTGCCTTGTCGCGAAATGAGAACTGAATTAATTGAATGAGAAATACTCAATCGTCTGTGAAAAACTGTTTCTTTTTTGTTTTGTTTGCTTAATTTCTTTTATACATCGTTCTAGCTATATTACAGTATTTGAATAGAACATGTGAACGATTCATAATTCTTTAAATGATATAAATTTTCTGCATTCTTAAATTATAATATGAAAGAAATATAATACTGTTAAGTGAATCTAGCGCCAGAGTGTCGCTATGGTAAACAAATAGAGTGAATTTTAAAGAATGCATTTATTCTATTGTGGTTTAAACGCTGTCGGCGAAGTAGATTTAATTCAATCCAATAAGTGTAAATGAAATGCAAAAATAAAATGCGTATAATTTAATATTTCGTACAAGGAAGTAATGTGGCGTACACATCATATTTTTTTTTTTTTTTTTTTTTTTTTGGCGTAGTGTACATTTTTTAGTTTCCTATATCGTTATAACCAAATGGGCTCGCAAAATAACTGCGAAAGGGCTTACTAATCTAAGAATTACTTCCCCAGAAATAAAATTTTCCGAACATAAAACTGTATATTTAAAATGCACTGCTTGTATGGCGAACCCTAAAAGTAGAAAATCCAGTGGTGTTTATTTCATGGTAAATGTATGTCATGTTGAGACTTGTGTACTTATTTAAAAAAACTTAATTTTTTAGGACGTATCTGTGTATTTAACTTAATGGACTGTTTGCGTACGACGATTGAAAAAAATTATTTTCTGCAAAATGGCAATACTTTCGCTGCCCAACCGGGAAAGTAGTTAGCGACGCTTACTGCAGTACCGAAGGGCGCGGGATCGAATCCTGAGAAGGCTTGGATGTTTAGTGTTTGTGTGGCATGGGAGCACTCTATATATGCGGTGAGCCAAAAGTCTTCTCGAGAGGTTATTGGAGATCCTCGGATCCGTCTCCCCGGGGCTTTCTATCGAAACTTGTTGGTGAGCAGAGCAAAGGCGTACTGTCATCCGTATGTTATTTAGCCAACCAAGCTCTTGCCAACGACAGGCGCAATCTTGCACTCCTTGCAGCGATGAATTTCGTGGACTTGTTCTGATGTTACTACCAGACAAGTGAGATAAGTGACAACAACAATACTTTTTATTTCGCCAAGACACTAAATCCGCGATCCAAAAACAATAAACATCTCGAGAAACCTTCGTTTGATATGTAAAGAAAACAAAGAAAAATTCTAGAAGTATCCTGAATAAATTTCTGCCTTTATGCATATTTTTATCAATGCGTTATCTGAATCCTCAGTTGTCTTATATATATATATATTAAGTACAAGTACTTTTAAAAAGTAATTTTTTAAATTCTGCTTAAAGCTTTGATACCAATAACATGATTACTAGCTCTTAAATAAAATTTAAATTTTCCTGTGCCCCCCCCCAACAGGATAATAGTTAGGGACGCTGACTGCCGTATCGAAGGGCGAGGGTTCAAATATCGGAGAAGGCAGGAATGTTTGAAAATGTATATTCCTTGCCACGATAAATTTTGTGGGCTTGTTCTGATGTCACTCACAGAAAAGTGAGATAAGCCATAACACAGCAAGTTTTCATTGAAAATTAAACATAATTATCAAAAATTCTTTGCTTAGTTTGTGAGCAAAATTTATATTTGAACTATTTATTAATATTAATAAAACTGATATAGCTTATGAAAATGATTTGATTGTTCTTTTAGTCAAAGCTCTATGAGATAATTTATACATTTAAACTCTGTTGATCATAAATTTAAACTATATTTGCTTTCTAAAATATACTAAAGCAAAGAAAGCCCATTATTTGTTTACTTTACGGTGCAAATAATTTAAACGGAGAAAATGTTACTACCATAGAAAATTTAAGCGAAATTTCGCTTTGTGTTAACGGTCTAAGTTACGGATGGTTTATTAAATTTCTGACGTATTCCAAGTAAACAGAGAGACGGATTAAATTATGCAGCATATATAACAAGTCGGATGAATTTATCAACACATTTAAACTGGATTCGTTACAATCCATATTCATATCAACGCTTCTAATAATTGGTATTCATACGACTAGGGAAGCTTCTGCCAAACTGTCAGTTGCAAGTTTGGATGAAGCGCATTCTATTAGTTTAAAATAAACTCACTTGGGCATTTTCTATCATTTTCCTTGCTATTGATGCGAAATTCGCAAGTAATAAGGCGGAAATTGGTAGCGCTGGAAAATAAACATGTAGCGTATAATACAAAATCCGGAAGAAAACAGCTTTGTTTCAGTTTCTAGTATGAGTACGCGCAAAAGCAAATTTAGAGAAAGGCGAGGATAATAGTGCATATTTTGTGAATAAAAAGGTATAATTTAGCATAATGGCAAGTCTAAAAAGCTCATTTGATCTTCTCAAACAATCCCATAAAATTTTGAATTAGCATAAGTCGAAGACATATAATATAATTTAAAATGAGATAAAGCAGAAGCCTCAGTTGGCGTAGATTTTGAAAATATCCATAGGGATCCTTAAACCAACCCTACATAAGTCTGTCCTCTTCAACAGCAAGAAAGATTTCCCCCATGTGCTTTGTTTCCAAAGAAGAGAGATTCCATTCACCATCAGCCATAATACAGAAGTTTTAAAATTTCTGTATTATTTCTAAAAGTAATTATGATGTAAGACATTAAGTACGTAAAGATCTTTTCTTTCATTAGTTCCTTTTCCTAGTACTGTTAGACCACATCGACAAAGGGGTAAAACCGCTGAACACGGGTAATTCGGTCTGGATTTCAGATTCCGGTGAATGGCTTGGGACACTTTCGTGGCTTTTCCCATGTGAAACGTGTATACGAGCCAATTTCACTCAAAAAGCTCCTCCATGAGGGCATCCCTCCTTTTAGGTAGGTAACCCTCGTTTACTTTGCCGTAATTAAATAAACCAAACCAAACATGTTACTGCTAATAAACTCCACCAAATAACCAGTCTACACAACTGAAATAAGTTTTTAGGAGTTTGTAGAGACATGAGAAATTTTTGGAAGCAAGTGAAGAGAAAAATGAGCAACGCCTTCACCAGGAATCCAACCGCGGACCTCTGGAATACGCGCCTATCATGCAGACCACCACACCACGAAGGCATGCCAAGAAAGCGGGAGAAATACTTTATAACTTTTTTAAGGCTGAGCCTGATTATTAACTCACATCATAAAATACTACTTTGTTTGATAAATTTCAGTTCAATTTGCTCACAGATTTTTTTTTAATGAAGAGATGCACGCTTTTTGGTGACAGAATTGCTTGATCACTTTCCTTTAGAAGAAAGAGAGGTAGAAATCTTTAGATGGTTAACATGAAAACTCCTATCCGCCATCGTCGCAATACGAACCACGAGTTCTCCAGTCAGCGGACATGCGATCACTTACACTACGAGAGCAAGCAAGGGGAATATGAAAATTCCGCAAAGTTCTTTTCGCTTAACGCTCAACTAGGGAGATAACGTGGCCTAGTCAACCCAATCCCAGCAATGATAAGTTATCACAATTCATATTTTAGTTCGTACTTCACTATACAAATCATTAGGGTACTCGAAGCCGAGAATCATGAAAAACAGTTCTTGCTTCGGTGAGATTCGAATCAATAATGTTCCAGTGCGTGTATTAGGATTGTGTGTGTAGCTAGTGTGTAAGCTTTCAGTGTGTATGTTAGCCTGTAATCTAGGTGTATTATCCATTTGATGACACGACAGTACGCTCAGGGAATGAGACAATACCTTACAGATATTTTGTTCGAATAGGGTCGATACACGTAATTCAAAAATTTCAGTTCCTTGAAACATTCGCTGCATCTATTCGTTTAGAATGAGGGATAATCAAAGCTTGCGTTTTACGACAAAATACGCTGATACTGAAAAGCAAGTCTCTCAAGACTGCACAGTATCGTACTAATTATAATCTGAGAGATTTATTACATATTTTACAAAGCTTAGCATTGTTCACGTAAGCACATTTTATTCAAATGTTAACCCTCGCAGATACGACTTATTCGTACTTCCAGTTGTCTCTAGTGTCATCATCCCTTCATCACTGGAAAAATTTCAGAGATTTCTAGCATCTAAAGAAAGTTATCAATACTCGTGAAGATATGAATCTCAAGACCGGTTGTAAACAATTTAAAATTCTGCTTTTATTATGCGTACTACAATCTTGCCGAGGAGAAGTCCCTGCTAAACAAATGTAAATGAATTTATAATTAACAGCATGGCTAATTAGATTGTAGAATTTGTTGACGGATGTCAACTTGTATTAGAGTCGTTTCATTGGTTCAAGCAGGAAGATTTTCTAGTAGTTCCTCTTACAAGCAGAAAAATTTAAAAATTAAGATATCCTGTTATCTGGCATTCTTAAAGCAAGCAGACAATTCCTATTCCCTTGATATTTTAGGTCAGCGGATGCCAGTGCATTTTAATTGCGTTTTATCTCTTAATTAAACAAGGATATCAATGCATCCCACATGCTGTTGCGCAGAAGAAGTAGGAGTATTCCTCCGAGAATGGAATCATTTCTCTGCGCCGTCTTCTCCTGAAAGCCGTGGGTATCATGATATTTCTACATCGTCAAAAGGATGAATTTTTGAATTCCAGCTATTTGAAGGAGGGAGACTCTTTAATGCAAGAGTGCCCGACTGAATACGTGACAGGAGGGAATTACTCAGAAATGGAATCTCGGTGATGGCTTCGAACTAAGATTTCGAAGTTGCCCTTTGCAATATATATTCACGCTATTTTTCCACGTTAATTCGCCGAACGTTTCGGATATATTCGGGAAAACTTTGCCCGGATGTTCTTTGGAAAGAGCTGAATCTTTGAAAGGGTTTGACTTCGCTGAAGCAGAATGTGATTTTAATCACTGTGAAGACTTTCGAATATTAATCATTCTTCGGGTCACGGAATTCATTCCTCGAGGACGTCCGTCATTCAGTTGCATTTAATTTAAAGTTTCCAAGATTTTTCGAATGTTATTCCAGCGTGTCTAATTATCCCCTTATAAATTTTCCAAGATCCACTATTTCTAGCAGCGGGAAAAGATATGCGTTAATATATCCCTGCTGCAATTAATGGTTACAAACTCACAACGGATTTTAATGGTACTCCAAAATCGAAAAGTTACAGATATAAATATGGTATTACGGAAATTAAACACGCGATAGAAAAGTGCTCTTATGTTTTCCTGATTTAAGTAATATGCTTTTGACATAAATTTTAGATTAATACATAATTTAAATTCGCTTAAGTTATGAATCTTTATTTGCCGCCCAGACGGTATAGTGGTTAGGAGAGCCGACTGCGATACCAAAGGGCCCGGGTTCGAATCCCAGGGAAAGTATGGTTGTAACTGTCCGTCCCTTCATAAGAGGCAAGGTGGCCTACCTATTAGGTGCCTCCATAAGAAAGTGGTCACCAGTTCTGGCCTTAGTAGTGGCCAAGCGAGTTCGGCTGAGGGCCCGACATTGGGGAAAAAACAGATGTAAGAAGAACTTTTTTAATAATTTGAAACCTTTCAGATTTTACATTATGCCCATAGGGGCGTTTTTTAACGTTTTGTGTGTTACTTTTATTAAATGTTCTTTGCACTTAAAACATAAAATACAATAAAATAGCAGTTTTGCCATTCCTCGCTTTTAAACCGTTGAGTTTGTTAATCAAAAATTCTTTAAAATTTGACAAAATACGAAAGAGGTAATAAAACAAATTCCAAATCCCCGCCTCCAGATGCCCATATTCGGTGGACGATTACGTTATTCAAAATTGGATGGCTCTAGGTACTGTTGTTTTATCACAATGCGAGAAACATGCGGTACATTTATGCAGATTCTTCATTATTTAATTTCTTTAAATATAATACAGAACTGTAATATTTGGTGGCAACAGTTTGAAAAGTGAAACGGACATTCAGAGTGATTAGACGCAAAATTGCAAAACGAAAACAATGTCCCTCTGGGACAAAGCCTCTTTGGAATAAAAAAAAGGGACAGTTCTATATCTCTCGTTCTACTGAACATTTCAGAATATGTTGTTCTCAAATATATTTCAGAATGCTAGTCGTATATTTTAATGATTTACTTTAACAAGGAAACATAATAACAATATAAATCTGAAATAATATAAATCTGAAAGTTTTCAGATTTTAAATTACGTCCAAAGGGGCGTTTTTTTAACATTTCGTGTGTTACCTTTATTTATTAAACATCATGTTCTTCGCACTTAAAACATAAAATTCAGTTCAAGAGCAATATCGCAAAATAATTTTAAATTGAGCATATCTTTAGAATTTCCGATACGCAGTCTCACTCGCTGGAGATAACAATGTGTTTTTCTGTACCACATAGCCATTCCTTGCTTTGAAATCGTTTAGTTTTTTAATCAAAATTCGTTGAAGTGTTACAAAATATGAAATCGATCATAAAACAAATTTCAAATTCAAATTAGGGCTTCCATATGCCCATATTCTTTGAAAGATTACGATAGTCAAATTTTGATGGCTCTAGGTAAAGTTGTTTTATCACAATGCCAGAAATGCATATACATTTATGCTGATTCTTCATTATTTATTTTCTTCAGATATAAGATAGAGCGATAATATTGGATGGCAACAGTTTGAAAAGTGAAACGGACATTCAGAGCGATTCGACGCAAAATCGTGAAACGAAAATTTAGTTCTTCAGGGCAAATTGCCCCTTTGGACCTTTAAAGAAAAGAATCTTTATTTTCTCACTGATTGCTTTTTACGCTCCATCGCTTTTAAGATCTATGAAATAAAATTAATTAATATAATGCCTATCTGGTTCTCAGACACAATTTTAATGAAATAAAGAAAGCTTGTTGTTTGGTGGTGCTCAAGGAATTACACCGCATGAGCTATATGATAAACATGACATCCAGGATCACCTTTTTATCACCCGCAATAATTTGTTCATACGTTTAGAGTGATTATGAATTACGTTCATTATAAAGCACATTAAACAAACATATCATGCAATTTTCCGCCCTAAAAAATAAAATTTCTGATATGAAGTATTGAACTTTTTTAAGTAATTGCAAAGAATTTTAACAGTCACTGGATCTGCATAAATTAAATTCTTCTTAAATTATATTTATTTCGCATACTGTTAAAAGAAAAATAATAATTCAAATTATTAAAATTTTAATTTAAGTGATTTAAATCGTTTTCTAAGCAATGCAGTTTTAATTTAGTAGACAAAGAAAGGGGAAAGAGAAACTAATGTCTCATCGTACGGCAGCACTGTCGGGTATCGTACGACAGTACGAAATTATTTACTTGCCAAGTCAAATGGAAATGAAGTTGAAAATCCCACAACTTAAATGTGAATAATATATCACAAATCATGTGAATGATAATTGCATGGCAGTATAACGTAACATGACCATCAAATAAATATGGAAAAACTCAGCTAGCATCTAACGTTCGAATATCAAAATAAAACAAGTAGTATATACATTCGTTAAATCAATTAAATTGATAAACAATGTATTATTTTAACCTGGAAGATAAACAAAGCCTTTGGGACACGTTGTATTCAGTACATTTAGAAAAAGGCAGTTTCTCATACTGCGTAGATACTAAGTGAAGGCCATTATGCTTTGTGGCAATACTTGCTAGGATCATAAATACCCTGACAGCGTAACGTAATTTTAATAGGATTTGAAGAAATCGGCGGCGGAAGGTTCAGCGTTTTTTTTTTATGTTGGACCATATTTGAAGTAAAAAAAAATTATTATTGTTTTATCATTATTACATAAATTATTTTGCCATACTGAGACGAGATTTTGATGTAAACACACTTTGACAACAACGATTTGCTAAGATCTGGATTCTAGCTGAGAAAATGTAGCAAATTTTGTCGTACCTTTCAAAGCATTCCTGAACGGCTTCATTTATTACATTGTAACGAGAGCCATGCAAATGCTACACCAGTTTTTAAAGCATGAAGAAATCACTTCAGGCCACATCTGACGCGTATGGTGGATGGAGAAGAAGTTGCCATGATAAATAGCAATGATAAATAGCAGATGAGAAATCTGAAAGTTTTGTGGCGGTACCTTAAAAGCTTGTGAGAGTTAATTCAACAAAAGCGTAACAAAAGCCTTTAAACGTGGTATTATACGACAAATTTATAAGCACTAGTTTTTCTTTTATTCTAAAAACCCGTCACCCTGAATCTTCTTGGCAGATGTTTGGATTCTGAACTTGTGGAATGGGAAGATCCAGTGTGTCTTCACATTATGTCCCCTTATTGAATGTCTCTTGCACAGTGATGAAGTAATGTTCCATTCCCCTATGACTAACCTTGTATCGTAAACCTTGAACAAAATTATTTTATCAGCATTTATAAATTTCTTGAGTATATTCGACCTTCTTTATTTCTGTTATCAGAAATTGCCGGAGGAACGGGTTGGAGGGTCTCCCACCCTTCTTCCTCTAACACCAACCTCTTGAGAAGACATTCCTTTCGCTTCTGAAGTAAATTATTAAGCGAGGAATGAAACTCGTTTCTGAAAGAATTTAAACTTTCATTTATTTAGCTTACTTGTCTATCCTAAAGTGTTCTTTTAATTAAAAATTTTAATTCTTTGAGATTTTTCCACACGAAATTTCCTGATAATTATTGAAAATGAATACACATATACGATTGAATTTATAAATGATTCCATTTTCCATACCAGCGGAAGCTGTAAGGAATGAAGCCTTTCAGTCATGTGCTGATCTTGCAAAGGACAGTAGATCGATCGATTAATATCAAAACTCAAAGTTTAATGACGACAACAGCATGGGCTCTTTTCCTTTGATTCCTCGTTCGTAAATTTCTCTCGTGTTTTAAACAACACTAGACTATAATTTGGTTTATTGTCAGGAAGGGAATATAAGAGCTGAGGCATTCCTTCCAGCTAGTCAATTCCCCCTCCCCCAATGAAGAATATTTGCCTATAACGGGTATTGGCCACTTTTAAGGCCAGAAGTGGTGGCCGTTTCATTGTGGAGGCACCTAATAGGCGGCCACCGTTACCTCCTATGAAGGGACAGACAATTTTACATCCATGCCTTCTCCGGGATTCGAACCCTGGGCCTACGGAATCGCTGTCAGGATACCCTAACCTGTAACCCTAACCTCTCCTAAGAATATGGCAAGAACGTTGGGATCAAGCCTCCACAGAGAGACGTGTTTACAATCTCATTCCCAAGGTCAAGACAACAATCCAAACTAATAGCAATTACATGACGTATTTCCTCACTGGTCATGGGCCCTTTCCTTCATACCTCTGCCGCTTTGGCTTGAGAGAGAATGGTAACTGTGAATTTGGGGAGGAGGGTCATCCAGATCATTTTGTGTTCTCCTGCCCCCACACAGCACTTAACAGCCTCAAGCAACCAGGCGCCAGATTCTGGCCAAATTGGTTCCAGAATCTACAAAGTAACAGAGTTGCCCAGCGGAAAATGAAAACAATAATTGACTACTGTACTAGCAATTACTCTTCTGACTCTGGAAGATAGTAGTCATAAAAGTCTATATAAGCTAGTTCAATATGTTAGCAACAGAGTGTGTGATATGTATGTTCAACATGTAATTTTGTATTTACGCTGTGCCAGGTTATCGTACATAAAGTTCGTACTGCATCTGAATACTGAAATGTATCTGTACATGCTTATATCTTTTATTTATGGTACCTAATTTATACTAAGGATCACGCGTACCTCGATGGCATGCTTCTTGTAAACTTTAACTGTCATGATAACGTATATGTATGGATGTATATATCAATATGAGTGAAAGTATGTATACTTTTATTTGTTTCGGAATATTTATGTATGTAAGTGTGTATATATCTGTATATGAGTTTGTATTTATATGTATATAGATATATTTTCATTGTACTTTTCTTCAAGTGCCTTGTATGCACATGTATATATTTCTTTGTACATTGTTGTACTCTTCTTCAACTGCCTTGTGTGCACATGTATATCTCTTTTTTGCATTTTATAAATATTGTCTGCTCAGCCGGGGCTGCCCAGGGCTGCGGCCTGGTAGCTAGTGGTTGACTCCCGCCGAGTTGGTAACCAATTCTGCATGGATATATCTATACCTGGATCGGAAACCAACTCGGCGGTTTACCTACCTGCCTACCCTAACCTCTATATCGTCTGATATTCGAAATTAAAATATAATGAAGTTGAAACTAGACTGATTTAAAACCTAAATTTTAAAAAAATCTAAAATTTCAGGGCATATCCAAGGAGTAATCTTGAAGATTACATGCTTAAATCTTCTGCGAAACAGAAACTCATAATTCAAGTTGTTTGGTTTATGTAATTACGGCAAAGCACTCGAGGGTTATCTGCCTAAGAGGAGGGATCTTTTCATGGAGGACTTTATACGGTAAACTGGTTCGTATCCACGTTATAGTTTGGGAAAAACGTCCATGTAGCCAGGCCTAACGAACCAAACTACCAGCGTTCAGTAACTTTACCGCTCGGCCAATGGTGGGCCCCCATAATTCAAGAATGTTACAGCTTGCATTATAAATTTACCAAAAGTATATTTTCTGCACTTTCTATTATTGTTTTTACAAATAACTGGTCTATTTATCAATTGATTAAATAAATTTTAAGTACTTTAAAATTATAAAAATTGAACCTTTTTGTCTTGTTGGAGCTGTTTTTTGAAGCAGTTGACTCATTTATTTAATAAATAAGTGTAAAGTAATGAAACAGACTGTTAAAGAATGGGCAAAGTATTATTTATTCTACTATTTCTGGAATGTCTCAAGTTTCCGCCAAACGGAATTGAATGCAAAAGACCCAACAGGCACGCTCATCTTAATTGAGCTCGATAAAATCTGCACTTCGCAGATTTGCGAGACCAGCGAGCATTAGGATAAGAATCTCCAGGCATACAATGAGAACTCAACGCAAATTTCTCCAGAGAGCGAGGCTGCAAAGCCGGGAGAAAATTTTTCTCGTCCAAGTTCCTCTTCTTCTTCGTCAGTCCTTCAATTAAGAGAGCTTCGACTTTAAAACAAAACCATACGCTCTCCTTTTGTGAAGAGGAAGTCCGTCATTTGCATACCTTACTTATTCTTATTCGAGACGTCACAAGTGCACCTCTGCTATAAAGGGACCATGCGCAAAATAAACATTTTTTCCCCCTACTTAAACTGGAAAGATATCCCAACCTGAGGTTCTTTTATTTCGGAACTCTTATCTCCAAAAGTATCTAACTCATCAAGCCATGAATAGATTGCCTCATAAATGAGAATTCTTCTGCGCTTAAATTCACGAATATGATAGGTCTCTAGATATCGTCTACATTATTAAATGACACATGCAGATAAATTAATTCGGTTCTACAGTTATTGAAGAAAGTTTTAATTATTTCAGTGTATCAGAAATCATAAAAAGGCCAGTAAATTTAATTTCTGTAATTTAACAATAAAGTTTGCATATCCTTTTAACGATAAAACATTATAATTTCCAAAAACCTTCTTTTCATCAGGATTAAAAAAGAATACACGCCTAGTAGAAATACGATACCAAAAGATCAATATTTAAACGATTAATCCTTGAAAACAATGCGTAAATGTAGTTTTATTTTATTAACCAATTAAAGTTTTAGCTTTTTTTACTTCTTTATGGTGTTTATATTTTTTTCGTTTGTGCACATGTAAAGTAATAAAGAGCAAAATAGGATGACTCAAAGAGAGAGGAGAGCATTGTTTCGTATTTAGCGTATTTAGACTTCAGGTAATTCTACTGAATAATTGATAGAATGAAGAGGAAAATTTGAAGATTTAGCTTGCTGTTTCTTGCAGTAACGTTTCTTACAAATAAATAAAATAATTAAAGATTAGATTGTAACAGCAGAAAACTAAAGATAGGCTCTGTCCTAGGCTAAAGTTCTGTACACTTTAAGAAGCTCTGTTTCTGTTTCATTTTTCTTCCAATGGCAGATTGTGAACAATTACAAATGTAACCCAGTCCATTAATCTATACAAGGCCGGATGTGGTGGTTTCTTTATTATGGAGGCACCTAATAGGTGGGCCTCCATCGCCTTTCCTATGAAGAGACGGACAGTTACAACCCTGCCTTCTCCGAGATTCGAAACCAGGCCCTTCGGCATCGCAATCAGCTTCCCTGACCACTATACCGACTGGCCGGTCTGTTTCAAAATTAATTTAAAAAAAAAAAAAAAAAAAAAAAAAAAAAAAAAAAAAACTGAAAGCTTTCCGCATTTATATTACGCTCTCAATGGCGTTTTTTAACATTTTGTTTGTTATTTTTATTGACTAAATATCATGTTCTTAGCGCTTAAACCACATAAAATTCAATTCAACAGCAATATCGCAAAATATTAAAAAACAGCATATCTTTTGAACTTCCGATACACAGTCTCGCGCACTGGAGATAAAAAAAAAAATTTCCGTAGTGTTGCCATTGCTCACTTTGAAATCGCTGAGTTTAATTTAGAAATCAAACAATAAAAATTAGTGTTATATTTTCAAATTTTCATAGCACTACTCTCGATGGTAGTCCTATTTTGAAAATATAACGCTGATTTTTGTTGCTTGATTTCTAAATTAATATTTATTCGACATGTTACTGTATCTTAATTATCGTTGAGTTTGTTAATAAAAAAATCATTAAAGTTTTACAAAATTTGAAATGAATGAAACAAATTCGTAATTCAAAATTCGGACTTTCAAGTACCCATCTTCGGTTGGAGGACTACGTTATTCAAAATTGGATGGCTCTAGGTATCGTTGTTGTCTTCATTATTTGGTTTCTTTAAATATAAAATATGGCGATAATATTTGAAGGCGACAGTTTGAAAAGTGAACCAACTCAAAAGTGAAACGACGCAAAATGCCGTTTTGAAAATAATAGCCTTTTGGATCTAACGCCCCTTTGGGCTAAAAATTGTACATACAACGAAATAAAAAGCCAGTTAAACGCATAAAAATACAACTGTTAGACCAAAATTAAAAATTACACAAATTCTACAAAAAAATGTGCAAAGTTTATTAGAGTTGGGATAAAACTCGGCAACAGGAAATGGTACTTTACATCAAGTACATTACTCTCTTTCCTGCATAAAATCGTACCATACTTGAATCTCGTAACAGTTTTAATAAAAAAACTGTATTAATATATAATACAAGAAATTTCAATATTAGTATTCAAGACTTTTATATCAATGGGGACAAAATATTAGATTTTGACTATAACTGATAAATTGGTAGCGATACTTTACTTGAAACGCTGAACAGACGTTCCTGAAAAATATATTATGAGATCATCCAGCACTTCTAAATGTTGTATTTAAAATAGGTATTCAATTGAGAACAGCATATTACGTAAGTATTAAATGTATTCTTGGAATTATGCTCGAGAACAAGCTTATTATGAAGGAGAGCGCTCGTTATGAAGCAACAAAATGTGTTAGCCTCAATCGTCAATTTTGGGTGCCTTTCATTTTTGGGTCGAGCCACTTTTCAAATAAAACAATGATGCCACCAGATGTTATAGCTATATATTACTTTTAAAGAAGTAATAGACTAAAATTAAATATATAAGGAGTATATAAAAAAGAATGTATAGTAACAATTAACAATCTTCTGGGAATTCTAAAGATGTATTTATTTTAAAGATTTTTTTTGTTGAATTAATTTTCTGTGGCATAAATGGGAAGAAAGTGATATTTAATAAATAAAGCCAAAAGGCATCACTCATCAATCGGGCAACACTCGGGAGTTTTAAAGATATGCTACTGTTAAACATTGTGTGATTATTAAGGCACTGATTTGCGAATTCGAAACAGTGCATGACCAGAGGATATACTACTACGATTGATGCCATATTTTCAAATCAAAGCATGAGAACTAATGTGTACACGAGTATGTATAGTTATCCCTGCCCACTGTATGAGACAACATAATAATAAAAAATTAGTAGTGTATATAATTAACATTGAGCCATAAAGTATACAAAACAAATTAGATTTTTCTTACAATCATCCGGAAGTGATAGCTTACACAAAGCGCGTTGTTGTTCAGCAGTTTCATGTCAAGTCGTTGAGCTGGCGAGAGGCCAAGTGCTGGCAGCATCAGAATTTTTAACGTTTAAACTGAGGAACGATTGCTCTTCAGTTTTAAAGAAATTCTGTTCGTTTCAGTGGTCCAGTTTTAAGCCTTTCTGTAGACTGGATTGTCGGACAGCTACCTTTGGTCGCATTGTCAAATTTACTTTAATTTGTAAAGCACATGATAAAATGGCAATAAAATTATGTTTTATTTCTTAAAATTGAAAACTTAAACTCAACTCGGAATAAAGGCTAAAACATTTGCCACAGTGCCTAATAGTTTACCAATAAGTTATGATCCAATACGTATTGGATCATAAGGTAATCATGATTATTTTGAAACAAGATTTGCTTTTTACTGGTAAATCTAAGAAATCAATTATGGTCAGTTTACTGTTCAATGCACTTCATCAGAGGAACAAAAGGAAAGCAGAAACTGACGAAACGTTGGGATGCCAAATCTGACATGTGGCAAGGCTAAGTCAAAGGACCAAAGGTGAGAAATCAAAGGTCTTGAAAATGTCTGTCACAGTACAACCATACACGTGTTTACTATTTCACCATCTTGTTGGAAACTTACTTTTTCGACCCACATTCTTGCCTACAATTTGGGCAAAATTCAGTTCTGGCAATTTGCTCTGTCAGAATATCGGCAGTGTGTCTGTTGTTACAGGTTGGTATGGTTTGGTTTGTGTGATAGCGACAAAGCCTCGAGGCCTATCTAACTAAGGTATGGGATGACTTCGTGGTGCATTTTATAAGGGAAAATGTATCGTATACACGTTACGCTAGAAAAAACCACGAAGATGTACATGCAGCCAGCCCGTTCACGGGATTTGAACCTTGGATTGAACTATCAGTGTTCAGCGACTTTACCGTTCGGCCGCTGTTGGGCCCAGTCAGTTACACAGCTTGTTTGAATTAAATCTACCTCCACAGTCCGCACTCTCACCGACCCAGGGAGCACGGTGTACTGCAATTACCTGACTCCTAGCTCTTCATATGTACTATGTCACGTAAACACACGTGAAAAATAAAACTAGAGGATTCAATATGCTCCATCCTAGAGAAAATACATAAATTTGTTAAAAAATATCAATGCATTTAAGATCTAAATCTGTACAGAACAATGAGAAATGAGAACTTGCCAAGGAATAGCTCCTGAAAACAAGAAATATATAATTATTCACTCAGAAGATACATTAATTTTTCATTTAGGTTATCTATTACCGTGATGGCCCAGGACGCACTGCAGGAGGCGACCAGTATAACAATCGGAGTTGGAGGTAGTGGCATACGAAAATATGAAGAAATCAAAACTAGTTGCAATGAAATCGTATCAATAAAAACCATTCCCCATTTTCTGACTGAGACCCAAAGTATTTTGACAGTAGACTGAAGCCAAGAAAATGTCTTCCAACTTTTAATTGAAATTCGAAAGTATTGACAGTTATCGAAAGAAGAAGGTTCTAGCAGCGATTGAAACAAGTTGATTAAAAAGATCATTAAAACTAGTGAATTCAAATACTTCTGCAAATATATATAGACTCTTTTACCAGACAGAAGGTAGACGATGGTATAATTCTACCATACCGACAGACACATAGGGCAGATATAAGTTACAAAAGATAAGACCAAGTCAGGGAATGCTTTTGAAAGCAGGAGATAATGGATCTCGCTTTAATTTTCCAAAATCTTAGTTGTCCCCTCAAAACAAATAAAACATTCATTCCCCAGCTATACTGAATTTCAGAAAGGTAAGGAGATACTTAAAGCGAATTCCGAAGAACAAACACTTTGGCGTGGAAGAGGAAAAGACAATTTCGCGGGTCCTGTAAGCGTTGTAAGACAATAAAGCAGTCATCTTACGGTAGTGTCAGCGAGTAATTCTTTCGCACGGTCATTAGGAACGCTATGCAAAACTCACCCAACTCCAGAAGGGTTCTTCTCAACTGCTCAGTTTGTATCTCATTAAGATTGCCGGCTGCGAAACAAAATGGCGCAAGTCTTAAATGACTTCTCCCACAGCTGCGACCAAAGTGTAAGGAATCCAGACATTCAGTATTAACTGCAGACTCTAAACTTCAAAATTTTAATGCTAAAAGCTTAAAATGATATACAATAACGGATATTTTTCACAGCCCGATAATAAAGGAAACGTCCTGGAATATTAAAAACAGAACATAGCACTGTGTTAGTCTCACCGTTTTGTATAAATCATTTTTTGGTCTTCTGTTATCAAGTTAATAAAATACTTCATGTTTAGACTTTTAGTCCAAAAGGGCTTTTTCCCTGAAGAACTATAGTTTTCGTTTTGCGATTTTGCGTTAAATCACTATAAATGTCCGTTTCACTTCTTAAACTGTTGACACCAAATATTAGAGTCCTGCATTATATCTGAAGAAATTTAATAATGAAAAATCTGCATAATGTATGTCTATTTCTCGCATTGCGATAAAACAATGGTACATAGAGCCATTGAATTTTGAATGACGTAATCCTCCTACGAATATGGGCATGTGGAAGACCAAATTTGGAATTTGTTTTATTATCGATTCGTATTTTGTAAAACTTTAACGAATTTTTTAGTAACAAACTCAACGATTTAAAAGCGAACAATGGCAACAATCTACGGCGAGGGGGGGGAACCTTTTTATCTCCAGCGGGGGCGCGGAACTATGCATCGGAAATTCTAAAGATAGGCTCATTTTAAAAGTATTTTGCGGCATTGCTACTGAACTGAATTTTATGATTTAAGTGCAAAGAACATGATATTTAATAAATAAAGGTAACACACAAAACGTTAAAGAAACGGCCATTCGGACGTAATTTAAAATCTGAAACCTTTCAATTTTTTTTAATTTAATTTAATTTTTTATTTCTAATACTCTTTTATATGTTCGTAGAGACCATAAAGATTTTTGAAAGTTTCAAGTTTAAAAAAGGAAAAAACAATCAACGGTATGTTCGCTAGGATTTGCAATTAATAACTGAAATGAATCTGTGTTTGTCACTTCTAAATCGCTTAGTTTATTAATTAACGGAATAAATTTTAAAGGAAAAAAATTATATCACTATATTATATATATAAAATGTAAAAAAAGTTAGATTTTATATTATTTTTAGATTTTATATGTTCTTTGCACTTAAACCATAAAATTCAATTCAACAGCAATATCATAAAATTTTTAAAGGAGCATATCTTTAGAATTTCCGATACACAGTCCCGTGGGTGTTGGAGATAAAAAGGTTTTTCTTTTCCGTGTAGTGTTGCCACTGCTTTGAAAGCGTTGAGTTTGTTAATCACAAATTCGTTAAAGGTTAGCAAAATATGAAATAGATAATACAACAAATTTCAAATTTGGTCTTCCACATGCCCATATTCGTAGGTGGATTACGTCATTCAAAATTAGACGGCTCTATGTACCGTTGTTTTATCATAATGCGAAAAATAGACATACATTTATGCAGATTTTTCATTATTCAATTTCTTTAAATATAATGCAGGGCTCTAACATTTGGTGGCAACAGTTTGAAAAGTGAAACGTTGTTTTATAGTGGACGACGTAAAATACGAAAATGAAATTAACAGCCGTTCTGGGCAAATTGCCCTATTAGAGCTAATAATTGTCAGTATTTTAATGTGTACTTTCCTAAAAATTAATAAAAATTAAGTATTTAATGGCTGTACACTGAAGAATGTCATGTAGGTACTTGACTTACATGCACATTAAAAGAAATAAGATTTATCTTCCAGATGGTTGAAAAGACATTTTACATATTGATGTTTAAAGAACTTATTAATCAAACAATGCAACAAAATGCACTTGTAATATCACATTTAAAAAGATAAGAAAGTTCTAAGTAATACAGGCAAACTTCAAGTAAATTAACTGGTTTTTGACTCGCTCAAAATATATTCATCAGCAAGATGTTCCGTAACTCCCGACGTATCCATTAATCCACACAAATCTGCTACTAGCTTTACAAACACATCGTCTGAAACTAACAATTCAATATGACACATAAATTTAGGACTGCAAACTAACATGATCTAAATTAGATGCCTTGCAGATATTTATGAAACGTACAGTAATTTATACCCGAACAGGTAAAAGTTGGCCTCGGCTAATTCCTAACGGAGTCACTTCTTTATGAGCCTGGAATCACTTTAGCAGTTAGGATACGCAAACGACGGCAACTTTGATGCAGAAAGTTTTGTCTTTGTTCGTTCTTCAACTTTACAATGCATGGATATTAGGTTTTTGTTGCCGGAGAACTGATAAGCTCTTTGCAATCGTGAAAGGAAAAGTGTTGTTGAATGAAATATTTTCACCAGGGAGAATAAGAAAGACTTCCGCTCGCAAATGCATCGTTACGGTAAATCAAAATGCAAATACGTGTTCACGGGCACGGTTACAGTTATCAGCCGAAAGGGCTATTAGCATAAAATTGCGCGCAAAATCCGCCAACAGGACTCTCGGGGATTTTTCCTTGAGGGCGCTTAGACGACAAGATAACGGAAAATTTTAACGCATCAGAGCTGGGGAGATAGTTTTAAACGAAAACCATTTACGGAACGGGATAGGCCCACTATGGAGATCCCGGATTCAGATTTTAAGTGGAAACATATTGTAATATTCGAAAATTATGAAAATTCTATTTCCTTTAAAGAGGCAGTTCGCAATTTCTTAGACAACTTTGCTTTGCTATAAAAAAATTCGTCTGCTTGGAAATTTTTTAAACTGCAACTACTATATTTTTGAAAATATAAATTATCGTCTACTACTTGACAGTTTTATTTTCATGCAAAATGGTACTTTTACAAAAGCAATGGATGTAAGACTGTGTTTGTGCTCTTTCCGACGAAAATTATTCGTATCTCGTTATTAAAAAATCTGATGTGTACACCACATGAATTGTACGGAGTATTAAATTATACGCATTTTTACTGCATTTCATTTAAACGTATTTCCTCGAATTTCATTAAAGATACATTTCTCATTCAATTAATATAATTCTCACTTCAGGGCAAGGCAAAAATACGTAAAAACTCGAAACATCTTCATTAAAAATTGAAAGATACAGAAAAACAAAAGAACACCTAATACAGTTAAAGCACTTTTTACAATAAAAATTACAGTTTCTACGCAAAAACAAGCAATTCGGCCAGCGGGCAAGAACGCATATTTTTCGGTGCACAAAACGCAAAGTTTCGTTTTGGTCCTACTCGGCAAAAAGACATTGAAGGTGCAGGAAGACTTAATTCACTATTCCGCTAAATTTTACATATAAACAAATATGGCTATTAGGGTAAAAAAAATTAGGCTTAGCCGTTCTTAAACAACTACTAAATTGTTGATAATTTTACAACTATTGCATGCAGATTAACTAAAGGCATAGAAACTGTAACCGGAAGATAAGAACAACATAATTCAACCATTCTCAAAGCAAAAAATGCGTAATTTACCAACATATGGGAATAAAAAAAAAACAGAGCTCATAGAGCCGAGTAACAGAGGGAGTATATATATGTAAGATAAAATTATATGAATCAGAATTATAATATAATTATAAACATTAATTCTTCCTCTCTATTCTAAAATCATAATAACTTCTCTGCATTGCGTCATTTCTAGATCACTCTATGGCCCGTGCAACTCTGATGACGTAATAATTAAGAACTGAAACTGCCTTTGTAAACCAAAACTTTTCTCTACGCTGTGTTCCATCCTTCATAACTACGCACTTCAGCTTTGCTCTCTACTACGCTAAGATGTAATTTCGCTTGCTTGCTTTCTATCTCAACAATATCAAATCTTCCGTGGAAAGGCACGATTAGAGTGCCAAGTGATTGTGGCCACAAATATCAGTTGCAAATAAAAATGAAATTAAAACTGCCTCGACTGCCAAGTTCTTTAGATGTTACCAAGTTAGCATTACTAACATACTACGCAATCAAAATCTTCAATATGGGTCTAATCACGCATCTACAGTGTTCGGTCTTTTCCTTTGCTTTTATTATGACATATATATATATACTCCCTCTGTTACTATTATATATACATATTTATTTATATTATATGTAGTGGCCGATTTCAACCAAAAAGGGAGGTGCACGACTACATATTATAGCAGGCCTATATGAAGAATTTGAACGTTTTGAGGCTACTCGTTTTCGAGCTATGCGAGATACATACATACATGCATACGTATGTACAGCCTTCACGACAAAAATTTCTTCTAAGTCCCTTTTAAATCAGTTTTATAACTCGCTTTTGGAGAAAGAGTCCTTTATTCTGTTCTTAAGTACAGAAGTCGTGTAAAAACACCGTTAAATTACATCCAATAGCCGTCAAAATGGATATTTTCGTTGAAATATGATATTCGTAAATTTTCGTGGTTACGATACTTCCTTTACTTCCTAGAAGGAAGTTAAAAGGGATCCATTTATTGTCATCGAAAAGAAGAAAAAAAGCTGTTCTTGTAAGGCTAAGCTATTTAGCATTGAAAATGATAAAAATGTTGAATAAATAATTGTATTCTCAGGAAATCGAATCTAAGCCTATTCATTCCCACTGCAAGGTCGTACTTCAAAGTAAATTTGAAAATTAATCCAGAAAACATTCCATATATTCTCATCTCGTACCGAAAAGAAATAACTGTGCCAAAGTAACACGAAACCATTATGCCTGTTTGGCCAAAGGCTAATTTCGCGCGTCTCGTAGCGCCATCTATCGTCGTCAGCGGCCGTACAATAAATGCCAAACCCAATTAATGACAGCGGGAGCGCTATTGACAGTGGCAAGTCCTTTGTTTTCGATGCCTTTCCTTGTTGACCTCTCTCTTTCTTTTCGTGGTGGTAAATTTCATCAGCATCCATGTTTAAGCTTCCTTTCCAAAGAGGTAGGGGGTGGGGAGGTTCCGGGTGTTTTCCTTCATCTAATGTCTAGCGCCGATGACGATCCGGTCAGTTCCACGGGAATTAACCTGCCAGAAAATTTTAATGGAAAACAACATCAGAGCAGCAGGATGAGCTCTTTCCTATTTAATAGACCGAGTAACAAGCTGTCATAATGGGGGTGTCTTTCCCTTTTAAATTGGCTCCATGAGAAGGAAGATAGAGCGTGACACGTGTATTTTAGGCTGTCTCTCAGGTGTGATGGGCATTTAACCACGTATGATCCCTACTTTCTTAGTAAATTTGTCCTTTTTTTTGGCTAAATCCCTGGATCATTCAGTTTTATGACAGTGTGAAGAAATAAGGCTTCTATATCACCTGCAGTTATTTTACGTTATTTTGCTGTATGTAATCGAAATTTAACACTAAAAGCTTGTTTTGTTCAATTTTGGTAATCTTAATTTACCCCAAGAAGCATGTCTGAGATACTACGTCCATATATAATTTTAAAAGAACTATCTGATTTTTATAAGAGAAATTTTATTTTTATTTCAGAAATTTAGGCTCACATACATCTCGTAATAATTTATCCCACTTACACGGTGAAGATATACTCAGCAAAATGCTATAATTTCTAACATTCTTCCTTACTTAAAAGCTGACAAGGGAGAGATACGAGATCTAGTCGACTAAATCCAAGTGCTAACGAATCAATGATCGCAACATCCTACACAGAAAACCAGTGGGGTAAATATTAAAATGTTTTTCAAATTAAGGAACATGAAAAATGATATGCCTTCCCTGGGATTTTAAGCACAGATCTTAAGTTGTTACCTGCATGTGCTAAGATTTACAACAAGACAAACATACGGCGGGATACGATACTTCCATATAACGTTTCATTATTCTATATTTCCCACAAAAAATAACTACAAGACGATAATTGGTTTAGTTTGTTTAAGATGATCGTGGCAAAGCGCACTAGAGCTGTCTGTCTAAGAGGAGGGATGACTTCGTGGTGATCTTTCTAAGGGAAGCTGCCTCGTATACACATTACACACGGCGAAAAGCATGAAAACACCTATGCAGCCGACCCGTTCACCTGGAACTTGACCTAGGGCGGAGCTTGCTTATTTCATCGAGTTTAGCGCTCGGCCACCTGATGAGTCCGAACCTAGGTCGGATTTAAAAATGTTACGCGATTTTAGCGCTCGGCCCCTAGCGGGCTCTACAGGATAATAAAAAGGTTTGGTTTGGTTTGTGTAATTATGACAAAGCACTTGAGGGTTATCTGCTTAAGGTAAGGGATGCCTTCGTATAGAACTTTCTAAGGGAAACTGAATGGTATTCACGTTACACGTGGGTGAACTTCCAGTCTTCAGCGACTTTATCGCTCGGCCGCTGATGAGCCCAGGATTATAAAAGAATTTAAAAAAGGAAATGAACAATTTACACACTCTCTTAACTTGGACACGGTGCCCAGAACATACACTTCCAAGTATGCACAAAAAGTGTTTTTGAAAAACACTTTGAACAATAAGTTTATCCATCAGGACACTTTGAAAATATATCAATGCATACATACATATATATAAAAATTTTTGAAAGCAAAGTGGAGAGGACAGACAGAAAGAAAAAGAAGAAGCAGATCAGAACTCTCAGGAATTGAAATCTGTTAGCTAGCGAAAACTTTCGAAAACGTAACCAAGTGAAAATTCTTACTCCGCTCCCCTCTCCTACGCCTAGCAGAATGCTGCATGCGCCATTTCACATAGGGCGCAGTAACCTTCCCTATTAATAATTCATCTTGTTCCCCTCCTACTTTGCTATCTGCTCGTAATATTTCCCCCTTTGCATTTCCTTTCGCAGTTCCAAGGAGAGACCCCCTAAAATTTATTTCCCATACGAAGGGCTGTTTACATGATAAGGACCATGCTGTTTCCTTGAAGGAATATGCATGGTATTTATGTCTTCGACATTTGCTTTTTTTTTTTCGATTGAACTGGAAGTGTTCTCTGAAGAATGTGGAAGGGAATATTAATGCCTTCGGTATGTTTTACAGGAATGTGGGAAAAGCATTTCTAGAGCTAAAATGAAGTAATTCCATTGATTCAGTAATCAGATATATAAACTTCTGCTCACAATCAGATGGTTCGAAATGTTTTATCTCAAACTTCTCTGTTAATATAAAACATTAAATCCATGTATGTATATCGATTGGCAGTGGTTTTCTAAAACAATGATTCTGTTATACAGATGATGTTGCAAATATTTGTGATTATTTGTGTTTATTTCATTGCATTTTGTTTTTTCTTTACTTTTATTATAATACATATTGTATTTATAATTACATACTGTATTATAACTTATTTACTAGGTGCTTTTTGTCTTATAATTTTTAGCATATATTTCTTTTGTCATCTATTGTGTTTCTAAATGTTTATTTCGTGTATTATGTTGCAGATCTTGCAATTCTGAATTTATCGACACTTAAACTGTTAAATTACTCAATGAGAAACCGAGATACATCCAGAAACAGTTTTGATTTGCCTGTTCTCATTCTGAAAGTGTTCAGTATACACTGAAGTGACAAAAGTCATGGGATAACAATATGCAAATATACAGATGGCAGTAGTATCGCGTAGAAAATATATAAATGCGAAGTGCTTTGGCAGGGCTTTCATTTGTGTTCAAGTTATTTATGTGAAGAGGCTTTGACGTGATTATAGCCGCACGACGAGAATTAACAGTCTTTGAAAGCGGAATGGTAGTTGGAGCTAGACGCATGGGTCATTCCGTTTCGGATATCGTTAAGGAATTCAACATTCCGAGATCCACAGTGTCAAGAGTGTGCCGAGAGTATCTAATTTCAGGCATTCCAGCGACGTCTGCGTAGAGTTGTCAATGTTCACAGACAAGCAACACTGCGTCAAATAACCGCAGAAATCAATGTGGGACGTACGAGGGACGTGTCCGATAGGACAGTGCGGCGAAATTTCTCTTCCTTGGGCTATGCCAGCAGAAGACCGACTCGAGTGCCTTTACTGACAGCACGACATCGCCTGCAGCGACTCTCGTAGGCTCGTGAGCATATCGGTTGGTCCCTTAACGAATGGAAAACCGTGGCTTGGTAAGATGAGTCACGATTTCAGTTGGTAAAAGCTGATGGCGATTGGTTAGAAGAACATTCTGGACAACTGCAGCGAATGATCTGGCCGCCTAGATCGCCCGACATGAATCCCATCGAACATTTATGGGACATCATCGAGACGTCAGTTCGTGCCCAAAACCCTGCACCGTCAACACTTTCACAATTATGGACGTCTATAGAGGCAGCATGGCTCAATATTCCTGCAGGGGACTTCCAACGACTTGTTGAGTCCATGCCACGTCGAGTTGCTGCACTTCGCCGGGCAAAAGGAGGACCGACAAAATCTTAGAAGGTATCCCATGACTTTTGTCACTTCAATGTATTTGGCTATGAAGTGAAAGGTACACTCTCCACGTAAAAGGGAGAATTAAGTTATCTCCTGTTCTACTGAGCCTACTGAAGAAATTTAACTTACGTTTTTCAAAAGCGCGACTTAGAATACATATTAGATTTATATATAGCATTACTGCAATGTAGGTATTTGGACACAGAATTGAACTTTTTATGAAATGACATAGCGAAGTTTTTTCATATTTCGATTCTAAGTCTCAAACAAACTATGCTTGAATATTAAATTTTGTAAAATCTGGTGATAAATGTTTTGAGAAATTAAAAAATTTACTTTGGCGCACTTTTTCAATTCCCTCCAAGAATAATTCACTGGGCGAAATTCTTAATTTATGGTAACCTATTTTCCTTTCCTTTTCATTGCGCACGAGCTAAAAAGAGCATCATTCATTCTTTCAAATAATTTTTAAAAAAACTGGTAAACCACATTTGGTGTTTTTATTGGCATGCCTATAACTAAGTCTACCTTAAGATGGTGGTAAAAATGTTATAGGTTATAAATACAAAAATGTTTTAAAAAAATTTATAAAAAAATACTAAAAAATACAAATTTTGAAATAAAATAAGAAAATATCTGCCAATTTTATTTAGACTGAACCTAAATTTCGAGAGCTATGAAAGGACGACGACGAAATCCCAACTGAGGTTTCAAATTTTTTGCTCTGAAAAATCTTATATTCAAGATAAAAATGTCGCTTCTTTCAGATTTAACATCCTTATCTGTGTGAAAGTAACTTAACTTCAATTTACGCCGGGCAGTTTCCGGGAAACCAAAGCTTTTGGGTTCCGGAGGGCGTAATGGCAAATCGCACATTCAGTTGCTCAATGTTAACGATTTTCGCTTACTGCGCATGCTCAGTGGTGTACCGTTGGCGTAGGAGGAAATACTGGCGACTAAGGGGCATAGCAACCCTACACAAGCCTGTTCGTGATTAAGTCTTATCGACTACTTACAGCTGAAAAAACTACGGAAATTTTTTTGTGCTTATTGCATTTGCTTCTGTTTCATTGCATTTTGATTTATTTTGCTCATAAACATTACACTTAATATAAGGTTATTTATAATACTTGCTTTGAATTTAATTCAGTAATTTAAACTGGATTTATTCCTTAATTTTTTAAAGTATGTACGAATGAAATGTATGGTGAATACTTGATTGTTTTTATTCTTCAGAAGTATAATTAACATTCAGCTAATACATCTTGTAATGTTTCCAGTTTTGTAATCCTTATTAAAAGAAAATTTGCGTAGATTACAATCGATACTTACACTTTATGTAATAAAGTAACTCACAATCAAACAAATTTTAAAACCCCGAACTGCTTACATCCAGATAACAGAATATCAACCATATACCGTATTTATCTTCTTTTCCAATTGCGCCAAATTCTCTTCTGGGCATGCGCAGTACGCAAAATTCGTTTGACATTGTTCAACTGAATGTGCGGTCTGGCATTACGCTTCTGGGGGAAGTATGGTTGCAAAACTGATCGTACCTTACTACTTGGATAACTGTGACAATTCTGGAGCTAATACATGCAGCAAAACTCCACCCTCTGGGAACGAGCGCTTTTATTAGGCCCAAACCAATCGGACCTCGTGTCCGTACCATGTGGTGACTCTGTATAACTTTGGGCTGATCGCACGGCTGGTCCAGGCGACGTATCTTTCAAGTGTCTGCCTTATCAAATGTCGATGGTAGGTTACGCATACACCATGGTTGTAACGGGTGACAGCAAATCAGGGTTCGATTCCGGAGAGGGAGGCTGGGAAATGACTAACACATCAAAGAAAGGCAGAAGGCGCGCAAATTACCCACTCCCAGAACGGGGAGGTGGTGACGAAAAATAACAGTTCAGATTTCTTTTGAGACTCCGTAACTGGAATAAGTAAATCCTTTAAATTATTGTTAAATTTTCCGTTAAAATCGTTAAATTTTCCTCGTTAAAGGATTTACTCGTTAAAGCAAATCCTTTAACGATGTTCAATTGGAGGGCAAGTCTGAAGCCAGCAGCTGCGGTAATTCCAGCTCCAATAATGTATATTAATTTGTTGAGGTTAAGAAGCTCATAGTTGGATCTACTAACGTAAATATACCTTGAAATTTCACAACGTCATGAGGAGTTGCGTAAAACAGATTGAAGATGACTGACTGTGCCCAAGCTGCCTCAGTGTTATTTGTTGGATATCGTTAATTGCTCTTAAATGTTACTTAAATTTTACTTTTTAAATATTCATATTCCTTCTATGAGCTAGGGCAGGAACAGAAATCCAAATCGTTAGTTTTAATTCAAAATAAAACACTGCATATTATAAGGTTCAATGTAGAGAATGAGAGGTAGACAATGAGAACTGAAATACTTTCGAAAGAACCTCCCAGTAACTGACCAAAAGCATTTTTTTCTTTTTCTACAGTTACGAAGAATCAAAAGAAGCAGGTAACATATCTAATGGGGAAAGAAACGCGTCTATATGAAACATAAAATTAGATAAATGGAACTTGCGTATTGTCCTGTCGAACTCGAATTTTGCCTAGCATCGAACCATGAAAGTTGGAGGAGATCCCACCAAAGTTGCACCAATCGTTTCTGAGGAATTCTGAAGGAACACATGCCTCTCTATCTAACAAAAAAAATTAATATTCGACCTGCTTCCCGTCGGGTTTATATTTTGTTAGGTTCCCCTACTTTACGAGAAGCTCTTTAGAACGCTATGAATAAAATTTCTCGCAAATAATTGTTCAATCTATTTCTGTTTCGTTGTTCATATTCAGCTGAACGTATGTATTCATTAATACAGACATTTATACTGTTATGTTCTCAGGACTGGATTCAGAAATATATGTATGAATGCATCTATGTGATCATATATGCAAGTATATATGTAGGCTCATCAGTGGCCGAGCAGTAAAGTCCCTGAACACTAGTAGTTCGGTCCGAGTTCGAATACCGCGAACAGGCTGGTTGCATGGATGTTTTCGTGGTTTTTCCCATGCGTAACGTGTTAATACGAAACCGTTTCCCTTAGAACGTCCTCCACAAAAGCATTCTTACCTTCCGTGTAGTGCCTTAGGGCGTAATATATAAACAATAATAATATATATTTTCAAAAATTGTTATTACTGCTTTGCTTGATAAATTATATATATATATATATATATATACGGTCCTGGTATATATATATATAATACGGTCCTGGTAACAGAACTGCTCTATACCCAGACTTCGTTTGATGGAAAGATTCCATAACTTTGAAAATAATCCGCTTCTTTTTGTTCTGTAGAAGATAATCCCAAATTTTAAGCATTTTGTTTTCCAAATTCAAGGAAAAAATACAGTAATAACAGTCAGTTTATATATATCCTTATTCATAAAAACAAAACGTGGCTTATCAAGAATTAATCAGGCTTACATAAACAAAAGCGCAGATGCTATAGGCGTGCTGTTACAACACGTTGTTCATCCACAACTGGCGCTAAATCGGCGGGACAATACGTAAGTATCAAACAATCTAATAACCTTCAAAAGCAACGTAATCTTCTTCAAAATTTCGCTTTCGTAACAGAGGTTATTTAACACAGCATAAATCTCCGAATTTTTGAGTAATTTTAAACAAACTAAATGCTGTACAAATATCAATATTATTATAATAAATACGGTAATTTTTATTTTATACCTTCTAATATATCTGCGCAGTACATAATTAAGGGCATTCAAGATGCCCAAGTAAAATGGTAAAGATAAGTGATGAAAATGATTTTTACAACCAATTGCATATTACCTTTAAACAATAGAGAATATCATTAATACTCTAATATTCGAGCGCAAAACCGAGCTGTGTGTTAATATAAATAGGAATTATTTACATCTGTATTCTTTAGATATTAAATAGCATTAATCAGACTGAAAGAAAGCAAACGATTCTTTAAATTAAATTAAAAAGTTTGAACAGTCAAAGCATAAAGCAAATGAAAATATCACAATAGAATTAAATTAATAAGCCGATTATTTCACAACCTAATTTTGACTTTCTAAATCTCATCGAGTTGTTGCGTCGCGCGAGGTTCACTGAATATTTATGCTTCCAAATGAATCTCATTGGTTTCCGACGGTATGAAAGTACGTAATGCGAGCCTCAAACTATTTATATTGTAATTGCGATACTTATTGTTGTGGCGTTTGTGGCACAATAAGCAGCTGGTGCTTTTATTACGTCGTCAACATTCTTACATTTAATTTTAAATGGAATCTATAATTTCATTTAAAAAACGGGAACAGTAAAGGATGTCAGTTATACAGCATTTAAGTGGGCAGTTTTAAAAAGTGTTCTTTGCGCCATTTTTCAGTTCCACCCAGACTTTTAACATAATATTCTGATATCATAACAGTACATTCATAAAAAAAAAAAAAAAAAAAAAAAAAAAAAAAATTGCAGGTGTGCTTAGGATTATATCTTCTTTAAGATGATGTTAAAAATTTATAGGTTATAATACGAAATGTTTTTCGAAAAGGTTATAAAAATATTTAAAAACATAAATTTTAAAAATAAATGATTAAAAAAAACTCAAAGTTTTTTCCAGATTTTATATTACGCCCAAAGAGACTTTTTTCACCTTTATTTATTAAACATCATGTTTTTTGAACTTAGACTATAAAATTCAATTCAACAGCAATATCACAAAATATTTAAAAGAGCATATCTTTAGAAATTCTGATACACAGTCTCGCGCGCTGGAGATAATTTTTTTTTTTTTTTTTTTTTTTTTTGTTTTTTCGTACATTATTGCCACTGCTCGCTATGAAATGGTTGAGTTTCCTAATCAAGAGCTCACAAATGCTGTACAAAATATGAAATAGATAATAAAACAAATTCCAAATTTGGGCTTACAGATGTATATATTAGAGTGGAGGAGGTACGTTATTCAAAATTTGTTGGCTCCGTCCCGTTGTTTTATCACAATTCGAGAAACATGTATACATTTATGCAGATTCTTCATTATTTAATATTTTTAAATATAATACAGGGCTGTAAAATTTGGTGGCAACAAATTCAAAAGTGATTCGCAGTTTATAGGGAATCAACGCCAAATACCAAAGCGAAATTAACAGCCCTTCTGGACAAATTACCTCTTTGGACTTAAAAAAGAACTTCACAGCCAATTTTTTATTGTAATTAATTACATTGCCGTAGTCACATGAACCAAACCAAATCATAAAAGAAACTAATTTTTCTTTTCGTGACGATTTATACTAGTGGTTTGTTTTATTGGGATTATGGCAAAAGTCCCTAGGGCTATCTTCCTAAGAGGAGGGATGTCTTGGTGATGGGAGGGATTTTCTAAGGGAAAATGGCTCACGTACATGTTACACACGGGGAAAATCACGTAAACTTTACTGCAGCCATTCCATTCGCTTGGAATTGAACTAATGTCAGAACTACCAGTGCTCAGCGACTTTACCGCTCGGGGTCTGGTGGGCTGGTGTTATACAAATGACATCCATGTAGATGCACATTTGAAATAAGTAAAATTGTCTTGAAACTGTAGAAATTTTAAAAAAGGAAACGTGTCGTTTATAAAGCTCACCGCAGCGATTCAGCTTGAAGAAAAAATTCCAAATATATTTTGCTCCAAAATAAAAAATAAAGAAAAAGCAAAGAAAAATATTCCCCACACAATAAGTAGCAAAACCTAAAAATCCCGACACACAGCAAGCAACCTATCATTCTTGTCATGTTCCCGAACGTGACTAAAAATCCCCTTTTTACGCGGGAAATCCCCTGGGAAGATCCCCATCTAAGAAAGCTGAAGACTAAATCGATAATGGAATTTTTTTTCTGGGGGGGAGGGACTCTTTTTCTTCCCTCTCCTCTTTTTGAAACCATGCATGTACGGTTGCGCAAAGACCCCTTTGACAAAAAGGAAATTTGATAGCGCAGTCTGCAGAAGCACACGCGTCTATGTCCGGTTTGATGCTTTTTCGAACACATAGAAAAGAATCAGACGGACATTAAACCGGCATATTACAATTCATAATAATCCTTGGCTCTGCACAACTTATACATTTCCGCATATTTTATGCTAAAAGAGCGCAAGTTTGAACACATTATACGAGGAGTGGAAAAGGATGCCAACTTTGTTTCAGTTTCATTCATTTCAGGAACTTTGGCTATCTATTTTCTGCCTATTACTTGTCATGCGAAGAAAAAGGCTCTGCAAGCAAAGACATATAAATGCTATATCGCAAATATTTAATCGAACAAAAAAACCTTCACTTGTGGTACCATCTCAAATTATATTACGACCATAGGAGCGTTTTTTTAATGTATGTGTGTTACCTTTATTTATTAAATATCACGCTCTTCGCATTTAAACCATAAAATTCAATTCAGCAGGAATATCACAAAATGTTTAAAACGATACTATCTTGAGAATCTCCGATGCACAGTATCGCGCGCTGGAGATAAAAAAAGGTGTTTTTTTTTTTTTTTTTCTGCACAGTGTTGCCATTGTTCGCTTTGAAATCGTTGAGTTTCTTAATCAAAATTTTTTAACGTTTTACAATGCACGAAATATATAATAAAACAAATTCCAAACTCGGGCTTCCAGATGCCCATCTTCGAGTGGAGGAATACGTTATTCAAAATTGGATGTGTTTAGGTACCGTCGTTTTTTAAAAATGCGAAGAAACATGCATGCATTCATGCAGATTCTTCATTAATTAATTTCTTTAAACATAATGCAAGGCTGCACTATTTGGTGGCAACAATTTGAAAAGTGAAACGCCGTTTTAAAGTCGACGACGCAAAATACCGAAACGTTACTAATAGCCTTTCTGGGATAATTGCCCTTTAGGGCTAATAAAAATCTATATAATTTCTCTCTGTTGCAAACTTTTTAAGAAAATCAGTTTAGTATTAGTTGCTTCTGTTTCTTACAATGCAGTATTAACTTTTGTTTCTGAGACATTTATTTTGTTGCATAATTTATCATAAAATGTATTCCTTACAACATTATTCTTCTTGCCCAGGGCAAATAGCATAATGATCCTTCGCTAAAAATTGAATAAATATTTATCTAATCACTGGTCTTGAAAATTGGGATTTTTATAATCATTTCTTTTTCTGTTATCATCTTTAGAAGTTAATGTAAAGATTTAAATTTACATTTAAAAGCGGTATGAGAAGACTGGTTGAAAATTTTTAACGCTATCAGAACCAACATTTTGTTGAAGAGCTTCCAATCGATTTTATTTACACTGTCTAACAAACTTCAAATGCTGTGAAGGGAATTTCTTTCATTTTATTATCATTACTTTGTTCAGTACATTAAGGTAAAATAACATGTAATGTCAACAGGTCGGTAATAATAGAAAAGTTAGTAGAAAGTGACTTTTAGGTTACTATTTAGGTAATATTGTTGTAAGTTTTCAGATGCTTCTATGCTCAAAACCGTCGAGTTGTTTGGCAGCCGAATACTCTGATTTCCTCTCGAGTTAATATGTGTAACGTGTATACGAGCCAGTTTCCCTTACAAAGTCCTCCACGAAGGCATCCCTCCCCTTAGGCAGAGAGCCCTAGTGTGCTTTGACATAATTAAGTAAACCAAACCAAAGCTCTCGAGTTAAAACGTTCGACGCACGCACAGACGTCACGATAAACTTTACGTATGTATCTATGCAATTCGCATAACTCAAACCAGTAGCCAGAATGTTGAAATTTTGTATATGGTACTACTATAACATGCAGTGGTGCACTTCTGTTTTTCTTTGCAATCTTTTGCACACCGACGTCTATATATACATATAGAGATATAGATATAGATATGACGAAGAATCAAAGCACACTTAATTTCCCAGTATTTCGCAGGAGAGTTCCCAACAATGCTTTTACAATCTTCGAAAAACTATGTAAACACGCTGAAGCAATCAGCAACACAGCCTTCCGCTATAACGGTGAAGATAGCTTCACGGCAAAACACTAAAGTACAGCTTCCGACTCGGTCGATCGCTCTCCAAGCTCAACACACTCAAGATACTCTTCACGATAAAACTGACGATGCACTCCTACTCCGCGTACAAGCAGAGTTTCTAAACTGGGAATCTGACGTGCCTTCGAGAACATTCTGGAGTAAATAGGTAAGAATTCGTTCTAGAGTGTTCTCGCACCGTCTATGGTATATCGTATATTTTGTCGCCAAATGAACATTTTGTGCCAAATATGGGAATCCCGCCTCTCTTTGCCATTTTCTGGCAACCCTAAGCCCGCGGGTTTAAGCTCTTATCTTACCCTGCGGCTGTTGCATTTCGTAGCAATGCATATTTGTATATTGCCGTTCTGTTACCCGGCTCGGTAACCTCAGATTTTTTTTTATTCTTATATTTTGACAAACTGCATTTTTTTTACTTTAAAAGTGATTGAATTAGGTTTTTCTTACATTCCAATGAATGTTTTTATGACTTTGTTAATCTGCATGCAATACTTGTAGAATTATCCACAACTGAAAAGACTGAGCTAAGCCTAACGAAGCTGCCATTTGTTTACATTGAAACATTTAATAGAATAGTGAAGAAAGTTAGCTGGTGCAGTAACTTCAGTATCCTTTGGCCCAGTGTAACCAAAAGTTAACTTTCTATTTTGTGCATCGAAAATTTTATCTTTCTGCCCCCAGGCCGAATTGCTCCTATTTGCGTAAAATTCTAATTTTAATTGTAAAAATTGTTTTTTTAAAATGTTTTTAAATGTATTTGGTGCTTCATGTTTTTCTGTATCTTACAATTTTTCGTGATGATATGTTCAGTTTTTATATATTTTTGCCTTGCCGCGAAATAAAATTGAATTGATTGAATGTGAAATATATCTCTAACGAAATTCGAGGAAATAAGATTCAAAGAAGTGCAGTAAAAATATGTATAATTTAATAGGCCGTACAAGCAAGTGATTGGAGTCTACGTCAGATACTTTTAAACGTATTTTATATGGGATTTTCCCCACGCTTACGAAAAGAATCATGGTATGAAACTCATTACTCGCGTGCATGGATATTGAGATATGCCAGTAATACTTATTAAAGTGTAATGTGATAGAGGTGAATGAATACCAATAAGATTCCAGTAAATAAAACGTATTTTACATGTCATATAAAACAAAATAAAGTTTGTATTTTATGTCATAAAATCGAAATCATCTTATGTTTCGCCATCTTAAACAAACGTAAATATTAAGAATATTTAAAGAATTGTTAACAAAACAGCTTTAATGTTTTCATCTATTCACGCTACAAAACTCGATATATTACTCAAATTGGCTAAATATAAGTCTCCCTTTCATCCAGAAAAAGAACATATATATTTAAATTTTTCCAGAGTTATTTATGATATTCAAAAATTAGAAATTATAAACATTCATTTCATATTTATACTAAATTCAAAAATGCATAAACATAAATCGAAAAGTATTGTTCTTACTCCGAAGAATCTAAGCTGACATTATTTTAATTTCCGTCTTATTTTAATACCTCAGGTTTATTTTGCCTTTAAAACCAGGAGAACAAATTCCCAACGCTAGCAGTTATTCCCGTCTTAGATTCTATTAAAATTCCATAAATCATACTCGTCGATTGCAGAAAAAGTACCAAGAAACAAGGAATAGAACAGAAGAAAACACAATTCTAACATTTAGCTATTTTCTAGAGGGATTAAATATAGATTTAAAGAAACGAAACTAAAGAAATCATTTTCAGTTCCATTTCTCGAAGGAATATATCGTTTTAAAAAGATGTTTTTTCTAAATTTTGAACACGTTAAAAACATTATGTATGTAATTTTTTTAATTCCGAAAAGATGATTTAAACAATTTCAAGCACGCTAGAAACATTATATATGTAATTTTTTAATTTAAAAAATGATTTAAAAATTTGTGAAGTATTATGGAATTTTTTGTTTATGTGTTAAAGTTTTCAAAACTTCTTTCTTGTCAGATTGATGTTTATTGGATTCTTATGGTTTTTAATTTGATATATAAATTTATGCTTGATTCTGGATTTAAAAAAAATAACTCATTACTTTTTCAGTTATTAATAATCATATAAAACTACTTTGTTTTAAATACCATGTTATTATTTTTTTGTGCGGGTATCTTTATAGATTTCACACCATGCCATGGTTCTTTCATTGCTGATACGCTCATGTTCATTAATGTGCTGATCATGTCAAAAGGAATCATTTTACTGCAAATGATTACAGAAAAATTATTTAATTTGCACATATTTATTTGTGATATATCAAATTAAACTTCAGTTATCCAAGTTTCTTGCACGGATGCTCTATGTGAGATCCTTTTTTTTTCCCGAGACTTATATCCACATCTTAAATTAATTTTTGCATTTATTTGTAAGCGTTTTCTCACCACTACTAATGTTTTGCGCTTAATGTGTTATATTGCTGCTTGCTTAGCTCTTAAAATCATGCTTCGATAGATTATTATAAACAGAAAAATTAATATAATAAAATGTAGTTTATTTAGAGGACTAGATGATTTTTAGATGTGTATAAAAAAGGGTCTGAGTTAAAATACTTCACTTCAGCAATAAATTATTCTTTGCATTTTTTATAATACCTTGTAAAGAAATGAAAAAAAAAATTGGTACTGATTAAATTTTATTCCATTGAAATTTTTGATTGGATTTATTACAAATAATTCAGATTATCATTACTAGTATTATTTATATCGAGAAAGAGAGTGAAAAACAAAATAAGATATCAAGAAGCAATAAAAAAGTTAGAAAAGACATCATGCGAGAAAAATTAATTTATTTTATTTCGAAATGTCTACGAAAATCTTGATGTGGTAAATTAAAGAAAATATTTGTGTCTGAATTATTTACTAAAGCGAAAAGCAAAATTTACTAATTAAAGAGGAATTAATTTATCTTCCAGTTATTTATATTATTTATGGAAGAAAAAGTTTTTCTAATAGTAAATTTTCAATGCATGGAATAGTTTTTTAGTTGTTGTTTCTTGATAAAGAGATTTACGTTATCTAAAGACTTTAATTTAATAATAAACATTTAATTTAAGAAGGCTGTTTACTGCAGATATATTGCTTTTACATATTTACTTTAAAAAAATACTTTACGAGTTTATTTTTTGCAAGACAGGTATTGTTCATGCTTACATTTCTTAAATTTTGTATTAAAATTCGTAACTTTAATTAGATTAAATATATCCCTTGTTGGGCTTGTTAGACTGATTTGTTTCTATAATTAACATTCCGGATTTAAAACATAAATATTATGAGACGGTCAATTTTCAAGACCCGACAAATATTTATTACTAAGACGATGAGGCTAAATTTATCAAATTAATATTAGTGAAATTTTAAGCATGGAATTTAAAAAAAAATGGCGTATACACTGATTTTGGATATCCCTATTGAAAGAGCTTAATTCTGAAAATAAATGTTTAGACTATATGCTATGGAATGAAGTTGTCTGTTATTGGTTGGAAGCTGAAAAAGCTATTATAAATTGATCACATAATCTGGGAGGCCAACTATGCATGAAATATGGTCCAATCCAAATGAAATTCGCAGATACCTTTTGAATTACTTCAAAAATTTGTATTTTTTAGTAATTCTTATAAATTTTTGGGAAAAATATTTAATTACGACCTATAAATGTTTTACCATCACCCTAAAGTAAATTTATTTCTAAGCACACCTGAAAAAAATTTAGAGTTTTGGTCCAAAGGGGCTTTGTCCCTGAAGGACTACTGTTTTCGTTTTGCGATTTTGCGTTGAATCACTATAAACGGCGAATCACTTTTTAAACTGCTGCCACCAAACGTTAGAACCTTGCATTATATTTTAAAAAATTAAATAATGAAAAATCTGCATAAATGTATGCATATTTCTTGCACTGTGATACAACAACGGTACATAGAGCCTTCCGTTTTTGAATGACGTAATCATTTAACGAATATGGGCATGTGGAAGACCAAATTTGAAATTTGGAATTTGTTTTATTAACGATTTCATATTTTGTAAAACTTTAACGAATTTTTGAGTAACAAACTCAATGATTTGAAAGGGAGCAATGCAACACTCTACGCCCGGGGGACGACCTTTTTATCTCTAGCGCGCGAGACTGTGTATCTAAAATTCTAAAGAAAAGCTCATCTTAAAATTATTTTGCGACATTGCTATTGAACTGAATTTTATGGTATAAGTGCAAAGAATATGATATTTAAATAAAGGTAACACACAAAACGTTAAAAAAAAGACCTTATTTAAAATCTGAATACTTTCAGATTCTTTTGTGAATTGAATAATTGGTGGGTTTTGAAATGTGGCATATTTCTTAAAAGCGACAGTAACGCGAAATGTGGTTTACGCCTTTTGTTGAAATTATTTGAAAGCATAAAAGAAGCAACTTTTTTTCCGTTCGTGCACAATGAAAGGGAAAGGAAAATAGGTTACCATAAATTAAGAATTTCGCCAAGTGAATTATTCTCGGCGAAAATTGAAAAATGAGCGACAAGATAAATTTTTAAATTTCTCACCAGATTTAAAAAATATAATATTTATTTATAATTTGATTCGTAAAATTGAAGTATGGAAAAAAAAAAAAAAATCAGATTTCATTTCAGAAAAAGTTCGATTTTGTGTCTGAGTACCTATATGAGAACGATGCTATATACAAATAAATCTAATACATATTCGAAGTTGTAAGGTTTATCGCACATTTTTAACAGTTATCTTTAGTTAAACTTACTTTCCTATCCCTCCTAATTTCAGCATACAAATTTCCGGCCAGAGTGTTTTTTTAGAATCACAATTAAATGCAAATGATGGAAGAGCAGCTCTTAAGTCGAAATTCCACTAACTTCGTTAGAGAGCCAGAGATTCTAACTAGCGCGCTTTCGCCTTTTTGCTACACTCTCTCTAAAGCTGTTACTACACTCATCTGTATTTCAGGCCCTTGATAGCTTCGCCATTTAGTTAACATTTAGGCTAGTAACTCCCGTAGAATTTTGATATCTTCGGCTATATCTTTTTAGTTAAGCATTAGTTAAGTTTATTTCTTAGTATTCTTGCGTTCAAGCCCAAGTAGAGGCTTTTCTGTGCGTCGTGAGCAAGAACCATCTGTTAACCCTTGAGCAATAAAGGGTAATTAGCCCTTTCTAAAGCAATTATTCGCTTAACAGTTCTCAAGGTTCCGCACACTCAGCTGTAACTTTAAGGGTGAAACTTTATAAACTGAAGCTTTTAAGGCACGAAAAACTCAAATGAAACTTCGTCGATTAAGAACAGAAAGATACTAAATTGCCCCCCCCCCTTTTTTTTTTTTCAGAGTGTACACTTAAAAACACTTAAAAGCCATGGCAGGTGATTTTATATTGAGGGATTATAAGTTTTTGTATCTTCGGCAAAAAGGCCTTTTCAAGACTATTGATACTATTTACTATTTATCTAATTAAGACACATCCATTTGCGCTTTTACAGCTGAGGATGATGATTCGGTAAAACCATCCAAACTAGTCCTGTGAAAATTTGAAAACGCTGATTTTTGTTTTTTGACTTCTGAATTAGTACCTATTTATCTACGTTTTACCCAGTTCACGTAGATTGAACATATTTTCATAGATATTACACGAAGGATAGTATATGCAGTTAGATATTTGCATGCATATATTTGCGTTGTGCTTTACTGCTGAGAATATGAATGAGACGTGCTAGTTCTATTATAATATCTCAGAATATCCTGTGGCTCAAAAGATAATAAATAACGTGCTGTCAAAAGTTCAAAATACATAAATGAATGAACACATTGCAGGTAGGTTAGGATGTAGCAGGACGGAGGCGTGATAGCATACTGAGCTATCATGTCTACTACACTGATGATGCTATCAATCGTGCGATGTACTACCCCATTTATTTGGATATTTGTGGCTTTAAATTAGCAGTTAGTTGAAGCTGATCTTTTTAAGTGTGTATGCGCCTTTGTGTTTATTGTGGACGCGGAAGAGGTGACGATTCGGAACACTCAAAAAGCGATCAGGATTGACATTTTTTTCTAAATCCACACTAGGCGCTCACGATTCGGCCAAAGAGACGCAGATGGGAAGAATGGTCTACGCAGAGTAAGGAAGTGTGGAAACAAGAACTGCTACTTCGCAAATACTTGGTTAGTTTTGCAAAGAAATGGAATTGATTTACAACTTACAAGAGCAACCAATCAGCTCAACTGCCATTTGCTCCTTGGTGGCACATTTTGGATAGGAAACTGAAGGAAAGCGGAGTTCCTCTCTCTAGATGTTTTGATAATTGGTTTCGTCATTTTGTCAGCAATTTCATTGCCAGTGGTGTCCCTATGGGCGGGCACTCAACAGGTCTGATATTTGTGGGAATCTCAAATGAAAAGCTTATGGAGGTCCTGCACCAAACGGTTGCAGCTGAGTGGGTCTTCAATGGTTTTAAGTCCAGAGGCTGAACCGCTATTAATTGTTATATCTTTAGTTTGGTGGACTATTTACTTGATTCGTATGCAGACAGCAGAGAGATTAGCTGGAAAATAGAAATGAGATTGAATAATTTCCATGAAGCATCCAAGTTTCCCTTTCTTTAATGCATTCATAACCACAAATGTTTAATTATCTTCCTAATGTCTTATTACACTGTAAAGGTTCTTTTTGCCAGTAGTCCAGGACCTTTCATAAATGCAAACGAAACCATTCATTAGAAGATGACTAGAAAAAGCGGCAGAGCACTGGAAATTTACATTTGGCTTTAATCTCAGTAAATGCAAGAGATTTTTGTTTCACTTCCCCTTGCGTAACGCACAGACAAAAAAGGAACGTAACGCATAGGGAAGAAAAATGTCGCTTAAAATGCTTTCTACGAAGATATTTCTAATAGGACCAGGATAGGATGCTTCGCCATATTTAAATAGCTAACTTAATGTGTCTTTAGAGTTGTTTGAAATATAATATTTCTAGTAAACACATCTAAAACCAATACAACTTGATTCAAAAATACTATCCAGACTTTTAGATGGCTGATAACGTCATGAATGTGAAGTTCATTTGTTTATTTTCATTACAACTTTCCAAATAGCTTTTCCAATCCTTTCAAACTACGCTTGATAGCATGCTTAAAATAATTATTTATTAAATTAAACTGTAATCTATCTTTCAGATATAGTTCAATCTTAATTAAGATTTCTAAAGTCAAGTTTCGGTTAAGAAACCAATTAGATTTAATATTAGATACTCCTCAAAATATATTTCAAGAAAACAATGCAGCCATCTTTTGAAAACAGTTTTCCTAACGCCATCTATGTAAAGTCAATAACAAAAATATTGAGAAACGGAATAAAGTTCGCCGAATTCTTTCCCAGAATTATAAGGAAATAGCCTCAAGCAACGTTTGGAAGCCTGGAAGTCTACAAACGATGTGCTAATATAAAAACTTGTGTATCCAACAACGAAAAAAGCTTCTAGAAGCAGAACAACGAAAAGGAAGATTTCCTAGGTTTAAACTTCTTTTTTGAACAAGATAAATGGATAAATTTCAAAATAGTTAAGTACACAAATCTCATTCGCATTTACATCATCTAAACAAAGCAGTAACTAAATAAAAATGCTCTTTAAAGACACCAGTAGAACACATTCATTTTAAAGGGAAAAATAGTATTCAGAACATGAAAAAATAACTTAAATAAAGCGTTTTCCGCAGAATTGCTATAATTATTTCTAATCTTTTTAAAGCAATAAAATAGAAGTTCGGCAAGATAAAATGCTAAATATTTTGTACAAAATTGAAGGTATGCAAGATAAGATGTGAACAAAATAACGAGTTTGAAGCTTAATATTCCATAAATAAAATATTGTTACGAATTTCGTATTGAGATAGCTAATTTTAGTAGAATTATAATTAAAATTGTTGTATTCCCCCGTGCAATGCAGCGCGAGACAAATTTTAAGAGAAAGCTATGCCGGAAAAGTAAGAATACAGGAGCACGTGCATTTAGCATTAAATAAATGGGTATCTCAGTTATATGTATTAAAATTGAATAAATGTAATTGACCACTGTGTTAGATGTAACCGTAATTCCACACTCTTATTGCTTTACAGTAATTTCGAGAAACATCTCGCGACCGGTTGAAAACTATAAAAAGCCGAAGAAAGAGCATCTCAAATCAGTTGCTTAGTTACTGTTATTGCGAGTTGTTATTTCGGTGTTAATGAGAAATACGAGTTAACTTTCTCTTTAGATGCGCTTTGCATTGCCTTTATTTAACGTTTTTAGAAGGCGTTTATTTAATGTTTTTAAAAATTTTACCCTCACTTTAAAGTGCATGTATTTCTAAAAATACATACAAAAATTGTAATTTTTATTCGGCATTCGCAAAGATTTACATGAATTCATATACTGACGGTTTTTGAATTTTGGAATATTTGTTATAAGCAATAATAACGCCAAATGCGGTTTGCGCACTTTGGTAAAATTATTTGAAAAATGGACGATAAAAAATGGCACATTTTTTTTTTTCTACTCGTGCTCAATGAAATGGAAATGAAGATAGATTACCTTAAATTTAGAGTTTCTCCAAGTGAGTTATTCTTGGCGCAAGCTGAATAAAGTTCGCCAGGATAAATTTTTAAATTCTAAAAAGGTCCTCACCAAATTTTACAAAATGTAATATTTCAGTATAATTTAAGACGTAGAATCGAAATATCGAAAAGAACTGGTATATCGTTTCAGAAAAAGTCCAGTTTTCTGTCAAAATTCCTATGCTGGAACAATATTGTACATAAATCTAATACATATCATACGTTGGCTTTTGACATATAAAAAACAGCAAGTTAAATTTTGTCAATCGGCCCAGTAAAACGAGAGACATAAAATTATAACACCTTTTTTCTTCTTTTTTCCCCAGAATGCACATATATGATTATAATATTATTAAAGTATTTTCTTCTTCATTCCATCTAGCCTTCGTGGTGTATCGGTAGCACACTGGGCGTGTATTTGAGAGGTCCAAATTCGAGTTCCGGCGAGGGCATTGCTCGTTTGTAACTTCTCCTGCTTCAAAATATCCTAATGTGTCTATAGTGGCGGCCGAACTAAAAGATGGTGGATGATGATTCTTCACCACCAGGATTTGGCGACTGGGTCTCTTAATCCGCTGTCGCTTCTTAAAAGGCGAAGTATATAAGGTATTTTCTCCCTCCTTTCTGAATGCTTTCGTGGTGCAATGATAGCGAACACGGCGCGTATTCGAGAGGTACAGGTTGGAATCCTGGTGAGGGTATTGCTCAGTTTTCACTTCTGCTGCTTCAAAATAACGTAATGACTCTACAGTATTAAGTTTCCATTTGATTCAAAATTCTGAATAAACACCACAATTTGTACTTACTGTTAAGTAAGTTTCATAGTATTTTTATAGCTTACAATGCACATTTCGGAAGTTAAACTTGTTCAACTCTATTAAAATGATAATTCTAAAATTAATATATTTCTTGAGTTTTAAAATCGTAATTATCAGTAACTAAATTTATTTTCCAAAACATTGTGGAAAATGAAATTTTCAACATACTTAAAACTTCGGAATAAAATCTAATGTTCTGAATAATGTATGATTAAGTTTTGGTAAAAGAGTAAAAATTTTCAAACTAAACTTCCCTTTAAAACGTAAACTGATAACATAGAATTAAACACTGAAGATGTGTATAAATAAAGTAACACGCATTCATCTTTAATTAAAACCAACTGAAAGCAGCAAACACACTTTTTATGAAAATTATACGGATTGGCATCTCTATTCAATATAAATGCTTTAGTTCAAGAAGTTCAGCGAACCACTGAGGGAGCTCTAGGACCTTTGCAATGAAATGTTATTAGGGAATTCGTAGTTGTCAATTAATGCATTCATATCACATATGTTTATTACTAGTTTCGTAGTTAAACTTCATCGATTTCTAGAGAGGGGAACCTGCAAACAAACACTGGCTATTTTGGAGCCCGTCATTAAATTCCCCATTGGATTAGCAGGAAAAAATGGCTGAGGAAGAAATTCCCCGATGACGAGCTGTTTACATTCGTAGAAAATGACTCTTTTTTCCATTAAGGTATTTCGGGCAATAGAGACGTGTGCATAGAATGTCCAAAGAAAGGCAAGCTCCTACCATCCGCTGGGACCCATTCCAGTCTTGCAGGATTAAACAGCTTCCCTTTCCATTTTAGTTCGCAGGGTCGTTGAGCGGTGACCTGTTGGCTCAGCTCCTGACCGTTGTTAGATGGTTGCAGGAGGGGGGGGGAGGGAGGACAATGAAAGGATTACACTCTGATGACAGGCTGAAGAGAACTTTATGTGGAGGACGACTGGGGGCTGTTATAAGGCGTAAGTCCCCAAAGGGTTTCACTGAAAGTAATCCAAAGACCCATTTTAATTCAATGGATGAAATAGGAGCAGAATCTCTCGAGATGGAACCCCATTTACTCCATAATTCATACGTATATAGATGCCTGATCATTAGGAAGGATTAAGAAAGCCGTTGAAAATATTCTGACTTATTGCTATTTTTATGCGTTTAAGTCACGTAGGTATAAGCAAAGGGAATGCGCATCACGTAACTCCTGCTTTCAAGATTTTAATTTACTAAAGAAGTATTGTTGCTGTCGAAAAATAGGAAATTCAATAGGCAGTGTAACTGATAGTGTCTTAGGAGACAATATACACATGAGTAAAAAATCTGATGTGTATACTAGATGACCTTCATACACAGTCTATTATTAAATTTCACACACTTTTGCTGCATTTCATACTGCGTATGTTGAAATTTATTTCCTCAAACTTCATTACAGATATATTTCTCACTCAATCAATTCAGTTCTCACCTTTCGCGACTACGCAAAAATACATAAAAACGCAAGACATCTTCATAAAAAATTGTAAAATACAGAAAAAACTAAAAAATCAAAGACAGTAAAAAAGCAAAAGAGACAGTAACAGCACAGACAGTAACTGCTTTTATTATTAAAATTAGAGTTTTCTCGCAAAAACGAACAATTCGGCCAGCGGTCAGGAAGGGAGATTTTTCAGTGCGCAAAACTGAAAGTTTACTTTTGGTCCCACTTGGCAAAAAGACATTGAAAATGGTGAAGAAAGTGACTTAATTCACTATCCTATACTAAGAGTTTAAATTGCAAAAGAAAAAAAAAAAAAAAAAAAAAAAAAAAAGGCGGTTTCTTTACGTTTAGTAGCACTAAAACAACCTTAAAATTGTCAATATATATATATATATATATTTATCCACTTCTGGTGCTGCCGATTACAACCAAAACGAGAGATGCACAACTATATGTTATAGCAGTCCCGTATACAAGATTTCAATGCTCTACAGCTGCTTGTTTTTGAGCTATAAGCGATGCATATATATATATACTGCGAAAAAAATGGAACAGTTCTATATCTCCCGTTCTACTGGGCGCGATTGACGAAATTCAAACTGCGTTTTTCATGTCTCGCAACCGCGACGTAGGATATATATTGGATTTATATGCAGCACTGCTATAATATAGGTATTTTGACAGAAAATAGGACTTTTTCTGAAAGGGCATCTCAATTAGTTTCCATATTTTGATTCTACGACTCAAAATATTCCTAAATAATACATTTTGTAAATTTGGTGCGAAATTTACGGAGAAATTCAAACATTTAACTTGATGCATTTTTAACAGTTGGCACCAAGAATAATTCACTTGGCGAACTTCTTAATTTACGAAAACTTTTTTCCTTTCCTTTCTTTCATTGCAAACGACCCGAAAAGAAGTCATAGTCCTACTTTCAAAAAAATTTAACATAGTGCGTAAACCACATTTGGAGTTATTATTGCTTATAACACATATGCCAAATTTCAAAACGCGACAAAATGTAAATTCACGAATCTCTTGGGAAATTTCCAATAAAAAACTCTAACGTTTTGCAGGTGTGCCTAGAAATACATCTACTTTAAGATGCTGTAAAAAAAATTTATAGGTGATAATTCAAAAATTTTTTTTCGAAAAATTTATAAAAATTATTTAAAAATGCAAATTAAAAAAATAAATAATAAAATATGGACGAATTTTATTTGGAATGAACCTAAATTTCAAAATATGAAGGGAAGAACAAAATAAGCTTCACAAAAAAAGAAATATTAACAAATATGTACCAAATTCAACTAACATTGAGAATCTAAAAATTTGACAGCCAATTTTTTAAAAACTACTCCTGCAAATCTTTGCAAAACTTGACAGTTTGGTATAGTTTGAGTCGTAGAATCGAAATATGAAAACAAAATGGCATGACATTTCAGAAAAAGTGCGATTTTGTGTCGAAATATATAAATTAGAACAATGCTATATATAAATCTAACACATATACTAAGTCGCGCTTTCGAGATATGAAAATTGCAAGTTGAATTTTGTTAATCGGCCCAGTAGAACGGGAGATATAGAACTGCTCCATTTCCTTTTTTGCGCAGTGTACGTACAGACGTCACGAAAAAATCCCTTCTGAATCCATTTTAAATCAATTTTACGATCCTTTTTGAGAAAAAGAGTCCTTTATGACGTCCGTACGTACAGATGTCACGCAGAAACATTGTTCAAACGGATTCGAGAGGAGTCAAAATGGATATTTTCGTTGAAATATGATACCCGAAATTTTTCTCGATTACAATACTTCCTCTACTTCGTCAAGAATGTAAAAAATGAGAAGACTGAATTAAACAAAAAGAAAAGTGATGTGTTTTAACTGGAGAGGGAATATATTAAATATCAATAATGCGTATTGGTCAATCCCAAATGGTAATTGTCAGAGAACTTTCAAATATTACTCGCCTATGGGATTATTTCATAAATTTTCTTATTAAAAAATAATGAGTTATAAAAACTTATATGAATCTAGAGAGAATTAAAAAAATCGTACTTTTTACAGTCAATAAATTTTTAAATAATGTGATAAATAGAATTTGATAAATAAGGATCTAAAACTTACTGTTCAAGGTGATTTGAATACACTCGATGTTCTTAGTCGCCGTGACATGAAGCATGGCTTTGGGTACCAAATTTTGCAATTTTAATAGTATTAATTCATGTTTTTTGAAAATGACCTGAATACATTTGTATGCAAAGTGACCATTTATATGACAATTATTGCATTCCAGCAGTTCAAACCTTCCTACGTTAAAAAACTTCACTCATGTACTAAATGTCGTAACGTAAGTTGAAAACTAAATATCTGGAGTTTACGAGATGAAGTCACTAGATTTTAAGATAGTTTTTCAATAATTTATATTGTTAATGCAGTGTGCAACTATGCAATTATCTGCAAAACATTTTATTATAACTTAATCAAAAATAAAACTTAAAAAATAAACTCAAAATCAAAAATAAATTCAAAAAAAAAATAAATAACTAAGGCGAGCTAATCATAAAATCAAAATTTGAAGAATAAATATTAGAATTAACTCTAAAATTACAAAGTATAAATTAGGAAATATTAGCTTTCCTTTCCGTCATGGTTATACCAAAATTTTTTAACAATCTTACAAATTTTAAACAATTATTTGTGGACATGCCATTTATACTATGACATTATTACATAACAAACACACTTGATTGGCAAAAAGTGCGTAAACAAGCACATAAGACTATAAACAATAGGAAATTAGGATTTTTCTCTTATGCACCTGTCATGCTTTTTGGCACCTGAGAAAGAGAAGCCAGATACACACCAACACTGCACACATAAAGCAAAATGTTTCCTGATATACTAGCGAATATTTGTTAAATTTATGTGTCTCATCTAGAATACCCTTCATTTCAGCTTATGTTATTTTAGTAATTAAGAATGAAATGAACTCTTTAAACTAGATGTTATAGCAGTCCCATATACAAAATTTCAGCGTTCTACGACTGATAGGTTTTGAGTTATACGAGATACATACGTACGTACAGATATCACGAAAAAAATCACGTTTGAATCCCTTTTAAATCCGTTTTGTAATTCGGTTTGGAAAAATGAGTTCTTTATTCTGTCCGTACGTAGAGACGTCAAGCAAAAATATCGACCAAATAAATTCGAGAACAGTCAGACTGGATATTTCTGTTGAATGCGAGGTTTTCGAAATTATAATACTTCCGTTTTATTTCGTAAAAAGAAGTTAAAAAATCAGTAACTGAGTTATTTCGTTGAGCTGAAATGTCAGTATTGAACGTATAACCAGAAGTTAAGAACAACATAATTCATTCATTTTTAAAGCAAAATATGCACAATTTACCAACATATAAGAATAAAAAAATTGAGCTTACTGAGCTGAGCAAAAAGGGAATTGCGCAATAACATGTTATAGCAGTTCTATATACAAAATTGTAAATTTCTGAGTTACTTGTTTTTGAGTTATGCAAGATACATACATACGTACGTACAAACGCCACGGGAAAAATCTCTTCTGAATCCATTTTAAATCAGATCTATAATCCGTTTGGGAAAAAAAAAGAGTCCTTTATTCGGTCCTTACTTACAAATGTCACGTAAAAACATCGTTAAATTGCATTCCTTAGCGTTCAAAACGGATCGTTGAAATACGATACCTGGAATTTTTCGTGATTACAATACGTCCTCTATGTCGTACAAGGAAGTAAAAATAGTTTTCCGTTGCCACATATGCTTAATCTGCAATGCAAATTACAAAGCAAAACGAGTCCGCAAGCACACAAATGAACTTTAATGCGATATAAAATATCTGCGATGTACTTACTTCCACCTCCAAAGACCAATTAAACAAACAATATTTTGTATGTAGATTTACAGATGCTCGTGTTCAACTTCGATGTATCTGTGTTTCATTTAAAAAATTCTATGAGGCTCGTCTTCCCTTAGGAAGATAAGCCTTTCTTGCTTTTACATAACTAAGAAAAATCCAAGCATATTTTACCAAAAAACGAGACTACCTCAACAAAAAATTATAAATCCGAGGTTTCAAATTATAATCCAAATTATATCCGAGAGCTTGGTTCTGCAGTCTTGAGAAGAACATTTAAATATCTTATATCCTAAAGAGTATCTTATAAAATGCGAATGCTTTGGGCGTACTTAAAGAAGGAATTTCCTGTAAGAAGCATCTTCTATTGACCACCATGATGGACTATCCGCAATAAATTCAATGCCGGAACAGATCGCCAATTTAAATTCAACCTAAACGGCCCTCTTGGGAATTCATTCTCAGAATGGAAGATAACTGCAACAAAACAAAGCGGAAGTCAACGACACAAGACAAATGTCCCCAAACTTACAGTTTGGCGGTTGGCCTGCCGAGGAAGCTATCCTTCAAGGTTTGATGGTACCTCTGGGAGATCCCTGAGCTCTGGATCAGACGTCACGGCAGATGGCGTTTAAGGATGACGTCCGCTGACACCACAAAAGAGGACTCGAGGCAGGCTGACTGCTTGCCAAAACAATATATTTACATCTAAATCCTTCATATTTTTCACTTTAGAAAAATTAGCATTAGATTAGTAAAATAATCATTATTGAGGATACTAAGATTTAATAGCCTTCCGTCTGCTAATACGCTGTTGACTTTGAAAGAAATACATTCTTCCAATTTCTCTGAGTAAAGCTTCAAAACTTAAAAAAAAAAAAAAAAAAAAAAAAAAAAAAAAACTTATTTGTACACTGCGAAAAAAAAGGAGGGGACAGGGGGACAGTTCTATACCTCCCCTTTTACTGGGACGATTGACAAAATTCAAGTTGCGTTTTTCATGTCTTGAAAGCGCGGCATAGGATAGCATTGTACTCGTAATAACATAGGTATTTTTACACAAAATCGTACTTTTTCTGAAATCCCATACCATTTGTTTTTCCATGTTTCGATTCTACGACTCAAATTACGCCTAGATATTGCGTTTTGTAAAATTTGGTTCGAAATTTACGGATAAATTCAAAAATTTATCTTGGCTCAAACTGAAAAATCTGCGCCATGACTAATTTATTTGGCGACCTTCTTAATATGTGACAACCAATTTTTCTTTCCTTCCATTAATACCGGAGCGGAAAAAACCTCGCACCTCGTTCCCACTTATTTACATTGTGCATGAGAGGGAAAAAGTCACATCGTTAATACTTTCAAATAATTTTAGCAAAATGTCTAAACCACATCAGATATTTTATCGCTTTCAACAAATATGCCAAATTTCAAAACGCGCCAATATCTAAATGCACGTATATCTTCGGAAATTTTCAATAAAAAACTGTAATTTTTTTGCAAGTATGCTTAGAAATACGTCTACTTTAAGATGATGGTAAAAATTTTATAGATTATATTCAAATTTTTTATTGAAAAATTTATAAAAATTATTTTAAAAAATAAATTTTAAAATTAACTCATAAAAAATTGTAAATTTTATTTGGAATAAACCTGAACTTCGAAATGTGAAAGGAAGAATCAAATAAGTTTAATAAAAGAAGAGAGATTAATAAATCTATACCAATGTCAATTAACTTTGAGGAACTAAAATTTTGAGAGCTTATTTCTTAAAAACTACTCCTGCAATTTTTACAAAAACTTGATAGTATGGCGTAATTTGAATCGTAGAATCGAAATATGGATAAAAATTGGCATCTCACTTTAGAAAAAGCTCGATTTTGTGTCAAAATACCTATATTCGAAGAATGCTATATATAAATCTAATACGTATTCTAAATCACGCTTTCGAGACATGAAAATCGGTTGAATTTCGTCAATTGGCCCAGTAGAACGGGAGATATAGAACTGCTCCTCTTTTTTTTCTCAGTGTATACCCAATATTTCAGCTTGAAATTCCGACATCAGCGAAACTGAAGTTCCGGTACTTACGGTCTGAGAATACAATAATTGCTAAATTATGTAAAAAACATATATTAAAGTGTAAGAACTTAATTGCTGTGATAATGCTTTTATCAAGTAGCTGCGAGTGAAAAAAACATTAACTCATTAGTAAGTCGAGTCAGAACCACCGGTTTGGAGTCTAAGTTGTCAAAGCTGTCTTTCTTCAAACTTAGATTCCTGTTCGTGTTTTAAGATGTGCTGGAAGCCAAAAATCTTAAAAAGTTTTGAGATTTTTGCTATTTAAAATTCTCTGAACTTTTAGCTTTCTTAAAATAACATACTTTAATCCGTATGGAAATTATACATGCAAAATAGCCAGTCTTATTTTATTATCCAATGCTTTGATAAATGAGGATTTTTACATGAAAATGCGTTTTTCTCCAAATGTGATTTTTGTACTCGATGTACCTTTCCCCAGGAACTACTGTTGACAGTGTACTTTTTAATTGCTTACTTATTATGCCACCTAATGTTTAATAAAAGGAGCATTTTGTGATAAATTTAGAAAAATAAATTCACATTTTTTGGGGTGAAAAAGTGCTAAATTTTATTATGCCTAATAGAATGTTCTATAAATTATTCTAAAACTCAAAATGTTTATAATGCTCATTTCAATATAATCAAATAGGTGTACTTTAATTACACAAGAAAATTCAAACTTTTATTTACAGCAGATTTTGAGAATAGGTACATCGAAAACTGACCAATTTAACGTTGTCGGTATAGAGGGTTCCTAGTCTGCTTAAACCCATTTACACTGGTGTGCAAAAATTAAGGACGAGACGGTTTTTTCAATATAACTTTGTTCAAAAGCTTTCCAAATTAACACATTTAATACCGTAAGATCCCCAATACGTAAGGACATGAGTAATGTAAGCAACACTTACTAAAAGAGAAATCAGAGGGATAAAAACAAGCTTTATTGAAAAAGTAGCATGGAGCGCAGTGCGACTGAAGGCCGAAACATCCCTGTGATGAGTGTCCAGCAAGAAACATCCGGTCTTTAATAGGGGATATGATCTCCCCTGACTGCTAGGCAGGTTTCACAGCGTCTGCCCATGCTGAGAATGAGGGTGTCAATGAGTTGTTGAGGCATTGCTGCCCATTCGTCTTGCAGAGCCAATCGAAGCTCCGGAATCGTTACTGGTGGTAAGGTACGAGCTGCCAAGCGTCTGCCTAGAAAATCCCATACATGCTCGATGGGATTCAGATCCGGAGATCGTGCCGGCCAATCCATAAGTTCAATATCCTCACTCTCTAAGAGCTGTTCGGCAGCTACTGTGCGATGACATGGTGCATTGTCGTCCATGAAAAGGAACTGCGGATCCATAGCGCCTCTAAAAAGACGCACATATGGAAGAAGAATCTCGTTACAATAACGGGTCCCGTTGACTGAACCTGCGTCGAAGATGTGAAGGTCTGTACAACTACCAAGCATGATGCTTTCCCAAACGAGAACACCGCCCCCTCCATACCTGTCCCTTTTAATGATATTCGAGGGATGATTGCGGCTTCCCTGCTCTCTCCAGATGAGTATGCAATGAGAATCGCTACTCAGACTGAATCTGTTCTCATCTGTAAAGAGTACTCGTCCCCATTCATTGTCTCTCCAATTCCGGTGTTCCCGGCACCACAGAGAACGCCTTCTCCGATGGGCAGGCGTTAGAGGTACACACTGTACAGGGCGCCGTGCAAACAGACCACCACCGTGCAGTCTTCTGGCCACGGTAAAACGCGATATCGGTCGTCCAGTCGCCTGTGTTGTGTGTCTAGCGATTTCTCCCGCTGTCTGCCGCCTGTTTCTTCTGGCCTGTAAGCCAATATATCGGTCATCTGCGGGTGTGGTTCCTCGTGGACGACCACTACTAAATCTCCGGATAGCTGATCCTGTAGTTTGAAATTGTCTCCAAAGTCGTGAAACGATGCTGTGAGCAATTCCGAACTCTGCAGCCACACTTGTCACACTGCGGCCTTCCTCCAATTTCCCAATGATTCGACCTCGGTAAAAGCATCCAGATGTCGTCTAACAGATTGATTATTCGCCATTTCTCGCTGAGGCAGCAACTCGGTGTGATTTTAACTGCTATACGGCGTGCAATCTCTTTGCCAAAAATACTGATCTTACACCGACAACATGCTTTATACTACTCAGATACTCCCCCATTACGTCTACCTGCATATCTGCGCATGTGCTAGCGTACATCACCTTACTTAATCTCCTGATTAGTCTTTCTTTATGTCTGCTCTGCCTCTTCGTTCAGCTGATATGCTAATTTTTCGACTTCGTCCTTAATTTTTGCACACCAGTGTAGTTTAAAATTTCTAATGGAACAAATGAAACATCGGAATGTGGAAAACATTCAACATAATAAACAAATTATTAGTTAAAATAAATCCTTACTGTTTTATGAAAATGAATTTGATTTTGGGAGAGCACTAGTTTTATAGCATAATTGACTAGAGTTACTGAAAGCTTACTCAATAACACTTTCTTTAAAGCAGTAAATTCAGAAAATTGCGTTTTTTAATGTAGTATTTATAGAGCAAACTTTAAGGAACCCACCACTTTTACCAACAACAAGCTACTATTCACATATCCCGAAATCTTTTAAAATTCTAACAATTCACATGTCAACTCGCTGGTTCAAATGATTGATCTTCACGACCCATCTTTTTTCACTCCGCGTTTGCTGCCAAAACAAATTCTTAACTACGCAAAGCCTGCGTGACTGCGACGACATCAGAGTGCTTGAGATTCTTCCTTTATTGATGGATTGGTCGATTTCCCTTCTTGCAAAAAAATTTCTTGATGATATCTATCACAGTAAAGTTAAAACACAAACCGCAAAATCTCTAATACAAAGCCCCATGAAAAATATATTTTGAGTCCAAGATCAAGGAAAGAGTCAACAGTTGACTGGGAAGGTTCTTTACTTACCAAACGTACATACATAAAAATAGAAAAATAATACCTATGATCGATAATATTCACAAGATTTTAAAAAACAACTTTTTGATAGATTAGTATGCCTGAGGCACTAAATATAAAAAAAAATTATTTATTTATTTATTTATTTATTTAGGCTTTTATGCGATGAAGCATTTTATTATTCATATTCAACGTAAAAAATGTAAAGGTTATACAAACTCTTTTAAACGAAAAATCTTTTGGCATTTTGGAAATCTGAATAAGAAAGTAGTTTGTTTTTTTAAAATTCTACATTAAAATAACGATGATTTTTGAAATTTAAAATAATCACAGCTTAAATTCATTCTACGAGAATAATTCAAGTACTATTATTAGCTCAAAGGTGCTTTAGACCAGAAGGGCTGTTAGTCTCGAAACGGCATTTTGCGCTCAATCACAAAAAGCGCTGTATCACTTTTCGAACTGTTGTCACCACATATTATCGCCCTGTATTTAAAGAAATTATATAATAAAGGATATGGTTCTTGTGAAAAAACAACGGTACATAGAGCCATCAAAGTTTAGATAACACACTTCTCCACCCGAATATGAGCACCTGGAAACCCGAATTTGGAAATTCTCTTATTGTCTATTTCATATTTTGTAAAACTTTAACAAATTTTTGATTAATAAACTCAACAATTTCAAAGCGAGCAGTGGCAACACTGTAGGGAATAAAGAATTTTTATCTCCCGCGCTCGAGACTGTATATCAGAAATTCTAAAGATATGCTGTTTTTAAATATTTTTAGCCCAATGTGGGGCTATCGCAGATACTTTAGAAACGCGTATGTTTGTATAAATGAAGAAACGCCCTTATGGGCGTAATATAAGATCTCAGAGCTTTCAGGTTCTTTTTTTCTTTTTTTCCTTAAGTTTAATTTTAGCTAGAAGTAATAATTCATATTAACATTTCGTTAGAGTACTTACGCATGCATCTGATATGGTTGAAGTGAAGTCAGTAACTCTTAGCTCGAGAGGATTAGCATAGTTAAGGTTATGGTTTGGTTTGGTTTGGTTTATGCAATTCGGCAACACCTTGAGGACTATCTACCTAAGCCTTCGTGGTAGACTTTTTATGAGAAAATGGCTCGTATACACGTTAGACATAGGAAAATCCACGTAAAAGGCCCATGCAGCCAGCCCGCTCGCGGGATTCGAACCTCGGACTGGAGTACAAGCGTTCAGCAACTTTATCGCTCGCCTGCAGGTGGGCCAGTCAATATTATGTGCACTATATATATATATATATATATATATATGCATATATATATATATATATGCATATATATATATATATATATATACATTATTTCACTAATTTAATTAAAATCGTAAATTTATTAAATGGTGAATTTCTTTAATATATCCAAGATTATTGATTTTGTCATGTTAAATCAATAAACAGTCTGATTTTAGCTGAATAGAAATATGTACGCGTTTTTTTGCGTAAATTAAAGTAATTTCAACTTAATTTTAACACGGTAAGAGTAAGATTATGTACTTAGTTTTAGGTATGCTTAAGTAAATATTTATCTGATCGACTTATTTTAACAAGACGCAAGTATTTTAAATGAAATAAACTGGGGGGAAACTCATTTCTCAGATTTTTCCAAAGAATGATTTTAATATATTTTATTTATAAGAATAAAAGTGCTTATTGGATTTTTTCCGCTCCAAAAAGCCACGCACACCAAACAATTTCGAACAGAAAAACATACGCATTAAACCAATATTTCCGGCGAGAAAATACAGGGTGTCCCATCAACACCTTCCAAATTGTGCACAGCCAGATGCTCTTAGCATGGAATCTATAAAAAATGCCCAAGGAATTTTATCTGTACGATCCACAGGTTTCGAGATAAATGTGAAAGAAACGTCTGTCCCATCGTTTACGATTCCAGCATGGTGGAGATTTAGTGCATTTCAATTCGTGACTGGCTAGATACAAAACAGGAAAGCCGCTGGACTGGACGTTGTGGTTCCGATTTTATGGCCGTCAAAACTGCCAGATCTGACACCTTTACATTTTTTTCCTGTGGGGCTACCTGGAGGAATTAGTCTATCAAGACCTAGTTACTACAGAAAGTGATTTTGTTGTTCGTCTTCGTGTTTCCCACTAGCCGGGTTGGAACTCAGGAACTTTCATTTTCTGTAACCATGCTAAGATTTTTCTAAACATAAGAAATATATATTTTTTTTCTATTTTTTCTATATTTCAGCAAACAAAGAACGAAATCAATGGATTAAATTTTAAAACCTTTTTGTTGACAATACATCTTTTAAAAGCAAAAATATTATGAGAGAAAAGACATTCTCTTAATTTAACGGTGAGCAATATGCAACTTTGATGCATATATTTTCTGTGGAAAATTATGTGGCGTGTTTTACCGAATAATAGAAGAACTATGTTTTATTTTATAACTGCATAATATTTGTTGAAAGTAAACATAGTAAGCTAGAAAAATAAATATCATCCTTTTACATTACACGAAATACTCGTTTCGCCTGCAGCAAAGGAAAATATTTCAAACATTGATAGTTTTAGAATATTCGATGTGTTTTTCCCCTTAATTAGTTAGAATGTTTTGAGTTCTACTATGTTTAATTAGTTTGTATAATTCTAGTTTAAATGTAAAAGGGAAGCATCGGGCCGAAACGCTCTTAAATAATATCAGGAAATCCTATTCGTGGACATATCGAATTCTGCTGTACAAACTAAAGCTTTGGCAGTAGAACACCAAGTATGCATTAGCGGATCATGTGCGATTTCGGAGAATTGTACCACACTAAAAACGTATTTCTCCCCCTCCCTGTTTCCGGACGGGGGGACTCTCATGTCCCAGTATTCATTGACTTGGTCGCCATTAACATTTCAAAGGCTGAACGTAATGTCCGCAATTAGCCGGCGGGACCATTCCCCAGCACTTCCCATATTTCGAAATTTATGAGGAGTGCCAGCCGGTGCTCTCGCGCTCTAATTGATTTTTATGGCAGTCTCGTCGAGTTTTTTTTTATATATATTCCTTTTATCGTCATCGGCCACGACTGGCATTTGAAGGAGACATTGGAGGTTGATTTGGAGGCCCGTTATGCCTGCCAGTTAATTTAGGGTCGTTATGTCGATTTGGGTAATGGCTGGTTTGTTTGATGTGATGGAAATGTCTCGGAAAAATTCTCCTCTTCGGATCTCGTCATTAAATATCATCTTTTCTAATTTTAAGTTGAGGAAAGATGATTGCAGAGCCAAATGTACAGATTCGATCGTTTTTAAAGTAATTTTCGTTTTACTTTCATTCGAAGCTTCCCTGCTTCAGCTAAAATCAGTATCATTTGTGTTGTAATACAGGGTGCTAATCATCTAGGTTCTGTTACGTTTTATGCCATTTTTAAATCATTTATATTGAAGAGGTGTCTGATCGTCTTTAAAACAGACCGTTTTAACTAATCATAAAGCATTCCAGATCCCCATGTAACGTCAAAAATTATAAAATTTCATTTTTCTATGATTGGCGGCCAGATGGCATAGTGGTTAGGGAAGCCTGACTGCAATATTCGAATCCTGGAGAAAGCATGGATGTAAAATTACCTGTTCCTTCACAGGAGGTAGCGATGACCCCCTATTAGGTGCCTCCACAAGAAAATGGCCATCACATCTTGGCTTAGTAGTCGCCGATGCCCTTTATAGGCAGGTGCGCGCCATTGGAAAAAACATTCCATGACTCTGCAATCTTTAACGTACCTTGACTCTCATTGCTTCCTGATACCAACTTATCATACTTGAAGGATAAGCTTTATATGCAGTAAAAGTCGAACAATCTGGTCCCCAGTGGCTCGGAACAGAAAATAATGAGACACGTCTATATCCAATGGATGTTATTTGAACAAGATATGACAGTGTTGTCCGGAAATAAATGGAACCATTTAAGATTTCTTTGACACAAACATTATTATTAACATAAAACTTTCTTTCGAATAATGTAAAAATATTGATAGTCTTGAGATTAACAATTATAACGTTTGAAATCCACCAAAAATCTTCCTTAAAAAAATTCTCTAACCGTACTCTCTGAATATAAGATATATTGAAAAGAAGCCAAAAATAAACCCGTTATGCCAAAACTAAACCCATTTGGTGTTAAAAGTACTAGGCGTTAACGTGAATGAATGTTTGGGACTGTTGTCATTCGGTATATAAGGATACCGAAGCATTAAATATGCCTATGAAATTTGCACATAATAACTACAAAAAATGTGAAAATTGTGAATCTTCATATTACAGCTAATTAATATGAGTCAGTGTTCCTCAGAAAGTCTTTCATGAAGGCATTATCCCCTAGTCAGATAGCCGTCATGTGCTTTGCCGTATTCAAATAGCCTAACTCAACAGTAATGCGAGGTGAGAAAACATTATGATTTTCTTTCAACGTCATCTATTCTTTGGTGGTTTGTTCTTTCATATGACAATAAATAGCTTTAAGATTTAAAAATGTGTATTATTTCACATTCTGCATATTAATTTAAAGAAGATTTTTAGATAAGGTCTTCAGAATGCAGTGATTTATAAGTTACGGTTCAAGAATTCGAAATGAAACATCTGATGTGGACACCATATGACTTCTTTGTACGGCTTAATAAACTATACACATTTTTACTGCACTTCATTTAAATTTATTTCATCGAATTATTCCTCATTCGATCAATTCTGTTCTCATTTCATGGCAAGGAAAAAAAAAAAAAAACATAAAAACTTATACTATCTTCTTAAAAACTATAAAATGCTAAAAAACCTAAAACACACACAAAAAAAAAAAAAAAAAAAAAAAAAAAAAAACAGTTAAAACAAATTATAGTTAAAATTAGAGATTATACGCAAAAACAAGGAAATAGGCCATCGAGCAAAGAGAAAAAAATTTCAGTGCACCAAAAGTCAACTTTTGGTCCTACTGGGTTCTCAAGTTCGTAAAACAAAGGATTTACTTTCTTATGCTACGAAGAGTTTCAAATGTAAATAAATGAGGCTTTGCTAGGCTTATCTGCACTTTAACAACTTTTAAATTGTTTGATAATTCTACCACTATTGTATGCAGATTAACTAAAGGCATAAGAACCTTAACCGTAATATAAGAACAATATAATTCAATCACTTTTAAAGCGAAACATGCACAGTTTTCCAACATGTGTTAAAGAAAAAACAGCTCACCGAACCGGGTAAGAGGATATATATATATATATATATATGTTTGGAGCGCCAATTACAACAAAAATGAAAGGAGCACTATTAAATGTTATAACAGTCCCATATACGAAATTTAAACGTTCTACGGCTACTCGTTTTTAACTAATACGAGATACATACATAGATACGAACGTCACGAAAAAAATCTCTTACGAATTTTTTTTAACATTCCGTTATGGGAAAGAGAGTCTATTAATCTGTTCGTACGTACGCATGTCGCTCAAAAATCATGGTCCAAATGAATTCGAGAACGGTCAAAATGAATATTTTATTTTTGAAATGAAATATGATACTCGAAATTTTTCGCGATAACAATATTTACTTTAGTTCGTATACCGAAGTAAAAAATCGTACGAGAATATTTCATTATTGCTGAGTGTAAAGTTTAAAATGAAAATTTACTACGAAAACTGCGGCTTTTCTTTATTGCTTGTGATACCCGACGAAAGCATCATTTGCTATGTTTTCTCTTAAATTTTCGTCTTGATTGGTTGTTTTTAGCTCATAAGCATAAATATCTCAATGGTAGCATTCTAAGAGATAACGTAATGACCTTAAAAAAGCACTCGAGACTGAAGTATAAAATGCAGCTGTAAATCATTTATATTGAAGAGTTGTCTGATCGTCTTTAAAACAGACCGTTTTAACTAATCATAAAGCATTCCAGATCCCCATGTAACGTCAAAAATTATAAAATTTCATTTTTCTATGATTGGCGGCCAGATGGCATAGTGGTTAGGGGAGCCTGACTGCGATATTCGAATCCTGGAGAAAGCATGGATGTAAAATTACCTGTTCATTCACAGGAGTGTTCTGATACGCATTTTGGACACATCTTTGGGAAAGAAGGGGTTGAACCTAACCCCGTAATTTAGGAAGGAATTTCGTTCCATACGTTAATGATGCAGCTCTAATGCGGAATGCAGACGCATCCAAATCCCAGAACTCAAGCGAGAGCCCGCACGAGTTGGAATAGTAATAAATTATTAAAGATCCAGCCGTACTGCATCAGGAATGTGCTTCACAGTTCGCTTCATTTACTTTGCGTTAATGCCACGGACCGTGGAGCTGAAGGTTACTTGAGTGCAGTGGCTTGTTCATTACAACTAAATGCCTCACAACGTAACATTTGAACAGAAATAAGGAAATGTAACACTGTCTTTCATACAACGGTGAATTAAAACTACGCTTAACGTTACTTATAGAAACTATTTTTCTGCTAACTTTAAAAATGCTGCTTTAGAGAGATAGGGAATTTAAACATCAGTAAAGAATTGGTACATGATGCTTTTAGATCTATAAAAGAAAGAACTCCAATGAAATGATCGTATAAGAACAAAAGTCTGGAAGCTTTCAAATTTTATATTACGCCTCAACGGGCGTTTTTTTTTATTTACGGACATATACACGTTTCGGAAGCATTTGGGCTAAAAATATTTAAAAACCAGCATACCCTTAGAATTTTCGATAGCCAGTCTCGCGCACTGGAGATAAAATTGTTTTATTCCCTTACAGTGTTGTCACTGCTTGCTTCAAAATTGTTTAGTTTTTTAATCAAAAATTCGTTAAAGTTTTGCGAAATATGAAATAGACAGTGAAACAAATTTAATATTCAAGATTCGGGCTTATAGGAGGACATGTTCGGGTGGAGGACTATGTTATTCAGAAATGTACTGTTGTTCTTCCACAATGCGAGAACATATACATACATTCATTTCGATTCTTCATTATTTAGTTCCTTTAAATATAATACAGGGCGATAATATTTGATGGCAACAATTTTGAAAAGTGATACAGCCGTTGACAGTGAGTGAAAATATTTTAAAATGTGTACACTACCGAAAATTTCAAATAACGAACACAAAGTTTAGATAATATTTATTGACTTTCACGGATTCTCTTCCCAGAGTTTCTAGAATAGCTATAGCATAATTCGCCACTAGGCACATATATACATACAAGTTTTCTTTTATTTATCTACTATTAAACACTACAGGGAAACTAAGGGAAGACCCAGGGAGAACATTTTAAGGGAAACTGTCTCTTTTCTACGTTTCAATGTACGGGAAACCCCGAAGACGCGCATGCAGCCGGCTCGTTCACAGGAACACGAACCTTGAACCGAACTATCTGTGTCCAGTGGCTTCTATCACTCGGAATCTTTTGAGCCATAGATATAGTTAGGGCAGCCATGTTGTTGCAGAAAAAAAGCAAATTTCACAAGGCGATAACGGGATGTGTAATGAAAATTCGTGACTTGAAATTTGCACGATCAGTTTTCTGAAAACACTTGCGATGGAGGATTTATATGAACATCTTTTTGAGGAATGTACACCAGAAACGAAACAATAACACATAGAACTAGTATTAAACTGCTTTAAATTATATTATACATTTTTTCAAATACAATTACACTGTATATTTGTTTAATTGGAATATATATTTTAGGTTCACCTCCTAGCCTTCCCAAAATTGGAATTTTACTTAGCACACCGTCCAATGAATATATACAAAGTGTGTAAAAATATCCATAATACAAAATATATACTATATTACATGTATACAAGTATTCTTTTCGAAGTTGCACGCCCTTCATAGAAAAAGTCAGTCATATTTTACTGCGACTGAGATGTAAAGTAGAATATTTTTAACTTCAAAATGACTTGTACGCGCATTCAAGAAATCCAGCTAAATGCAGGGCAATTCGAAGCTTATTCTTCTGTTTCGATTTTGGAATAGAATTACTTCGCAGAGTATTTTTGTAAGAGTTTTTGCGGAAAGTAGCATAAAATAAATTTAAACATAAAAACAAACTAATCATTGTTAATGGAAAATTTCATGAAGTATTTGAAATTCGCTGATAAAACTGATATTTACAAAATCATAGAAAGTTCCCTTAAATTCAAGGAAATTCGCTCCCCAATAAAGTTGTAGCCCCGTTTCATAAAATATTTCACGAAAATTACCGGCCCAAATATAAAACTATGTTTACTTAGAATATCGTTTGGAACATATATCCGTTTTATATTTGTACTACAATATTTAGAAAATTATTAAAAAGTAATCTATTAAAAAGCCTTTAAATTTCACATTTACGAACTTTTACCTAAGCATGGTATTTATATCACATAGCATTTGTCTTGTAGAGCACCTTTAACACACCAAGGGCATTAATTTGAAACTCACTGGGAAAACTTTCAAAAGCATTGCTTGTCTTTTGGCTTCCCTTGCAGCAGAGGTAGGCGTGCCTATAGTTATAGAGGTAGCCTATAGAGGTAGGCCCCTGTCGTATTTTCAGACAAATCTCGGTTTTGCGTACAACAGCAATGATCGAATGAATAAACTTAATTGTCCAACAAACTTGGCCTCCTTAAGCTCTTTGAAGTCAGCCTCAAAGGCAAGTCACGTAAGAATACGCACGAAATTCAACTTCCCTTAGGGGAGGAGACAGGAAGAAGGTACGAAAATGGACGATTATTGTCTCTTGGGTGAAACCCGACATCAGAAAGAGGCACACACTCCGGGTGAAATAGAATAAAAAGCGAAAAAATGCAAGAAAACACGGTGAAATATAACGAAAATCATTTAGTGCAGCATTTGTAAACCTACGACATAAGTACAACTATATCCAGTGCAAGACTTAATAAGAAAAACAGATCCAACAGCTCGTAGAAACATTAGGTTATTTTAAGCAGCAGATGTGAAATATATGCGATGCCGTTGCTGGGACTCGAACCTGAACATCTCGAGTACGCTCTGGGTGGGCTATCGTTACACCACGAAGGTATACGGGAGAAGGGAGAAAATACCTTATACACTCCTCCTTTTAAAGGGCGATAGAGGATTAGGAGACCAAATTCCCAAATTCAGGTGGTGACAAATTATGGTATACCACCTTTTAATTCGGGTGCCACTTGCAGAGTACATTAGAATTTTTCGATGTCAGTAAAGTAAAGAAAACGTGCAATGCCCTTTCCGGGACTCGAACCTGGATCTCTCGAATACGCGCCGATTGTGCTACCGTTACATCACGAAAGCATGCTGGCAGAAGAGAGAAAATGCTTAGAAGCTTATTAAGAACTGTGTGCAAAGTACACAAAGTAACAATAGTTGCAAAAAGAAAATTGTATGTGAAACTTAATAAACACTGCAGTTCAGTAGACGTTTTATTACAATGAAGTTGTGCTGCATTTTCTTATTCGTAGAACTTATTCTGTAGTACCTGAAGCTGATTTCTATCTGTAGACAGCATCAAGATGGACCTGTCCATCTTAAATATGAAGCTGTCTTACATCCGTCGAATAAGACAATTTAGGTATTCCACAGTGATACGACTAACACATAATTCACTTCCATTACAACTGCTGGACCATGAAGGTGGTTTGCATGAAAGGTACTATGCGCTAAGATATGCAAATGATTAGAATTGCGCACAGCGCATGTATGAATAAAGTCATTCGCATTGTGCACAACTAAGAAGACTGTACAGCGGGTTTCTCATCTGGACACTGCATTTCAAGTTTGTTTGCTTGTGTCAAGGTCGTGTCATGCTGCCCAACTGGTATAGTGGTTAGCGCCACTGCAGTGCCGATGGGTCTGGGTTCGTATCCCGGATAAGGCATGGATGATTGTAAATGTATAGTGTCTGTTGGGCCTTGCGGCACTCTAAATATGCGGTGAGCCGAAAGTCCTTTCGTGTGGTTTGGTGGAAGGGGAGAGAGATGAGAGGCACTCGGACCCGTCTCTCAGGATGCTCTCCATCAAAATGGGGGGGGCGTAACTGACCTAAAACGCACTGTCACCTGTAAGATGCTCAAAGTTGTTGCCAACGACAGGCGTATCTTGTGCTCTTTTAAATAAGGAATTTTGTGAGCTTGTACTGATGTTACTTTCAAATAGTGAGCATAGGTGACACAACAGGTCGTGTCATGCATCGGTTAAAAAAAACTCCTACAAGCAGCAGTCATAATTACAAAGCGGTAGGATCGTGACTTATCGGGACTACGATTTATTCCGCGATATTGCTGTTCGTGTTGATCGGAATCTCACAACTGTTAGGAGAATGTGAAATCGATGAGTCCAGGTGGTCCACGCAGGATCTCAGCGACTTCGAACCACTAACTCCCAAAGCGACAGACGTTGCTTCTAGGCGTTGTGGGATCATACACCCTGTCACGTACCCTGATCAGGAAATTGGACGGTATGCAGAAAAATAAGTACATCGTACAAGTATAAATAAGCACGATCGGTGTGATGACGTCTGCAGCAGCAAGGACTGTCAACATGGCGAACATTGTTTCGAGTTCCTTTGATCCTGCAGTAGAGACAGGTGGGCAGAGCGATGATTAACGACACTAGATAGAGGACTGACATAACGACGTCTTTTCAGGTAAATTCCGGTTCTGCGTACAGCTTCAAGATGGACATCTCCAAGTGAGGAGGCACCAAGGAGAACGTACGTTGCCAGCCTGCATTCGTCATCGTCATAAGGTGCCCAATACCTGGCGTGCTGATATGTGGTACCAACAGGTACACATAAGAGTTACATGTTCTTCGCATAGCCGGTAATGAATACAGCCGTCGTTGCATTTCTGAAGCCGTGGTTGCCGCCGTTGCATTTCTAAAGCATAACAATCCCATGGCTATGCCCTAGCTTCTAGGCCTGCGTGCTACGATCTTTCAAGATTATTCTTTCTGAATTTCTAAAATTAATGTACACGCATTTAGCTGGCTTAACCGTTTGAGAGCTGAAAAATTTTCTTGTATATGTGCTAAAAATGCGGAATAAAATGCATAGTTTTTTTTAAATAATAGAAACGATTATAATTAAAAGTAATTTTTACCAACAAAAATATTTTTTATTCTCACTTATTACAAGAGTGTTTTGCTGCAGAAATTCCGAGAATTTTTTTTTACATACAGTGCAAATTAAGTGGGAACATTTAATTCCGTTACCATATCTTTTACTGCATACCTCACATTGTCGCAAATGTTTCGCCCAGACAATTTTTCTAAATAAAACCTTTTACTTAATCATTTAGGCGGGGATGAATTTTGCGCGAAACCTTTCCTTTGTACGGTAGATTTCAATGCGAATTAAATATAAACGATAGATACAGTAGTAGAATATTTGAAAAGAAACAATTCATACCTGACACTGGTGTCCCAAAAACAGAAACTGATATTCTGTCCGTATAATGTTAACAGTGTTATAACGAATTGTAAAGACAAAAGTGTGAAGTACAGCATATGAAAACGATCATTCGATTCAAGCATTAATAGAGTGAGCCACTATAGTAGCGTATCATTCCTAAGAGATTAATTCCTATCTTATTAAAAACACAACTGAGTAAATTAATAAAAACCTCAATTGATGTGGGGAGGCGAACTCTGAACTAATGCTAAAATTATAGCAACGAGCAGCAGCGCCATTATTCTTTTGCGCATTTTTCTACACTTAAACGGTTTATACCGGAAGACCACGGCTAACTCAAAACACGATTAACATTAGGGCAATTCAGAAAAACGAAAGCAACAACAACAACAGAGAAATAAACCTGTATTACGATTAACAGATAAATTCTACTGACAATTTACGAGTACTTTTCAGCAATTAATTCTGGATAAAGGTTCATATGGGTTTCGTGAATCATTATTCAGAACAAAAGCATTCTAAGTAACAGGAGAAAAAAATCATAAAAAATAAGAAAACAGCTACATAAGTTATAAACGTAAATAAAAAATAATATTTGCAGGTATGAACAATGTCATTAAGAAAATTCGTTTAAAATTATGACGTTACAACTTTTTACATTTGGCAAAGTTGATTTGGTTAAACACTGTTAGCTATCACTACAGCTATTCTCCACAATTTTCCGTTTTTTTTCCTATTTTCTATGGATAATTTTGCTTTTACACCTGTGGTCTGTGATTGTAACTGCGGTGATAAGTGAAGTTAAGCCCTTTTAAACACGGCCAGATTAATCGACAGCTGACTATAATTGGAAATTAGCCGTTCCGTTTTGAAAAAGAATTATCAGCCATGTACGAGTATTTCAATAGATACGTTTTTAAATCTAGATTGCACGAAATCTTTGTTATATCTGTTTATAATGGGTGTTCCCTTAAAACGTTGTTTATAAACAACATCGATGATTTTAAAAGTTATTTAAAAGCCTAAAAAAAGACATTTGAAAATCGGTTTTCATGCAATCGAGACTATTGCATAGGAAATTATAGAAGATGTGCTTAGTTTTAAACAAACAAGGATTAACAGAGGGATGAACAGAGCAAAATTGCTGAAGAAATATATATGAGCCACTCCATAAAAGCTCACGAAATGGAAAACGAAAGAAAATTTTCGTTTCTTCGCAATAGGGAGTTTATTTGGTATTCAAGGAGAGTCCACAATTTCGCTTTACCAATGGAGGCAGTGTCTGGCTGAATGCCAAACCTACACTCGCTGTTCTGTTTCGCCCAGTTCCCTAGCCAAAACTATTCTCCTCCTCTGCTTAAGAATTCTAGATGTTAATGGTCTAACAAGTAAAAAGCATTGACCCCGAGAATAAAGAATACTTTTACCACTTAGTTTAAGTGGGTCGATTTCACGTTTTATACAGAGACTTGTCTCAGTGCCAACTAGAGTGCAAAAAAAAATAAAAGAAATGCTTAAATAAGTCTATTAGTAAGAAGTGCCTTAATTCCTCTTTCGAGACAGACTCAAGTTCAGTGGTTCTAAATGCCGGGATAATTTGAATAAACATGCATAATTGTGATAAGGATTTTAAACAAAAACAAAGGGAATTCTTTTTCTATAAAACTCTTAACCTTCGTAAATGATAGAAATCAACAAGCGTTCATAATTATGCGATGTTGGAGTGTCGGGTGGACAGAGTTGACATTTCAGACACATTTTTACTTTTCAAATTTAACTGCAACAACAGAGGTGAAAGAAATTTGTGCTATGACCTGAGCTATTACAATTTATGAAAGCAATGCAAGGAAATGGTCATTCATTTCCCGGTGAAGCGATCTGACTTTCCGGATGATCCAGGTTCAGGAAGAGAGATTTTGAGGCAGATCGCTTAAAGCGGTATCTTCACGAGAATACTCATCAAGCTTCAAATTGTCGCAACATACTGAATGAGAACGCTCAACCAGTGTGCGTCATTTGCGTTCAATAGTTAAAATATAACCCATAATTACTTCCTTGTACCAAGTAAAAAGGAAGTATTGTAAACACGAAAAATTTCAGCTATCATATTTCAACGAAAATATCCATTTTGACCGCCATCGAATGCAATTTAACGATGTTTTGACGCGACGTCTCTACGTAAGGACAGAATAAAGGACTCTTTTGCCCCCCCCCCCCAAAAAAAAATTATAAAACTCATTTAAAATGAACTCTAAAGAGATTTTTTTCGTGGCGACTGTACGTACGTATCTCGCATAACTCAAAAACGAGTAGCCTCAGAACGTTGAATCTTTGCACATAGAATTGCTATAACATGTAGATGTGCACCTCCCATTCTGGTTGCAATCGGCCGCACCAAATATACAGTCCGTTACTCAGCTCAGTGAGGTCAATTTCTTTATTCTTATACGTTTGCAAATTATGCAATTTTTGCTTTTAAATATGATTGAATTATGTTGTTCTGGTTAAGATTTTTATGCCTTTTACTAACCTGCATGCAATAATTATACAATCATCAACAATTAAAAGTTTTTTAAGCCTATTTTTTTATTACCATGGCAGTAATGTTTGTGTATATTTGAAACTTGACAGAATAGTGGATGTGTTGCTAGTCTAAAGAAACTAATCGTCGCAACAACAAAGTAACGTCTTCTTTTATTATTGCGAATTAAATTATGCTTAATTCAGGCTTGAATTATAATTTACTTTATTAGCTTGTTTTTGCGTTTAAACTGTAATTTTAATTGTAAAAATTGTTTTTTAAAATTGTTTTGACTGCACTTGGTGTTTTATATTTTTCTATATCTTTTAAATTTTAATGAAAATATTTTGAATTTTTATGTATTTTTGCCTTGCCGTGAAGTGAGAACTGAGTTAATTAGTATTTTCGTGGTTTTCCCTATGTTTTACCTATATACGAGCCAGTTTCTTTTTGAAAGTCCTCCACGAAGGCATCCTTCGTCTCTGGCAGGTGGCCCTCCGCTTAGGCCTCCTTTTAGGCAGGTAGGTGCAGAGTTTTTGTAGAGTTAAAAATATTGTTGCATTCGTTACAAATCGTGTCATCTACAGCTTGACAACAAAGAATAATTAATTTTAAAATTTTGCCATTTTGTTATTTCCGATATTTTCAGATACTGAAGTGGTATTTTTGTGTTAAAAGTTCGTATAAACTTAAGAGCAAAATAAGCAAAATAATTAAAAAAAAATTACAATCATTTTTACCCAAGCAGTAACAATTTTTACAGGTGAAGTTATCTGGAAAAAATCGTTCGGATACTTTAATCAGTTTACATCCCAAATATAAATAGCACAGCGAATGTGAAAACAAAAATGTATGGGAATACTTAATACTCTGTAAACGTGAATACTGGACCACTGACTTGTGCTCACAAGACACATATTCGAGTTTTTTAATATAACATCCTTTAAAAAAACGAATTTTATTAAATGTATCCCAGATGTTTTGTGTTCTATTGTTGCGTTATGCCCAGCTGCGGTGAGATAGTTTCCCCACAAAGCGCGGATTAGTGTTGTCAGAAAATGCCAAGGAAAGGAAGTGTTGACAGATATGGCGCGAAATCGCTTATTTGGCGACATTTGGTAACAAAATTGGCAATATACCATAGACGGAGAGAGAATATTCTAGAATGTATTCTTAGCGGTTTTCTCGAGAATATTGTGGAAGGCAGGTTAAAGCTGTATATAACCTGTCTGCACGGAGAGAAAGTAGTGTCTTGAGTTCAGAGATTAGCTCGAGAGCGACCGATCGAGTCGGAAGCTGTACTTTAGTACTGAAGGCTACGTTATTGATTGATTTAGCATGTTTATCGCAGTTTCTCGACGACTGTAAACGTGTTTTCAGAACAGTCCTGCGTAATACTGGCGAATAAATTGTATTTTGATTCTTTATCAAATGTTATTGTCAGTTACTCCAAATCCACGAACCCGTAGAATGCAACAGTATTCTAAACTCTATTCATTAAGTGCATGGATAATCAGTGCAGGAAATAATCCACACGCTCATAATCCAAAGTCGAGAGTATAAAAGAGGAAAACGAAAAATGCTTTATTTATTATTTAGACTTAAACTGTTTCATTATTCCGCAACGGCAAACTTTACATCAGAAGGGAAGTTGAGAAACGTTTCTACAAAGAAAATAAATCTTTTTAATTTCTGCCCGAAGCGCAAACACGTGGTTCAATTAATTCAATTCTGACTCTTTTGCTCACAAATCTAGCTTAAGCCTACCAATTACGCTACCATAGTATTTTTTTTTTCCTTTCACTAATTTTGTTCTTTGCTCATTATGTTCGGTTGCTAACGAGCTTACGAGTAATATTTTATTCTTATTTTCAGATATGGACGGAGTTTCTTCTGCCGATAGAGGAAAATTTATTAGGGTTAAAAAACAAAATAAAAAAACTGTTGAAAGTTTGCAATTACCATGGCCTTATAGGAAACCATAGAACCAAAATTTCTTTGCATTGTAACAGATTTAGCAGGAAAGAAAAATTAAATTCTAGCGACATGTAAGCATATTAATTATAAACTTATAATAATATTTCTTAGCTGACATATAAGCAAATGACGGTAAAATGTCCTAAAATATATTATTATAGTTATAAGATAAAGCTGTATTTACATTTATTTAAGAGTTTGAGGTTTTTATATAAATCATCACGGTGGTATTCATTTTAGTAGAAGTTGCCAAATTTTCAGAATGTGCCAAACTCTGGCAAATCATGCTCGCTACAGTCCTTCAGTCAAGCACTGCCGTCATTTTCATGTTCGTTATTTCTGTTGTATTCCCAGGTATAATGGTTTTTATAGACAATACCTGATATTGTTTGCCTTATTCAACTTTAAACTATTTGCCAGCAATAGAAGACCTACAAGCGTATAGTATTTTGCTGCAAAATCGCTAAAGGGAATAATGACGAGGTGTGTTCTGTAGCCATCTGCTGCGCAATGACGAGTTTGTGGAATTCTCTGATGCTTTTTTGAGCAGCTATAGATCGACGCGTGCATGGGGAAAGCAGTGCGAAAATTTTTCGCGAAAACTATATTTTATTATTTTTAATGTATCGTATAATCTTTGTTTAATAATTAAATTTTATTTTAAATTTCTAAAGTCTATTTTACGAAAAACATCCGTGGTTCAGCAATCTTTTTAAGGAAAGTCGCCAAATTGAGTCAAGGTCGTCGAGTTAATACATAAGTACCATCCTCATTCATACATTCCGTTATTATTCTACGATTCTAAGTTAAGTATTCTAGAAGTATATAAAACATTTTCTAGGATTATAGGCCAAGTACTTTAGAAACATAGGCAAAGTGTCTTAGGACCATAGAACCAAGGACATAGACCAAGGACTCTAGAACAAGTAAAATATTACTGGATTATATGCTAGGATTACAAGTAAAGTGTTTTAGGACTACAGGATTTTAGAGAATGACTTCATAAAAGAAGTTTAAAAATATGGATGTTCTCATTCTGTTCATAAGAAAAATCACCTCACTTCAGAATAGTAGCTACTGGGATACATTAGGACATTTTTAGTAAAGAGATTATTCCTTTCCAATTTGTACATCTATTCAACGCAGGTCTTATTCTTATGGGTCTCGCAGGTATGAACCAATCTTCCGCAATTTATGGCTTATGTCTGTATAATATATATATATATATATATATATATATATACCACCGTCTGAACGTACTTTATGTCCATACAAATTGCATTGTTAATCGTAAGCAATTTCTTTTATTTTTCCGTTAGACGTGTCACGAAATAAGTGTCCTATATCTTGTTTTTCAACTGAATCGTCTTTATTAAAAACATGATCAGATTTTATATTACTCCCAGAGGGGCTTTTTTTAGCGTTTTGTGCGTTCCTTTTATTTATGAAAATTCATGTTTTTCGCAATTAAATCATAAAATTCAATTCAAGAGCCATATCGCAAAATAATTTTTAAAAAGCATGTCTTTAGCATTTCCGATATACATTTTCGAGCATTTTTTTTTTTTGTACAGTGTTGCCATTGCTCACTTTGAAGTCGTTGAGTTTCTTAAGCAAAAACTCATAAATGCTTTACAAATTATAAAATAGGTCATAAAACAAATTCCAAATTTGGAATTCCAGATGTCCATATTCGAGTGGAAACGTACGTTATTCAAAATTTGATGGCTCTGGGTACCATTGTTTTATCACAATGCGAAAAACACACATACAATTATGCAGATTCTTTGTTATTTAATTTATTTAAATGTAATGCAGGGCTCTAATATTTGGTGGCAACAATTTGAAAAGTGAAACGGTACAAGATGGAATTCAAAACGAAATTAATAGCCTTTCTGGTCTAACGCGCTTTGGGCTTAAAAAAAAATACTCTTACTTTCAAGAAAATAAAGACGCTTACAGAAAATAAGCTACCTCGTTATCCGGCTGTGTTTCCAGTTAATCTGGATGTAAAACAGTCTAATCTGTTTTTGTTATTAAAAATATTTGTAAACTATTAGAAATTTTAAATTTTGTAGCAGTCATATGCCATACACGATAGCCTAAATTTTATTAATAAATTAGATCATCATTACAAATTTAAAAATTATTTAATTAAACAAAAAGGCGAATATTTAAGAAATAAATGTCTATGCCACATACCTGCCCCCAACAATAATTGACCTGGAAAATAAGAGAAAACAATTATTACACATTTTATGAAATACATATCTTTGAATTATTAATCTTAATCTATTAACTACGTATACGAAAATACTTTCGTCCGTTTTCACTGGGAACAAAATAAATGAGAATATAATAATATAATCATTTTCCTATATCAATAAATACAGCGTAACAATGGAATAAATAGTTCACTGCAGAAATATTCAAGATATCTATAGTTATACATCTTACTGTATATTTACACGCTTAATATGTATCCATATACAATTCTTTTGTTTTTTTGAGGCGCTATCTGTAAAACTTGCATGAAGAATCAATAGGGTAGCACCTTAATATAGTTACAAGATTACAGAATCAGTTACGTATTATTTTTGCAGAGGCAAACAGATGGTATTTGGTTGGTAAAGTACTGGCATCGGTTCGTATAAAAGCAATTACGTCTGCTACTTTTCTCAGTATGAGGAAAAGATATTATGCCTTTCTTTCCCATAACAGTGCTTAAAGAAATATGAGATGAATGTTTTGAATAACCTTCTGTAAAATATTTATGATATAATTACCTTAAGTTTTAATACTTAAAACCTAAAATAAAGCTAGCAAATATGTGCACTTACTGAAATATTTACTCAGGCTGATGCTTAAAATGCCTTACGTTATAACATTTTACTTAATTTTATTTATAAAACTATATTTTTAAAATTTTCATTGCTGATTTGATTAAAAGACTTTAACCGCAGGAATTTTGAGTACAGCACTTATAATTGTCTGATAGAATAATGGAGAATAAAAAGTCAGTGATGAAGGAATGTTGCGCAGCAGCACTACAGGTCCGGGGTTCGATCCCTGGGCTGCGCAAGGTTGACTCATCCTTTTATCCCTTGAGTGGGTCGATAAAATGAGTACCAAGTTCGCTTGGAGGCTAAACACCGGGGGTCCTGCGACAAACTGACCCACTTGTTCAGGGCATACGCTTAAGCACCCCGGAGCCCACGGTCAAGAAAGCAGAATTTTGGGCACTGCAGGCCTTGGCCCAACAGGGCTGTTGCTCCACTGAGTTTAGTTTAGATGAAGGAATATTTATTGCCTTTTCTATGCTTACAGCCTACACGCAAAGTAAAAAAAAATGCACATGTAAACACGTATGAGGAGAAGACAGTAAGTAATTCATATAATTTGTGTATGTCTTGAGCGATTGGTGATAGAAACTTGGACTCGGTAACAAGGAATGAATCAAATAAGGTTTAGATTTGATTACAAGGCTCATTTCAGTGAAAATATTATTACGAATTTTGAATATATACAAATAATTTTAGTCAAATTATATGTGAAATTATAATATCTTTTGTATAATGCAGCATGAAATACCTTGAAAAAGCGAGGCCCTAACGGAAAAATAAAATTACTGGGGTAATCTATTGAATCCTGAGGTAAATGGCTATTTCTCTAAATTGGCGAGATATCACCCAGCTGGCGATGTTTTGGTTGACTAATTTTTCTCAACAAATGTGGCGAAAATTGCCAAACTTACCGATCATTTGGCGAAATTTTAGATTGGTCCTTGTTCTAATAAAGATGCATTCAGACGACGGTATAAAGGGTGGTTTAAGCCGAGCTACGTTGGCAGGTAACCAGTCTGTGCTACGTCACAAAATCTGGTTAAGGGCTCTTGGCATAAAGTTCGAAGTTTTGAACTTTATGCCGACTTGGGATAAGCGTCGATCAATCAGAGCGAACACGCGAAACCTGAATGGGAAAACGGAACGAGAAAGTTGTAGCAAATTTATCTTCTCTAAATGGGTGCGGCTTAAACCCTGTGTCGCAGCTGAGAACGGAACTTCCGCAATTTATTCCTTGTGACTATGCCTCTGTGACATTTACGTCGCCATCTGAACGTAGCCTTCTCAACATTCCCACCATGCACCTTCTTTCCATGTTTTGATCCTTCTTTCAATGTTCCTGGTACAACATAGTCAGTTCCCGGAAGACACAGTAATAAGCTCTTTTTTTAAAAAAAATTCCATCGATGGAATCCGACAGGCTGAAGAGAATCTAATGGGCCAGCTGTTCTGTCGATGGCAAAAACAAAGAAAGACCGGACAATGTATAACTGTGATTGGTATTGCAACTGTACAACTGTAATTGATTTCTATGTAACTATAGCCATATATTACTTTAACTACATTTGCGCTCCAGTAATTTCCAAAATGGAAGGCACTAGAAATATCTTGGTAGCCAGGATAAAATTATATATGACAGGAGAGAGTATTAATTCTCAATTTTTCCGTTCAGAGTAGACTTCGGAGTATTGAGTGACCCCCATGCCAGCTTCGTTCTTTAGAGGTTTGTAATCGGAGATAAGTTCTCCAATTCATGACTCGGTTAGTTTCTAGAAATCTATTCATTTATTTACAAGTTGAAAATAACAGAGAGGAAACGTATTATGGCAATGTAATCTTGAAAGTAAAATATAAAACAATTTTGGCTATTCTACGCTTATTGTTACTATGCCAACTTTTGATGGAGTTTAATCATTGCCATAGGTTTGCATTGCGTTGTGTTTAACGTTTTTAATAGTTTGAAGCGATAACTGCGGATTGTGCTGAATTATATTGAGAAGAAATATACAAGTACGTTTGTCGAAAGTTCCAGAACTGTAAAGTGTTTCTATTGGGAAAAAAAAAATTCTATCAACCTGCCATCAGTTCTGTGTGCATTCAGTCCATTACGAACCCGTACGCATATTTCACAAGTGCACATTGTGTAGCCACCGAGGGAGTGGCTTCTAGGGTGGACCAATGAGCATCCAGTAATATTTCTGTCATGTCACATGACCTTTCGTGTGCTTTAAGATTTAAGCAAGATGGCTGAAAATATTCTGCTACGCAATTTTTTTTTACAAAATAATTAAAGCATCGTCGATTGCTTCTAAAACTTTTCATTGCGAAGTTAAGTGAAATATAGGAATTTATGAAGATTTCACTATCTGGTTGAAATAAATACAAACACATGTTGGAAACTTCGCAAAAATATCGATGTGAAATATTATTTAATAAGTAGTAAATAAGATGAAGAAAGAAATATGTGATAAACATCTGAGCCCAAATGCAATCTTTACATAAAACTTTACTAATTTGCATTCGTATACATTTAGAGCATTAAATTTCCCATTTAATAAATGCTAACTCTTAAATGTACTGTCTACACAAGAAATACTCATCAAACAGAGGGAATTTATCATCGAGTATATTCAATTTATTCACATATAATTTTTAATGTTAAACAATGGATATAATCAGATCATATGTATTCTGAATCTTACATTTTAAAAATCAAAAGAATGCAAGCACTGAAATAAGAAAACACTAGATTCAACACTTTCAGTCATTCTCCGCTCAATTAAATAATATATATACTTGAATTCTCTTAATCTACATAATATGCCGTGAACATCAATCCTAATATTAATGCGTGATAAAAATCGCGAAAGCGAAATGTCAGCGATTAATCAAATTCAGAAAACGAAAGCACCACGAGATTTTCTACTATTACGTCATATATTTATAACTGCGAAACAAATGCAAATTAAAACGTAAACAACATACGCCCACATGCACGAAGATTTAGTATCACAAGAGCAATAGCAGCTCATTGGTCCATTTTCGAAACCCCTCCCTCAGTGGCTGCGCTGATGTGCACTTGTGAAATATGCAACCCGTACGCAAGCGACAGTATTAAAAATGTGCGTTATTTATTTCAGAATCTTAAGAAAATACATAACTAAAAATGTCTTCACTTAGATCTATGGAAAAGCATCTTCACATGACTAAAACATTTCGAGATATTTTCAACTAACGTTTTCGTAGGGTAATTTAGAAACGCACACAGATAATATATGTATATGTATTGACATATACAGATAATATATGTATGTACAGATGAGATGTATATGCACAGATAATATATGTATTGCTAAATAATATATGCATATATAAACTTTAAATGAAATATTCAAAATATATCTTTCATATAAAAAAACTGTTAAGATTTGTTGTCAAAAATGAGTCTGTCAAGACAGATTAAATGAAAAGTTTTGCTTCCCTTTCAATCAGTTGAATGTGGCTTAAGTCACATAAATTGACAATTTTGGGTGACAAAAACTACATATTTTGAAACAAATTTCTTTTTTATAAAAAATATATTTAGTAAATTTAGTAATGTACAGCTTTATACGGAAAATGAAAGCTTAAAAATCAAAATTTTCCAGAATTTTTAATAAACGATTGTGATCAAATTTGTCAAAGTAAATTTGGCTTAATCTGCACATTACTTAATCATAGTATAAGACGCGTTTTCGAAATATTCTTAATCACGAAATTTTTGGGGAAACCTCACATTTTGTACGAAATTATACATGTTTAATCCAGCTACGGCGAAGTATTCTAGATTAATGTTAGTCAAAAGGAAAGTTATTAGATTATGGCAAAGCACTCGAGGGCTATCTGCCTTAAGGAAGAGATGCCTTCGCGTAGGAACTTTCTAAGGGAAAGTGGCTCGTTTACGCGTTACACATGGGAAAAACCACGAAAACGCACATGCAGCCAGTCCGTTCGGCCAGGCGGAATCGAATCTCGGAACGAACTACCACTGTTCATTGACTTTACCGCTCGGCCGATGGAAGGTCTAAAAGGAAAGAAGAGAGGCATTTGTTAAACGCCCTCTATAACCCTTAAATATTTATTTTCGGCAATTACAAATTTCCTTTAGCTGTCGAAAGTAGCCTTGAAACCTTTCTTTAACAGTTCAATTAGATGATTTGTTGTAGGAGACAGAGTACATGAACAGTCTCTTCAGTCAGGAAAAGCCCACTAGTAACCACTAGGTGGTTAAGAACGTTTGGTATTTCGAATCAGTTTTGAATGCTTATGAATAAGATGGCCATTCCGTGGTTTTCCACATGTCTAACGTGAATATGGCCTAAATTCCTTTAGAAAATCAGCCACTCAATCCAACAGCCATCACGCCCTTTTTCTTTTCGTGTTCCACTGAACAAACAAAAAATTAACAAACTGAAACGAAAGAATAAATAAAAAATAATTTCATATTCCAATCAATACAATTTCACAAAAATAAATGATGTAGCGCAGCGGCGATACCTTTCGTAGTCTGATGTCATGGATGCTTCAAAAATTATTCATTCACTAATTCATCTAGAAAGAAATAATTTTGGAAAATTGAAAATTAAATGTGTTGATGTTATCATTCACATCATTATTCCTTTAAGTGAGTTTTATCAACATGAAGTTTTTCAAAGTGTGTCACTGCATTTCATTCTTTTTTACTGAAGTAACTAACCCTAAGAGATACATTTCTTAGGTTTAGAAATATTACACTATTGCTAATAACAATTTGTTTTCGCTGGAGAACAAGTTGCAGTATGTTTCTTTCTAGAGGAACATTACGGTACTTACGTATTAACGCAATTCAAGAATTTTTTACGAATGAAAAGATAAAATCTATTTATGAGGTAATGGTTACTTATGGAGTACTGGTTTTCATGCTTTTTCTTAGAAAGATTTACCATAAGTTGGCGAACATCGTCAACATATGAAAAGAAAGTTGAAAAGAAAGTTGCTTTAGCAACTTAAAATACAAATTTTAATTATTAAATAAGAGCTATGCGATTCATTAAAAAATAAAACACGTTCTTCTTCATATCTTTCTGCATTTTTTGTTTTGTTATTCTTCTCTCACAGTACACAGCGATCTGTCTTCACTTAAAAATCATCACAGAAATGCAGAGACTCGGTTTCGGGTAACCCTCAGCAACAGCGGCTACCAAGAAAATGCATTTTTCTATTATTCTCTTGAGAACATTTTCAGCAAAATTCTGTATTCTTGCAGATATTTTACGGCAGTTCCTTCCATTGCTCGCAAATTTCACAAGCTCGCAAATTTCACAAGTAAGTTCATGGCACAAAATATCACGAGTTGTTTATAAAAACAATTGGGACTTGGAATACAACAAAAAGAAGACCATGCGAAAATGGCGGCTTTGCTTGACAGAAGAATTGTTATGAGTATGGTTACCGGAAGAATGGCTATGTGCATGGTTGCCAGAATTTGACATATTCTGAAAGTTTGACGATTTCTGCTAAGGTGGTTGCATTAATAGGTAAGTATCGAAGTTATTTTCCGCGTGTTTGACACAAAAATACCTCGAATTTTCTTTGCTCCACTAAATTTTTTATGTTTAACTGCAGTGCAAATCTATCTTTTTTTTTTCATTCGCAACTTCTTTCTGTCTTTTGCTAACGCTTTAGCAGACATAAAATTTAGCTGCTTTTATCCCTATCTTATGCGATTCATTTCTTGAACTTGGATTCGTTCCTTAACTGGAATCTACCATGAGTTCAATTTCAAAAATTTAATCATGCAATATTTTTGAAGCATCTTATGCATTTCCCTGTAATCCATCTATGCAATTTAATTCTCCTCCTCAAAGGTAACATTATTACACTGTTTGAGTGGTTAGTCATTTACTATTTCTATGCAATTAAATTAGAGGCTAGCGCTGCATCCTGCTTATCGTCTTGCAGAATGAGAATGTTCATTGAAATCTGATTAAGAGCGAAATTAGTGTCTTTAGATGCATTAACCAAATGAATTTCAGGCCAACTCGGCTAGACATTACTTATCATTCGTTAATTACTCAATATATTTTATTCGCATGTTATTTTATTTGTCACGATGTTTATTTTCTGGGATTATGAGAAACAAATTGGAAAGAAACATAATAAATATTTAGATGCGAGATTCACTTTGCCTTTAATTGCGAAGTTTAAATTAGATCGGTTTAAGGAATTCATTTATGAGTAAAATGTTTAATTTGGAATGTTGGTAAATAATTAGGCATCGCATTTCTGTTTTACTCAAATTCTTGGATGCCAGCAAATTTCCTTCTCTTCAGTGTTATATTTATTGAAATTATAAATATTACGTAATCTATAGATTATTTAATCTGTCGATTTAATTACTTAATCTATCAATTAAGTGTTCTTAATATCTGTTTTATTACTATTCAAAATCATACCAAATGTTTTTTCGTTTAAATGAAGGTGGTCTTATCATAATAATAATTCTATACACATAATATTTATACACGAGGCCCGGTGGCGCAGTGGATAGCGCATCGCGCAGCTGCACCATGGATCCGGGGTTCGATCCCCGGGCTGGACAAGGTCGACTCAGCCTTTCATCCCTTGATTTCCATCTCTTGGGTCGATAAAATGAATATTAAGTTCGCTGGGGGACTAAATACTGGGGGTCCTGCGACAAGCTGATCATTTGTTCAGGGCATATGCTTACGCACCTCGGGGCCCACGTTCAAGAAAGCAGATTTCGGGGCACTGCAGAAATTGGCCCATTAGGGCTGTTACGCCACTGAGTTGAGTTTACTATTTATACACATACCTGTATGTAAATTTTTGGATTTTTAGTGGCATTACTATGATAAGTAGAGCAATCATAAGCACTTTAGTGTCTAACTGCATAAAATTGAATTGAATTGGATTATTTGATAACGGCAAAGCAAATTGGTATTACCTGCCTGCGGGAAGAGATGTATTCATGGAGTATTTTGTAGGATAAACTAGCTCATACCATGTCACGCAAGGGGAAAATCATGAAAACTTCCACAAAGCTAAGGCCTAGCCCCACCTCTGCGGAGCGGTAAAAGTCATTAAATGCTAGTAGTTCTGAACTGGGTTCGATGACATGCGAACAAGTGGGTTGCATGAGGGTTTTCGTGGTTTTCTCCATGCGTAACGTGTATACGAGCCAGTTTTCCCTTAGAAAGTCCCCCAGCAAGGCATTCCTCACCTTAGACAGATAGCCCTAGTGTGTTTTGTCGTAATCCCAATAAAACGAACCAAACATCCCTAAAGCCCGCGCGTTTGCCAACACTAAAAGGAAAGGGATATAAAACACAAGGCGATTTTGTCGGGTCTCGAGGGACGTAGTCCAGATTCATTTGATTGTGGGGCTGCTTTTCATTGGTATTATGAATGAACAATTATTCTGTAGTATGAAATTTTCAAGAATGTGTTTAATTTCGTTGTGATAGCAGATTTATTATATCAGAACGCATTTTCCCATTTGTTGTTGTTAATTTAAGTCATACTAAAAAGTTGGCTTAAACAAAAAAAGTGGTGGTTCCATTTTTCTTCGTCCTTATTTTTCGTCAAGAAGCATACTATAATAAATTTTTAAACTGAATTGAGCATTTAAGATTATTAAAAGTATAATTTGAATTGATAATCTATTGAGGATTCTAAGCCAGATGACGTCATGTTTCATGAAGAGGCGTTTACTGCTTGAATACATTTTGTCATTAAGTTCTTTCGGCAAATGAAGAAGTATCAATCTAAAATATCTAGTTCAGTGACGCTAAATTTATATGTTGTTACCTCCATTACGATATGTCAGCTTTACCACCACCAGATATGTAGCGTGAAGCATAATTAATGTTATCACCTAAATATAGTAAACAAGCTTGTTTTTCCTTGTTCGATTTTGAGACACTTAGAGACCTAATAATGAAACATTTTGCCACTGTCTTTCCTTTCAAAATCAATGCTATATTATTTTCACGCACTTCAAATTAATTTATTAATTTTATTTTATTAATTAATATTATTTTCACGCACGCTAAAAACACTTCAAATTTTTTAATGTCCGGAATGCATCTCTGGTTTACTAACTGGTTCACCATTTTTCGGCCAATAAAGGCTTTTTTTGAGAGAAGCTTTGGAGAGTTTTGGCGATCCACTTTTGAATAGCAATACTTCTCGATTTTTTAATTTTAGCTGACCATTGCGATCTTCCAGTTATAACGACAGCAGATATTTTATTTGGAACTATGTAAAGGAAAACTCTATGCAAATAAGCCAAGGATCTTAAGTAGTTTAAAGACAATATTCGAAGAGCAACTGAAGAGATGAGACTCGAAATTTTAACAAAAGTTATTGAAAATTACATGGATTACATTCTCCAGATACATGTACGAGGCTAACAATGGCCGACATTTACTCGATATTACTTTGGAAACATAATGTAAATATACTTGCATAAATTGTAAATATGTTTACTTCGTCGTAATGTAAATAATGCTGAAAGAAAAAGTGTTATTCATTATCTAACCTATATTGTTAATAATATGTAATAATGTATGTAATAATAATCCGATAAAATTATTCTTCTTTTTCAAGACGCGAAGAAGCTATAAAGGAAATACAGAAATAAATTCATGAACGCAAAATTTTATTATCCTCATAATGATCGGAGCTTAATTGTAATTACATGAAACTAACATAATACATACTTTCATATAATTCTTAAAATCTTTAAAATCATAAGAAACTTTTGATATGGTTCTCATGGGCATTTACTTTAATTCAGAATAAAGTCTCCGAATAGATATTTTCCAGAGCGAAGTATTATGGAATTTAGCACTTTTCGGGGCGAAACTGAGAAGCGAAGATATACGATTGGAATAAGATTCTGGTTCCAGAAGAAAATTAATGTTTAAGAGAAAGGTCTTCCCCTCCTCCGTCTTTCCGAAGTTCTTTCCTGTACTCAGCTCCCTGGCGTGCAGGCATCCAAACAATTTCACTTACTGCTCTGGGCTTCGAAGCAAGATTCTGGAACGAAATTCGTAAACAACGAATTCGGGGTTACAGAGCTAAACAGCAATCTTTATAGCAAGATAGTGCGCGAAAAGGTAATTAAAATAATTACCATTCTTCTAGAATGTGCAAGGTGGCGCTGATTGCGAACACTGAAAATTCATCGCGAAGTTTGAAATAGTTTTAACGGATTTGAATAATTAAGTTATTCCACGTTTGTAGTTCGAGGGTAATGTAATTTTCGGCAGGGGGGGAGTACTTTGTGAGCTTAATTACAATATAGTTGGGGGGAAAGGAGAGTCCCCAGAATTATGCATAATATCCACTAAAGCAATGTCATGCATTTTAATGAGCAGATTTTTTAGTCTAGATATTGCCGGGGTAGTAATTAGAATTAAGTAATGTTCCTGTATGCTCGTAACTTAAGGCCAGAGAAACAAGCTCCATTAATTATTGAAATTTATGCTTCTGTTGTTCAGACAGTTGTAACGTTTAGCGAGTTTTCATAATTTTCTTCCCTTGAACGCGTAGGCGACGGTAAAATGCAAGGAAAGAGGCTCTATTTACTGTAAACAAGATCCGCTGACTGTCGGCTGCTAAGCAGAAAAGGGATTAAGGTGCTTCTTGTTTCTTATTCATTAAGGATTACGGATGTCCTTTGTTTCTTCATCATTAAGTAAGCTTTATCTCTGAAAGATTATCGCGCTTTTTAAGGAAAGGTGAATGGTTTTAAAGAGCTTATGCAAAGGAATCACAAAAGGACACCCATACGATACTCATTCTTCTGTTCATATTACTTAATTTGATCATGAATTTATTAATCGATGATAGTACAATGTACGGCAGAGGAAGAAGAATGTACGGCATATTTTACGCTACCAAATACATCTTCTCGTGATTGCCTTGTAGAAACTTTCAGATTTTTCGAAGTCAAATATGAAAAAAGGATTTTCCCCCTGTCGAATCGCAGTTCCCGCATTTGTTAATTGGATGTGCTAACCATTTACACTAGCCGAACACACGTGGAGCAAGTTATAATTTCTTTTAGACTCGGTCTACCGATTTCGATAGCAAAATACATCAGCACGTAACAGAACGTAATGTAAAATATTGTTGCGTGCATACGAGTTCGTAATTTATTGTATGTACACAGAGCCGATGATAGTTTAATGAAAATTATTTTCACAAAAGAAAACTTAACAGTTCTAGAACTTTCCACATAAGTACTTTTACTGTTGTTCTCAGTATGATAGCATGATTGTGGTCACCATTTCAAACGACTTAGAACATTAAACACAACGCAATGCAAATCGCATTAAAAAGGCAAAGCTCGCACGGAGATCTAACTCTGAACTAAAAGCTCAGAAATGATGTTCTCTCCGAACTTCTACAGTTTTACCCCGGCAACCGGGAAATGAATAACAAAAGAAACACTACAAAGTCTGGAAAAATCCCACGAAAGTACTCCTACAGCTCTTTTTAGTATCACAGAGCATAATCAATAGTCACATTGCAACCTACTAAGAACGTTAAACACAACAAATGCCAAGCACATCTACAGAAAGAAACTCCACGGAGATAATCTCAATACTCCGAACTGAAAAACTGAGATCTGGTGCTCACTTCAACATTATATAGTTTCATCCCGGCCGTCGAGAAATCTCCAGCGTCTTCCCTTTCTCGTCATTGCTGGGAGGAATATACGGTTACAATTACACATAAGGAGCGGATACATGTACAGTTAAATATAGGGCAGACTTATATGCAAAAAATCATTCAGTCACAATCTTTTCAGACTCTGCCTCTGGCTTAAAGACTTTCTGCATCTACAAGCGCAGAAATAGTTTGGTTCGTGAAGTACACCGCGCAAAAAAAAAAAAAAAAAAAAAAAAAAAAAAAAAAAAAAAGGAACAGTTCTATATCTTCCGTTCTACTGGGACGATTGATGAACTTCAACTGGCATTTTTCAGATCTCGAAAGCGCGACTTAGGATATGCATTAGATTTATATATAGCATTGTTCTAATATAGGTATTTTTGACACAAAATCGGAATTTATCTGAAATGACATGCCAATTTGTTTCCATACTCAAATTACGCCAAACTACCCAGTTTTGTAAAAATCGCACGAGTAGGTTTATAAAACTAGCTCTCAAAATTTTAGCTCCTGAATGTTAATTGAGTTTGGTATATATTTGTTAATCTCTCTTTTTTTATTAAACTTATTTGTTTCTTCCTTTCACATTTCGAACTTTGGATTCATTCCAAATAAAATTCGAACACCTTTTATGATTTAGTTTTAAAATTCGTATTTTTAAATAATTTTTATAAATTTTTTAAACCAATTTTGAATTATAATCTATAACATTTTCCCATCATCTTAAATAGACGTATTTCTAAGCATACCTGAAAAAAAAAAAAAATAAAAAAAATAAAAATAAAAATAAAAATAAAAATAAAAATAAAAAATACAGTTCTTTAATCAAAATGTCGGAACATATACGTGAATTTATATATTGGAGCATTTTGAAATTTAACATATTTGTTGAAAGTGATAAGACTTCAAATGTGGCTTAGACACTTTGTTAAAATTATTTGAAACTAGAATTATGTGTCTTTTCTTCCGCTCATGCACAATGCAAAATGGTAGGAACGAAGTGCCTTTGTTCCGGCTCCGGCAAAATGGAACGGAAAGGAAATAGGTTGCCATATATTAAGAAGTTCGCCAAGTGAATTATTCTTGGAAGAAACTTAAAAAAAAAAAAAAATGCGCCAAGGTAATTTTTTGAATTTCTCCGTAAATTTCGTACCAATTTTTACGAAATTTAATATCTGGGCATAATTTGAGTCGTAGAATCGAAATATGGAAAAAAAAATGGTATGTTATTTCAGAAAAAGTCCGATTCTGTGTCAAAATACCTATGTTAGAAGAAAGCTAGATATAAATCTAATATATATCCTAAGTCGCGGTTTCGAGAGATGAAAAACGCAATTTAAATTTTTTCAATCGGCCCAGAAAAACGAGAGATATGGAACTGATTTCCCCCCCCCCCGCAGTGTACGGCAACAGTTGTTAAATTTTCATTCCTCAGACCGTTATTAACTTTTCCGGGCAGACGTGGGAATTCAGGGAAATGAAATAGCTGACCATTTGCGAAATAAGCAGTTATGTCCACATATACACAACAGACATAAGTGCCACTACCGATTTTGCACCTCAACGCCACTATATGGCAATCCTTCATGTCGAAATGACAAACGAGTTGGGAAACAGCTTTAACTGGAAGAAGAACATTCAAAATGGTTCCAAAAGTAATTGACGAATTTTCTCGGTAAAACGACTTGGATAACGAGTTTCCTCACTGTACATGGTCCTTTTCTGATCTGTCTTCATCGTTTTCAGTGAAATAGATCTATGTGACTGTGGCAAGTTGGGAGACCCAGAACATTATACCTTTGAATGTCCGGAAACTAAAGAATTCCACCTCAATAAGCCAACTGATACAAGAAAAAACATGAACAAAACTTGATGAAACAAGAAAACTAAAACATAATTTTCTTAAAAGTTGAAGGTAAAGATGAATTGGGTTTAGAGTTGTTAACTAGAAAAAAAAGATTTTTTTTGAATGTGAAACGTCTCTAGAAAATCTAATTCATCAATGGAAGATGTTTCTTGAATAGCGTTGGCGGCAGAAAAATGGAAAATGTGATTTTTGGACCAACAATGCTGGGCAGTAGGGGATTTATGTGTTTCCTTTTTTCTAACATATACATCATGTTCCTTAGCGCGAAATTTTAAGGCTTTCTTAGTTTGCCCAATGTGAATTAAACTACACTGTCAAGGGATCCTGTAAATATCCCAGGAATTCATATTCGGAATGGGATCAGCATGGAACTCAAAATTTTATTGATAGGAGAATAAACGACCCGAAAGTTAAATTTATGTAAAATACGTGCAATGTTATAGCTAATTGATGGAAAGAAAGGAATGACAACATAATTCTTATAATCTCCTAAAACAAGAGTGTGCCTCTTGGTGTGTTGGGATGAGAATATTTTAACTGCTTGGTTAATAATATTGGTTGAAAAGCCCCTGTCAATAGCTACTGCTTTTAAATAATTTAGTTCTTCATAAAGAGCCAATTTGGAGGAGCAAACTCGAAGTGCACGGAAAGCAAAGGAATAAAATGAAGCTAATTTATGTTTAGTCGGATGACATGATTTGAAGTGTGGTGGAAGGCAAGCGGATGAAGGTTTATGGTAAACCAAAGTACTGAAGTTGGATGTGTTAAGTGTGACTAAAATCTCAAGGAAAGGAAGAGTGAACTGAATAGCAGGATCAATGGATTTCATTATTGAAAGAACTTTATTTAAATCATCTTTATTACCGTCAAATTGGGAAAAGTATTATCTACGTAGCGGAACCATACCGAGAAGTTTAAAGTTTCTAATAATTTCGATTCATAATAATTCATGTAGATATCAGTCAGAAGCCTTCCCATAGCTAAACTCCCAGTTTGCTTGTAATATTTATTTTGGAAACTGAAATGCGTGTGTTTCAAACAGAGTTGATTGAGGGAAATTAGCTCATCAATTTCGATGCAGGAGAAATTAAATTCACGAAGTCTGGTTTCTAGACATCTTACTGCACCCTCCATTAGAACACTGCTGAACAATGATTTTGCAATTGGTGAATAATCATTTGAATACCACTGGGGTAAAGGAAGTTTGATTTAAGGTCTAAATAAACGTCGATAAATCATTATAATGACTCACTTAAGACAGTCGATAAAATAATCAAATAAATGATTAACTTAAGTCAGTCGATAAAAATAAACACAAATCTCACGCTTATTCACAGATAGAATAATTTACGAAAAAATTTGTGCGAAATCACTTTCATAACTCACAGGATGAAAAGTTAACGCAGTTAAATCTGCTTATATCAACTCCTTTGCACCGAACTATTAGTTACATAAACCTTGTAACTTTACACTCGATCACTAATTAGAAAGCATGATAAATTTAGATCGAATAATGTTTAACAGTACTATTCAATTACAATATTCATTACAGTTGCAGAAGGACCGGAGCAAAATGTCGCCGAATGGTCGCGAAGTTTAGCGACAAAAACTAGTCGCCAAAATCGTTGCCAGTTTGGCGATGTATCGCCAAATTTCGCGACAAATATTAGTCACTAAAATCGCTGCCAGCTTGGCGATATCCCGCCAAATTAGCGAGATAGCCATTCACTTAATGTTAAATAGACTTGCCCCCGTAAATATATATTTCCAACGCAGTATCGTTTCTCTCAAGCTTTTCTTGTTGCATTATACACAAAAATTCAACAGTTTCACCCCAATTATGCATATAGATACAAAATTCATAACTATATAAAGAAAACATTTATCACCGCCATATTTTAGCACGTTATGTAACATAAATAAAAGAACTTTCCACTCGAAGTTTCACTAGTAATTAAGTTTTAACTATACGAGTAATTTCGAAAATTTGAAAAAGCTATAACCAGCCTAAAGATGTCGGTTGTAATGGGAGATAAGGCTTCGAAATAAAATTGGACCAAGTGTATTCTACGTTGCCACGAAACCCAAGAGACGTAGTGTAGTGCTGGCGTAGAACAAAGATAAAGCATAAATAAAGGCGGGTAAAGATGACGTCTAAGAGAATGGTGGAAGGAAGAAGATCAGTTTGATTATTGGGTTGGTTGGAGATATGTTAGATGACAGAGGACAGGCTAATATGGGGACAAATATGAGATAACTCATACCACAGTGCAATAAAAAGAACGGTTCTGATGACAAAAGGGTTAATTTATGAATCAGATGACAAGATATGTTTTGTCGTAGCCCAATACCGAAAATAAAAAAAATTGGAAATAAGCCAAAATTAAATGTGGGACATTTGTTGCCTAATATATCCAGTTATTTGGGTTGTTATAATTTCAACTATTTATATTGCATTTCTACGCATTCATTTTCATATTTTTATTGCTATAAAAACTGGAATAAGTGTTTTATTTTACACATTTTTTTACAAATTTATCCATATATATTTGCTTTAATTTTCATATTTATATAAATACTAGTCGCACAAATGCCTATTATGAACGAGAATAAGTTACCAAAAGGAATAAAAATATAGTTGAATTATAGCTGAAATATAGGAAAAAAAAAGCTTATCCTTATTTTATTCTTTATTACCAGTCGTTAAATAATAATACGCTAATACAATTTTACGCAATGAAAAATAAAAATAATTTAATTTAAATAAGATAAAGAAAAATTATTTATAATTAAAGCTTCTATTTTATACATTGAAATACACAAAACTCCAAAAGGAGAGATTAAAATTGGCCCAGAATTAATACTAAGTCTTTATTAAAATTGGAAAATGACACAGAATACAAACTGTGTATTCTGTGAAATTTTCAAATTTTAATCTCAACCCCTTGAGGTCGTAAAAAAGAAGAGTGTATCATTGTAACAATATGCGGGGTGGTAAATATATATAAATATAATTTATTTATTAAATAATATTGATTATATTATCTCCTAAGATTAATTATAGTAGAATAATCTGAAGAGAGTGAATCCATATTTAGTAAGTTCTATTTCGAAAGATGTTTCGAAGTAACTTGAATGTATATTGTTAAAAATGTTTAACGGGGAATTGAATTCAATAATGAATAACAGAATTTTAGTTGCAAAAGGAATAAATTAAAAGCAAGAAATTAAATTAAATGCAAGTAATCATTGCCACTGATCGGAAATTAATTGACTTTTCAAGGGAAACAAACCAACTCCCGTTCAATGAACAATAATTAAGAAATAAATACGATGAAACACAGAAATCTGGAGAATAGCGAATTTCACCGGTGAATGTCAACATTCACATAGTCGCTTGGTGTATGTTCAAAATATTTTCCAAATACTCTTATTTCTGACTTACACCGGTATATGTCGACATTCACCAAGTATTAATGGTGAATGTTGAACATATAAGAATATCACATTTTCTTCTCTGTCATTCAGTCACGAAAAAACGCACTTGAGACTTAAAATAAGAACTTAAAAACTTACTTAATTATACCATACGTTCTAAATGAGAAAATAAAATAATAGTAATAAAAAACTTACTAAATTATGTGGTTCAAATCTTATTTATTGCAACTACTTAAACTAATATGACACTTTATGACCTCTCTTTTCTATCTACACCAGAGCATATCTGTGATATTTCGGTCTTTCACGGTAACATATGTTATATATAAACAAAGAAATTTAGAACCAATTTGTCACAAAAACCAAAAATGGAAATTCATAAGCAATAAATTAAAAAAATTCTATAAATATATGAAAGAAGAATTTAGCAAATGTTAAAACTAAAATTCTTCAAACAAGTAAAATCCAAATTCAAAAATAAATGAAGAAAAAAGAATATGAAAGAAGAGGAATTCAATCAATTTGGGTTTTACTGTTTGAACAATTTTAATTTTAACATTTGTTAAATTCTTCCTTTGTACATTTATAGGATATTTTTTTAATTTATTACAATGATGATAGCAAACTAGATTTAGCCAATTATCATCTTTTGCAGATTTTCAGGCATAGTAGAATACTTCCTAACATAGTACTTTTCTAGTAGACAACATACTCTATAATCATACAATTACGGTAATACAATTACGGCTAATACACATTTGTTTTTTTGAAAAGAATGACGAGGCATTTTACAGAAGTGAAGCGAGGAGTTATTAGCAAGGTAGAAGCTAGCAGAGTAATGACGTAATTAGTTGTTTAATGACCAAGTTTGGTGTACAAGTACAACCAATCTATGATTGGTTAGTTTTAGTTGCCCTTTTCAAGCAGCGTTACATAACGTAATGTTTGGGACAACAGATAAATTTAGGGGAAGAGCACGAAATCTAGAAATGTTAATTTTGAGGCAAAAGTCATGGTAACTATTTTTTTTCTTGAAGATACCAGTCCGGTTGAAAATGTGACATATACAGGCGAAAGGATAAGGTCTTAACTACATGTGTGGACAATGAATAGCACTGAAATATCGTAAAACACAAATTTATTAGGATAGTATACAGAGCAATATAGCCTTCATCGTGCAAAAGAATGATAATAGAGTACACATAAAGTTGACATTACAAACCTGGGCCTAAAGACCCTCAGTGTAGTTCCCTGCTACTGTCACCACACGGTGCCAAAGATTTGGGAGGCGCTGAATACCATCAGCCTCAGCATTTGCCGCACCATGTGTAAATTGGGTCATCTGTTGGCGCACAGCATGAGCAGTGTCCTCTCGTGTTGCAAACCGCCTACCAAATATTGGTTCCTTAATTTTGGGAATAAGATCAAAGTCACAGGGCGAAAGGTCAGGAGAGTACTGTGGGTGCTCCAATTCTTCCCTTCCCCAACGTCGGAGTAGCTACCGTACATACTCTGCTTTATGTGGTCTTGCATTGTCGTGCAGAATTATTGCACTGTACACAAGATCCGGACTTTTATCCCGAAAGCCACGTCGCACCACCAGGAAGTCCCTGTGGTGCGGTCACTGTTCTGCTATGAGGAACAAAGAAGCAAAAAATGACACCCCTGACGTCATGCGCGACGATCACCATCAATTTGACTGGGGAAGGATTCTGATGCTAGCTCATTACGCAATATCCTGTGGACGGTGCGTTTCTCGATGCCACTTGCCCTCTCTAACTCCAGTAATGTCCATCGTCTGTCTTCATTCATGAGGTGCTCGATGACGGCACGTGTCAAGTCGGTCCGCACACTCACCGGTCGTCCCGAACGTTGCTGATCACTGGTTTACATACGTCCTTGCTGAAACTTTCCTACCCACCGTGCTACTGTACGATATGGTAGGGCATTATTCCTAAGGGCTTCTACTAATTTATTGTGACATTCTATCGCATTTCGCCCTCGGAGAACGGCTATTTTGATGTAAGCGCGCTGCTCAACACGGGTTACTTCCATCTCTCACGGCACTCACCAATTGACTGATTTGAGAGCTCTCGCTACCACAGAGCCAGCTAACACAGAGCCATCTGTTGTTCTCTGCATACACACTATGCCTGCAGAACTTCGACACGACACATATGTGTTTTGTGATCCGTTCACATATCTACAAGAAAAAATAGTTAACATGACTTTTGCCCCAACCGTCGTATATATATATATATATGAGACGACTGGTGCAAAAATCACAACTGGCTTAGTTGTTAAAATATAATTTTTATTTTTCACAGGAATAAATATTGAGAAATATATTTTTACTTAAATCTGCTACATCACTAAGGTTGCTAAACACGCCCCACAATTTTGATACACGCAGCTTACATTTTAGACAATGAAGAAAGAAGGCGAAGCTAGAGACATGGGTTACTTAGGCAATAGCAAGCAAGAAAATCACTCCCTTCGATCCTATTTATAACCAGAAAGTCATTGTTTTAATCCTGAACAACGACTGAGCTACCGATGACGCAGTGCAGAGAGATTGCAAAGAAGGAATGAAATAACATGCGGCAGAGTGACGCTGCAAAGTGTGTCCCTTGAAGGGGCATGCGTTTAAGTTAATTTTATGAATTTGAAGATCTACTGCAAGTTGATTCAATTAAGTTTAATAATTTTGTTTCATATTATATATATAAATGTATACACACATAAATCAGCTTTCCGCTTTGAGTTTTAAAGTGAAGGTTGGATAATAAAAAGCGGTTTTGAGTCTCAAAAATTCAGAGGAACTAAATATGTATTCAAAATTCATTAATCGACTTGGTTTAAGGCTTCAAAATACTTTTCCATTGACAAGTCCTGTTTGAAGCTTGAAACAGAGGAGATTAAGAAAAAGTTATTTTTTTTTGTTTTGTTTTGTATAATGTTCTGCAAATTGAAAAAAAAAAAGAGACTCTCTTTTCTTTATATTGATTTCAGTTACAGATACCATATTTGAAAATTCCATTAAATTTACTTTCCATTAAATTTGGTCATTTTTTACCAGGAGAAGAAAGGATAAATTTTCATATAGAAGGAACAAAAAATTTTCAATTTCGTTCTGATATTTTCTTTTAGATTTATATATATGATACAAAAATTTGAAACTCAAAATTTTAATTTGTAGATGCATATTTTCGGTACAAGAATATGTGTGTTCAAATTTAGTTGTTTTTAAATGTCAAAGTTTTTAAACGGTGCGACAAACTCCCATACTCACGAAATCCTTAAGGTATACGCACTGAAAAATAAAATAATTTATCTAATATTCGAAATTATCAGAAATAAATCAAAAATTATTTAAAATGAAAGCTTCTGTTTTATTCACTAAGAATACACAACAAACTTCTCTTAAGTCCAAGTCTTTATTCTGTGTAATTTCCAAATATTAATCTCTCCTTCTCGGGGTCATAAAAGTGCAAGCGTCATCAAAACAATGTGCAGTGTGGAAGAATATATGCATTGATACACCAAAGTTCGGCAAATTAAAACTAACGTATACTATAATAGAAAGTTATGAGCTTTAATATAAAACTTATATCAAATAAATCCGTTTATGAAACATTTCGTTTTCTAAAATCTTAAGCATTTATTAAAAAAATGGTGTTTCTAAAAATAAATTTGCGTGGAAGGGATTAAAACAAAATTCAATTTACTATGCATGCTTTAGATAAAAAGTAATGAATTCGTACGAAAACAGAGGATAAAATCTATATAAATGAATAGAAACCTTAGGTACGAAAAAAATAGCGAATCTTATTAACCCGAATTTCAATACAGATTTTGAAGAAAACCCTTATTTAACAACTTTTCTAAAACTTTTTCTCTTTATGGTGAGTTTAGCGGAGATTAAAAAAATGTCCTTTAAATTCATAATTAGGAAAAGAATAGTCCAGGATTCAGGAATATCGCATTTAATCACAAAGAGTTAAGGTTTTAAGGTGCTTCTTCTGAAAAAGTTTGTCCGATATTAAAGAATTTCAATTCTTTTTAGCTTGGTACTAAGAATTAAAAAAAAAAAACAGTTTCAAAAATAAATCAATGAAAACCTCTGCTACTTCTTACGAACTCCGAAGTTCATTTGCATATCTGTGTTCCGTGCTATATTTTTGATTTGCGGCGATGAAAAATGGCTGAAGGGATTTTAACCGATCTTATTAAACGACTTCTTTCACAAAAAACTGCAGACCCTTTTTTAATAAATAGATGGAAGGATACAGATTATTATACGGGACATAATGAAAGGAATATGAAATAGACATCTTTAAAATCGAGACATGGTAAATAAATTTAGTTTATGATCTAATTTACAAGTATGTTATATGTTTTAGAAACTTAGAAGTTATTTCTCCCGCTAGAAATCTAGTGTGTCTTCGTGCTGTAGTGGTCTGCACGCTGGGCGTGTATTCCAGAGGTCCGTGGTACGATTTTCGGCGAAAACGTTGCTAATTTTTCAAGTCTCCTGCTTTCAAAAATTCATGTCTCTACAGTGGCGCCCAAACTAAAAGAGTAGGTAGGTAGGTGGCAGATAGGTAGGTGACGGAAGACGGGGACGCTTGGTGGCTACCAGAAATAAAGAGGCATGTGTCCCTCGCCTTCCACTATCTAGTAGCAGCAGCTCCCTGGGGCCTCAAGGGACCACACCGGGAATGTTCTGAGAGCATGATGATTCTCCACACTCAGGATTTGGCGATTGGGTCCAGTCGCCCTTTAAAATGCGGAGTATATAAGGTATTTCTCCCGCCTTCCTAGCATGTCTCCGTGGTGTGGTGGTATGCACGCTGGACGCGTATTCCAGAGGCCCGTGGTTCGAGTCCCGGCAAAGGCGTTGCTCATTTTCACTTCTCCTGCTTCCAAAAAATAACCTCATGCCTTTACAAACTTCAAAAAAGATAGTCTACGAAGTTCAAGCTTCCTGGTTTTCCTTAATCATACCGATATTGCCAAATCATAACTAGTAGTAAAGATTACTTTTACATCTCAACTTACGAAATGTGAAGATATTGTTATGTGCGTACGAGCTCGTTATGGGCTGAATGCACGCAGGAACTATGGCAGCTTGATAAAATTTATTTTCTCAAAAGAAACACTTTACAATTCTAGATCTTTCCGCAAAATTACTCAACAAATTAGTACAGCTTAATATTAAGCACAGTCAGTAGTTACCACTTCAAACTACTAAGAATGCTCAACAGAAGACAATATTAAAAAAATCTGATGTGAACACCACATATCTTTTTGTACGGAACATTAGACTGCACGCATTTCATTTAAACTTATTTTCTCGAATTTCATTAGAGATATATTTCTCATACAATGATTCAGTTCTCACTTCGCGGCAAGGCAAAAATACACAAAACCTCAAAATATCTTCATTAAAAATTGAAAGATATAGAAAAACATACAACAGCAAATACAGTTAGATCAATTAAAAAACAATTTTTACAATTTAAATTACAGTTTCTACGTAAACACGAGCAATTCGGCCATCGGACAGCAAGACAGCATTTTCGGTGTACAAAAATTTAATTTACTGTTCTGCTAAGTTTCAAACGTAAACAAATATGGCTGCTCTGGTAAAAAAAATAGGCTTAGTTGCACTTAAACAGCTTTTAAATTGTCGACAACTGTTGAATGCAAGATAACCAAAGCATAAAAATGTTAACCGGAAGATTAAAAAGAACATAATTAAATCATTTTTAAAGCAAAACATGCACAATTTACCAACATATAAGAATAAAAAATCTCAGCTCACTAAGCCGATTAACAAAGTAGTATGTATGTATATATATACTTTTGGCGCTGCCGATTGCAACCAAAAGGGGAGATGCACTACTACATGTTATAGCAATTCCGTATACAAAATGTCAACGTTCTGAGGCTACTCGTTGTTTTTCAGTTATGCGAGATACATACATAACATACGTACGTACAGACGACACAAAAAATCTCTTCTGAATCCCTTTTAAACCAGTTTAAAAATTCATTTGGGGAAAAAAAGAGTCCTTATTAAAGATGTCACGCAAAAACATCATTAAATTGTATTTGATAGCGGTCAAAATGGATATTTTCGTTGAAATGTGAAACCCGGAATTTTTCCTGATTACAATACTTCCTTTACTTCGTACAAGGGAGTAAAATAAGCCTCAAATGCCTAAACGTGCACAGTGATATCTCAATATTCTGAGCTAAACTGTGAATTAAACTGTAAATGGTTCTCGTCGGTCTTATAATGTTTTTGTCCTTCCGTCAAGAAATTTCCAGTACTCGAAATTTCAGGAAGGCATATACAGTTACAGTTACTTAGGGACGGATATAGTTACAGTTATGCAGAGATCGGCTCACTAATTTGCAGACGCAGTTGCAATTATACAGGGATCAAACTAAAATATAGCAAATGGTCGCCAAATTTAACGACTTTCGAGGTTTCTCGCCAAATTTCTCCACAAAAATTAGTATTCAAAACCATCGCTAACTCGGAGCTATAACGGGAAGCCATTATCTGTATGTTAAATAGACCTGAGCCAGTTACTTTATTTTCCTGGTGAGGCTTCGCTTTCTTAATGCCTTTCATGTTCCATTATTCAAAAATACTGCAATTTACATATAATTTTACAAAAATTATTTATATATGTGCACAATTCGCAACAATATGTTTAAACGGAATAAATGAATGTAAGAATAATAATGTAGTATGATAGATGTAAATATGGTTCAGTTAAATGAATTTAAATAAAAGTCTCATGCTTCCTGTTAAGCAGCTTATCCTTGGATTAAGAGATGTTGAATGCTAGCCTGAAATTTACGAGTTGGACTCCCTCTTAAGGCCTCTTGTATGTGCTCGTCTTCTCCTTCTCGATCATGTAATATCAATTTCCTCCTAGGATAATGTTGTCGGTGATGTTATGACTAAATAACAGATGGGTTCAGAACCGATGAAGACCCAAGCCGTGAGGAAAAAAGAAAAAATTATGTGCAGCTGAACATGGTTTATTAAAATTAAAAGACTATAAAAGTTAAAAAGTAATAAATATTTCCTAGTACAATGCCGCTATCGTTGCGCATTTTTTTTTGCGACAGAAACTTTAACTATTTTTAATCCTCTTTCTTACACAACTCCGGTTATTGTGAAGCAGATATTTCTTTTTAAACTCCCAAAAACTTCATAAAAATTCGAAACTGTCGAAAGATTCAAAGAGAGTAGGGAAACATTTCATAACTGCTTATGCTCTTGGAATGTAAGTGGTTAGCGTGTGGCTCGAATCCCAGTAGCCAGAGTCACCAACCGCTATCACGGTTGGGCGGCACAGAACTGTTTTAAGCTTTAAACTTGAAGCAGCATATCAAGATTAGAGTTCATAAATGTTTAAACATTTTTGTTTTCTTAATTACAAAACATTTTAATGGCAATGTCTTCTCTAAACATTAGACTGTAATCTGAAATTTTCCGACCGCTATTCCATTTATAACAGTTCTCTAGAGAACTATTTTATTTTCTTTTGCTGTACTTTTGGGATGTAAGCGGTGAATTCTTGTGATCTAAATCGAGCTAACAACTGGAATGCTACCAACTCTGGGGTTCGAATCTTAATGAGGGTAACACCGAGTTTTCACATTTAACACAGCTAAAATACCTGAACTGTCTCCTAAACTAAAATTTAATGGATGCCCTAACTCATGTGTGTTAAACAAACATTACATGAGGATGAACATAAGGAATTACCGCATTACGCAATGTGTGTTAACACGTCCAACTAGCACTTGAAAATTCCGTGGTCCAAAACACGGCAAGAACACACTTGTTATTTCAAGTTTCTTGTTTTCAATGTTTAACAGCTCACACAGTTGTTTTGAACTACTCCTTAAATTTTTATACTTCCTAAGAAGAATTTTGAATAATTCTATAGAAATGCATTATTGAAATGAAGATCCAGTATTTTTAATATTAAATGCCTACTTGATCATAACCTATTGTGTTATTTAGTTTTGTCTTGCGTAAAACAAATGCACTCAAAGTTTTACGAAAACAACAATCCTTCCTGTTCTTTATAAATCCTATCAAAGGAGAGTGGAGAAGAATTGAATGTTTACCTCATTCATTATGGAAATATTGAGAGAAAGAGAGGGCTCGTCAGAGAATCTATGTCTTTCAGTATACGTTTTTCCTTCAGAGACGAAAAAAGTAGTTTTTAGTTTTCTTTTTTCTAATCCTTTTTTGGGCCCATTTTTCATTCTCAGTTAGCATTCTTTTATTCACTTGACGGGGAGAGAATGAAAGAGATTCGTTTTTTTTTTCTTTTCATTTCGAATGTATTGCTAGGTTCACTATACTGCTTCCGAAATAAGATGCATTTCCTTATTTGAACGCAAATATTTTAAAAATAAATCTTGTTAATTTATGCACTGGCTTCAGAAGTGTGTTAAGAAACATATATGTTGCTGATACACGAAGCATAATTCACGCATATAATAATTAATCAAATGTTGATGTCAACGAAAGCTACTTGAAGATAGTTATAATTATTGTCTAAACATTCGGATACATCATGTCTTTGAAAAGAATGTTACAGAATATATCTTACTTAAAATAATTAGCAATATTTCTCAAACAAGTTGAAAAGTAGAAATAAGACTAAGTAATTTCTGTAGCATTATAATTCATGTTTTATATGAAACTCAAATGCATATTTGTGTCCGAAATTAAAGTTACAAACACATTTGTTGCAGCAATTCGCAATAGCTACCTCTAATATTTTGAAAAAATGATTTCACAATTAATTTGGGCAAGAATAAAATATAGTATAAAAATATGAAGAATTTGAAGCAATCTCTTTAATACTAACAGACTGAAGAAATTTCGGATAGCTATTGCACATGCCCAAGATGACGTAGTTGTTGTTGGTCCGCTTGCGTCAGGTATGTATATTTTCTTGCTGTTTAAATATGAATGCGAAAAACTAGATAATGAATTCTAAACCGTGTAAATAATGTAAGTTACCTAGGGGTTATCGTCAAACAAAGGCCCACATGGACTTGTTATCTTAAGCACGTCATAGGAAAAACCTGTGACATCGCCAGCCAACTTTCTGTACTCCTTGGAAATTACTCTGGACTGTCTCTCAACAAAAAAGAGAATGATATAACCTATGCATTATAAGGCCAATTATACACGCATCTGCAACTTGGGCGTCAGCCTCAAAGGCAGAACTTCAGGTACTACGCTCATTACATGATTACATGAAACCTTGAAAACTTCTCCTCGTTAGTGGACTAAATTTAAAAAGTGTTTCTGCAAAACTGGACTTGCCCTGATACGTCAAAGGTTTTAGAATTTATTAGTTACCGAATCATTCCAGAAGATAATTTGATCATACCATTTGCTGCTCACGTGTTTACAGATCACAACTTCGTAACTAACGTTTACATGATTTTTGCTCAGTGCGCCTTTTGTCTCTCGTCGCTTTCAATTAGGTTGGCGCACATGCAGTAAAGGAGGACAATGGTCTCCTCATTTTTACCTCACTTTCTTGACCGTTCTTATAGTTTTAACAACTAGCTCATCAAAGTCATATGCCCTCAGTGGTTTATTTGCTTACATATCTTATTAAGGCCACATCTGAGGCCACACAAGCAACTTCATAAACAGTATCGTTGCATAGATAATGAAGTCTAAAAAAAGTTAAGAAAGCTCATCGAAGATTTAAAGGAACAACTATAAGTGTAATCTGACGCTTTTTAGACGTTTATGGCATTGAAAGTGAAAACGAATTCGGAAATGTTACCGCAGGCTTGTTCCCATCTTTTGGTAGTTAATTTTTTTTAGTTATCAAAGTAGGTAATTTGAATCTACTCGAGAACATGTCTTAGAAGCGATCTCAGTCATAGTTGCTTATTTGTAATTATCTGCACGAATTCTCTTTTTTTCCCCCCCTCGATAAGGTACGCTTTTTTTCAATTCGATGTATGCATTCATTCCGTTTGAAAATTTACATTAGGTTTAAAATACACTTATCATTTTAATTTTTAGTTTTTCATGATTTATACTGAAATTTAAAGCTGTTAATTTAGAGTTGTATAAAAGCTAAGGCTTTACAGACATTTTAAGCTACGTAAATACATTCCTGCTGAAAGAATAAGCAACAAAGGCAGAACACAGCATAAAAAAAACTATTTAATGGATATGCATGAAATTGATCCAAGAGGTTGGTGTGTGGTATTACTAGACTACATAGCAAACACTAAAACAAAGACATAAAAGAAGACATGTATTACGACCATCATATTTGACGGAAGAATATGCAATGGAAATATCACGCTAATAACGAGTATGATACCATCTAGCTGAAATGCTTATTTGACAACGGTGAGGCAAGTTAGCAATAGCGCTCGTCCCTATCGCAATGCATGTCGGAGCTCTTGAAGGGTGCCTAGCGTTACACTGCGACCTGTTTCATCGTCCCAACATGTCCTACAAATCCTCTAAGGGGTTCAGGACGGGTGCTGTAGTAGGCCACGGTGTAGTAGGCCAAAGGTGTAAATCTCCAAATAACTACGCACTTCTCAAGCTGTTTGCAGGTGGGCGTTATGGCTCATAAATATCGCGTCGGTACCCATTGTAGCAATAAAAGGACACATAAAAAGAGTGTAGAATTTCGTTGGGATATCGAACGGCCGTGCGAAACCAACAAGAAATTACATATAGGTTGCTGAGGCTGTTCGTTGCTATCTCACCTCATACAAGTATGCATCCTCCTCTGGAGAGATTCGACATGTCCCTGGCCTTCGCCATAACATTACATTTCGGAATCGTTTTGGGTGTTAAATAGGCACTCTTCCGTAAACAGTACGTAGCCCACTGCTCTGGCATCCAACTGCAATGTTCATGGGCCCAATTCATCTGCGCTATAATATGCTATGGAGACAAAGGATAAAAAAGCACAGATAGTCGGGAGTACAGTACACCTTCATGCAGTTGACACGACACAGCTTAGCGAGAATGGGCCGTTTTACAGCAGCTGAGAGTTGAAACAGCAGCAGTTGTAGTGCTGTTAGTGATCTACGGCATCTTGCAGATAGCAACAGGATGCGATCGTCTGCCGTTGAAATAATCCTCTGGTATCCAGACCCACGGATTCTACATGGTTTTGATTCCTTTGCTAACAATTCCAGAGTCTATTGATGACACTTTGATACACATTGAGCTTTCTGGCACCAGCGGACTGGTTTAAACTAGCTTGCAACATCCTGACAGCCCTCCAACGCATTTCGCCTTGTAAATGATATCTTAGGTTCATGCTTTCCGCGTTTGCTATCTCGGATTATACAGAACTGCTAGCGAACTGATTCATAGATCAGGCATGCTCATGCGCTCGGGTGTGACTGCGGGATTGCATTTTCTGTTAATTTTGGTTCCCTATTTGTATTTGACGATGCAACTTCCATCTCAGCAACGAAACTAACCGTTCCATGGCCAAGCTCTCACTTCAGGATGCAACTCAAAAATACATTTCAAAAAGCATGTCATGGCCGCTGTACTTATGCTTAATCTAACCTCCACCTCATGCGTAAATTGCATGTTTTAATTTCCTTTTTACATTTGTACCTTTTCTTTTTGAGCGTGTTGCTCATTTTCTGAGTACGAGGGTAACTGTGAGAAAGGGGACTGTGAAGAAGTTGTATTTTAGGTAAATGCTTGATAATTTATAATTTAAATAAGCAATACAGTTTTATTTAATATTTTAATGAGACTGGCTAATTTGTAAATTTGCAATCTCAAGTGCATTATGGTTGCAGTTATTATATTATTGTGAAAAGCAAGAATGTAGGTCTGTGATATCAAATAAAGTAATATAAGAAAAATAGAAGTTGGCATTGTGTATATATTCCTATACTTTCTTATCAATTTTATTTTAATTTGTACTTGAACTGGAGATATTTTTACTGACGTATATTACTGTAAAATCCTAACTGTTACTGTGTTAGTCTTGTTTATTTGCAAATTTCTAAGGTATGAATTCACTTAGGCTCAGCTAAAAGAAAATGTCTCACATTTAAGCTACACATATAAATAATAATATTTATTATTAAAACAATCTCAAATCTTTCAAATGTTTTACTACGCCACAAGGAGCGTTTTTTTTCATTTACACACAAATACACTTTTCGAGAGCATCTGGGCTAATTTTCTTTGGGCTAAAAATACTTAAAAGCAGCACATCTTTAGAATTCCCGATAGACAGTTTCGTGAGTTTGAGATAAAAACGTTTTGGTTTTCGTTCAGTGTTGCTATTTCTCGCTTTGAAATCGTTGAGTTTATTAATCCAGAATTCGTTAAAGTTTTACAAAATATGAAATAGACAATAAAAGAAATTCCAAACTCGGGCTTCCAGGTACCCATATTAAGGTGGAGGACTACGTTATTTAAAATTTGATGGCTCTAGGCGTACGGTTGATTTTTCACAAAGCGAGAAAGATGCGTACATTCATGCAGATTCTTTATTATTTAATTTCTTTAAATATAATGCAGGGCGAAAATATTTGGTAGCAAGAACTTGAAAAGTGGAACGGACATTTATAGTTGTAGAGACATTAGGTTATTTATAAAAAATGAGCATTGCCCCTGGGACCTCTGGATACGCGCCGAGTGTGCTGACCAGTACACCACGAAGGCATGCGAGCAGGCGGGAGCAATATGCTCTCCCTTTTAAAGGGCGACTGAGGATTAGGGGACCCAATCGACAAAATCCTGGTGGTAGAGAATCATCATCAACCATCCTTTTAGCTCGTGCGCCATTGTAGAAACATTAGGTTATTTCGAAGCAGGAGACATGAAAAATGTGCAATGCCCTCGTCGTGACTCGAATCTCGGACCTCTCGAATACGCGCCGAGTTTGGGCACCATTACACCACGAAGGCATGCTAAGAAGACGGGAGAAATACCTTACATAGTTAATCGAGGCAAAATACCGTTTCGAGACTAATAGCCCTTATAGATTAACGCCCCATTTGGCTAATAATAAACAGACGCAGCCAGCCCATTAACTGAAATTTGAACACTTTTCGAAGTGCCAGTATTCAGCGGTTTGATATGCTATTTACCTCAGTGGCTTTCAATAAATAAACAATTGCACAGAAGTAACTCAAAAGAATGTTCCTTTTCCCCAGAAGTCGTTATTGTTACTTTTGTCTTCACTTTAAATTACAATACATTTCAAATAAAAGTAATTAAATAAATTAAATCGACGAGCTATAAATCGGATACGGATAAGAAGATACGCTGCAAAGACACACCTTTTGAAATTACTTGTGTTTGAAACAACAACATCCAGCATGGATTTGCAATTACTTTTTTCCAGTTTCCTCCTGTCTTGAACGATGGTTTAGAAGCAAAACATTAAACCGTTTTATGCCAGCTATTTGAGAACCTGCTCCATTTGAGATCAAATGCAAAAGCCATTTCGGTTGGTCGACCTTCAAAAGATGTCTGCAAACAAGAGTGGATTTCATTAAAAACGAAGCAGAAAATCTAACGAATTCCAAGGAGCATTTCAAATCCTCATCAGAAGCTCTTTTGAAAAGTTAATTTCGACTCAAGACTAGGAACGGAAATTTAAAAATTTAACTTTCTAAAGTAAATCGAATTTGCATTTACATCCTAGAAAAATGTGTACGAAATACATGGAAATGGAAACGAAATTCATTGAAAGCCTAATTATGGACTCGTTTTGTTGGAATTTAAGTAATTAATTAATTTTTGATGCTATTTAGCTAAAATAATCCGAGTAATTTGAAGTTCTGATGTCAAAATTTTCTTTCATCGTTGGCTTATGTACGTTTGGCATTGTAACAACAATCAAAAAACCGCTGCACTGCAGATTCTCATTATTGTGATCTCTAGAAATATGGAATTTTGCAAATGGAAAAATGATTATTGAGGTTAAAAGACGTCTGCTTAGTATTTATTTACTGTATGAAAATCTAATGCAAGAGTGGAAATTCCTTAATAGCGATTATTGTTTTCAATACTTCTCAATACCTTTTAATAAAGGATGCGGTTGCAAATGTCTATAAATATTTAAATTCATTCGATTGCATAGTTGTTGTTTATACATTTTAAAACAAATTTTGCATTTAGGTTCATAGTTTTAGGGTATATTTTGGATGTACCTTAATATATGGCCTCTTGTGTCGTCAATAAATGTTAATTTCTTGTATAGAAGGGAAGATTTTTAAATTTTAGATCCAACAACACTTAAGTAGTTAACACTTTCGCTTCGGTAGAGGCGTAAATCTGGTCCTCTCAAACATCTGAAACGCCCGTGTATATGAATTTTGGTTGAAATGGATTTCATTCGCCCAGACAAAGCAGAATGGTACAGCTTTACAGATAACCTACTTAAATGAAGTGATAACTTCTCCCTTAGGGATGGTTGTGCGGTTTCACCAAGTGTATACAGTCTTCCCTTACAAAACGATTGCATCCCGGAGCACCATTAGCTAAACGTTAACACTTTGCAAAAGAGAGGAAATGAGCATTCAAGTAAGAGCCCAAATTTTTACAAATTCTTACATTCAACCGAAACCAAAGAGCCCTGCACTAATGTGTTGAGGGGAAAGCAGCCCGTAGGAAAGGAACGCAAGCGTTCGGGCGACCTGCCGATGTCTGAATGCATGGGCGGTTCGGGCAACTTCGCTGTGAAAGAGCTAAAATAGCTCCTTTAGAAATCTAGATAATGGCAAAAAAGTTCATGACAGACACCTGGCAACATGGTTTGACGTCTTGCAAGCAACAATTTGCAATTTTCGCCAACTTAGTAACATTTCGAAACCCAAAGACCGATTTTTCCCGAAGCTTCGAGAAGTCTGCTCAACACTGTATAAGGGTGGCTCCGAGAGCCGGAAGGAATCAGTTGTTATTCAAATCTGACAGGCTGAGGATAAAAAACAGTTTCACTAAATTTCACTCTAGAGTTTCTCCGAGAGAGATATCAGTAATTTACAACATTCCTTATACGCTAAGCAATATTTGTTTAATATCAACGTTCTCCTTGAGCAATTCGCAATTATTAATTAGCCAAAAGGTGGGTAGCACAGATGGGCTATTAGTCTCAAAACGGCATTTTGTGACATTTCACTGTGAACGGCGAATCCCTTTTAAATTTGTTACCACCAAATATTATCACCGTGCATTATACTTAAAGATATTGAATAAAGAAGAATCTGAATGAATGTATGATGTATGTATGTTTCTCGCACAGTGAAAAGACGACAGTACTTAGAGCCATCGAATTTTGAATTTCGACTTTGTTTAATTATCTACTTCATATTTGTAAAACTTTAACGAATATCTGATTAACAACATCAACGATTTCAAAGCGAACAGTGGCAATGTTATACGAAAACACTTTTTTTTTATCTCCAGCGTGCATCGCATGCTCTAAATATATGCGCATTTAAAAATTATTTTGCGATATTGCTGTTGAATTGAATTTTGTAATTTACGTGCAAAGAACATGATATTTAATAAGTAAAGGTAGCACACGAAACGTTAAAAAAACTCCCTTTGGGCGTAATGTAAAATCTGAAAACGTTAAAATTTTTTTCTTTATTTCTTTATTAACTTTTTGCTGTGCACTGTGCTGTTTGCCCGTTAATTATCAGTTTCTTCATGCTCATTTGAAGTAATTATTTGAAGAGACACACCAGTAACCCATAAACTGCGACTTGAATTTACATCCCTATATATTAAGGCAGTCACATTTATGCTTGAGCATATGTCAAGCTCGAATATAAATTTCTGGCGAAAGAAAAAATAATTAAGCCTAAAATTGAATGCATTATTTTTGACGGATGAATATTTGACTCGATCACTTATCACAGGTAAATATCTTACATAAAAAATGTTGTACGAGTGCTATATCAAAATGTGTATCTACGAGTAAAAATTCAGGCATAGTTCAAATCAAAAGTATTTCATTGGACAGAGTACATAAAAGAACCTTTTTAAAATGCCTTACTATTGGACGTCCGCGTTTTTATAACTGAAAATTAAAGGTTTCCCGTGGTCTTATTTGAGCACCAATTCCTCAAAAATGTAACGCACTTTCCAATGATTGTTATTCTTTCCTTATTCTTGAAATAATCCAATGCCAAAATCTTACAACTTGCTAAAAATAAAGGTTCTTGGAAGGTGAAGAGTTTAAGTGTTCTCTCTCCTGCTTTTGTTCAACTTCAAGAATTGCAGCAAAGAAAAGTTCTGTTGACATATCCTTTCGACCAATAGAAATCGAAACCAGGGCCCATAGGGGACCTTTTAAAAGTACCCGATAAGAAGGGAACGCAGAAATTCTGTCGGCAAGAAAGAAAAGTATATATCAGAACAATGAAGTCAGAAGAACGTTAAATTTCGTCTCGAATCTTAACTTAGTTTTGTCGGAGAATAACTTGATTTACTTTTTTTTTCCTACTTCCCTCTTTCGGTTTCCGACTTCCGTATTTTTTGCTATTATTAAAGGAAATCTGATGAAAAATAAAGTTTTTCGATTTTTTCTTTAGTCCCCAATCACACTGGCACTGTGTGGTTTCATGGAGGTCTTTCTTTTATTTCGTTTTTTAAGCTTGTTTTGTTTATTACGAAATTGTTTTATTTATTTACGAAATTTTATTTTTGTTTCAGTCCCATCGGGTAAAAGTTTTGCTTCAAGGGACTTTGCGGAGGCGTAAAAGTTATTTCCTTTAACATTTTTTCCACGCTATCGACTATTTTATCGAGCGACTGTTTTGCACCTTGCGGGAGAAAATATCGTTATTTAATATTTTCCGCCTTCCTTGAGTAAGAAAGTTGGCCAGCGTTACGCCACAAACGGATTTTTTCCTTGTTTTATTCAAAACATTCTGTGTTTAATAAACAAACCGCGCTGTGGCTTAGTTTAATACCTACTTGTGAAAGTTTCTCGTGTTATCAAATAAGTTATATCCACGTAACAAAATCAGCAAGAGGGAACATGCTAAAAACGCCGATTTTATTGTTTACCTAGAGGGATGAACGATAAAATAATTCTCTATTGTATTTAGTCCCGGCGTTCTGGCTAGGTCAGTATCTAGACAGATCTGACCTTCTGGGGAAAAATTAACAGTCTTCACAGTGATTAGAGCCATCTTTTATTCAGTGCTAGATTCAGGCTCCGTAGGACAATATGGTACTGTTTTTTCTGCCCCTTGGTTGGGGGACGCTACATGGTTGAATTTGGAAGGTGGTCCTTGTGGGTTTAGCTTCCCTTGGTCAACATTGGGAGATGGTCGATGTATAACAGGCGTTCTAAGTTTTTTCGGTGGATTCGTTGCAGTCCACCATTGTTCTAAGCGTTACAAAACCCAGATTTTATGAAATTGAAATTGTCTCCCTTCAGGTTGGCCGGGGGTTTATGCCTCCTTGGATCGCCTCTAGGGGTTCGGACGACTAACCTTGTAAGGCAGCTTCCAGAATGCCAGGTCTTGGTGCCTCTTCCTCCTAGTGCGCTGTATTTTAAAGTTTCTGAACACCCTCAACCGAATAATTCCATCACCTCAAGGACATAAAGACACGATAATGTCTACTTGGCCATCATTTAACCTTGTGACCGGCCCAGGGTTTCCCACAGAGAACAAAAGTTTCCCAAAACTACTATGAGAAAGAATTATTTTCTTGATTTTAATGTCAAAATGCTCCTGGTGCCTTAGACCTGAATTTATGTACTTTTCATATATTTCGTTAATTTTATAGACGTATAATAAGATGCACGTATAGATACGTTCTTACAGACATTACAAAAAATACCATATATATAAGGCCTTGGCGGTCAGAGAGTTTTAATTTTACTTTTGCTGTTTTATTGTTATAATGACAGCAAAATTATAACATCTGAAGCTATGTTAATACACCCGCCCGCAGCGTGATGTTCTTTCGCAGCTTAGTTGTCGATTAAATCTAAACCCCATTCAAGATGTGCAAAAAATAATGACTGAACGTTTTTTTTTTCTTTTTTTTTTTTTTCTGGAGTTATAAATGTTATTATGCAATCATCTCTGAAATGCAGCAGGATCGAATTATGGAGGATGCGGTTATTCAAATGAACCATAATTCGAAGCATGTTGTCTTTTGAACAACATTGTCGTATATCATCACTGCCTGTGGCAACATTCCGCTTATGTGATTGTGCGTATCTCAACTAGTTTGCTCCGCACAAACTGCTAATCACACAAATTTACCTGGGCGACAAAGGGTTGCTGATGTAAATTCATTTATATACCACAATGCATACCTACTATTACATTCGTATACCAAAAAAAAAATAACTACTTATCATTTTTAATCCCTTGTAAGCTCCCCGATTCGAATTACCGCCTTCTCATTGTATTTATACAAACGCTATTTGTAAACATAGACTTCCAAAAGAAATATATGTTTCTGTATCTGCGTCATTCTGGGAAACAACAATATTATTTTCAGTCCACTTTTGAGCGAAAATCTTCTGAATGTCATGCTGACATAAATACTTTTAGCACAGTGGTTTTCAGCCTGTTTTCCGCATGCACTTTTTTCATCATTGCTAGAAGATCATCACATCCGCCTTTCCAAAATTCGAACACTATTCATAAATTTGTTTAAATTTAAATTATTTTTAATATGTATTACATTAATTTCGAATACATATTAAAAATAATTTAAATTTAAACAACAAAACGTACAGAAAATTTTAATAAATACCAAAACTTTTATAACAAAAAATAATTTCTTATATCCATAAACTAAAACTAAAACAAAAGGCTGATCGCATTCCCCCCTGAAACAATTGAATTTCAGGAGGATTTCCTTCTGGTGAGAATGACGTATCTAGGAGATGCCGGGATGCATACTATTTCACAAGTGCACATCTGTGTAGTCACCGAGGGAGTGGCTTCTAGGATGGACTAATGAGCATCCAGTAATATTTCTGTCATGTCACATGACCTTTCGCGTGCTTTAAGCAAGATGGTTGAAAATATTCTGCCATGCAATTTTCTGTACAAAATAAAAGCATCGTCGATTGTTTCTGAAACTTTTCATTGCGAAGTTAAATCAATTATAGGAAATTATGCAGATTTCACTACACGGTTGAAATAAATACAAACACATGTTGGATACTTCGCAAAAATATCGTAGTGAAATATTACTTAATAAGTGGTAAATAATATGAAGAAAGAAATATGTGATAAACATCTGAGCCCAAATGCAATCTTTACATAAAACTACGCGTATGAGAAAAATATTTACACCAATTATATATGTAAATAGAAGTCAGCACTTTTTATTGCAATCTATATGAAAAGGAGGTTTTATAATAATAAACAATGCAGAATTTTATTCAAAGTGAACTTTACTAATTTACATTCGTATACATTTAGTGTGCTAAATTTGGCATTTAATAACTGCTCACTCTTAAATGTACTGTCTACACCAGAAATACTGATCAAACAGAGTGAATTTATCGTATTCACAATGAGTATATTCAGTTTATTCACATATAATTTTTAATGTTAACAATGGATATAATCAGATAATATGTATTCTGAATCTTACACTTTAAAATCAAAAGAATGGAAGCACTGAAATAAGAAAACACTAAATTCATTGGAATAGTTTCAGTCATTCTCAGATGAATTAAAAAAATATACACTTGACTTCTCTTAATTCACATAATATGCCGTGAACATCAATGCTAATATTAATGCGTGAAAAAAATCGCGGAAGTGAAATGTCAGCGATTAATCAAACTCAGAAAACGAAAGCACTGCAAGATTTCTACTATTAAGCCCTATATTTATAACTGCGAAACAAATGCAAATTAAAACGTAAACAACATACGCTCACATGCATGAAGATTTAGCGTCACAAGAGCAATAGCAGCTCATTGGTTCATTTTCGAAACCCCTCCCTCAGTGGCTACGCTGATGTGCACTTGTGAAATATGCTGCCGGGATTTTGGAACTGTTACTCGAAATAAATATTTTTATACGATACCTAGGAGCAAATACAAAGCCTTAGTATCCAGACTTTGCGAGGGCAAAAGATGGCTTAATTTCATTTGGTTTATCATTCTTGAAAAGAGAAATGTTATCACATTCTGCGCAACCTTTATGAAATACAATTCTGGCGAGTGTATTCTGTGCAGTTACTAAAAATGTATGATTCTAGTGAATGAATATGGCACTGTTCTTGTAAAGGAAAATTTTGACGAAGAATTCAACACAACAAAAATCACCAATACGAGGTCAGTTTTGCAGATGCTGCATAGAACTACAACTGTCAGTCAAAATCCAGATATCTTTGCAGACAGTGTGTAAGGATTATGCTAATTTTATTAACAGTTAAACTTTGAGTTAAAGTTCCTTTCCTATCAATTCTTGACTTCAACTTACACTCTTCCGGCCAGAACGTAGTTTCAGAATCACATCTGAATACATAATGAAGAAGAGCGGTATTTAACCACGAAGTTCTTCGATCTTAGTGAGAGACATACCAGGTGTTCTGTCCGCACGCGTCCGCCTTTTTTTTTAGGCTACTCTCTCGTAAGCTCGGCCGTATTTTAGGCCCTTGATAGCTTCGCAGTCTATTAACGTTAAGGGGCCAACTCGGTTAGAATTTTTGATAGCTTCGGCTATACCTCTTTAGTTAAGTATTATTCTTAGTCTGTTAAGTTCAAATCCCAAGTGTCGGCTTTATTGTACACTCCAAGACTGAGTTTTGTCAAACCTTAGTTGAAATAATAAAGGGTTAGTTTACCCTTCTGTCTTGTTGTTTCCTGTCACACGAACTCAAGCGATTATTCGCTTATCAATTCTTAAGATTCTTTACTTCCAACAGTAACTTAGAATTTACAAAGTGAGGAACTCTACAAGTGCAATTGTATACACTTTTTTTTATTAACAATAACTAACTTTTCTTTTTTAAAATTATTCATTTTAACTGATGAAGTTATTTCTAATAGGAATTTATTATATACATTGATAATTTAGTTTTATTTGTGATGTACATATATTATAGTTATTAAACTAAACTTTTAAGAAATTTATGGCCCGAATGTTTGAATTAGTGTATGGATTTATTAATTCCACACAATATGATCAGGAATGGTTTAAAAATATCGCTCAAGTAAACAAAACTAGGTAAGTTATTTAATCAAATCATAAATCATCAGTTGCAACAATTTTTGTTAAAAATATTGCAGTTTAAAACTTAAGTTTATTTTAACCGAATATTGGATAACATAAAATAGCGATAACATATATTCTTTTACAAGGTACAGAGTTTACTTCACAATAAACACCCGATTTCTCTTTAGAATTGAAAAAAATCCTCTTTTAAATATATTCGATTGTTAAAAGCCCAGTTTGGTGTCATCAATTTTCCGAGCAGAGCAATGACAATAACTATAAATCACGATCAATATATATGACATTAGTATATGTCTACGCTATTTATCAGACTTTCTTACGTTCTACTAGTTCAGCAGCGTCAGAATTTTAAAATGAAATATTTTATCTCAAGCAGTGTTAAACGCCTGTTTACTGCTTGCAATCATTTGGGTATTTCAACTTCATCATTGACAAGGAGGTAAATACAACATTTTATGAAAGGGATTTATCTCATCATATTAAATTCTGTCTTTGTAGAAATTGTTAAATAATAAAATCCCTGCATTATATCTTGTGTACTGAATGGAATGTTTAAGAAGCTACCACTTGAAACTTTTTCAGGTCACTGAAATAGTATTTTGATGTGTTGCGCTTTAATTACTTAAAGGATGTTGGAACCCAAAAAGTTTAAAAAAATGGTGATTTCGGATTTTTGCATTTTCAAATTCTCTACACTTTTATCTTTCCAAAAAATACCATTGTTTAATCTCTATGAAAATTAGAACTGTAAAAAATATAGTTTTAATTTGTCATCGAATGCTTTAATCAATGAGGATTTTTACATAAAAACGTGTTTTTCTACCAACGTGATTTTTTTATAGACGATGTACCTTTTCTCAGGAATTACTGCTCACAGGTATCTAAAATTTTTATGGCTTTTTTATTAGGTTTCCTAATATTTACTAAAGTGAGCTATTTTGGGATAAACTAAGGGGAAAAAATTAAAATATTTTTGTGTGTGAGAAAAGTACTAAATTTTACTATGCCTAACAAAATATACTGTAAATTACTGTAAAATTCAAAATGTTTCAAAGCCTCATTTCAGTGTAATCAGATAGGTATACTTTAATTACACAAAAAATTTCAGGCGTGTTTCTACAGCAGATTTTGAGAAGAGGTAGATCGAAAATGGCCAGTTTAACATTGCCGGAATAGGGGTTGCTGATTTGCCCTTAATTTTAAAAGTGCAGACACCATTTATATTTCCATCTCTCTCTCATAATCAGATGTGTTGCATGCTTTTTGTATTATTTTGTCCAAAAAAGCATATTAACATTAACTAAATTATCATATTTTATTGAATTCAAAGATTAAAGGAAAAGGTTCTTAACTAAATATGTTTTTTAAAAATTCCATAAATCGATGTTGTTGTTGTTTTGTCCATGAATTTCATAGAAGAATGGTTGCCAGAGCCTTAAGAAGGTTGGACTTCTACTTTCACCCCAGTTTTGAGGGACAGGACTCCAGGTGGGGGTCCGAGGGCCTCCCATCCTTCTCGCCTACCACCTCTCCACACGATAGGGTTTTCGGCTCGCCATATGTTTAGAGTGCCCCCATGCCGCAAAGACATTACCTTATAGTGTCATAGGTTAATTGGAAGCAGAAAAGATGAAAAATATGCAACCACCTTCTCCGGGAATCGAACCACGGACCTCTGGAATACCGGCTCAGCGTGCTACTGTTACCCCACGAAGGCACGCTAGGGAAGTGGGAGAAATACCTTATAACGTAGTTACAAACATCCATGCCTACTCTGGGATTTGAACCCGGGCACTTCAGTACTGCAGTAGGCTTCCCTAACCATTTTGTGTTCTCCCGCGCACACACAGCACTTAAAAGCCTCAAGCAACCAGGAGCCAGATTCTGGCCAAATTGTTTCCAAAATCTACAAAGTAACAGAATTGCCCAACGGAAACTGAAAACAATAATGGACTACTGTACTAGCAATTACTCTTCTGACGTTGGAAGATAGTAGCCATAAAAGTTTATATAATCTAGTTCAATATGTCAGCAACAGAGTATGCGATATATGTATGTTCAATATGTAATTTTATACTTATGCTGTGCCAGGTTTTCAAACACAAAGTTCGTACTGTATCTGAATGCTGTAATATATCTGTGTATGTTTATGTCTCTTATTTATGGTACCTAATTTATACTAGGGATTACGCGTACCTCAATGGCATGCTTCGTGTAAACTTTAACTATCATGCTAACGCATATATATATATATATGTATATATGAATATGAGTATGTATGCTTTTATTTGTTTCAGAATATATATGTATGTAAGTGTGTATATATCTGTATCTGAGTTGGTATCTATATGTATATACATATATTTTGATTGTACACTTCTTCAAGTGCCTTGTATGCACATGTATATTTCTTTTTTGCGTTTTATAAATGTCGTCTGCTCAGCCGGGGGCTGCCCAGGGCTGCGGCCTGGCAGCTAGTGGTTGACTCCCGCTGAGTTGGTAACCAATTCTGCATGGATATATCTATACCTGGGTCGGAAGCCAACTCAGGGGTTTACTCCCCTAGCCACTATATAGTCTAGGTGGCTTCCATAAATCAGTATGTCCAATAATTAGAAATAATGTAGCATAAAAAGATTTTGTCACACGTTGGTTGTCACGCAAGTTTGTAAGAAATTCTCCTTTAAGCCACCATCACTGCTATACCATGCATCAATTGTTCCCGATCGATTAGAAAGTCCAGAACGAAGCATTTTGGGACACGCATTCAGCTTAAAATCTTTCCTCAAGAAAAAATGCGAAATTTTAGAATAATTACTTCTTTCCTAAATATTTTTTCTTTAGTGATAAATGCTTGAAATTATTTGTGCTAAAATTGTTGTCCCAGCTTTGTGCAATGTCCAAAAGAAAAAAGAATGAGTAATTTTCAAGTGAATCATATAGCAATGAAGAAGAAACCTGTTGCTAAGCTTACAAAAATTCGAATATTAGGAGATGAGGAATTGTCGAGATATTTCAGAAAGATAAACAAAATTACGTCTTCAGATTCTAATTCGAATACTGATAAATGCAGCGATAATAAATGTAATGTAGATACTGCTGATCATGTTTTACAAGAACTGTTTTTTAGGAAGAAAGAAAGGTGGATATCAAGGAAAGCACAGTTCAGTTTAGTGAATGGAATGAATTTATCTGTCGGCAATAATCATTTCCATTTCTTTCCTTGAACAATCAGCAATTTTTTTTTCAAATACCAGCTTTCCCTCTTAAATATTCAAAGAACTGTCACCCGAATACGGAAAGCTGTCACCCTGATCATAAATATTGCCGTCGGCAGTCAAAGTGTTAATTATTAGTCTTGCTGCATTAAATCTTATTACATGATGTAACGAATGCTTATATAATATACATTAAAAGCTAATAATATATTTAATCTATATGATAGAAAGTAACGGCTAATAACTTTGTGAAGTTTATCTATTTAATTTTAACTAATAGTTAATAGTTAATTTTAAGTTTTGATACTTTCCTACTACTCTCTTTTTCCCCACGCTTCTCATGCCAGAATGAAAATGAGATAGAGAGTGTTTATTCAGATCTAGGTAGAAAGAAGTTATACTTAAGTAAGAGTTTCGGAACTTAGTGCTAGAGCGTATCTGCCTATTGCAGGCCACGTTGTGCCGCGATTATTAGCGATTTGATTCGATGGCTTCGAGTGCTTCTAGCCATTTAGCTTTGTATCGCCAGTTTCTACAAACCAGAGCCTTTCCGCATTAAAGTATCCTGTGAGCCGCTAGGCTAATCTGCCACATTTGAAATTGTTCAGCGTTACGTATTTAAGCCAGAAATGCTTGGCTTGTGTAAGCCCAAGTTGGGCAATTGTTAATTTTGCGTTCGAATAAAAGAGTCTTATAACCTTCTTCTGACTTTTCTTTGTTTCACAAGGTTAAAAGATAATTCTTTAATAGTCTTTTTAAAGTCTATAGTGTATGATACCGGAGAAAACTAGAATTTATAACTTATTTAATTTTTATTTCTCGCAGATTTAAAAAAAAAAATTCGGAACCACCAGATTAATCTTTGAGCACAGAAAAGTAAAACGCTACCGGAAGCTTGAAAGTGTTCTGTACGTTCAAAGACAGATTTTCAGATTGAACCACTGCTTCATCCTATGCTATTCAAATAGGAGAGAAGCTTGAGGCAAATAGAATTGTTCAAAATGCCCACAAGAAACCTAGGTAACATTTCGGAAGACCCCGGACATCGTTAAGTTCCACAAGACAAAGAAATGTGAGGAACGCATCGCCAGAATTTCAGGAAAGCTGTGCGGTACGCAGATCGTGAGATAGGTATTGCTAAATTAAGTGTCCATCCTATTTGAAACATTATCAAAGTTACACTCTAAAAATAATGTATGCTGTTAGTAGAGATGATTTCGGGGCGAAGATCGCTGATTTGTGAATGACCGAGATGTACAGAGAATGCACAGTTTAAGAGAAAAACTGTTTAGAGTAGCAACAACGAGTTTAATCATCTCAATTAACCGCCACATTTAACGCTGTGAAAATCAACATAACTGATAGCACCATAAGGGAAAAATTGTGTATAAGTATAGAAGGAAAAGATTTTTTATGTTTATGAAGACTGACTTTGCTTCGCGTTTGAAAAAGAAATATCAATTAGTTTGAAAACAGGCACAGCCAAATTAAAATTTGGTGTTAGTAGTTGATTAGTTCATTTCTTATGAAATTTTAACGAATTTATGAACGCTCATCTTTTACCGAAACTTGTTAGTAAGGGATGCCCCAGTTAAACTTCGGAAAATTTATCAGTACTCATAAAATAATATCATTTCTTTAGCGTCTCAGATACATTGCATCGAACGAATGTCCGCATAGCAATTAAATCTTAATTTAGTCATAAAGATCCTTGGATGAGTGGTGAATATTTAAAGAACATACTCATTTAAATCTGAATATCTTATCACAAAAAAAGGGCATTAAAAAACGCATTTCCTTTTCTCGTTATGTACGGACTTTTCAGCAAGCAATAAATAATAAATATTTGACAATTTGAAGAATGGTTGTCATGCCATTTAAGAAACTTTCCAAATGGTAATTCTTTTTCTTTTTCCATTCTTTTTTCCCTCTCTCACTCGAACACAGCGGTGGAGCTCTGGATGGCGCAAAGTCATTATCATTTCATCGCAGGAGGAATCGGATTGCAAGAATCCAACGCTAAACCTCCACACAGCGATAGAAGCCCATAAAGAAACCTGTAGAGCCAGAGGGATGATAAGCGCATGCCATTAAGGGGCGGCGGCGCTATTCCGGCGGCAAATTTATAGAGTGTAACGGCTTGCAGTGGGATATCCTACGGTCCCGGTTATGGCGCATTTTGCCGTGGGGTTGCCATATTAAAATGCGCTACAGCGAGCAGCTCTAACAGCACGCCGCCAAAATTTGGCACCATTATCTTCTACATAAAAATTGAGGAATAAGAAGCACCGCCGTTGATGTGTTTTTTCCGGAGCGTGGAAGGAAAAGAATTTCTACAAATCTCCCAGAATTGTTTGTATCTTATTTCAGCCTCGGGGAGGGGGAAAAAAAACTAATTTGGTGAAGTTTTCCTTTTTTTTTTTTTAGAGAAATTTGCGAATTCAGATGTGGACTATGTCTGCGATGCAAACAGCCTGAAGTTTTACATATGAACAAGATGGTTCAAGAATAGATTCCTGTATAAACTGTTTACCAAAAAGTAAACTATATACTCATTATTCTGTGATGACATATACACTATTCTACATCAAATAATTAGACTTCAGGATTAATTTAAGAGGTCTATGATGTGTTTATTACCTTAGCAGTACGTATTACTTTCAGTGAGCTCAGTAAATAAAAAGATTTTTGCGCATATTTTAAAAGTTCACTAGTGGATATGTCCACTGAACATAGTTCCAGTTGTACAGGAATTCAGGAAACGGGATAAATGTATAGAATTTCGTTATCTTGCACATATCTAACGTAAATCCAACACAGCTTCCTCTTTAAAAAGTCTTCCTGAATGCATACTGCATCCCAAACATATGACCCCAAAGGCCTTTGTACCATAACTTATTACATGAGTAGAGACAGATACCAAGACTTCAATATTTCGTAACTTTTTAGCATTGGCATCTTTTAGGAAATCATTGGTAAAACGTTTCTCAGTTGAAAAATTTGTAAGTGGTATGATTTTAAAAAATGTGAAGGTAATGATCCAAAAAAAAATCAAAATTTATGCACGATTTTAATTAATACTTGAAAATTCCTGAAGAAATATGCAAAGTTTACTTTTAAAATGATATGAAAAGGAGTTTAAACTTAATCTGCCCTTGCGTAGAAAGAAAATAAAGCGTAAACTCTAATTACATATAGCAAGAGATAGAGCATAGCATTTAGCAAGAGGCACATGTAGCATGAGACAACATGAACCATGCAGTGTTTTAATATTATCAATGGCGAAACTGTCGGGGTGCAATTTTCTCAAGTAAGAAAACACTCATTCTTCTAATAATATATCATGATTTTGTAGTTTGCATTTGAAGTTAGACAGAACTGCCAATTTCTTACTGATTCTTAATTAGGATTTAGAACAATTTTAATTCAATCTTACTAACAGCTTTTTCAGTCTTGATTCTTACTTATGGAAAAAATGCAATACTTTCGCATCTTTTAATTATTGTTAATTGATCCGAAGCTAGTTTGTTCATATTGAAACGTCGACTAATTTCCGGTCAATGAGGATAATTACTTAGTCTGTTTGTTGCCATTTCGCTTTTAATTACTCCTTTTTATTAATTCAATTTTAAATATGTTAATCAGTAAGTTCGTTTCAATAGTATTCTAACTACTTTTCAAAGGAGATAATAAATATATTCTGAAATATACTAGAAAATAAATTATTATTTTATTACTTTCCATCTTTCACGCAAATATTAGACAATTTATTACTAATAATTACCTTATATATATCTATATTTATCTCTCTCTATATATATAGACCGGAATTGCATGGAATGCCCGCATTCATTGTACACAGTGCGGAATTGATCACTCCACCGAAAACATATGCATACATATGTACAACATTATGATGATTTAAGATACGTTAGAGGAATATTATGATATGAGATTTTTACGTAGCTTAATTGCATTCACAATGCATGGAATAACACGGTAATTTTGCGATTTTCTCGATTCAGTATATAATAATTTGCATGTAAGATATCTGCAACATTTTATTATAGATATTCCTAACAACGCTTACAATATTGTATAAATTTCTCATGACATAAATGTGGCATAGATACATTTATTACATTGTCGTGTACAAAGAAAAGGTCTGGTTTAGTTTGTTTTATTTTATTATGGCAAAGTGCTCGGGGGCTATTTGGGTAAAGAGAGGGATGCCTTCGTGGAGTACTTTCCAGGAAAAAACTGGCACGTATACAAGTTACACATAGGAAAAACCACCAAAACGCGCATTCAGCCAGTCCCGTTCGCCGGGATTCGAACCACGGGCAGAACTTTGTCGATCACCTCTGATACCCATGGTGCTATTGAAATAACTGAAATAACCAGATGATGGTCATTGTTGACCCGCATGGCGATCAATGTGTTAATAGTTGAAAGAATATGTTAGCTCGGAAATTGAACCTAATTGAAGCACGCGAGAAAACATAATTATTACTCTGTTAGTCTCTGAAAACAAACACTAAATCCGCTGCTGCCTTTCCTTTTTCATTTATTAATTATTTGTAATTATCTAGTAATAACTATTAAAAAGAATTTGTTTGCTGTTATGAAAAACTGCAAATTTTTGGCATTTTTTCTTTACATGGGTGTTGTTACTTTCAATTAAAAAGACATAATTTGCTATATTTTTAAGCTATATACATTTTGTTACATTTAGATACTTATTGTTCACAGAAATACCACTACAAATTAACTTGATTATGTTTATTTAGCCCAAATAATGTTAGCCAAGAAGAGATGTCGGTCTCAAAACGGGAGTTTGCGTTGAATTACTATAAAAGTCTGAGTCATTTTTCAAATTATTGCACTAAATATTATCTCTCTGTATTATATTTAAAGAGATTAAATTATAAAGAATTTGCATGAGCGTATGTATATTTCTCATATCTCTCGCATTGCATAAAAGCAATGGTACCGAGAGAAATCAAATTTTGAATAACGTAGCCATCCACCCGAACATGAGCATCTGGAAGCTCAAATCTGGAATTTCGAATTTGTTTCATTGTCTTGAATTTGTTTAATTTTCGATTAAAAAACTCAAAGATTTCAAAAAGAGCAGTGGCAACACCGTAGGGAATAAAATATTTTTATCTATCGTAAATTGTAAAGATATATTATTTTTAAATATTTTCAGCCCAGAGTAGCGTCAGCCTAAATGCTCTGGAAACGTGCATGTGTCTGTACATGAAAAAAATGCCCATTTGGGAGTAATATACAATTTGAAAACTTTAATAATTTTTATTTTCGTTCTTGTTTCTTTTTTCTTAGGATTGTGTTTTAGAAAGAAATTCATAAGTTCTAAATTTCTGTTAAAAAGCAAGACACGTAACCAAACCAAGATTTTGCAAAACATAGTTTTGAAGCTGATGATAAAATAAAGCAGGAAAGATAATTATCGTTTTCTGCGATTAAATGCAACGAAGATGAATGGATTTAATCGATTCTGCGTTTAGATAAATATTGATTCGTTCGTTAACTTACCGTTTAATAAAATTTCACAATGTCTTGAAAAACAGTTTTATAACAAGTGCCTTCATAGAAAGAAAATCAACAGTTTAAAACATAAGTTACAATTTAATTAAAAATTCATATTGAATATAATTCAACTAAGGTAAATATTAAGTCCTAAGAAAGTGAAATCCATTGGTATATATAGAAAAAGTATTAACAGTACAATTTAAAAAAATTATTATAAAAATAAATTATAATTTAAGATAATATAAAAATTACCTAAATAGAAAATGAAAAGATAACAGAAAATGACTGATATCATGCTCAGTTTTCTAAGTGAGTAATTCCTAAAGTTTTGTTATGCAAATAAGTACGAGTCGAATGAGATCCTTTATCTATTATCTATGAATAATTAATTTTATTCCTTACAAAAGATAGTTTTATTCTGAGTTTGTATTATAATAATGTAATACAAGATAACTATTACTCTATAGTACTACGACGCCCAAAGGAATTACTTATTTGTTATATTTCATCTTGCAGGCAGAAAGAAACATTTCCTAAAGTTTAATGAAGAGATAAATTTACGTCAAAGCTTTATTCCCTTTACTTTCAGGATTCAATTATCCGTGAGTACAAAATAAAGCAAAAGTTCCAGAAGGGCAATTAACTTCGTTTTTGCTTTTTGTGCCATTTCAATATAAACGGCGTTTCACTTATCAAATTGTTGCCACCCAAAAGTACCACCATATATTATATTTAAAAAAAATAAATAATGAAGCATCTGCATAAATGTATGTATGTTTCTCGCATTGTGATAACACAACGGTACCTAGAGCCCTCCGGTTTTGAATAACGTAATCCTCCACCCGAGCGTGGGCATCGGGAAATCCAAATTTGGAATTTGTTTTATGATCTATTTTATATTTTGTAAAGCATTTATGAGTTTTTGATTAAGAAACTAAACTATTTCAAAGCCAGCAATGGCAACACTGTACGAATAAAATATATATATATATATCAGCGCTCGAGACCGTATGTCGGAAATGCTACAGACATGTTTTTAAAAATTATTTTGCGATATTGCTGTTGAATTGAATTTTATGATTTAAGTGCGAAGAACATGATATTTAATAAATAAAGGTAACACACAAAACGTTAAAAAATGCTCCTTTGGGCGCAATGTAAAATCTGAAATCTATCAGATTTTTAAATTTTTTTAAAAAAAATTCTTCTTTCAAAGATTAAAGAAATCATGGATGATTTCATTAAGATAAGTAATATGTTCCAGAAGCATGTAAAAATCATTGAGTTCTAATTTATGCGTAAATTCGGCAGTCCTGTTTTTTTATAAGATTTGCTTTATTTGACAACCCAGGTTAAATTGTTTGGCATTTTCCAAACGCAAAACACTCATATCAACAAACACAGTCTAATTAGGTATTTAAAAGAAAATATGACCCCCAGAAATTTAAGTGTTAACTGCAAAAATTCGCTTTTCTTACATGTTTTTTTTTTTTTTTTCCATATTTCTCCATAGTGTTAGAATATTCTGTGAAATCTATTAAGTTAAGTGAACTGCAGATCTTACCACTTCAACAATAACATTTATATTCTTTAAAGAAATGCACTTCAGGCATTTCAAATTGGAAATCAGTGTAAAAATTTAAGAACGTTATAAAACCTTCTAGTGATTTTACCGTTACCACAGGTAATCGATTTTCCTTCAGCATACGGATACGGATTATGAAGTTACTTACGTAACCCCACAGGAGGCTTTAATAAGGTAGATAAGAAAATAAAGCCTCTGAGGACACATGACGAGCTAGGATATGAAACTCCGGAAATAGTCTAGAAAGTAAGGCAAAGATGGAGAGACCATTGTCTCCTGTAGTGCATGTGCGCCAATCAGACTAAAGGCAAATCTCTTTAACAAGTAATAGTAGCCCTGTGTTTCGTATATAAAATGCACAGCTTTGGAAAACTTCCATATAAGCCTATTGCACGTGCATAACGTATAAACGTATGTATATGTTTTTGCCGCTGCCCAACCGGGATAATATTTATTGATTGACTCTGACTGCCGTCGCAGAAGGGCCGGGCTCGAATCCCGGAGAAGGTACGGATGTTTGTAGATATAGTATCTGTGCGGCATGGGGGCAATCTAAATATACGGTGAGCCAAATATCCTCTCGAGAGGTTGATGACAGAAGGAGAGGGGTGGGAGACCTGTGAATCTGTCACCCCCCCCCGGGGTTCTCTCTCTCAAAACTGGAGGCGTAACAGCTAAAATCAGGCTAAGACCTATGCAGTGCTCACGATTCTTGCAAAAACAGGTTCATTTGGAGCCTTGCCAAATGAATGTCTAGGCTTGTGCGGACAAATTGTCAGACAAATGAGATTGGTAACATTGTATTTTTCTACGTTTAGCTTACATATCCATAGCCCAAAAGGGCTACTGGTATCGAAATACGATTTTGCGTTTTTTCACGTTTCATTCGTGTCTGTTGTCGTTCGGCAAAATGTGAGATATCTTTCAAATTTAATTTATCTGTTGCTGATTGGCAAACTAAACTTTTCAAAAGAAACAGCTGCAGTTCTTAAGAATATTACTAGCTCAAATCCCAGAAGGGCTATTAATTTCAAAACGACATTTTGCGTCGAATTAAGTTTCAAACTTTTGGCACCAAATATTATCGCCATGTATTATAGTTTAAGAAACTAAATAAAGAAGAATCTGCATAAATGCATGAAGGATTCTCGCATTGTGAAGAAACAGCGGTACCTAGAGCCATCCAATTTTGAACAACGTAGTCTTTCAACCGAACATGGACACTTGGAAGCCCGAATTTTAATTATCTGTTTCAAATTTTACAAAACTTTAACGAATTTTTGATTAACAAACTTAACGATTTCAAACCGATCTGCCATTGCACACTGTACGGGGAAAAAAATTATCTCCAGCGCGCGAGACTATCCATCGGAAATTCCAAAAATATACTCTTTTTAAATATTTTGTGATATTGCTCTTGAATTGAATTTATGTGCTTTAAGTGCTAAAAACATGATATTTAGTAAATAAAGGTAACATACAAAACGACCTTTTGGGAGTAAATGTGACAGAATTCAGATTTAATTTTTTTAAAAATTTATTTGATTTATATGAAAATGGAGTTAATTCATGATCATTCATGAATTAAAAATATTAAATATTTTTATATAATTACGTCATGTATTATTTAACTTTTCAATATAAAGAAGATATAATGTTCCCCTTTTAATCTACATGTGTATCATCTAATATGCTGCAAAATGATTCGCTGTTCTACCTGGGCCATTTATGTTGATAATCTCGATTCATAAACAGTATTAAACTGTAAAAGACCCCTTTCGGGCCATCCGTAAACTCTGAGCCCTTGAATACTTTTGTTTTGGTACCATATATTTCAACGCATTCTGAAAGCGCATTCCGTTTTAAATCCGTATAATTAATACGTAATTGAAAAACTAAAATTAGCAAACTAGTATTTGCATATAAACATTCCAAAGCAGTTTTAATTTGGTACTTATCTTATATTTTTATTTTAAAATCTATCAAAAATATGGGAAACAAGCCATAGATTAGTTAGATTGTAGAGCCATTAGATTGTTGTATAGCCACAGACATGAAAAATGTGCAATAGCCTCGCCGGGACTGGAACCTGGATCTCTCGAATACGCGCCGAGTATGCTAACCGTTATACCACGAAGTCATGCAGAAGAGAGGGAGAAATACCTTATATACTCCCCTTTTAAAGGACAACTGGGAATTAGGGAATCCAGTTGCCAAATGATGGTGGTGAAGAATCATCATCCCCTACTTTTTTACGTGGGGCGCCACTGTTGAGACATTAACTTATTTTTATGTGGGAGACTTGAAAAACTAGCAATGCCCTCGCCGGGACTCGAACTAGGCGTCTCGAATACGCGTCGAAAGTGCTAACCATTACACCACGAAGGCATGCAGAAAGGAGGGAGAAAATACATTCCCAGATCTAGCACTTTCGGCATACTAGGCTGCTAGTACTGTTGATGTTTCATAAAGATTAAATGCTTTAATAATTCAAGACGAAGTAGAATTTCCTTCATTAACTTTTATGTTTGTCTTTTGGAAAAATAATTTCGTTAGTACCCATTCAAACGTTTGCGGTCTAGGCTATTATCTATGTTGTCTAGGCTTGGAGCAGGCCTTGTTTACGGTTGTGAAATTTACTAAGCTTGTCAATGCAGGAAAAGTGCGAAGTAAGTGTGCCTTTCCCTGGATTCAACTCATTTATCTGTTTAATTCGCACACCTTTGAAAACAACCATTCGGGAAAGGCGGAGGTAATGACAATTCTTACAAGTTCCTTTTCAGAATATTAATCCTCGCTGCTTGAACCAGAAATTTTAGCTTGAAACTTTCTGTTAATTGCACATACATATATTAAACCCTATGTTTTGGGGACAATGAAAAACAAGATTTTGCTTATGTGACGCATTTTCACTAGTCATTATCACAGTTAGTCTGATGACAAATTAATTCCCTCCCCCCCCCGCAGCGTGCCCATTTATGTATCCAAGTGTGCCGTCCAAGTTGTATAGCGTTAGGGGAGCTGACTGTGATAGCGAAGAGTCCCGGTTGGAATTCTAGAGAAGGCATGCATTTAATTGTTTGTTCCCTCACAGGAAGTAACGGTGGCCGCCTATTAGGTGCCTCCATAATAAAATGACCACCCAATCTGGCCTTAGTAGAGGCGAAAGCCTAAATACGGCTAGTGTCCGCCAAAATATGTCGAAATATTTTTAATTTCGCTAACTTTCTATTAAATTTTTGTAATGAAGACTATCGTGCCTATCTAAGATACACATGACACAAAGATTCGTATTAAAGATCACGTCTCTAAGATAAACACGTAAACAGAAACACAATATCATCAGATAAAGCGGTTGGATTTCTTCGAGAAGTTTAACTGCATGTAAATTGCAGAAATTATTGACTTATTAACTTTATAAAGTAAATGTGTTATTAATTTAAATAACATGTAACACTGAAAACATTATTGCTTTCAATTTTATTTATAAAAACTATGGTATGAACTTACACAGTGTGTAAGTAAAATGCTATATAGTTCTTGTTTCTTCACGAAAAAAAGATGGAGTGATTTTATTTATCAACATTTATTATATTCTGTGCACAAATTATCGTTCATAATGGGCAAAATATAATTCAACATGAGCAGAATTTATTTTTGAGAACATAATTAATATTTTTCTTTCAAAAATTAAATGCCATTATTAATTGAAATATATCTCTAGTGAAATTCGAGAAAATAAATTATAATGAAATGCAGCAAAATATGCATATAATTTAACAGGCTGTATGAGGTATTTTTTCACTTATTTCTGCATGTCTTCGTGGTGTAACGGTAACACACTCGACGCTTATTTCAAAGGTCCAGGTCTGAGCCCCGGCGAGGGCATTTGCGTCTCCTGCTTCAAAATAACCTACTGAGTCTACAGTGGCGCCCGAACTAAAAAGGTGTTCGATGATGATTCTTCACTACTAGAATTTTAAATTCGGTTCTCTAATCCCAGTCGTCGTTTAAAATGGGGAGTATATAAGGTATTTTTCCGCCTTTTTAGCATGCCTTTGCGGCGTAACGGTAGCACTTTCGCGCACATTCGTTAGGTCAAGGTTCGAGTCCTGGCGAGGGCATTGCTCATTTTTTATGTTTTCGACTTCAAAAAATCCTAATGACTCAACACAACAATGAAGTGTCCACATCAGATTTTTTCAAAGCGATTTCCGTTCTGGAGAAAATTTTGAAAAGAAAATACTGAAGCCGAACTAAATTGTTTTAAGAAAAGGAAGCTAAAACCAAATTAACTAATAAAATTAATATTTCAAAATCATTTCAAATTCCTGAGAAATACCTGAGAGTTTTCAGATATAAAATAACGCAGTTTACATATTTATAATTTTTTTAGTTTCAAATTAAAATAATTTTAATAATCGTTTCTAATACTTCAGTTCATTTTGAATAATTTCTGCTTATTAATTCTGAATTCTAAACATTCTATTCTTTTGAAATAAATAAATGTAAGTTCTTTGAGAATAATAAAATCACTTAACTGAGGCTGCAGCTGAAAGTTTAATTTAATTTGACGCATTTATCAAGAAAGATTAACAAATTTTACACAACTGAATTTTCTCCATTTTAATACTGAATTACTTCCATAATCTTCAAAATAAATTATTACTAGACAGTCATTATCTTTCGGATAATAATTCAGCAACTAGCTAATGAATTAATATGCATTACAATTTTTATATTTAAATGAAACTGAAATTTATTTCAGTTATTTTGATAACATTTTTTACACAACATATATCTTCTGTGATGATTATCTGAACATGTTCTTATTATTTCATGTATAAATTAACTCTTAACGAATAGTATTCTCCCCTGCTTTTTTTAAATTTTACATGAAACTTTGCATACAAAAAGATTTAAAAAAAAGAGTTTGTTTTTCATTTAAATATTCCTATCCGTATTTAAATATTCATATAAATTTCATGTTTAAATAAGCAATACAAAGCTATCCATCTCGTGTAGGGGATAATTTTGAAGCCCTTTCTAGGAAAACCCGTGTTGTATTTATGTTGCACATGGGAAAATCAAGTACAGAACTCAAACTATGAATGTGATTAGTTTGTTTTCACCAAAGTTGCTGTATATTCCGATGTAAAACGCGCCTCTGTATTTTAAAATTACATTTTAAAATTCTTAGGTATATTCGCCACATAACGTGTACCCTTTTCGTAAGGAAGAAACATGAAAGATGCTGTTATCTTTGAAGACGCTCATTCAAAGATTTTCCGTAGTCTTTCGAACAATATGTGTGTGGGGGGAATGCTTAAGAGAGTAAATAATTCTGCAAAGACGTTGGGTTATATTCAGTGAAGGTGTGTACAAGAATGTTATTCTAGGGTTTAGAGAAAAATCGAAAATATTTTGGTATACGAATGTACTTCCAACCCGAATGAATTCGCTGTATTAGAAGACATATATTTTTTTTCTTTCTGCAGTCATTTAAAGACGTGATTTTGAAGTCAACATCAAGAAAAGTAATAGTAAATTTTTAGTAAAGTTTAGTAAATCGAATTCGCTTTGATGATTCATCTAACGTTCATTTTAGTGGTAAATAGTTTAGTCCTGTTAAACGAAAAAAGCTAGTTCTGGTTTCAAATGCGGAGACCTTCAGTTCGGGAAAGAAAATGTAAACCGTGCTGCAGCAAGGATGTTTGGTATTTGTGAAAGTTTCATACCTTAGTGTAAGAGGAGTTACGTTAGTAACACACAAATGGTTACAAAGTTATTGCTGTTGTTAGGGTTATTGCTGTTGCTATAAAGTTGCTGTTACTATAAAGTTATTGCTGTTGTTAGGGTTATTGCTGTTGCTATAAAGTTGCTGTTACTATAAAGTTATTGCTGTTGTTAGGGTTATTGCTGTTGCTATAAAGTTGCTGTTACTATAAAGTTATTGCTGTTTGTAACACACAACACAAATATTGCAAAATAATCTTTAGCATATCTTTAAAATATCCGATACACAGTCTCGCTCGATGGAGATAAAAATGTTTCTTTTTGTTTGTTTGTTTGCTTGTTTTGTTTTTGTACAGCTTTGCCATTGCTCTCTTTGAAATCATTGAGTTTGTTAATAAAAAATTCGTTGAAGTGTTGCAAAATATGAAACCGATAATAAAACAAATTTCAAATCCCACATCAAGGCTTCCAGATGCCCATATTCGGTAACGCATTACATTATTCAAAATTTGGTGGCTCTAGGTATCGTTGTTTCTTCACAATGCAGAAACGTACATGCACTTATGCAGATTCTTATTTCTTTAATTTCTTTAAACATAACAGAGATATTTGATAGTAACAATTTGGAAAGTGAACCGACATTTAAAATTTTCAACGCAAAAATGCCAAAACGAATTTAATATCCCTTCTGGACTACCGCTCTTCGGGCTAATAATATAAATGTAATATATATAAAGAAATGGACTGTCTTAGAAAAACGTATTGCGAACTGTGTTTTAGAAAATCGCTCGAATCGCCAGTAACAGCATTTAGGTACATATAGAAACAATTTTTTTTTTGCTTATATCTTCCTTACTTTTAAATCTATGACTTTTATTTTCAGTGTATAAAATGAACTCGTAAATTTTGATCTCGTTTTTTGTAATAAAATTGCGTGTTATACTCCGGAATATACGGTAATGATTCCGATGCTTTGGTTGTTCGAACCCTTAGTTTATTGAGAAGAGATAACATGTTATGAGGAGTACAAAGGACTTATTCTGTCTTAAATATTTTGTTATTAAAATGAAAATAATGTTCAGAAAAAAATGGTGGTGTGGTGTGGTGTATTTAATTATGGCAAAGCACACGAGGGCTATCTGCCTAAAGGGAGGGATGCCTTTCGTGGAGGACTTTCTAAGGGAAACTGGCTCGTATACACGTTACACATGGGGAAAACCACGAAAACGCCCATGCAGCCAGCCCGTTCGCGGGATTCGAACCTTGGACCGAACTACCAGTGTTCAGCGACTTTACCGCTCGGCCGCTGGTGGGCTTCAGAAAAAAAAAAAAAAAAAAAAAAAAAAAAAAAAAAAAAAAAAAAATGTCTTGCTTGAATTTTTCAACAAACTACCATACGTGTAATTGGGGTTTTAAAAATTGCGCGCTGGATTTGCGTGAATACATTTCCGCATACAGGATTTTTTAATTTAAACAGCTACCAGTTTCTTGCTATATTAAAATAATTTTTTTGGAAAATAAAGTCGTACCTACACCTTTCAACTGTATAGTGATAGTTAATTTTAGAATTCAAAACAAATCATTACCTTATGTCTTCGTAAAATTAAAAGAATATTATATCGATTTCAAGGAAAAGAAGTTTCTTTTTCTTAAGAAGAAAACAATAATCTGCAGTATTTGTTAGCAGAACCTTTTGCAAAAACATTTTATGTGAAGAAAGACTTGTGTCAGTCGTTTTTAAAATTGATCGAATTTTACATAAAATCTGATATAATTTAAATTTGATGCTTTGACCTGATTTTATAAACATTGATGTGTACCTTAATGTAAAATACCACTCTTATTTTACGTTGTCGAATATACATTCTTTATGTTGACGTATATACGTAAATTACTTTTGCTTTCTTAAGCCCAACGGTTTTCTACTTCGAATCAAACTCGTAACAACCATTTTTTTAGAATAAGTTAAAATGCTTTCCTTTCTGAACTGCATATTTAAGTTATTTGTGATATGAAGTTGTGATGTGAAGTTTTCTTTAGATAATTTTCTTTCTTATGAAAAAGTTCTACTTTCGGTATAAAGTAACATCTTAAGACACAGGGAATTTTTAAATCCTCAAATGGTGGTCGACTCATTTGGAACAGAAAATCAAAATCAACGAATTTTAAAACAATCAATCACATAGGAATATCAGATTAACAGAACAAATGAAGACAGTAAGCATTATCCTGTATCGATTTCTAACACTGCTTGTAGAATGAATGAAAGACATTTAAATGCGAAATCGCCAAATATGGCAACCCGTAGTTTCGTAAATAGGAAGCAGATAGTCTCATTTGGAAGGCTTTGAACAAACCTATTTCTGGCTGGTCATCTCCTTTCCATGCAATATTAGTATCTCTGTCCTTTTTTTTCTCTTTCTCTCCTATCCTAGGCCGATATTGGAGTTTTCTAAATAGCCGCCGTAACTTTCGTGCAAATATACGCATTCTTATGTATTATAAATAATCCCAAAATGGCTCTCTCTTGGCATTTAGGAAGTTTATGACCGCCTTCGATATTGTTAAAGGATATGTGAAGTTATGTTTATGTGTACCGTCTGCTTGTTGCTTTAGAGTCCTGCATAATATAGTAGCCTATTTCCAGCTATGCAAAGATCTCGATGTTGTGAGCTGTTGTGTTCAAACTTACGTGATAACTAAGAATGATATTTATTATGTATGTATATTGAAGTAAATAGCCTCAACCTATCTATTAGAGTTCAGATAAAGTAGGAAATTAGATTTTAGTACAGTATTATTATTAATATAAAAAGCATCTTCGACGAATTCTTTCCAATTATATGACGAATTTTTTGAACCTTTACATGCTCTACTGCCTTTCACCCAGTGGCAATCCCTCCATTCTGGGGGGGGGTAATTTATTTATTTATTTTTTGCTTGTTAAGTATTTGATTTTAGCTTATGAATAAAAACCAAAGGAAATCTGAAAGCCTTCATATTTATTACGCTCAAACAAGCGTTGTGTTCATTTACAGACACATACACGTTTCCAGAGCATTTGGGCTAAGGCCACTTCGGGCTAAAAATATTTCAAAATAGCATATCTTTAGAATATCCGATAGACAGTATCACGCGCTGGATATAGAAATGTTTTTTTTTTTTTTTTTTTTTTTTTTTTCGTGCAGGATTGCCACTACTCTCTTTGAAATTGTTGAGTCTTTTTAATCAAAAATTCGTTAAAGCTTTACAAAATATGAAATAAACAATAAAACAAATTCGAAATTCCACATTCGGACTTCCAGGTGCCCATGCTGGAGTGGAGGAATATGTTATACAAAATCTGAAGGTACCGTTGCTTTTTCACAATGCGGGAAACATGCATACATTTATGCGGATTCTTTATTATTTAATTGCTTTAATAGAGTGCAATAATATTTGGTTGTAACAATTTGAAATGTGACACAGCCGTTTATAGTGATTCGAGGCAAAATTCCGTTTTCAGGCCCGATAGCCCTTCTGGGCTAACGTCCCTTTGGGCTAATAAAAAATTACTTTTATGCAAGTTTGGTTATTTATTAACATTTTATTCACATTTTCTTGTTTAATTCATGAAAAACGCTATAAATAATATAAATTTAGTGAATGTAAATGCATTTTTCAAATCTGGGAAAGGAGAAGAGACTGTAGAGACATTAGGAATTTTTGGAAACAGAAGGCATAAAAAATGAGCAATGCCGTCGCCGGGACTCAAACCTCGGACCCGAGCGTACTGACCGCTACACCACGAAGGCATGCTAAGAATGCGGAAGAAATACTTATATACTCCCCGTGAAGTCACTACCGTGAAGAAGAAACCAGATACTGAATAGAGCATTTTCATGCCTAACCCTTATCTTCTGATGTCTGCTCATGACATCTTTGTAAAACATGACGTTCACTCGTTCGTCCGAAGCAATAAATTCCTCTTCAACTATTCCTTTCCAATCAAAAATAATCTACATGTAGATACTAAAATGTAGATACGAATGTATCTACCTTTTTGAAACCGAAATGACAGCGGCCATGGTATACCTCACCTGATCGACGCAAGATGACTGCCATTTTCCCTCAATAATTAAGCAAAACATCATGTTTAAACTCGTTATATTTCATTCAGCACTGAACAACGAAAAAAAAGGAAAGGAAAATAAGTTGCTATAAATTAAGAAATTCGCCAATGAAATTATTCTTGGCTCAAACTGAGAAAAAAAACATGTACAAAGATAAATTTTTAAATTTCTGCATAAATGTCTCAAGAAAAATTACAAAATTTAACATGTAGGCATAATTTGAGTCGTAGAATTAAAATATGGATAAAATATGACATGTTAATTCAGAAAAAGCTCGATTTTGTGTCAAAATACCTAAAGTAGAACAATTGATATGTATAAATCTAATATATATCCCAAGTCACGCTTTCGAGACAGAAAAAACGTAATTTGAATTTCTTCAATCGGCCCAGAAGAACGGGAGATATATAACTGTCTCATTTTGTTTTTGCGAGGTCTATATACCCCAAGTTAGGGTAAAATACTAAAACTTCAGGCGGTTAAGACCGGTCTTCTGGATTTGATACCAAATCAAACAACCAGCATTCATCTGTTTTACACACTTGTGAGGAATCTCAAGATACTAATTGTCATGGGAATTGGATTTTCTTTAAACAGGTTTTATACTAGACAGCGTATCCAAAGAACTCGCAAGGATTTCTCAACAGCTTCATATTCTTGCTATGCCATTCTTATTCCATCAAAAATTTTGAATGAAAAATACTAATGCCAATTAAATTATTATCACAGCAACATAAATAAGAATATCTCATTGAAATAGAAAATGCGTGAAAGGTTTATTTATGCTTGGAAAGACAAAATATAGATGGAAATAGATCGCATTGAACTTAAGTGGATTATTCTAAACTACAATGTCCAAAACTCATTTCTATAGAAGCAATTTTTTCTCACGACTGCTATAAGTGTTATTTGATGTGGAATGTATTTTTGAGTACCAACTGATTAAGAATTACCTAAGATCTAATTATGAATACCTGGCGTTTAAGAAGTTTTGAAGTACTACCAACGGAACAGTCCCTGGATTACGAAAAGAAACTTCTAAAACCGCCGTAAAATTTCTAGTTGATAGAAAACATGTAAAATGACGTTTTAGAAGGACATATTATTTAAAAAAAAAAGAACATGCGAATTTTATTTGTTTCATATATATTTTTGATATTTTGTAGAAGCAAAGCTCTGGCTACGTTACAGATAACATTTTTGAAAATTTATGCTGCTTATCGCGTTTTACGTCAAAGGTTTTTTCGATTCTTCGCCTAGCTTTTGAACACATCAGAACAGGCGGTCACTGGATCAAAGCAAACAATTACGTGCATTGAATATTCTGTTCGTAAACAGGAAAAAGTAAGTTGAAATGGTATAATAACAAATGTTATCGATTATCGTTTGGCAAGTTTGCTGTAATTTGTCATAGGAAAAGAAATGCTTTTAGCCATCATTTGGCAGGTTTGTTGGAATCTATCTCAATAACGAATGCTGTTAATTAGCATTTGGCAGGTTTGCTAGAAGTTGCCATACAAGTTTCTCTTGCATTCACTATGTATGAACTGTATGAACAGTTGTAGGGTTATTGTAATCGATAAATGACATTAAAGAAAGTAATTAAAAGAAACAAAAATCAGCGTAACACGAATAAATTTCTAATATTATAGTTTCGAAGAAGTTAACTTTCTTTCTCAGCTACGAAAAAGAAAATGATGAACTAATGACATTAGTGTTTCAGTTTTGTAACTGTCGCGTTTGCTTACTAGAACTTTACTTCCACGGACGCCCTCTGGCGAAAGAGACTAAAAGTAGTCAGTTGAACGGCTGACGCGTCTAACAGATGTATAACGATAGACCGTCTCCGTATAAATTATGCTTGTAATCATTATAACTTGTAAATATTTTGTAGATATCTTTCATACGAATTAAAATTTCTTAAAAAGTTTATAGCTGTGTTGCGCAGTAAATCGAAGTTCATCATAGAGACAGATACCGACAAGAAGGAAAGAAGGCAGTTCAGGGCAGCCCTATTTAGAAGGTAAGTGAACTTTCACTTATCTATTTAATGATCAAAAAATTTTAATAGTACAAAGTTGATAAAATTTTTTTAACATGGCGCCCGAACAGGGACTGCCAGTAACTGCTATTTTCCTAACTATTGAAACTGTCTAAATTGATATCAGTTATATAGATGATACATAAGCATAAATAATTAGTGATTGCTGATAGTTGTTGAATTGCTGAATATTAAACAATGACGGAATTCATCGATACATTGAAAAGGAAACGCGGCCACATAAGGGCTGCCGTTACAAAATTAATTGGCCGAATCGAAACTGAATTACCAAAAACAGAAGTGAATGCAGAGGAACTAGAAATTTTCTTAGAACTCTTAAATGAAAAATCGAACGAGTTAAAACAAATAGATGCCGATATAGAAAAATTAATAGACATAAATTATCTTGACCAGGAATTAAACGGTGTTGACGAATATCGTGAAAGAATAACTACATTTAAATACAAAGCTAACAAAAATTGAAAGAAATTAATATAGAACAACAAAAATTTAATGTGTTACGAAGCACTGAACAGTTAAGTGAAAGTATTATAGAAAACGTTAAAATCGAAAGTCATAATGTGAAGCTTCCTAAACTTACGATTCCGAAGTTTTATGGCGAGAGCTGCGAATGGCTGACATTTTGGAACACTTTTTCATCAGTCATACACCAAAATAAAACGCTTGACGCTATAAGCAAATTTAATTATTTGAAATCCTTTTTGGGAGGTACTGCTTATAACACCATTGACGGTTTCGATTTAACCGAAGAAAATTACGAAACTTCAGTTAAACTCCTCACAGAAAGATTTGGAAATAAAGATGTACTGATCAACGCCCATATAGATAAATTACTGAAAATAAGACCTCTAAAGGATTGTAATGACATTCAAAATTTCCGTAAGTTATTCAATTATATACAGAAACATATTCGATGTCTTGAATCATTAAATATGACCTCAAAAACATATGGAGCTTTATTAACGCCTATTTTGCTTAAAACATTGCCCGCAGATTTGGTTTTGGAGTATAATAAAACAGTTCGGAAATCAAATTACGATTTGAGTCACCTAGTGGAATTTCTTTCTGAACAGTTAGTTGCGCGGGAACGTACATTCCAGACGGTCCAGCCAAAGGCGGCGCCGCAAAAGCATAACAAACTGATTGAAACCAGACCTATTGCGAAACACACAGCTTCGGAGTTGACGAACGCAAGTTTGCGGGGGGGACAAACACCATGTGTTTTCTGCGACTCTTCTGATCACGAGTCTATAACGTGTAAACAAGCATCTTTATGGTCTACTGAGAAAAAAAGGGAGAAATGCAAAGCGAAAGGGATCTGTTATCGTTGTTTACGCCCACGGCATCTTAGTTTTATTTGCACTTCTAGAATAAGGTGTGAATTATGTAAACAACGACATGCCACTATAATGTGTTTTAAAAACGAAAACGGAGAAGTTAAGGAAGAACAAATTGAAAATAAGGCCTTAACGAATAATTCATCCTATGAAAGTGTAATCTTGCAAACTTTAATTGCCAATGTTTACGGAGATGGTGAAAGCAATTTTATACGAATAATTCTGGATACCGGAAGTAGCAGATCATATATCAGCACATTTCTTGCGGAGAAATTAAAACTAAAATCTTTAGGTCAGGAAAGTGTGACTCATGGGCTTTTTGGAGGGATAGAAAAAAGGGAAAATCACAACAAGTATCTGATTAAGTTAAATAATCCAGAAACAGGATTCACATGCGAAATGGAGGTTTTGAGCCAAAAAACCATATGCTCACATATTCCAAAATTGGAGGATAGGGAATGCTTAAAGAAACTAAGAGGTTACAAAATTTTTCCCAGTGATGTAATTAATGAGAATTCTTGTTTATTTGAAAAACACCCTAACGAAATACACATGCTTGTAGGAGCAGATTATGCCGGAAAACTCTTTACAGGGGAAATAATACACGTAACGGAGAGTTTAGTAGCGATGAATACACACCTTGGTTGGACAATATTAGGGAGAACGAAGGTAAAGGGAAAAAATTTTAATGAAGTTCTTTTATCACTACACATTAGTGACAGAAAAATTTGTGACTTGTGGTCTCTTGATTCTATCGGGATAACTGAACCAGCTCTTTCGCAAACAAAACAAGAAATACAAAAGGCTACAGAAAATTATTTTATCCGTACTTTAGAAAGAGATGACGCTGGAAGGTATCAGGTATCACTTCCATGGCTTCAAATTCATCCTGAGTTGCCAGATAATAGAATCCTTGCAGAAAAGCGTCTGAAGCCTTGCGTGAAAACCCTTCAGACAAAGAATTCCTTAGAAGCCTACGAAACTGTTTTAAAGGATTGGGTAGAAGAGGGAATAATTGAACCTATCGATATTTCGGAGGCAGAAAAGATCAAAGGGCATTATCTGCCACATAGACCCGTGTTTCGGGAAAATTCGACTACCAAAATTCGACCAGTGTTCGACGCATCTGCAAAGGAGAAAAATTCGGTATCTCTGAACGACTGTCTGGAAAAGGGTCCTAATTATCTTGAATTGATCCCCAAAATTTTGACGAAATTTCGAGAGGGGAAGTATGGAGTAATTTCGGATATAAAAAGAGCATTTCTTCAGATAGGTGTGAACCCAGCGGATCGAGATTTTCTCCGGTTCCTATGGTGGGAGAAAGGACAGCCTGAAAAACTGACTATATATCGGCACCGAAGGGTTGTATTCGGCGTAAACGCCAGCCCCTTTTTACTCGCTGCCACGATTAACTACCATTTGGAAAATGTACCAAAACATCATCAGGAAATAGCTTCAAAGCTAAAGAAAGCCATGTATGTGGATAACTGCGTAGCGAGCGTGGAATCAATTGAAGAATTAAACTCATTTATCAAAGGATCTAGAGAAATCATGGCTACTGCAAAATTTGACCTAAGAGGTTGGAAACATAATAGACTTAAAAATGAAACTTCAATTCTAAACCTTTCTGATAAAGATTATGAAGATGTTGTGTCAGTATTGGGATTGAAATGGGACTTGTTTGACGATACTTTGTCTTGTCACGTAAAATATGAAGAAAACCCTGTATTGAGCAAACGATCTGTTCTTTCCGAATTGAGTAAAATCTTTGACCCAATTGGGTTTACTAGTCCAGTTACTCTCATGCCTAAACTGATTCTGCAAGAGTGCTGGAAACAGAAAATTAACTGGGATACTAATCTGCCGAATGCTCTAGCAAGGAAATTTTTCACATGGTCATCTCAGTTAAAATATTTGAAAGACATCAAAATTCCTAGATTGCTTCCCAAAATAGACAAAAGTACCACTCTGCATGTATTTTCGGACGCAAGCAAGGACGCGTATGCGACCTGCATTTTCCTTAGACACAGCGGTGAGAGTGGAGTCACTTGTCAATTGATACAATCTAAAGCGAGAGTTGCTCCCCTAAAAGCACTCAACATACCTCGACTAGAGATACTCGCTTGCACTATTGGAGCCAGGCTCTCTCATACAATAAGAGAAGACTTGAAACTAAAAGAGGTTCCAGTTTTTTACTGGACGGATTCCACAAATGCTCTCTTTTGGATAAAACAGAAAGAAAATTGGTCCACATTTATAGCCAATCGAGTAAATGAGATTCGAAAACTGAGTAACCCAGATCACTGGCATCACATTCCCGGAAAGTTTAATCCTTCGGATTTGCCATCTCGCGGTTGCTCTGCAAAAGAATTGAGGAAATCCGAATGGTGGAAAGGACCAGATTGGATTTATCGACCTCAAGAAGAGTGGCCTATTGCAGATGGAGAACATCCTGACTTCGATATAGTAAATGGAGAGAGAAAACGAACTGTGGTTTCAGCCAGCAATAACACGAATACAGATAAATTTAAACTTTTTGACAATATTTCAAAATTCGAAAAGATCATAAAGGTCGTATCTTGGATCTTTAGATTCGTTAAAAATGCTACAACACCACCATCTGAAAGAACTCATGGGAGAATTTCAGTCGAAGAACTAAAAGGAGCTGAAACAGTGGTTTTCCGACTCATCCAACGAGAATCTTTCGAAGGATTGAAAGATAAAAGAATACGTGCTCTAGAACCTATCATGGACTCCAGTGGCCTTATAAAAGTGAAAACACGTATCTTTCAGAGAGTCGATGATGCTGACTTTCGTTACCCAGTTTTACTTCCCTCAGAACATCCATTAGTATTAAAACTGATCAAATCTGAACATGAAACGCTAAGTCACGCTGGAGTACAATTCGTTATGTGCGCTTTGCGTGAAAAATATTGGATCATAAAGAGTAGGAAGACCGTACGCAAGGTTATCCAAAACTGTGTACGATGTCGAAGGTTCGACTCTGATTCATATAAGATTCCTCAAGCGCCACTACCTGAGAAGAGAATAAGAGATGCTTTAATTTTTGAGATTATTGGTGTTGATCTGACGGGTCCCTTAATTTTAAAAGGAGGCCAAAAAACATGGATCGTCATTTTTACTTGCGCAATATATAGAGCAGTTCACTTAGAGCTAGTCTCATCTCTATCAACTGAAAGTTTCCTGCACGCGTTCATGCGATTCATATACTACATGTATACTCTGACAATGGAACCAATTTTGTTGGATCAAATAATTTGTTTAAGACCATAGATTGGAATTCTATCTTAGAAAATGCAACAGTTAAGAAAATTGAATGGAAATTTATTCCCCCTTCCTCGCCATGGTGGGGAGGGTGGTGGGAAAGATTAATTGGAGTACTAAAGAGAATTCTTCGAAAGGTACTAGGAAAATCTTCTCTGAACTACGAAGAACTGTTGACAATCATTTGTGACTGCGAGAGCATTATGAACAACCGTCCTCTCACGTATTTGTCAGAAGACGTAAAGGATTTAAGAGCTCTCACCCCAGCAATGTTTCTAACAGAAATTCCAGAGACTGGAGTTCCTGAATTAGATCTTTTGGATTCTAAATCCATCAATAAAAGATACCTTTACAGAGTCAAATTGAGAAAAGATTTATGAAAAAGATTTCGATCAGAATATTTAGGGCAATTAAAACAAAGCTCAAAATTCATCCGCGAACCATCTTCTGTGAAAGTTGGTGATCTTGTAATTGTGTCCAACAACGAAAAAAGGATAAACTGGCCCTTAGCTAGAATCGTGGAAATTTTTCCATCCCACGACGGACACATTAGATTAGTGAAACTGAAAACTGCACAAGGGGAGATTATAAGACCTACTAAGAACCTCATACCTCTTGAACTCAACTTTACACCTGAGTCGGATATGCTAGTGAGGTACAGAACTCGACGTATGACGAAAACTCAAAAGACTTGAACTACAGGTCAGTTGAGGTCCATCCTCTGTTGATACTGGACCTCAAGGTGGGAGTGTCGCGTTTGCTTACTAGAACTTTACTTCCACGGACTTCCACGGACGCCCTCTGGCGAAAGAGACTAAAAGTAGTCAGTTGAACGGCTGACGCGTCTAACAGATGTATAACGATAGACCGTCTCCGTATAAATTATGCTTGTAATCATTATAACTTGTAAATATTTTGTAGATATCTTTCATACGAATTAAAATTTCTTAAAAAGTTTATAGCTGTGTTGCGCAGTAAATCGAAGTTCATCATAGAGACAGATACCGACAAGAAGGAAAGAAGGCAGTTCAGGGCAGCCCTATTTAGAAGGTAAGTGAACTTTCACTTATCTATTTAATGATCAAAAAATTTTAATAGTACAAAGTTGATAAAATTTTTTTAACAGTAACATTCAACTAGAATATTTATGAGTTCTTCTTTGTTGTTCCCAAGCAGTTCACATGTTTCCTTTTTGTCATTTTTATTTATATAAATAATTTTGGTAATTCTTTGCCAGTGGAAATATTTCGGACATTGTTTATGCGTCTTATGCTAATTTTTACTGCATTTTGCACCAGGCATTCACTAGATTTGCCGAGAAAAAAAGCAGAAACAATTCAGAACTTCCAGAATATGGAATTCCGCAATTATCTCGCGAGTGTTTAAAATTCTTGTACAACAAAATTGTACCTGACGGAAAATATACGGTGGTAAAATTATTGTACAATGGAAGTTTACCGGACGAAATATATGCGGTGGAAATTACAGCCCACATGGGTTATAGCCTTTATGGGAAATAATAGTTTGGTTTATTTAATTATGGCAAAGCACACTAGGGCTATCTGCCTAAAGGGAGGGATGCCTTCGTGGAGGACTTTCTAAGGGGAACTGGCTCGTATACACGTTACACACGGGAAAAACCACGAAAATGCCCATGCAGCCAGCTCGTTCGCGTGATTCGAACCTCGCACCGAACTACCAGTGTTCAGCGACTTTACCGCTCGGCCGCTGGTGGGCGTGAAATAATAGACTAAGGAGAAAAGTGACTCTCTCGAAGGAAAATTGGGCCCAACAGCTGCCGAGCGGTAAAGTCGCTGGACACTGGTAGGTTTCGAATCCTGCGAAAGGACTGGTTGCATGGGCTTTCCTGTGGTTTCCCTATGTGTAACGTGTATACGAGCCGGTTTCCCTTAGAAAGTCCTCCACGAAGACATCCCTCCCCTTAGGCAGATAGCGCTTGAGGTTTTGTCATGATCACATAAACCAAACCAAATCAAAGGAGAATTAGTTTGAAAGAAGTCACTTGCCTTATTACCTCATATAGAGGCAGAGAGTTGTTCATATATTTGCCGAGAGTATAACGATGCGATGCAATTTTGACTGTTGCTGACAAATAATACCCATCGGAAAAATAATTGAAAACATGTTTCGCCGATCTGCATACGTCGGAAATACATTTCATCGCCTAAAAATGGGCAATAGATAGCTGGCAGTATATTTTTGTATTATCGTCTAATACACGAGTGTTAACAATAATTATCTCTTTCGGACTTATTTAATTATATATCTTTTTTTATTTGATGTTTAGTAAGTTATTGTTTTACGAAAATACATTTAAGCCTTGTATAGTTAGTGCTTGTTAATTAATCCCAAAATTTATTTTCCGTTTGTGTCAATTTTCAAGATTAGAAGCATTTAACAATTTTTTAGTTTGAAAGGCAGACTCGCTGTAGAAAATCCCAAAACTAATGAAGTTAATTTGCTGCACTGCCATTATTGTTAACTGCCATTTGCTCTATTGTTTTCTTTTGCATTTCAATAGAATTCCGCTTGAAAAAGATTAATTTTATGAATAGGAACTAAGCACCATACAAATTGCTGTTATTTTCAAACTGTGGATTTTCTCTAGAAATACAACACTAACTGCTCGATCTGTGCCTACGTAATTGCCTTGTAAGTAATAACTGATATCTTAATCCACTTATCCACTTTTAATATTTTAATTATTAGCATAGAAATACTCCAATTATCCAATTATTTCTGTATAAACGTAAAAGAGTTTTTTTTTTTTTTTTTTTTTTTTTGAGTAAGTAGAATAAGCAGAAAATGAAAGATAGCAACAGTCAACTCTTAAAATCTCTTGGTTTTTAATTTGTATGATGTGAATTTGCTTTCTGATAAACAAAGACCTGGTTTCTGCAGCAGTATCTTACAGACGAGAAATTTAAAAAACAATTGTTTCTATAAGCCTTTGTCCCACTGAGAATCTGCCCTCAGCAAAGTAGTGAAAGGTCATGTTATGAAAGGTTAGTACACCAGCAGCCCATGATTTTCTTTTCCTGCAAGCATTGCGCAAACCCTAGAACAGGTTCGGAATTTTTATCGAAAGAAACTATTTGTTATTGATTTTTTATTGTTTTTATTACACCAAAGGGGAGTTAGCCAAGAAGGGATATTAGTCTCGAAATGGAATTTTATGTCGAATCACTATAAACGGCTGTATCACTTTTAAAATCGTTGCCACCAAATACTGTCGCCCTGTATTATACTCAAAGAACTTAAATCATGCAGAATCTGCGTGAATATATGTATGGTATGGTCACTTTACTTAACCTGTTCCGCCAAACTTAGTTAATGGCACTACTACAGGGTTAAGAAGTCATCCTAGTAATTGCTAGCAATCTAACGGTTAAGCCGCCTTTCTACATTTTACATTAATCTTTAGTTTCTTGAATATAATTCTTTTCATTCACTTGCTTCGTTATCTTTAAGATAACCTTGTTGCAGTAATAGTCCGTGAACAGTCTATTCACAGGATATGTGATGTAGTCGGAAGGAAAGAACTGCTATCGAAGGTGCTCTGTCAGAGGGCAGGAGAGCAGGTAATGAAGTGCGTCTGCGTCTTCCCCGCGAAAACCGCAAGAACAGTTGACGTCCCGTCTGAGGAATTGTCTGTAATACGTTGGGAATTTCCCGTGGTTGGTACAAGCCTGGAGGAAGAATCGGTTGCATTTGAGCCTCTTGAGAAAAGGTATTGAGAAGATGTAAGTAAATCTTCCTGTCTCTTCTTCCTGCCATCGTGAGGACCATGTCTCTTGAAATGTTGTCTTGAGGAGCCTTTTTGCAACTTCTGCGGAAAGCGGAACTTCCTTGTCAATTTCTGGTTTGAGAGCTGCAGTCTTAGCTAGTTAATCCGCTCGTTCGTTGCCTTTCTTCCCGGTATGTCCTTCTATCCAGTTGATTTTTAAAGGTATGGAAGAGCCTAACGTCAAGAGGAACTCTCTAAGTGCTGCCGTGTGCGGATGTTTTGGAGGAAAGGAATTCAGCGCATTCAGAACTCTCATGCTATCTGTGAAGAATAAAGTGTGAACTGCTGGTTGCGTACCTAACCATAGTGCTGCTTCTCTGAGTGCTAGGGACTCGGCTTGGAAGACTGAAGCATGGTTGCTTATACGGAATTGTGCTTGATAAATTTCTTTATTATTCGAAACGACCGTGAACGCTGCCCCTACTCGTCCTTGAGGGTGGCGATTTGTACCAGGGAAGGATGGGTAGATCTCCTGGGTGTAAGACAGGGTGATCTTGGAAGCTTTTTATGCTGACATAGGATATATATAAATCTTCTTTAGTGTGAATGTCCTCTTTGTAGGTATCTCGCATTGTGAAAACACAACAGTATCTAGAGCCATGATAATTTGAATAACGTAGTCCCCCACCCAAATATGGGCACCTGGCACCCCGAATCTTTAATTTCGAATTTGGTTTATTATCCATTTTATATTTTTTTAAACGTGAACGAAATTTTGATTAACAAACTCAACAATTTCATAGCATTGGCAAAACTGTACGGGAAAAACATTTTTTTATCTCCAGCGCGCGAGACTGTCAAACGGAAATTGTAAAGATATGCTGTTTTTAAATATTTTTAGCCCAAAGGAGCGTTAGCCTAAATGCTCTCTAAATGTGTATGTATATGTAAATCAAAAAACTTTTCTTTGAACGAAATATAAAATATGAAATTTTTCAGATATTTTTTCTTTCTTTCCTTTTTTTTTTTTTTCAGTGATAACTTCTTTTTATTTATTACAATGGCAGCTTGAAATCAGTTAGGGCTATATGCTTTGCGGCACATTTTCAGTAACGCTTTTTTAGCTGAGCCCTTCCAGTGGCCGAGTTTTTGTTTTCCTGGGTTTGCACCTAGACAAAGGGATGGACTGCATCGTTGGCTTTAGTGGTACTTCTTATGTGTAATGTGAATAATGTGTATGTAACGAGCCAACTTTCCATATCATTAGGCAGATAGATCTTGTAAGTATTGCCACATTCAAATAACCTAATAATAATAAACGAAATAACAAATCAGACAACATTTGTTTCTCTTATGTTAATATTGACGTATTTTGCATGTTGCTTTTACTAAATTTGCTGAGAAATGCAGTCGAAGTAATTTATCATTTTCAGGCATATGCTATTTTTTAAAGCGTTCTGACACAGTGAAACTATAAATGACCCAAAATAGATGATAGAATACTGAAGGGATAGACCTTCAGTATTCTAATTTTAGACTTATTTAATAAACGTATGTCATATTAATTCTGTCTACTAATATACTCAACTCCAGTTGTATGTCAAGCAAATACGTGTTCTTTCAGAACATGGAAGTCAATGAAATGTCCATATGAGTAACAATAATCAAAATAATGATTGCTGATTAGTACTTGTATAATTAAAAATAAAAACAATCGCAATCCTTTTCGACTTCAGGAAGACAAAGTAGTATTCATGTTAAAAAATTACATCTAGAAACAAAATCTCTGATTCCTTAGTTGCGAGACCCACCTGCGACCGAATTAAAATCTTTTCAGCTTTTAAAATTAACACAAAATTGAGTTACGTTCCTTGCAACTCAAGATTTGTGTTTTGACGTCAAATGGAGTTAAAATCCGAGATTTATAAAACGGAACCAGTTGTTTTGTGTAATTGAAAATGTACCTCCATCTTACTTTCCACACAGATCACTCGCAGATTTAAGTGCAAGTGACACATGCAAGTTTATTGCAAAGCGGCTAATTCACTTAACGGTGTTTGAAAATAAAGGCAAATTGGCATACCTCTTAGATGGCAAGCTCTATTCTTTGACAATGCAAAATGAAGGTAAAATTTTTACAAAATCTCAAGATGAATCTAATCTCAATCTAATCATGATTAAAGGTGGTTGCACCAAGAATTATGATTAAAACGTAGCGAAGTCTTAAAGAAGAAAAAAAGTTTCGATTTCCCTTTGATCCATTCATATTACATTTTAAGTGCATCAGGCAGCTTGAATTCGAATTGGAATCTCGCAAGTTTTGCTTTTCCACGTTCTTCCATCAAAAATACATCATGATCATTATCGAGATTTCCGGCAGGAGTTATTTTTTTTTCTTTTAAATTCCGCTTCCTTCCTTTAATCTCCTCCTTTCTTCTTACTCACTCGTTCTTTTAATTACTAACGATCAATTCAAAATATCTCTCATTATTATGAGAATCCTGGATATACAAATTAAAAGAGTTTCCGTAGGACTCAGAAGAAAGAGTGGAAGTTGAAGTCATTTATTTGCCGGAAAGAAAGACTCCAGAGACGTTGTGGACTAATGATCGTTTGAGGATTGTGAGTGGGCCAGGTGAAGTTGACGCTGATTAATAGAGGGCGCTACTTACTAACTTAGGTGCAAAGCGCGGGAATATGATGAAGGAGTGCGGGAAATGTTTTTTTAATCGCTCTCGGATCCGTAACAGATTTTCGGTTGAGTTCTTCTAAAACGTTTTTAAGAAAGAACAGAAATGGATCGAATCTATGTCTGAGGAAATGTGGAAGAAACGTATTCCATATTTGAGAAACGAAAACAGTAAATATTTCTAGAGAAACTTTAGTTTTCTATAGTAGACAAAAGATGAAGAACAGGAATTTATATCACGAAAACAGTTAAGTTTTGAATTACTGAAAATAAATTATCAGAATTGGGAAGAATTCTAAATTTTTTTGATTTCGAATGCGACACTGAAAAAGTTTTGGAATTTTTCATCAAGGCCATATCCTTCACTCATAATCCCTAATAAATCTCCTGATGTATCATCCACGAATGTCTGCGCGTTTAGAATTTTAAAAAGCGTTTGTATAAGCGTCTACTTACAAACCCGTTTAAAATTTGAAAGCTGTTCGAGAGGAATGTGAAAAAAAATACTTCTTCCTATACTATAAAAGACTTTATTGTCTGGGAAATTATGGTGTAGAAAGATACTGTAGAATTAGGGTAATCAAATAGAACGTTTTGAAAAACATTAGGTGAAGTATTTCTGTAAATACAATGGTATTCAATACAATGGAAATACAGCAGATTCTTACGAAGATTGAATCCAGAAGATATTACTAACTACCTGTTAAGTTACGGCATCATGACCTAAGAGAACATTTTAAAGGCTTTCCTGAAAATGTGAATAAATGTTTCAATGAGATGTTAATTTATATCTGATTTATTTATTGCTTTATATTTATGTATCTGAAATATTAAGAAGCACACTTTTTGATTTATTATAGTTTCTCATTTTCTGATATATTATTCGCAAACACGTATATTAAAAATCTGATGTGTGTACTACAAGACTTCCTTGTACGGAATATTAAATTATTATTTTTTCTTGCATTTCATTTAAACTTATTGGATTGAATTAAATCTACTTCTTCGATAGCGCATAAACCACAATCGAATACATGCATTCTTTAAAATTTACTATATTTGTTTACCATAGTAACACTCTGGCGCTACGCTAAGTTCACTTAAAAGCGTTACATTTCATTCCTTTTATAACTCAGAATGCACACAATTTATATTTTTATTTTTCATATTCAAATACTATAATAAATCCAAAACGATGTATAAAAGAAATTAACCAAACCAAAAAGAAAGAAAGAACAGTTTTTCACAAACTATTCAGTATTTCTCATTCACTCGAACTAATTAAGTCTTCTACAAGGCTAAAATACATAAAAACTCAAAATATCTATGTTAAAAATTAAGAAAGTAAATCTTAAACACTTATTTCCTCGAATGAATTCCAAAATGGATTAAGCATGATTTAATTCGCAATAATAAAAGAAGGCGTTATCTTTGTTGTTGCGAAGCTTAGTTTCTGTAGATTAGCAACAAATCACTATTCTGCCGAATTTCAAAAGTGAGCAAACACAGCCGCCATGGCAAAAATAATTAGGCCTAGCCGCACTTAAACAACTTTTAAATTGTTGATAATTCTACAAACATTGCACACAGATTTCCTAAAGGCATAAAAACCTTAAACAGAAGATAAGAACAACATAATTCAATCATATTTTAAAGCAAAACATGCACAATTTACAAACTGAAATCACTGAAATCACTGACAGAAACAAATCACTGAGACGAGTAACAGAGTGGATATATATATATATATATATATGTATATATATACTTTTGGTGCGGCCGATTGCAACCAAAATACGAGATGCACATCTACATGTTATAGCAGTCCTAAATACAAAAGTTGAACGTTCTGAGGCTACTTGATTTTGAGGTATGCGAGATACGTACGTACTTGAGTACGTGCGCTCAAACGCCACGAAAAATTCTCTTCAAAATTCATTTTAAATCAGTTTTATAATTTTTTTGGTTGGAAAAGATTTCTTTGTTCTGTCTTTACGTACATATGTCACGAAAGAACATCGCTAAATTGCATTCGATAGCGGTAAAATGGATATTTGCGTTGAAATATGATGCCTGAAAATTTTCGCGATTGCAATACTTCCTTTTTACTTCGTACAAGGAAGTAATAATATATTCATTGTGTTGACACCTGCCAATGAAAACTTCAGGATATCCATTAATGCATTCATATAGAATGAACACACTGGCAACCGTTTAATGATTTCAAAAAATAAAATTTCTAACTCAAAGAGATTCATTACTGCTATGCTACGAATATCATAGCAAATTCAATTTGCTTTCGAGCGAAAGGCGAAATTAAATACCTTTCATTGATGCGAAATAATAAATATTGATTTTGAAATCAATTTCTACTTCCATACAATTAAACAATCTGTTGAACGTATTCTTAAACAAAAGTGGAAATCTGTTATTTAATTAGCATTATATCTCAAAATCGGGAAGAGCTAGCATGAAATAAATGTCATTATATATTCTTATTAATTAGAATTATTAATAATTAACTGTTATTATTACTAACAAATTAATAATTTATTATTATTATTATTATTATTAATTTTTATAAGAAAAACAATGATGCTGCATTTATGATGAAATAAATGTTATCCATTAATTATTAATAATTATCTTTTATTTCTCTTCAATTTATAGTTTAAGCATTTTCTAAGCAGATAACAATGTAAATAAAATCGTTAAGAATTAATAATACACCTTTGTAATTTACATCGTAGCTTGCGAAATGGAGAAAGAGTTATGAATTAAAATAGCTGAGAAATAGTTATAGAGTCTCCGTGTTCTTTTAGGTAGCATACAATGTAGACTCTACGTAGATGACGAAGTAGTGAATTCTCGCTATGTCTTGAAGAATAAATACTGCAGAAGAAGATTTTAAATAACCTTTTATTTTAAGTAAATTGAACGCACTCGGTGTTCACAATTCACCACCACTTGTGGCTAAATGAATTAACAGAAAATAAGAATGTAAAATGCATATTAAATTAAGATAGCTAAATACTGGCTCCTTAGCTTAACTAACGATACATCGGCTGCACACAGCAAAGCCGAGACTAGAAAATATAAGTGTAAATCTGAAAGGTGTCTAACACCAACTAGAGAGCTATATTCAAATACGCAGTCTAATCTCGAAACTAAGTTCACTACTATTCATTTCGAACTCTTGAAACGCATCTTAAATACTGCTTTTGAAACACGTTTAGATTAGAATCTGCATCATAAAAAATTTACATTCTGGCAGGAAAGTGAAATCAGGAGGGAAAGGAAAACTAAAAATAGTTGGGTAGAAATGAAATAAAATCCTTACAGTACTACTGTAAAATATCATTATTGTGACCAACCGGAATTGTATTCACACTAGGATATACGATCTGCAGAGCAATGGTATATCATAGAAGGTTTTTACGGGCTTCATAAATGAAAGATAAAATCTTGTGATAAAATTCTTTTAGCAACTACACTGTAATTAAAAAAATCGAATAATTTTTGAAAACTCATAGAAGGTTGACAAACTTCAAGAGAACTTGTAAATAACGTCATCATTTCGAATGCTTTTGTTTCAGTTACCGGATGGTATAAAGATCAAAATATTCTTCGGTAATCAATGTCACGGTTAAACAAAGTTTTGTGAGGATAATTCATAAAATATACTTGGAATGAATTCAGGAATCCTTTCTGTGACATATTACATTGCCATTGGACAGAGAAATGCGAGGAGAAGCTCATGAATATAGAGAAAATGTAGCAGAGGATCAACATTTGATTTCAAGATTTTATCTAAACAAAAATAAAAGAACTAACTCACGAATAGGAAAAGTAATTTAAAGAGAATTTTGTTAAAAGGAACATAGTTAAAAGAACATAAAATGAATATAAATAGTTTTAAAGAAAACAAATTCTTCCCTCATAGTACTATTAGCACTAATTGTTTTGTATAGTCGTTAGATTATTTTGAAGAAGGAGACATGAAAAATGAGTGACTCCTTCACCGGGACTCGCACCCTTGATCTCTCGAATACGCGTCGAGTATGCATCTAATTACAGCATGAAGGCATATGGAAAGTAGATGGAAAATATTATCTTACATATTACCACCTTTAAAGAGCGACTGGGGTTTAGGTGAACAATCGCCAAATCTCGGTAGGCACGAATTATTGTCCACCACCTTTTTGTTATAGTTCGGGCGCCACTGTAGAGTCATTAGGGTTTTTTTTATGCCAGAGACATGAAAAATGAGAAGCGCTCTTGCAGGGACTCGAACTCTGGACCTCTTGAGTAGTCGTCTAGTGGGCTTTCAATTACACCAGGAAGGCATGCGGAAAGAAGAGCGAGAATAACTTATAAGTTAATTGATCTAATTATTTGATGAGGAAAAATGCACCATTAAAGGCAAATGAAATGTTTATACAGGGATTCTATTCAATGAAAAATATTCTTCAAAGATAACTCCAGTAAAAAAAAACTGTTTGAAAAAATAGTCAATTGTTTTAAAAAAATAGCCATTTTCTTTCAGTATTACGATTAAAAATTAAGGTATTTGGACTTTACTGAAACTATTAAAGTTTTGTTAAAAAATCGTACATCTTCCTTTTGTCGTAAATGTTTCTTGTGCATCAAATTGGTAATCACACAAGTCGTAAGAAATGCTTACATGAAAATATGCCAAGCTGAATATAGAAAATGATGTATCTAAAATGATAAATATTAATGAATGAAGTATTTAAAACTAAAAAAGGGGAAACGTACTGCTTTATATGAGTAGAAATAAATTAAGAATTTAGTGGCCTGAAAAGTATTCTAACATGGCATTTCATTATTCTTATTGTTTGATGCTACACAGTTTTAAGATTAGCAACATGCATCTATTAACGATGACTCATTTATGAATCAAATATTAATCCATTATTTTTAATAACCACACGATTTTAAATCGTAATAAGATCGGAGTTTTAAACGAACAAAAATTGAATTTGCGATGTTTAAATCTTCCTACAGCTCGGAAACTGTACAATCAAAAGTGAAATATAATCGTCGATGCTACTGTAGTTAGAAAGTACAAGTTTTTTAGGCTCAAAATTACTAATGTAATCTTAAGCATTTCACTTATCCTTTAAGCTAAAGTTCAAAATTTTTTATACACGCTTTTAACTTTTAAACTATAGTTAAGTGCACTAAAAAAATTAAAAACTAGCTATTACAGTATTCTCGGTTATATGTGACTGAAGTCCTGGGACTTTGGATAAGTGCATTAGAGCATTAAATGAATTTAGAGGAATAGTAGAAGTGGCTGCGTAAAAATGGTATATAACAATTTATTATTTCTATTCACTTAATTCTATTTTTGGCAGTTTAGACTTAAAATCCTTAATACATTCTTGATTTTAGTCTCAAAAGTCACAAATACCGTGACAGCTAGAAACCTAACTTATCTCATTTTTTGGTACACTTGACGATAACCGTTTTTATAGGACACATTATTACAATTATTATTGTATATAATTAAATCAGTTAAGCTATAACAACCGAGTTTTTAACATATTGCGTTTAACATCAAAGTACCAAAAGCAATACAGAGTACTAAACAAGATCAAAACTTCTTCTAAAACTCTTTGTTGCGATAATGCAACTATTATTGTACTGTATTTTAAAGACATAAAAACTAGAAACACATCAGGAATATAATTTTAGGAAAAAATGTCATTAATTTAACATTACACTTGAATTAAATATGTTATTTATTAGTAGGTAAATACTCAGGCGTCGTTGCTCCTAGAATGTACACATATTATCGGAGGGAAAACATATTATAAGACAATTTACCCACAAGTAATCCGTAGATTTTCGTATGACATATTTTTAGCCCAAAGCAGCGTTAGCCGAAAAGGGCTGTTAGTCTCGAAACGCCATTTTGCATCGAATAACTTAAATGAGATGTGTCACTTTTAAAATTGTTGCCACAGAACATGATCTCTGTGTATTATATTTAAAGAAACTAAATAATGAAGAATCTGCATGAATGTATGTATGTTTCTGACACTGTAAAAAAAACAATACCCAGATCCAACAAATTTTGAATAACATAGTCCTGCACCCGAACACGGGAAACCCGAATTTGGAATTTGGAATCTGTTTTATTGTCTATTTCATATTTTGTAAAACTTTAACAAAATTTTTATTAAAAATCTCAACAATTTCAAAGCAAGCAGCGGCAATACTATAGAGAAAATTTTTTTTTTATCTCCAGCACGCGAGACTGTCTTTCAGAAATTACAAAAATGTGATGTTTTTTAAATATTTTTAGTACAAAGTGGCGTTAGCCCAAGTGCTCTCGAAACGTGTATGTGTCTGTAAATGAAAAAATTTGCAACTTTATTTTATTCTTTTGTTCCGACTTTATTTTATTCTTTTGTTCATTGCATTTTGTTTTGTTTTTCAGGTTGCCAACTAGTGAGTTACTCCTACAGCATAATCCGAAGTGTTCGCTGAAATTTCTAAATTCTCGTCGTTCTCAGGAAATTTCAAAACAGGGGCTTGTTTTAACTTTTCAAAAGCACTATTGGCTTCGGCCGTCCACGAGAATCTGTCCTTTTTCCTTTTTAATTTTATCAATGGCTCAGCAATATTTGCAAAATCTTTTAAAGAACTATAATATGAGCAAAGTTCTAGAAAAGAAGACAGCTTCTTTGCCATATTTGGCGGCGGATAGTTTTGAATTGCTATTATTTTTTATTTATCCGTTTCGATTCCTTTCTGGGAAATTTTATACCCCAGATATCGTAATTCAGTGGATGCGAATTCACACTTTTCAACATTAACATTTAGACTGGCCACATTTAATAATGAAAACACCACTCTGAAATCTTTTATATGTTGATCCAAATTATCACTAGTAATAATGATATCGTCTAAATATATAAATGTGTTCTTTCCTAGGACCGGTCTTTACAAATGCTATAAAAGGTTTTCAAACCTTTTACAGTATTTGTAAAAGTCAAAGCCACGTAACACAGATAATTCCACGTGGTTCAAAGCCTGGTAAATAAACTAACTGCAGGACTTTTAAGTGGATTTCTATGCATGTATTGCATATTAATATTTATGTAATGAAAGCACAATTTTGGAAACACTGATGTAAGAACACTTAAGATAGAAGCGTAGTAATATTTTAATGCGTTAGATGATTGAATCCGGTACTTTAATTTCTGGTTTCCGAAGACTCCTATTGCGTAGTTGGACGGATGAATGCCCAAACCGAAAACTGCCAGATATGGCCGTTTCAAGACATAATTCTATGGCAGGATAATTCACATCAGATAATCTCTCTGTAAATAAGACGTTTTTCAATCATAGTTGAATGCAATAATTTCCATACGCACGGGTTTTACAGTACGACGTCATTTTAGGCAAATAAGCAGCAGCGGGCATGAGGAGCGTCTTGTCAAGAGGAAAGCTTAAGCGACAAGAGGTATCTGCATTAAGTGTTACGTAACATGGAAAGATCTCTAATTTTAGAGAATAGATGAATTTAAGGGTAGAGCACCAAATCTAGAAGAGTTAATTTTGAGGTCGCCAATTATTTTTAAAGCAGCCATCGTATTTTGTTATATATATATATGCAAATATTATATAAATTCAAATAAATTCATATATATATATATATATATATATATATATATATATATATAAGTGAAAAGTAGGAAAAGGTATTAAAAACCGAATGACCTAGTAGGTCAAAAATAGCCCAAATTAGTAAACTAACGAAATAGCAATTTTGTTAGTTTTAGTCTGAAAAGAAAATAGATTTCATTTAATACCTTTAATCTCAATAGTTTTGACAGACGAAAAGTGACAGACGAAAGTGCTCTTAGTTAATCAACTTGGTTGAAAGCTTGAAGCTTTTCCCTTGATAAGTTCTGTTTGAAGCTTTGAAGATTAACATTAATATTTTTTTGTGCACGTTTTCCATTTTTTTTTTTGTAAATTAGATAGGATTTATCACATTTTTAAAATTTTATTTGTCACTTATTTTACACAGAGTTTCAGAAATTTAATAGGATAAACAAATGTTTTTACGACTTTTGCTAGGTTTCAAACGTCCTCTCTTATTTAAAGTCTAATATATATATGAATTTTTTAGAAAGTCATTTGAGAAAATATTCCTGCGCTTAGGTGTCAGCCCTTGTATGCTACGACGTACAGAAAAAAAGAAACTTTGTTTTCTAAATACAAAGAATCTTTTGAATATCTACAAACTCAAACAACTTGAAGTTAGGTAAACACTCGAAAGTTATCTGTCTTAGAGGAGGAATACCATGGAAACAAATTTTGAGAGAAAGTTGCTCACATATATGTCACAAATGAGAAAAACTCACACTAAGATAAAATACTTTTAAATATTTTTATGATACTGTGATCAATTCCTGCACAAAGCCATTTGCAAAACTCTCAGATACACAAAGAGCACATTGCTTTTGCTATTCGAAGAATTCTTAAAACAATCAATCACAAATGACAGCCAAAACGCTCCTTGTATTCTTTTTTCTTTAAAAAGCGTTTTCAACTACCTGGCAAGAAAGGAGATAGAAAAAATGCATCTTGTTAAAATTCCCTGCAGGTACGCTCTGGGGGAAAAATAGAAACGGTTCTTTTCAACAGCGAACAGTAAAACCGACATCGAAAAATGAAAAAGCGAAATGAATAACATATAGCCATCGTGGATCCCAATATCGGTTAAATTTAAAGCCAGCTTGTGCCAATATTTCAACATTTCCCCATAGATATCGATTCAGATTTTAATATCAAACTTGGAGAAACACACGAGCATTATTTGCATTTCGAAATGCGACGGTTTTGTCCCTTCGTCTTCTTTTCACAGGCTTGCGTTTTCAAGTCCTTTTCACTGAGTTTTTTTGAAAATAAATTCTACCTCTTTTTCTTAAAAAAAAAGGATATAAAAGACATGATGCAGCTGCATTTTTTTCTCACGAGTAAACTCAAGAGATTATTTCTTTATATAATTCAAAAGTTGTGGCCGCCTATTATAGGAACGAAAATTGCCTGTTTTGGAAAGCGCATACCCAAGGAATTGGACATTACAGAAAATGAAAAACAATAAAGGTTTAAACTAGATTTCGCTTTTAAAGAATGGAATTTTGAATAAAATATAACCTTCAGGTTCAGAAAAGACAGAAATACAAATAACTTCAATTACCGATCGTAACAGCTGAATTATAGAACAATCTTGTAACGAGGAAATGCTTTTAAGAGAAACTATTAGCGTGATCAGAAAGTAATGTAGGCTTTGGGTTTACCAGTATTCAAACATCACAGAAGCGATTTTGCCATCGGAATTTTTACATACTTTTATTTATACTGTCCATTGTATGCACTTTCCTCCACGACTACCCTAAATTAGATTTATAAATTTCATCTACAGGAAAATGAGGTTATATAATAAGTTACATATTCTCCATTTCCAGGCTGATGAGTTTCGTCTGCAAGGAAATGCTTTAGAAACTAATCGGAAAATTAATTTTCACTTCCTTGAAAGAAAGTACTGTAACCGCGAAAAATTTCAGGTATCATATTTCAACGAAAATATCTATTTCAACCGCTCTCGAAACAATTTGAACAATGTTTTTGCGTGACATCTGTACTTACGGACAAAATAAAGGACAAAATACACGTTTTGCCAAAGAGGATTGTAAAATGGATTAAGAAGAGATTTCTACTTCCTTGTACGAAGTAAACGAAGCATTGTAATCACGAAAAATGTGAGCTCAGTTTTTTTTATTCTTATATGTTGGTAAATTGTGCATTTTTTGCTTTCAAAATGATTAAATAATGTTGTTCCTATTTTCCGGTTAAGGTTTTTATGCTTTAGTTAATCTGCAGGCGATAGTTAAAGAATTATCAAGAATTTAAAGGTTGTTTAAGTGCAACCAAGCCTAATTTTTTTTAACATAGCAGCCATATTTATATACATTTGAAACTTAGCCGAAAAGTGAACGAAATCTTTCTTCACCTTCAGTGTGATTTTTTCGATTGGAATCAAAAGGAAACTTTTAGTTTTGTGCATCGAAAAAAACTGCCTGCCGCTCGAATTGCTTGTTCTTGCGTAGAAACTGTAATTTTAATTGTAATTTTTTTATTGTTTTAACTGTATCAGATAATTCATGGTTTTGTATATTTTTCAATTATTAATGAGGATAATTTGAGTTTTTATGTATTTTTGCCTTGCGGCGAAGTGAGAACTGAATTAATTGAATGAGAAGTGTATCTCTAACGAAACTCGAAGAAATAAGTTTAAATAAAAGGCAGCAAAAAATGTGTGTAATTTAATAGGCCATACAAGTACGTTATGTGGTGTCCACATCATTGTTTTTCCATACAACCCAGGTGATATGTTAAAGTCAGTGCCAAAGCTGGTTTAATAAAGAGCGAAATGAAAATTTAAATGCTTGGGAGAAGTACAAGGCTAGAAATATACTAATAAAAGGGGACGCAAAAAATGAACTGAAGTGGCTAATAGTATCAATTTCATACATCATCATTAAAATATAGCAGAAAAGCTTCACTGCTAACAGTAAAAGCAGAAGGCCAAATAAAATTTGTTGGAAATCTTCTTATATTGATGCCTGGCTGAAAACCGTCAGCGATAACTATTAATTTGTACTTTACTCACAAAAAATGAATTATTTTCTTATTGCGCGTTGTTACTGGAGTTGAAAAGAATTCTTTGTTCCAAAGTTCCTTCAGAAAGATAGTGTTTTAGGCCCCCTAAAGAGACAAATTTCACAAGAATACACACAGACTGCATATGAAGAAAATTTTGTTCTGCAAATGATGAGATATGGAAGGTGGGGTTTGTTTTAAACAACAAGCAAATTACATAACAATTAAAGCAAACATCTGTTGTTCATCATTTAGATAACTTGAAAAGGCCTAGAAAACCAAGCGGCCTGCCTTGATCCTTTTCGCAAAATAGTGTTAAATCACATACCTCAAATAGGGCTCGTTAAAGGTTTAATGAGAAATTTTTACCCATACGCGATCCATACAGAGGCTTGCAGCACTTTCTTGATAGAAAAAAATTTCACAATAAACTGGATGTCAAAAATATAATTAATGAATGTTTTTAAAGATGGTTCCCCATAACAATTAAATTTCAGGCAACAGTCTATTTTATCATTTGAATTTGTTTACCGCATTATTCTGGTATTTTAAACTTATTATGCATTGTTTAATATCTATGAAAACATTTACTAGTATCTTCTTTAAATTAAAAATTTCTGAAGTAAGTTTTTAAATGAAATATTTAGTTAAAGACCCCAGATGTTCTTTTTGCTACCTTGTTTTGTCATTAACTCTTTCGCATCGGTAGAGGCCAAAATACATCTGAAACGCCCGTACGTACGGCGTTAACAATAACAGAGTTCACAATAACCTCCTTAAGCGAAGCGATAACTTTTCCCTTGAGGATCGCTGTGCGGTTTCACCCGTTGTGTGCAGTTTATCCTTAGGATAGGATTGCAACTATGAGCATCAATAGCTTAACGTTGACGCTAAACAAAAGAGAGTAAAGGTACATTTGAATAACAGATCTACTTTTAGTCGCTTCAAAAATATGATTGGCATGTTATTTAACGACAATGAGCCATGTACTGACGTGATGGGGTAAAGCACCATATAGCAGGCCTTCGGGGGACCTGCCGATGTCTAATGAAGTTTCGGGTGATTTCACGGTGAATAAGTTCAGATTCAAAATATGCCTGATAATCATGAATACGAGATATAAAACTGACACCTGATCTCATTATAATGACAAATTTACGCAGCAAAGTGCTGGAAAATATTTGCTTTGAATGTGATAGCAATACATATCGGAAATTTTAAACGTCACGATTTCAAGAGAAAATATTTGATTTTTTAATGACTAACTAAAATTTCAAAATTTTGAAATACATTACTCATATTACAATTTATTATGATTTTTATGCACGATGTTTTGCATTCCTTCTTATTGTTAAACAAAACATATTTATTGTTAAAACATTTGTAGGGTTTATATTTATTTTAACTAACATTTATTTTAAGCTATCTTTCCTGTCAAGCCTTTACTTTCCCCTAGAATTGCTAATGCCAGAGTATGTAAATTGTAGTAGAACGCGCAGAGTATTCAAATTTTAGCAGAAGTAAATTGAGTTTAAATAGAAGGGAAACGAGACTGTAAGTGTGCTTCTTGAATCGCGAGCGTGAAGGTTGCTAGGTAGAAAATTTAAGAACCGCGAGTTTCGGCCTGTGTGCCTACTTCGGCAGTTCGTTGAATCTTTCAACTTCTTAATCAGTAAGTTTGCTGAATCTCAGCTGTATCTTAGAACGCGGTTAAGTTAGTTACGATTATAGAGACTCGTAGTTAGTGATCTCGTTATTTATTCATCCTGTCATTTATTTTTAGTTGTACTTTTCTATTCTGTTAAACCGCTGGGTCGGCGTAGTTTGTGAGCGTCAAGTGAACACAGCTGTGATTTCTAAAGTGGAATAAAAAGGAATTTAAACCCTTCTTACGAGTTTGTGTAATTTACAGTTCAAAGCAGTCACTACCACTTTGCTGACAAGTTGGGGCTTCGCAACATTATACATTCATTAGATTATAGTATGAAGACTATTTCTTGGGATTTTTAATGTTTGGTAATTTTTATTCTTTTCATGAAGTGCTTTTTGCTTATTTTACATGTTATTTTGTTACTTTAAAGAATGAATGGTAAGGAAATTTGGAGAAAAATAAAATGAAATTAATAGGATTGTTATTAATTATTTATTTCTTAACCATTATTCCTGAATGTAATGTGAAGTAGTGAAAACTTTATGTACATTTGGGTCGATGATACGAAAAATAAAAAAGAAACATAATTCAATAATTCAGCACTGATGTGCCTCGTAAATATATTATATATACATGAACTACTTTAAGTACTTTGGTAACATGTTAAGGGTCGTTTCATAAAACTGAATGCCTTGTCATTTTTTTTTTACATCGATATTAAAATCTCCCAGAGTAATCATTGGTATATCCTCGTCGATGCCCGCAACAAAGAGACAACATTTTCATGTTTATTGGCTGGTATTAAGTTTTTCATAAACCATAATCTGTCACAAGCATTGCAAACATGTCCAAACTCATTATCCTTCATGTTCTTGACAAAATATTGTTTACACAACTGATAATTTTTTTTTTATTTGTCAGGCACTGGAGAAAAGTTTCTCCACTATAATATGGTAAAGGTACACCCAAATTTGACAGTTTATTGTTGGCAACAGTAGAAGAAGTTGAAGCACCTTGACATATTTTAACACTAGCAACTTCAGGCAATTTTTTATTAGTATTTTCATAATATCACTTATTGTGTTCTTTCCTTTTTATAGCAAAACGTTTGTTATTATCTTCTTTAATTTTTTTGCTTGTCTCTTGAGCTGTGTTCTTAGCGCATTTTTATTTTTCTGGATTTTATATTAATTTTTGTACAAACAAAATCAACGCCGCTCCCACAGCCGCTCGCCATCGACTCCATCATAAAACTGAGAAGTATCGTAATGTAACTCGTGCGCGAGCACTTGTGACGTCATCACAATATTGTGTATTTTTGCCTAACTTTGAGACTCTACTATGGATAAACAACAAATCCAATTTAAATTTTTTTTTGTAACGCACAAAAAGTAAAAATTGGATTTGTTTGTAATTTGGATTTGTTTGCAATTTGTATTCGAAAACTATAGCTTTTGGAGTTACTGACATAAAAGCGTTCTACTAAGACATATCTTGCGCCTTAAATATTTTTGTGAAAAATGGGAATGAAATGTGCAATGCCCTCGCCGGGACTCGAACCACGGATCTCTCGAATACGCGTCGAGCGTGCTGACCACTACACCATAAGGCATGCAAAAAGGCCACTACACCATAAGGCGGGAGAAATACCTTATATACTTCCCCTTTGAAAGGGAGACTGGTGATTAGGGAATCCAATCGCCAAATCCTGGTGGTGGAGAATCGTCAACCAGCATCATTTTTAGTTCGGGCGCCACTGTAGAGACTTTAGGTTATTTAGAAGCAGGAGATGTGAAAAATGAGCAATGCCCTCACCGGGACTCGAACCCCGGACCTCTCGAATACGCTTCGATCTTGCTGATTACTACACCACGAAAGCATGCTAAGAAAGCTGGAGAATACCGTTTTGACTTTCTATTTCTGATAACAAACTGAATAGTCCAATTCGTTATGGAAGAATAACAATTAATTAGTTATCCCGACTTCAAAACAGATCCATGTTTTGCATTTTCAAATACGTAGCAACAGATTAGAACTTTATTAATGCTTCTTTCAGCTCTGAAGAACCATTAATGAACTCTATACTCTGAACTGATAAGTTTTCTGTTAGCTTTACTGAAATTTTATCTGAATAACGGTTAAATTATACCGAAATTGCTAGCAAACCTCGTACAGCTTGCAGCTCTAACTTAAATATGGTTCTTGCCGGCACGTTATCGAAGAAAGCTATTAAAATGGTATCAGGTAAGTAATCCTGTTAAGCACTGCTGTGCTACTTAGCTGTGCTTTCGGCGAAATATTTATATCGTATTCAACTGCGAATCTGAATCCAGCAGCAGGTAACTACACTTCATTTTTCAGCATTTACAAGGAGACATTAGGTATTTTTGAAAGCATGAAAGATGAAAAATAAGCAACGCCTTTGCTCGGAATCGAACCACAGACCTCTAGAATACGCGCCCAGCGTGTAGACCACCACACTACGAAGGCATGCCAAGAAGGCTGGAGAAATAACTTATATGCTCAGTTAGTTTTCTAAAGCTTAAAAAACAGTTTTTCGCTTTACACATTTATAATTTCTATTTAAAAATATTTTAAAATTCAGTTTGAAAATGAGCAATAAACCATATGATGGGTCAAAAATGTCTTATTTCTGCATATTCATGATTTAGTGTTACATCAGACGAATTTTCATTTTTATCATCAATTTTATTTTCATCAGCATTTTATCGAGTAAGTTTACAATTAAATATGTATAACTCTTTGTATATAATAAGTTAGATTTACAATGCCATCATTATCAAAAATACTTTTGCTAAAACCACTTCTTGATCCGTATTGGTTTGGTTTATTTGATTATCTTATCCTTGACAACAACAGACAAAATTAGAAGAAGGATGTTAAGGACCATTAATTCAATCACATTTAGTTGAACAGACGACCCCACTTGGGCTTTCATAAAGCCAATACTTTCGGATTAACTCAAACAGGTAATGTGGAAATTAAAATAAAATGTAATTTAACTAGCCTAACGGATCATAGGATAAATTGACGCGCGGGAAGGCTCTGACTCGTAGAAGCCCGTGGAAACAAGCTTCATGGCTAGAAGCACTCAATGCCACAGAATCAAAGTACTAGTAAGTCAAAGTAACAATGTGGCCTTCAAGCAGGCATAACATTGAAGGCTACCTTCCTAAAGAGGGAGGCTTTCGTGGAGGACTTTCTAAAGGGAACTGGTTCATACACACTGGTCACATGGTCAAAACGAAGAGAACGCTCATGCACGATTTGCATTGCAAAGAATGCCTAGACGTATTTTACATTGCGGATTTTCTTTTTACAGGTAACGAATGTTACATTCATATTATCAGTTTTTGAGATTGTTCCGTGCGCTCGTGTTCGTAATAGATTGAATGCACTCAGGTCTGATGATAGGTTGAAAACATTTCTTTTATCAAAAGAAACACTTCAGAGTTCTGGAAATTTCCGAGAAAATAGTTGTACAACTTTTCACATAATCACAGAGTACAATCTGCGTTTACACCTTAAACTATTAAGTTAAACAGAAAGCAATGCAAAGCGCATATGAAGAGCGAAGCTAATTCGGGGATATCACAATACTTCGAACTCACACTGAAGTAACAACTGAAAGCAGAGGCTCTCTCTGGTTTTATATAATTTTCACCCGGCCGTCGCGATATTTCTAGTCCTTTCTGCACTGGAAGGAATATGAGGGCCGAATACGATTACAGTTACACAGAACATCAGTTACATTTATTGTGTTACAATAGCCATTACTGTTAGACAGGGACCGGACCAAAATGTCGCCAAATGGTCGCTAAGTTTGGAGACTTTCGGCGATTTCTCGCCAAATTAGCGAGATAACCATTTACTCAATGTTATATAGACTTAAAATAAAATGTAATTAATTCCTGTATTTTTACTTTTCCGGCAGAGAACCGTCTATCTAGATTTTCATATTACATTAAACAGAAAATACAAAAGTTTCACTAAAATAATCTATCTATATACAAATTTCGTAACAATACTAACTCGTTAAAAATAAGTCACGTTTACGATACATGCAAATGGGCAACTACATAATATTTGTTTTAAATATTAAATAAATTTAATTACTCAAGTGCAATAAATTTAGTGTTAGAAATTATATAACGTCATAGGTTCCTAAATCATATCAATTTACATAACTGACAAAGAAATGAGATGGTTGTACTTGTATTAAAATTAAAATTTCACGAGCTTTATAAAATTTAACAACTGTTTATATTTGCACTACTAAGAACTATTATAATTTAATCCAACTATAATGTAAATACCTATATTTCTTAGTAAGTGAAAAATCATTAATGGTAAGAATAAGTAAATTCGGTTTGTTATAACAAATTTTTAAAGCTTTAAAATAAGAATACATTTTCAGCCAGTTGTATGAGAAATGAGGAAAGCAGAAATGTCTAAGCAAATATGTAGCTTTTAGTTTAAAAGAAAGTTCAGTTATCTTATCACATTGTTTATGGGAGCGGGAAAGGAAGGATCTCCGAACAAGAAAAGCTTCAGAGGAAATGTTCCACAACGTTAATAAAATAAAAATTAAATTAGGTAGGTTCCAACATAGGCGAAAGATATGCTTTTCAGAGGTCGAAGTATATTATTTTTAATCAAATATCTGCTTTCGTGAAAATACATGAAAATAAAATATTTTCTTAAGATGGTGTGTAACGACGATGTTATGGCTGTATATAACGAAAGAGGAGAGAAAGAAACAGTTTTCTGTCTGCAGCTTTGGTTTCCCTTTTCCAATGAATATGCATTAAATATGGAAGTAGTTGGTAATATTTTACTAGCACTCGACTTTGAATATGAAGGTATATATAAGATGTTGCGAAGTACTATTAATATGAATATATCATAGAGATCATTCAAAATTTTAGGTTTTGTTTGGTTTATTTAATCACGGCAAACTCTCGAGGGATATCTGCCTAAGGGGAGAGATGCATTCGTGGAGGACGTTCTAAGGAATTCGAAATTTTAGAACTTTTTTCAGAGAAATAATAAATTAATAGTAGTAGGAATATGTTATTGAAATGCAATAAGCTATCACTGCCTGTTGAAGTTAAATTTAATATACTTGCTGTACAATTGGTCAAATAAAAGTCACTGAAAAATAAATATAGCTTGCTAAAATTGCCCTTCTCTGTCAATTTAAAACAGTTTGTTTCTTTTAAGGAAATTTTTTATATAATGAACAGCAGAAGTTGTCACTAAGATGTACTACTGCAAAAGCATTTGCACAGTAAGAGCTTCGCAAAAATTTATTAGAAAACTTTGCAAACGTGAATAATCAAAATATTTTGTTTCAGTTAAAAAAAAAAAGGATGAAAAAGAAAGAAAATCCAATGATATCTGTTGCAACAGACGCCACTTCATTGTGATTTCGCTTAATCTTAGCTTGGAGCTTGGATATTATTAGCCTCGGCAGAACGGTAAAAGCCGTTGAACACTGGTAGTTCGGTCCGGAGGTGAGGTCGCTTCGAACGGGCTGGCTGCATCGCCGTTTTCATGGTTTTCCCCATGTTTCAATTTTCCTTAAAAAGACTTCCACAGGGCATCCCTTCCTTTCCGTGTAAAAACAATGGGTAAAAAAAGTAAAAAATGGGAGCAGTTTGCCCAGAAGGTTCACTATAAATATCGGTTCACCTTTCAAATTGTTACCACCAAATATTAGAGTCCTGCATTATATTAAAGAAAATTGAAGAACCTGCATGGATGTATGTATGTTTCTTGCACTGTGATAAAACAACGGCTCCTAAAGACCTAAAATTTCAAATAACGTAATCCTCCATTCGAATATGGGCATCCGGAAACCCAAATTTTGAATTTGGAGTTGGTTTTATTACCTACTTCATAGTTTGCCAAATATTAAAGAATTTTGATTAAGAAACTCAACGACTGTACGAAGGAAAAAAAAAAAAAAAAAAAAAAAACATTTTTATCTCCAGCGCTAGAAACTGTATCGGGAACTCTAAAGATATGCACTTTTAAATATTTTTGCGATACTGCCGTTGAATTGAATTTTATTGCTCAAGTGCGAAAAGCATTATATTTAATAAGGTAACACACAAAACGTTATAAAACGCCCCTTTGGGATTAATATAAAATCTGAAATCTGAAATCTTTCAGATTTTTGTTTTATCGATTTGCAATGTTACTCTGGTTTATATTTAAAAATGTGGAAAATGTATGGCCCCTTTCGCCGTTCTCTTCCTTCCCCGCAAAAATTTCCCCCCCCAGCGGCCGTCTGTTTTTCGTAGCGTGTAATGTTGTTTTCTGTGTACGTCATAACTTTCCATACACGACTTTCGTAGTGGATGAATGTCAATTAAGTAAAATTATAAGGAAATTAAGCATAATGGAAAAATAATAATGTCTCTGATTATTTCTAACAGCAGGATAATTTGATAACATCTGATCCAGGCGGTCCACTCCTCCTATTTTTGTCGTTGTAATCTTTTACATTTTTTTTTACAGTTCTTTTCCGTGTTCCAACATCCATCATCGAGTTATTATGGACTGTACTCATCAAACGTATATCCTTCTTGTCTTTCCAATTCACAACCTCATTTTTTTTCTTTTTCTGCCGAGTAGAAGTTGAAGCCATCTCTCACTGTCTTGCATCTTATGTAAAATGGCGCGAATATTCATAAAACCTGGAGCAAATTCAATTAGAAATAGAATGCCTGATTAGTGTTACACTCTAGAAGGTATTAGAACAAACTAAAATAAAAACTCAAACAAGTAAACACTTAGAGAGCGTTTTAAAATGTAGAAGAACGCTTGAGGCGCGTTACGGTCGCTGTGCGGAAGTTTCACTTGAACGCGCTAGACGCATTACGGTCGACAGAGAGGTTAATATGATTCAACAGCGCAATGAATTTGATGAAATTGATGTAGAATAAATCTTTTAAGCTGAAGTAAAGTGACCACATAAAGATAAAATTGATTGTAAAACTGTCAAGTGGGAAAGAAATGTCTTCGCGAATCCCCGAATTTTCAGAAACGCAACAAATAGCAGCAGTGTGAATCAATGTATTTACTTTAGGAAGAGAGGCATATTTGAAAATAAAATTTCGCTTGGATACAATCTTACATCTAAAAATAGAACAGAATTTTTTATTTACTTCTGTCAGGAAATAGAAATGAAAAGTAACGCAAAAACAATTGCAGATAATTTAGAAATCATCAAATGCACACTTACAAAATTATCATAAAAAAATTATTCCTACGAAATATTTTATCGTTATGACACGCTTGGGAGAACGAATGTAGTTAGCACAGTAGAATTTTCTCGAACTTTTACCGTGAATAATTACTCCCGTCATCCGAGCCGTGGTTTAGAAGAGGAAGAATTAATAACCATTACATATCCAGGAGATAGCAAACCTGAACTTTTAAACTTAATTATATCCGACGACAAAGTAATAATTATATATGCACGCCGTCCACCAAAATTCCGCGGTCACGGTCACAGAAATAAATGGCAGTTCAGAAAGAAAGTCTCGCGAGGCCGGCGGATAGCACATTTTACAAGCTATGTCGTTTTCTTTTTACCGAGTTCTGAAATTTTTTCCCGTTCCTTCGATGGCCCAACCATTTATCAATAACCGCACAATTTTTGCGTAAACTCATAAATGTGTGTCTTGGTAGAAGATAACTAATGCTCTTTAAGAGAGACGATATTTTTTTCTACGCGCATTATCTTGGCAGAAAACATTATTCCAATCGCTTCCATGCAGTAGGCATGTTATAAATTAAAAGAGTAATAAATGTCAAATCATTTACAAGCAAGATGTTATATATATCTTCTCCTTTTCTTTAGTACGGACTTTGATAACGATCCAAAGTTAATGAGAGAATGGGCAGAGGTTTAATGTGTAAAATGCATGAACGTTGAGCTACATCATAAAGATTAATTTGGATTTTCTTTGACTTAAAAATAAAGTTCACTTATCAGGCATTATAAATAAAATTATTTTTAATCCACATATTGCTTTCATCAATCGAATTTCTAGTGCATAAAACAATTTTGTTATACGCAACCAGCCTGGTGTTTTTTGGGGGGTTACTTTCAAAATTGCATGGGCTTTGAAGACATGCTAACCTTATGTGTCCTCTTAAAATCCAAAGCACAGAAAGATGTAATTTCATTAGTGTTTGTAGAGATGGAGGTATATTTGTGACATTTCTCCTTCAGCAGGAAAGTTGTTCAGTTTGTTGACGTATTTCAATTTGTGGTATTCTCTCGATAAACGTATGCATTAGCAGCTATAGACTGAAACTATTCACGAGGGAATGACAATCCGATGGTGAATATTCAGAAAGAGACCAAGAGGTGATATTTACAATTTTCAACAATAGTCATAGTTATGAAGGAGAAACGTTTTGCAAAGTTGCCGGAATGTAATAAGTATAAGTTTTTCAGCACGGCTGATTTTACAAGATCGGTTATTTTGTCGCAGGTATGAAGCTCGCTGTAACTCCATTAGGAATATTTCTCATCCTGTTTATGTAAAAACACTAACTTAAAAAAAGTATAAACACAGAGTAAATATATATATATGCACACTTTGTACACACACACACACACAGACACCAAAAAATCAAAATTATTATATTATACATTAGGATTACTATATTACATATTAGGATATATTATATTATATATATTAGAATTTATATATAGCATTTATCTAACATTGGTATTTTGACACGAAATTGAACTTTTTCTGAAATGACATACCCAATGTTCTCCCATATTCTGAGACTCAGGCTATCTCCAAATGTTAAATTTAGTAAAATGTGGTGAGAAATTTGAGATATTTGGAAATTTAACATTACGCATTCACTTGGCGAAATTCTTCACGCTAGAAGTCACTTGGCGAAATTCTTAACTTATGGTAACTTGTTTTCCTTTTCCTTTTTCCATTGTGAAGGAGCGTAAAAAAATGAGTATTGTTCATTTTTTCAAATAATTTTAAGCCACCAGCGGCCGAGCGGTAAAGTCGCTGAACACTGGTAGTTCGGTCCCAGTTCGAATACCGCGAACGGGCTGTCTGCATGGGTGTTTTCGTGGTTTTCCCCATGTGTAACGTGTATACGAGCCAGTTTCCGAACGAACACACGAATACGAAACACATATTTCCTAGAATTTCATTCAAGATATATTTCTCATTCAATTAATCTAATTCTCACTTCGCGGCAAAACAAAAATACATAATCTTATAATAAAATATAATATATAAAAATATAATCTAATCTAATAAAATATCTTCATTAAAAATTGAAAGTTATAGAAAAACATAAATTACCAAATATAGATAAAACAATTTTTACAATTAAAATTAGAGTTTCTGCGCAAACGTTCAATTCGGCCAGCAGGCAAAAAGGCAGATTTTTCGGTACACAAGTTAAAAATTTCCTTTTGGGCCCACTCAGCAAAAAGACACTGAAAGTGCAGGAAGGTTTCATTTGCTATTGTGCTAAGTTTGCATTGTAAACAAATATGGATGCTATGGTAAAAAACAATTAGGCTTAGCCGCAATTGAACAACTATTAAATTGTTGATAATTTTACAACTGTCACATGCAGATTAACTAAAGGCATAAAATCCTTAACCGGAAGGCTTCTCATTTTTGAGTTATGCGAGATACATACATACGCCCGTATGTACAGACGTCACGAAAAAAATCTCTTCTGAATCTATTTTATATTAGTTTTATACTTCGTTCGGAAAAAGAAAGTCCTTTATTCTTTACGTATAGATGTCACGCCGAAACGTCGTTAAACTGCATTCGATAGCGGTCAAAATGGACATTTTCTTTAAAATATGATACCCGAAAATTTTCGCTATTACACTACTCCCTTAAATATACATTGGTGTTTTTACAGGCACCAACTGTAAAAACACCAATGTATATTTAAGGGAAAAAGAAAGGCACTGCCTGCGGTCTGGTAAAATACAAAGCATTGCAAGCAACGCCTGGCAGAATCTCCTGCAAGTCCTGTGGGGTGTAATTTATCTGGATATCTAGTGTGGCTGGACAATACCTACATTACCAATGATTAAACAATGGGTGTCCACCACATTTCTCCATATCCATATCCATACTTCCTTTACTCCGCAGAATGAACTAAAAATGCATATTTATGAGATAGAGTACAGGATAGCGCAAAATAAATAAAATAAAAACTTCAGTATTTTCCCCGTATTCTCAGATTGGTTTCAGTATACAGACTTATGTCTTCCCTCTTTTTATTGCATCTACTGTTCGAAAGAGCGCTAAGAAAGTTTTCGAAAGTCATAAAAATACATTTCACGAAATAGAAAATAAAACCTGAATAAATTTATATGAAAATCTTTCCTATCATAAGCTTTGTATACAGTGAAACACTCGAAGGAGAAGCAGAAATAAACATATATTTATAAAAACAATTTATAATAAAAAAATGAAGTGAGAGTTAGGATTTTAAGGCGAGAAGATGGCAAACCAGTCAAAACACAAGCTGGAAAAAAGAAAAAAATAGCAAAATTGGCTATTGTTTAGCATTGGCAAAAACCTTTCTTCCATACATCGACCGCCTGTTTATCAGTGAAGTCAGCCTTACTTGCTGTTCATGGCTAAAAAAAAACTATCGGACAAAAGCAGTACCGAATAGCAAAGTAAAAGTAATAAAATTTCATCACTCTAGCAGGTGTGCAGGGGGCAGAAATGTGTGCTTGATCTTATTTTTGTTTTGCCTTTCATTCGGTCACTATCGTTTCTACTCGGGTAAAAAAATGGACAATTTCTGTCACAGTATTTTGTCCTATTCTTGACACACTCTGTTCATTTTGTTTTCTATGAGAGCACTTTGTTCCCAACCCCTCCCAAAACTTCGATTTTTCAGTAGATGGCGATTTTCAAATAAAAGAGAATGGCAGTTTTCACTATAACCTCAGTAAATAAGAAATAAAAACAGAAAACTTCGCTTTAAAAATAGAAGAATTTATAAAAGTTTTAGTGTAAGGTAGATCATAGCTTTTACAGTTGTAAATTATTTTAGTATTAAATTTTAGTAAAGTATGGTTGGTATATGGAATGCATATGGTGTCATTATGTAAATGTAGCTCTTGTTTGGTTACTATAATCTTGAGACTGAATAGTTCTATGAAAAAACTATCTCTTCTTGACCAAACGCGTTTAGTTAAACAAAGTGCATGTTCTATTTATTAAACAAAAGATATAATAGCTTAAAAATTATATTTTACCCAAACTGTTGCACTGCTAGAAGTTATTAAAGCTTCAATAGGTGGCGAAACCACGTAAACTGGGATAGATCTGCTCAAAGATGAGTTTAAAAATCTTTCCTAGCACTAGGACTGAGAAAGCTAGACAAATATCCTCTGGTGGATCCCTCGCTATGAACTGTGAGTTATGCACCTACACGGCAATCTCCCGCTTTCTTAGTGGCCATTTAAGAAGCCTTGCCTTCCAGAGAGGTAAAAAAACACACCTGATTCGTCCGAAATATAACAATGAACAGGCTTCTCCGGCACATATTCTTAGGTGTCGGGGTTTATCATACGACGACCTGGTTAAGTCTTCTTTGCTAGTCTATGACTTTTTGAACGTAAATAAACTCGTGGATCTCGTCTAGCAGAAGCTAGACTTGAGGATTAGCAACAGCAACAACAAGCTAACAGATAAAGTTGTTGTCATAACCATGGTCTTACGCGCACCGCATTCCAGTTTCACAGGGGGCTGTATTACATGATGAATTTATGTTTCGGAAGTAACCCAACGTAATAAACAGATTTGTGACCTTTAACACTTCGATAAACTAATGCAACAACTATCGTTAATTATATTTCTGAGAATAGAACGAGAATAAATTAATTTTCAAGGTTTTTATGCTTCAGTGGAGCAAATATCGTAGCCGGAGGTCTCAAACTCAAACTACGGGTCATCTCCACGATCTGAAAACAGCTGACCAGCCAGAATTTGTTTTCAACAAAGTCATACATTTTTAATAACACAAACGTGTATAAAATAAAGTTTAAATTTCTCTTTCTAAGCATTTTGCAAAATCTACATAAACAATAATAATAACATCGCAAAAGAAAAAAAAATAATTTGTTGTTTAATTTTTATGTGAAATCTAAAACTTGCTATCTGCAAGACATTTTTGCTGGTTATAATTTGGAATTCAAACATACTAGGCAGCTAAACATTAAATTTTCATACTGACGTTTAGTTAAAATAATTATAACATGTTTAATGAATCATAAAATAAATTAGTTGAAACAAAGAAATTATGACAACTTCCTTAACTTTTCACAGAAAATTTTGCAAGTAGGAGAAAAACTTGAGAATAAATTATGATAACTTAGTCACTTTCTCTTATTTACTAAATTTTTCCTCAAAGCATAAATAAAATATGTATGTTTGTATATAAGTAGTTATAAACTTCTTTTATTTCTCACTAGAGCTTGACACTTGATGGCGTTTTGATTTTGATGAAACTTATAGGCTAGGAAAAAAATTACTAGAAAGTATCTTTTTCACGAATTGTAGATGCTTAAAAAGCAATAAGGGTTTTTTCTTATTAATTTCCAACTACGAGAAGTAACTGTTCACAATAAGTACGTATTTCGGAATTAAAAGTTTGTTCGTAGTACAAAAATTCTTAACTGATTTATTTTTTGACAATTACGAACAAAAGTTAATAAAATATGTATCTGCAAATCTTTGGATGAAATTTATACATCCCTGTAAATTAATTAGATCCATTTACAGATTTTTATTGACAGTAATTCTTAATGATAATGAAAGTACTAGATTAAACTCGGACTTCAAATGATTAAAATGTGAACACATTTGTGACTTTCTATTGGCAACAAATTCATGATTGAAATGTCTTCGGAGACTGCAGAGATTTGCTTAGGGGAAGCCTGTTTGAGACGACCATCGTAACCCACCAATATGTGGATAATTACGACTTTCCCTGATTTGCTAGTGTAAAAGGCTGATATATCCATTTAGCATCGGAAGATCCTTGTTTTGAATCCTAGCTACGGCCCTCTGATTTATCTTATTTCTCACTCTAAGGAATATAGTCGTCTTTAAAGTAATCTACTAACTAAATGTGTGACTGATGATAACTCTTCACCGTTTGGATTTAGTATATTGGATCTGATATTCATTATTCGCAACCAGCACTTCGGGCCCGCTCATTCTTGAAGAAGCAACTGAAATGCAAGGCACAAATCAAAC